>NC_091625.1:71314600-71939600 GCF_027580195.1 Bos mutus
ACTCTCTAACTATGCCTTCTTCTCACTCTTCCCCTCTGGTAACCATAAGTTTGTTCTCTAAGTCTATGTGTGAGTCTGTTTCCATTTTGTAAATGACAGGTACACACTGCTATAGTTAAAGTGGATAACAAACAAGGACCTACTGTATAGCACAGGCAACTCTGCTCAATGCTCTGTGGCAGCCTAGATGGGAAGGGAGTTTGGGGGAGAATGGATACATGTATATGTATCCCTGAGTCACTTTGCTGTGCACCTGAGCACTCATAGGTGAACAGATCCTATCTCTTTGCCCTGGTTCTAGTATGACTCCTTATTCTATAGCTGTAATCTCCAAATGGTTCCTAATTTTATGTATTGGTCTTGATAGGAGATGAAATAAAAGGTATGTGCTCACTGGGTTTCCTTGTTCCCAGTTTGCTTATTCTTTTCTGTAGCAGAGATGCTTGCAAAAGCTCACCTTAATGCCTGCCTATAAACTTCTACTTACCTAGGGTGGCTTCTATGAGTTCTGTTGGCCAAAGAGCCTGTTGGGAGGATGTGTGACCAAAGAAGACTTTTGTAGAGTTGATGTGATCTGGAGTAAAGTCTGAGAAACATTCTGGGAGTACTCAAAGTGGGCAGAGAGCTTATACCACAGAAGAAGCACCACGGGTGTTTGGATCCTATCCCACACATGGGGTGATAGAAGTACAGAGAAATATTCCAAGGCTTCTTGTTGCATACTTAAAAGATTAGGAGGAACATACATCTGTATGAAAGAGCAAGACCACCTCCTGAGGGAATTCAAAGTCAGTGTGGTGCGCAGGTCTAATTATGAAGTTTACAATCTTACTGACTATCCCCACCATGCTTCTTCCATCAAATTATTACAAACATTTTATAACCCTAATACAGTGGACATGGAAGGGGCCAGCACAATGTGTTATACATTTGCTTCCTTTCCTTTATGATTTTTAACACATGTCAATACTTATAGGTAGAATGATTGTGGCAAGTATTATTTATTGCCTTTTTGAAATATAAGGACAATTTAAGTAACATTTATTTAAATTATACTATGTGTTGAGGGTGATTTGAAATGGCACAAAAATTCTCAAGGGACACAGTTTTTCAATCTATAGCTTAAACACTTGGCATTTACCTCTTGATGTTAGCTTTTTCTGAAAAAAGAGTGTCTTTTTCAGGCAGACCAGCTGCTTTTAGTCATACTATGTAAAAGAGAATCTAAGGCTATTGCCTTTCACTATTCTTACTTAATCCTTTATTCTCCTACAAATAAAGCCAAGAAGAGTCAACGAAGCACCACCAGGCAAAGAACCAAAGATTCTTCCATGTTGGCTTAGAGACTTCATTTACTCTTGATAGACCAGACCTGTAGCAAATAAACCTACATGATCTAACTCTTTTGGATGCTTCAAATTTCTCTCTCAGGTTCAAAACAAAGAAAGATTCATCATTTCATATTGCTTTTAAAAATCATCATTAGACAAACTATCACAAAAAACTCAGAACTTTGGAAAGAATATGGAGCGAGCCTTGCCAGTTAAAATCTAGGATGCTAGAAAAAAAGTAAACAATTTTTTAGTCTGAGTATGTCCCCAATATTTCAGGGAAATACACTAAAAACATATTCATTGTTCATCTGAAATACAAATTTAACTGTACTTCCTGTATTTTCATTTGCTGGGTAAAATCCATCATGTGTTTTTCTTTCAACTGGAACAGAATTAAGATCTGGCTTACTTTGTGGTTTTGGAGATGAATTAAAAAATCTGAGCGGAGGCAGCTCACAACGTATCATGATACTTCAAACCAACCTGGACCGTGTGGAAAGCTTTCCATCAGATTCTAAACTGATACTGATACCATCTGATGTTCTGTATAAGGCCCTTGTTAGTCATCAGGTTTGAATGGGTCCCAGTTCCAACATCTCCCAGTACTGTTTGGAATAAAATCAGCTACTGTCCTCTGAGTTGAAAGGATGCCTTTTTCCTTATTATTACTCAATCTCTTGAAGCATCCAGCCCCTACTTCCTATTCTTTATGACAGTCAGCCTACAGTACTTTTTGTTCCAACAGGTGTATAATGATGTATCTGATTACTTATCACAAGGCATTTTGTGTTCCAAGACACAAACAGAATGCCAGTGTAAGGAGTCTAGTCCTACTTCAACATGGACTGTTTTTAAATTCCTAAACTGAGAAATTTTTTTGGTAGATGTGTTTTAGTTTATTGGTGATCTTGTGCACCAGGCATATTCTGTCTATGGTGACTGCAAAATCAGCTTACAGTACTGACTGACACTCCTTGTTTAAGCTTGAATAAGAATTATCAGCTTTCCACCTACTTGACTAAGCAATAAAATTATACTTACATTTCATTGTGTGTAAGTGAAAACCAATTACTTCATGACATTATTCTTATAATTCAGAAAAAGAAGCCCTCTCCATCAGAATTTCAGTGTAATAGCAGTAGAAACATTTTCTTATGACAATGCAGTTTCCGTATCCTATGTACAAAATTTCAGTAAAAGAAATATCTATAGAAATATGAAATCAAAACTTAGAATAGCACATGAATGGGACGATCCAAACACCTGTCTTCAGAGATGAGATACAATGCCTGATTAGAGACTTTATGTTAATGATTCGACAATATCCACTGTGTGTTTCGTTAAAACGCTGCACTGATCTCTTCCCAATTCCCATCATGTATACAAAATGACATTTGTGATTTTTTTAAGCAGTAGAGCAATACATTCTATTCACTAATACTGTAACAAAAATGAAGAATATATTACTTTTAAAATTATAAACATCCATAAATAACATTGACTCAATTTTACAGTGCCAAATAGGCTACTTTGGAGAGCACTCACTTAGCCATCTACATTAACACTAAAATCACCATTGCTTTTGGAAAGAATGTGTTTCTTTGTGAAACCCAACAAATGCTCAGAAACTTTTTCAAAAATATGTTACAGAATTTTTACACAGGAAAAATTATATATGAAGCATATGTGTATGTTAAAGTGTGCCACCCTTCTTATGAAGTGAAATATTGCCAACACTTTGAAGTCCTATGCACACCCCTAAAAGATTTCATTGTTATTCTCTTAAATTTTAAAATGATCATTCTTGTGTTACTCTTTTCCACATATGTATGCATCCTCTCCCCAAAATGTCCCTGATGTTTTATATATTTATCTCATCTTCCTTTAAATAAACCTGGGTTGGTTTTCAGGCTTTTTTTTTTTTCCAGTTTTCTACCTCTGATAAACAATGTTGATAAGAGTTTTATGTATGTGATTTCTGTGTATATGTGAGAGTATTTATCTGGGAGTGGAAATGCTCCCAGAGTATGTACCTTTTAAATTCTGTTAGAAAATACCAGACTATTTTCAAAGCTGTTTCATTTGTTTTCCACTAGCAGTTTATAAGAGTTGTCATTGCTCCACTAACCCCTGATACTGTCAGACATTTTAATACTTTGCCATTCTAGTGGTATAAAATGATATTTCAACCTGATTTCCAGAGTACTAATGAAATGAGCATTTTTTACTAGGTTTATCCTCTGAGTTTTGTTTTCTGTAAAATATCAAGTCTTTCCCCTTTACTTGGTTATTTACTTCTTTAAATATCAACTTGTAGGAATTCTTTATATTTACATACTAATTGTTGGCAAATGAAGACACTGTCTACCAATTTATGCAATTATTTTCTACCAATTTGTGGTTTATCTTTCTTCTTTATGTATGGTGTCTTTTGATAATAGAATTTCAGTTTTAATATTGCTGAATTTATGTCTTTTCCTTTTTAGTTTGTGCCTTACATAAACATATATCTTATTTAAAGAATTCTTTCATGTGTCAAAGTTGCAAATATATTTACTCACATCTTCTAAAAGTCTGAAAAACTTTGTCTTTCACATATGTTCACTGATCATTTGGAATTTGGTTTTATTTATGATGTAAATTAGGAATTTTATTTTTTGTTATAGAAAGCCAACTGGATTTTTTCCATTAGATGAATCTTTCCCCCTGTGATTTGTTATCCAATCTAAGTCCTGTATGAAGTTCCGATGTATTCACAAGCCCACTGAGGTCTCTGTTCAGTGCCATTTGGTAGTTTGTTTAGTCTTGCACCTTATCACACTTACTAAATTGTAGTTGCTTTATTATAAGTCATGATATCTGTGCACCCCTATGTTCAGTACTATTCACAATAGCCAAGACATGGAAAAACCTCAATGTCCATTGACAGATGAATGGATAAAGAAAACATGGTACAGTGGAATATTACTCAGCCATAAAAATGAATTCCATTTTTAACACAGATAGACCTAGAGATTATCATACTAAGTGAAGTAAGTCAGAAAGACAAGTACTGTATGATATCACTTATATGTGGAATCTAAAATATGAGAGAGGTAAAGAAAGAAAGAAAAAAAGAAAGAAAGAAAGTGAAGTCACTCAGTCGTGTCTGACTCTTTGCAACCCCGTAGACTGTAGCCTACCAGGCTTCTCCATCCATAGGATTCTCAGGCAAGAATACTGGAGTGGGTTGCCATTTCCTTCTCCAGGGGATCTTCCCGACCCAGGGATCGAAACCAGGTCTCCTGCATTGGATGAAGATACTTTAACCTCTGAGCCACCAGGGAAGCCCTGATACAAATGAACTTATCTACAAAGCAGAAATAGACTCACAGACACAGGGGACAGATTTGTGGCTGTCAAGGGGAAGAGAGATGGGGAGGGATGGATTTTGAATTTGGGCTTAGCAGTTGCACACTATTATATACAAAAAGGATAAACAGTAAGGTCTTACTGTATAACACAGGGGACTATATCAATATTCTATGATAAACCATAATATATATATATATATATATATATATATAGACTGAATTACTTTGCTATACAGCAGAAATTAGCACAACATTGCAAATCAACTATATTTTAATAAATTAAATTTTTTAAAAGTCATAATAACTTAGTTTCTAATTTCAATAGTTTTTATCTTTTCCAATGTATTTATTGACATATTTATGCATGCTTGCATGTATGCATCTGCTATCTAGTAGTTCAGAAGTTTTACGTTCTGTTTCTGTGCTTAGTCCAGAAATTTTAAAATCAATAGTTACCTTATTAAAGTCTAGATTTAATCAATTTATTTACTTCTCTCAAGCAGTCTGGACACTATGAATGAGCTCTAAACACTCTCTCCCCTTTATATGTTATTCTTATTCATTTTTTTGGTTCTGCGTTTTTCTAACCCCCAAAACTGGCCAATTATCATTTTATATAATCAGATTCTTTATAGACCGTTCTCACATTTATCATTTTCTTTGCTCATCATTCCTATTTAACCTCTGACTTTTCTTTTGGGAGCATATTCGTTCTTGAAGTTTGTTCTTCAGATATTCCTCAGAGAATGTCCTTGGTTTGGGTGTAAAATATTTTAATAGATGCTTTCATAAAATTCTAGGTTTGCACGTAATTCTCTCAGGACTTTAAAGCTCTATTATGTGCTTGGGGCTGGTGCACTGGGACGACCCAGAGGGATGGTATGGGGAGGGAGGAGGGAGGAGGGTTCAGGATGGGGAACACATGTATACCTGTGGCGGATTCATTTCGATATTTGGAAAAACCAATACAATATAGTAAAGTTTAAAAATAAAATAAAATTAAAAAAAATAAAGCTCTATCATGTTGTCTTATAAATCCTTTTTTTTCTATTGAGATATCAGTCTAGTTTTCATTTCTTTATAAGTAATTTTTCTCTTCAGTTCTTTTTGTCTTGAAGTTCTATTTATACAATTTGTTCAAATGTGGATTCCCTTTTTATATATGTTGCTTGGGATGCACTGAATTGTCTCAGTCTTAACTATTTTCATCAATTATGGAAAGTTCTTAGACATTACTTTTTCACATATTGCCTTTTCTGTATATTCTCTACTGTCTCATTCTAGAATTCAAAACAGTTTTCATTTTCTTACTCTATCTTATTTACTTTTTAACCTATTTTTACTATTTCTCATCTCTTATCTCTCTGTCCTAAAAACTGCATAATTTCTTGTACATCTTTCAGTCTACCACATCACTCTTCAGCTGTGCCAAATCTCTTATTTAGTCTATTCACTGAGTTCTCACAATAATTATTTCATTTATAGAGATGCTACTGGTTGAGTTCCCTCCCCCACAAAAAAAGAAATCCCTTCACACCTGGGATAATCTGTTATTCCTTTGTCTTACTCTTCCTACTTTTTTCCCCCCAAATGAATTAAGCATTCATATTTTATTACAAGTGAATCTGTGGTCTTTGTGTATTTTATAATTTTTGAACTGAGATCTTATATTTGTAACACTTTATAAGGGTATTTTTTGTGGCCCTGATTTAGTATGTATTTCCCTACAGAAGATAAATGTTTGCTTCTGCCAGGTGGCTAGAGGCACTAGCAACCCAACATCAATTTAAATTTTCATCTTGGGGTTTTTAGACCACACAAATAGAATGAATTCTGGCCCAGAACCTGAGTAATGCCTTGCTTGTGGTTACAAATTCTCAGGAAAGCGTTTTTTTCTTCTTCTATCGGCAGCCAATTTTTTTAGTTTTTCCTTTTGGTGTGGTACTTTTTCTAGTTCATTCTTTACTAAAGATGTTGTGTTCTGAAGGTTTTGGCATGACAAGGGTTCTACAATTAAACTTCCCAACTTGATTACTCCATAGCCTGATCACCTATAGTCCACTTAGTCCATTGAAAGAAAGCTTTGGGCCACCAAGACCTGGCAGATGTCCTGGGCAGCTCTCCAATTTAGTGCTGTAATAGATCTCCAGATTTATGCTTGCTTGCTCTTTTTGGCCTCTGTGAATCTGCCTTCTTCATTTCTTTCCAGAATAGTTAAGCATTTTAAAAGATAGATTTTAAAAAATTTTTATCCAACATTTTTAGGATTTTTAACAAGGATTTTTTTTTCAAAAAGAATATCTAATGTACATATTGTCAGAAACTATCCATGCAAATAATTTAATAAAGCTCTATTTATTCTTAAAAACATCTGAAGTCACTTCTATATTGTAATTTCAAGAGACTAAAATGTTGCTAAATCAGGTTTTCACTTGTGCTCTGTTGCTTAAATAATAAATGTGAAGTTTCAGTCTTTTCATGTCTGAAGTTTACTGTAAGTATTTTTGCCATGTTTCACCATGAATTTGCTTTTTCAGAAGTGTCTCCAGAACGCAGAATGAAGCTATTACGTGTTCTGATTCCCACAAACTTTGATTATGATATCAGACCATATCATCTTATAATGAAAACCAACTCAGTTTTCCATCCAAAATGAGAATTTTCACCTTTCAGCCTACACTTAAGCACACAGGTAGTGCACAGTTCAGTGGAGGCATGGTGGGGCTGTGACAGATCTCAGCAGTTAATAACTTCACAGTCACTCAAAGCTAGAGGCGTCAAATCACTCTAAGGACATTATTCTCAATCTTTTGAGTAGGAAGAAAACATTTCCCATTTTTTGCTTTAAGTTATAATTTCCACTGCAACTCTACTTGATAGTTCTCATTTAGAAGAATTTCCAACATTATGTATTAGAATTTCCAGTTACATGTGTATTACAATTGTATACCCCAACTCTTTCTTAAGAAATTAAAAAAAAGTCAGCCAAAAGTATTGAAGATTACTGAAATGAAAATTAAAGACTTCCCAAAGACCAAGAACAGAGCAATAACTGAATAGGTAGGATAGTACAGAAAACTTTTTTTTTTAAATCTGAGTTTTAGGTTTCCATTTACAATAAGAAAACTACTTGCCAGTTGATTTGATCTAATGTAATCAAATACCCTTTGCAGTTACTCTTACCTACTAACTCAGGGTTATTTTAACTAAATCCTTCATCACATCAAAATGTTACTTACAGGCTAATTATAAATATTCCCCAACTTTCCAAAGATGGAAATAAATATATTGTGACTCTGGTTTTTATGAATTTGGTTCAATGGTCTAGGTAAATATTTCTCACAATCTGGATCATTCCATAATGAATTAAGTTTTTAAATGCAAAGTTAGTAATATACTATCTTTGTAAGTTTATAATCACCTGTGAAAACAAATAAAATATGGTTTTTGAAATTTGTTTTTTTAAAGGGCTACATAGGATAATGTAAATAATATCAGAAAAGGGGAAGCTTTATTTAGTGTTTCTTATCTTGCCTTATTCCTGGATTAATGGTAACATTTTGTTTCCTCAATAAGTATATACTTTTTATTTCATTAAAGTATCTTTTTAATCCAAAATAAATGTAAACATATCAAATGATTTTGTCAGAGTTTATCAAAACAGTCATGTAGCTTTCCCCTCTTGACTCTTAGTGTTCTGAAGTATTTTAGAAAAAGATACCTAAATGTAAACCATCATTATGTTCTTGGCATACACATCTTTTGGAGCACAACTTTAGTCACTCTCTTCAGCTTCTCTTGTTTGATTTTATCTAAAAAGGACCAGGATAATTACTGCCTCCATGGCATTTCACATCCTTTATTTCATTTAATTCTCACAACCACCCTGCAAGTTAAACACAATCATCCTAAAGTTTTAGAATTAGGAAATGAGGTTCAATGAAAGTAAAGAAGTGGCTTCATTTGTAACAGCTGATAACCGGAAATGTTTGCAGCCAGAATATGGGCTCACCCCATGACTCTGATGGCCCTGCCTGGAATGACATCAGTGGATGTGAATATTTAAAAACTTTTTGGCAAATAATGTAACCATGTGGTTGGGTGTGCTTAGTCCCTTAGTCGTGTCCGACTCTGTGATCCTTTGGACTGTCGCCCACCAGAATCCTCTGTCCATGGGGTTTTCCAGGCAAGAATACTGGGGTGGGTTGCCATTTCTTCCTCCAGGAGATCTTCCCAACCCAGAGATGGAATCTGCGTCTTCCGTGTTTTCGTGCATCGCACGCGGATTCTTTACCCTCTGAGCCATCGGGGACGCCCCCGTGATCTCCACTGTTTTACTTGTCAGTGGCCAAACTTCTTAGCATTGCGGCTGCACTGAGTGTCCCTCACCAAAGCCTTCACACCCTCACAGGAGAATATCCACAGTGACGGGGAGGAAATACAGACGAAGCGCACTGATCTTCCCTGTGGAGGCTAGATAACTTGCTGTTCACACTAGACAACTATTTGAGTACCTGACTGAAGTCCACGTTCACTGTTCCTTTTTTTTTTTTAAGTTCCTTTACTCATGTCACTTCCCTTTTTTTCTAGCTTCTGCTTCATCTCTGTCATCTGACTCAGCTCTCCAGATCACATAATAGATTGGTCATTCTTACATTGTTGGAAGTACTATTGCCGAAAAATACTGATATCCATTAGTTCTCTCCTTTTTTCCCCAATTCTTAAAGTTCTATCATCAAAGTTACCTTAATATGACATACTAAGTCATATCTGACTTTTGTGACTCCACAGACTGTAGCCTGCCAGGCTCCTCTGTCCATGGGATTTCCCAAGCAAGAATGTTGATTGGAGTGGTTGCCATTTCCTACTCCAGGGGATCTTCCAGACCCAGGAATCAAACCTGGGTCTCCCACTTTGCAAGCAGATTCTTTACCAACTGAACTAAAAGGGAAGCCAATATGACATACTATCAAATTCCAATTCTGAATTCTAAGATGAGTTAAGTGAAACCAGAAGGTGAAGCCAGTGACTAAATTTTGTAATTCTCTAATACTTTTTCAAGTAAATAAAATATAGAGCATAGTTAACTACATAACAAAGTTTTTTTTTTAATTTTAAAGGAGAGGTTATATCTGTAAAAGTCAAAGGTATGCATTATTACATCCATTATGCTCATCAAGTTTGAAAGCCAGTCCATGCACCTTTAAAAAAAACACTTGTGTATCTACAGGAAAGTGAATAAAAACACTTTTTAACCATTATTATTTAACTCTCTTTGAAAGGCAAAATCAAACATAGAAAATGATATCTGATTTGTACTTTGCATGTGTCATCTTGGAATACAATAATCTGATTCCCAAACTTGATAAAATACACTGTATAAGTATTCTTTTGTGCACTGAGATTTTAAGAGATTTTTTTCTATCTTGCAGGGGATGGGGAAGGGCAGTGAGGGGTGTGGCCAATGTTGGGATGAAGTGGTGGGGGAAAGATCCAGAAGGTAACAGATCACTGAACAATTAAAATACATGAACAATTCCAGGGAAAAAAGCCAAGTACGTACTTCATTTTAGTAACATATAGGAGAAGACAATGGCACCCTACTCCAGTACTCTTGCCTGGAAAATCTCATGGACGGAGGAGCCTGGTAGGCTGCAGTCCGTGGGGTCTCGAAGAGTCGGACACGACTGAGTGACTTCACTTTCACTTTTCACTCTCATGCATTGGAGAAGGAAATGGCAACCCACTCCAGTGTTCTTGCCTGGAGAATCCCAGGGATGGCGGGAGCCTGGTGGGCTGCCATCTCTGGGGTCGCACAGAGTCAGACACGACTGAAGCGACTTAGCAGCAGCAGCAGCAGCAGCAGCAGCAGCCACACTTCCTGTTGCCTTTACATTTTTAGTCATACATGTATAAAGAATATATGGATTAGGTTCAACTTTTCAAGGAGACAGGTATTCTAGTCCCAGATTATTTGAAAACATGCATCTTATTCTTCTTATCACAGAGCATAGGCTCTTATTCAACAGATGTTTGATTTCTCTTCACCTGTACTTCTACAATTAGCTACAGCAGAGGCTAAGCACGTAGGATAAAGGAAGATAATTTAGTAACAAGCCCAGGACCTTGGCAGTTTGAAAGCATGTCATGTCTGGAACAAGGCTTGAGGGTTGTGGGATTCTACCCACTTTGAGTGAAGATATCAGTAGTGGCACCTTTAAGCAGACATCAATCAAAGCTGAATAACAGACAAGGACAAATTAAGAGCTTTCATTCAAAGACTTGTGTTCTAGCAATTATGTTGGAAAAGCAATAAATGTATGAAAATAGATGTATAAAGTCACCTTTGTCCTCTAGGAGTGAACAGACTAGTTTAATTTATAAATCTGTCTCTGTATCTTCAGGTATGTGTGGAAGGAGAAACTTCACTCATTTCATAAATGGACTCAACAACATTTCATGATGAATTACGGAAAAGATAGCAGTTATATCAATTTTATATCAATATCAGTTTTCATCAGAACTCAAATTAAATACATCTTATGCTTTTGTGATTTAAGAGCAGTTTATCATTTTTCACAATTGCATTTATAGCTCTATAAGTATTCAAAGAGTGGGAGGCCTGTCAGAAAATAAGAAATTCTTATGAATATACTTAATTTAGAGATTATATATATCACCAAACAGTGAGGAATACTTAATCTAGTGACTACAAATGTCTTTACATCTTCCAGAATTTCAAATTCTTTTATTTTTGAAAAAACATATTTTTAAAGGGCAAAAGAATGTTAAATCTGAGGCCCCAAATAAGACAGAACACAGGGTCTAAGTAGAGACAGTAGTGAGACAGCACTATTAGTAAGAAGCTATGTGATCTACGAAAGTCCCTTAGCCTCTCTGGGTCTCCTTGGCCAGAGGAGGTTGGAGTTAGAATCAGCAGGATCTCACTGGCTCTTTCTCACTTCTGAATTATATGACCTGCTGGACATCATGCTATATTACAGAGAAAGCAGGACTCAGAGACAAAGGTCCATGATTCCAATCCTAATGCTACCACTAAATCTGTTCCATGACAGTGAATGTCATTAGGCTTCAGTTTCTACAAGTATACAATTATAAGTTGAAATTAGATTATTTTTAATAATCCTTAACCTTCTGAAATGGTCTATTGATGATGGATATTTAGAAGTGTATTTCAGGGGACATTGTGCATTCTTGTGAGCCAATAGGGGGAGCTCTCACATAGCTTTTTTTTTTTTTTTTTAACATCTCCCACAAATAACAGAAATTACTGGATCTTAACTGCAAAATTGGGATGGATTATTTAATTACAATCAGGTATTTATAAACCAGAGGACTCACATTACCCATTACAGCAACATTAAGGTGGGCCATCTACTCAGCGGTGCCTCTTTCATTTTGAGAGGTTTTTAATCATCCATCAAAGGACACATTTGTTAGTCTGTTTAAACCATTTCAGAAGTTGTTTTGTTTTCTGTTTGTCTTCTGGACTCCAGTGCCAGATGAAGTTAAGGTCTTCATTTGATTTGTACTCAAACTTATAAGAGTTAAAAGCAGCAGGAAAGGCTTACGGAGATTAAAAAGCAAGAAACCATTTCGTTAGGTCTGTGCTTCTGTGGGTTGAACTTGCTACACACACAAACTGACATGTGTACTTAAATTATTATCATTCAATTATACATTTCAGGGGTTGGCATCTTTGTTCTTTTTTTCCTCCAGTGTGTTACATGTAATTTACTACCCTAATCATGGAATATAAAATCCGTTCATAGCTGAATCTTTAGGAAGTGTCCTTTCTTTAATTGAAACAGATCTCTTTTATGTTAATTAGAATACGAAACATGGATTGTGAACAGTTAGCTTTCAAATGAAACTCAAACATTAATGTTCAGGTAAAATGAAAACGAGACAACACGCTTTTAATAGATATTTCTTCAATAAAGTTGTGGTTTATTTTTAGGATGGAATTTTATTGCTTACTGTGATTTATATCTACTTTATCTAAAGGTTCATGGTGGCCAGCAAATAACGGCTCATATTTTTTGGCCATTTTTCCCTGAAAACATAACTACATTCTAAAATATGGAAAAGTAATTTATAAGGGAAATGAAAAAAGCTTACATGGAAGATTACATAAAATACATCTGTCTTTTCAAGCCATTGAGATATATAAACAACTCGTTAAAACCTTAAAATGCCAAGAGGAAGGACAAAAGATTCTTTTATTGCAATGAACTTTTGAAAATATGTTCTTTTTTTTATTTTAAAGAAGTAAGATTTTACTTCACATCTAAAAAAGATCTTGATTAAATGTGTGTGTATAATTTTTTAAAACCATATCACTTGAAGATTTGTCTTCAAAGGAATCAGTAATAGAACAAATATATAGGAAAAATAAACATGTTTGGCAGCCAAAAGCTTTTTTTCAACAAAGTACAGCCTTTTGTTTTTGACTGCAAAGGTTTTTTTCTTTTTATGTCAAATGAAATTTTAAGATCACCTATGAGTTTGGAACTAAATCCTTTACTGCCAAATCTGATTCCAATCCTTAAAATCTGTTTTTGTAATACTGCCAGCAATGCACTAACTTTAAATAGGTAGCCAGACATATTGGCAAAAATATACGTAGTTAATCAAATAAAACTATGTAGCAGTTTGGGAACAATCAATCAACTTTCACAATCTTTTAAGTATGAAGCTGCTGTGAAGACATCATGACTTGCAGTGAAATACTACAATCAAACTGCATAAGCAGCTGCTTTTGAATTCATCTTCTCCTTTGTTTTTAAGTTTTCATGGACCTGCCTCTTAACTATGAATTTTATAAGCTTTTGAAAGAAAAAACCTGGCAGGCTTACTACTTCAACTAACAAAGAAACTAGAACTGGTAATACAGTTGGAAGCCTAACACTCTGCAAGAACTGCCAACTTGAACTTATCTGGTTAACTATTATGGTATGGATTGCACCTGAAATGGCTTCTGATGACTGACATTATTTCACTGAAAAAGAACATTTGTAGGAAGAGACTTAAATACTTTATTTTGCTTCATAACTGGATGTTGAAACTTTTCAAATAAAAGATAGTGTTACCTAAAAAGAAATCCTGATACTCCAATATTAACATGTTTCATTCTTTGCAAACTACATTTCTATTATGGGAGAAAAGTAGAGCTATCCTTTTAAACATGTCAATGCCAACCCCACAAAGACTTCACTTCTTTTATTCTATTTTTTTGTTTTAAATCAGAAACCAAAATTGCACTTTACAAATGGATTATTTGTGAAAAAATCCTGAGCCCTATAGTTAAATTAGAATGATTTATGACTTGTTTTTATACACATACTTTTTTTGCAATCATAAATGTAATTAATTGGAATTTTAAGATTTGAAATGCAATGAGCAATTTGGCTCTTCAAACCCAAATGATGAACAATGCTAAAACAACTTCTAAACACTTGAAAAAATGTCACCTTCTTTTTAGTGTCTACGGTCCGTTTTGCTGAATCTCTGTAGTGGCTAATAGCATTAGCTCCTAACACATAAGGTTTCTTTGTGTGTGTGTGTGTGTGTGTGTGTGTGTGTGAGAGAGAGAGAGAGAGATGAGTTCTTATTTTACTAAACAGTCTTGGAGTATTTTTATTCTCTTACATGTTATCAGATATCCACAGATTTGTTCATAGAGGCAAATCTGAGAATTATTCTGAAGTAAAGATGAATATGGGTCAGGAAGATCCTCTGGAGGAGGGCATGGTAACCCACTTCAGTATTCTTACCTGGAGAATCTCCATGGACAGAGGAGCCTGGAGGGCTACAGTCCATGAAGTCACAAAGAGTCAGACACAACTGAAGCTACTTAGCACACACGCACGCACGCATCTATGTTGTTCAGCCAACATGCTGAAGTGACTTAGCAGGCACAGAGATGAATATATGTTTGGAAAATACATGGTTCGCAGTGGTCAAATTTGTTGTTAGCCACATTTATAAAAGCATTTCAATGTTAGGTATACATAACACTGAATTCAAAGCTGGAGAAAGAACTTACAGTGAAATAGCTGATATATAATTTATATATAAACATACCTATATATTGAGTTATCTTTTGTTTAATAAGATCATCATCCATATGGAAGTCAAAAAGTAGGTTATCATAAATAAAGCCTAAACAAAACAAGAATAAGATTCCATCCCTGGCTCATCCCTCCCTGTCACCCACCTACCCTTGGCTGCTCCTAAATCCTTTGTAATCTTGAAGGCCCAGGAAAGAAGATGTCTCTGCCCATATTTGAACATATTCCTCTCTCCCCTCATCCCCTCTCTCCCACGATCCATATCCTGCCTGTGTCAGGTAACCCTCTTCTGCAAACTCTCACTTTCCTGTCTGTATCATTGGACTTGTGCGTTTTATTTCCATGTTTAACGTGTATCTCTCTGTTTTCAACTAAATTGTAATCTTGAAGGTAGAATTGCTTTATTATCTTTCCACCTCCAGTATTTCATAAAACGCTTGTGTTAAAGTCAAGGACAGAGAATACACAACTAAATTTCACTTTCCATCTGAAGGTCTAAGCCCCCACAGGGGTATACTGAGAAGTAATTATGGTTTGTTTGACAACTAAGCAGGTAACCAACCATGTGAAGAGATATGAGGGCTATGAAGGAATGACAACGTGATCATTACAGGATTGCACACTGGAGGTTCAGGCAAGAAGCAGTAATTGAGTCACATAGAAGGTTGTACACGGCCATTCTGCGAGTGATCCCAAGCTCAGGCCCTGGCAGTTCTTACCGAGGGAATGTAGGTACAGTGTTGTCAGAGCTGAAGAACTCAAGTAATTGAGAAATTCCATTTTTTTTTAACACAAAATATCTTAGTTACGAAATTACGGCTTGATATTTTTTAAAGCCCCTGTGAGCAAAGAAAATATATGAACAAGCCATGAATGACATAAGGGCCATTGATGTGGAATGTAAGCAGAAAAAATAGATCATAAACATCTTCCCTGAATTAAAACAGCAATTAAAATAATCAAAAATCTTTCTCCCAAATTGGGAAAACATATTTATGTATATTTTTACATTCATTTATATTTATGTTTGATTTCTCCTCAAGCTTATATATACACTTATACTCATTTATACTTTGTATTTATACTTTTAGTTAAATGGTATGTATGTTTACATTCGTATTTATATAGTCAAATTTGACAAGTTGGGGCTCAGAATGAGGAAACTTAAGGTCAGTGTAGACCTGGATGGCAATAGGAAGAGAACAATTGTAAAAATGCTGACCTTATTACTTGGGTTTGAATCCAAGTGTTCAGGCAGCTTGTTTTTCTGACCTTTAAAACCACCTCTGAATCACTGATAAACACAGAACTAAGCTGAAAAGAAAAGGTATTTACAACACCACCTTTGGATAACTCTAAAGCTGCTCAAGTATTTTTGCAGCAACTGGAGGGGATGGAATGCTGGGAAAATCACAGCACTGGAAACAAAGCTGACTGGTTTTATCTCAACTTTTTATATCCAACTGAAGCACACTTCACCTGTGAATAGTGATTATTAAGTTTCTTTCAAGGGAATGGGGCCTGTAATTCATGAATGCTGCAGGTGTGAACACCTACAAGTCTTTTTTTCTGAGTGAAAGGACGTTAATCATTATTCATGGGTGAGATAGTCCATTTATTTCACAGCAGAGAAAGAATTCCTTTTTTTCTCTTCTTAAAACATGAGACCTTCAATTTTAATAGGCCTCACAACAATAAAAGATTCCCTCTTAGAATTACATTTATTAGAGTTGTTTTTTTCTTATACTAGCTTTTTAAATACCTCAGTTTGTGCAGTTAATAAAATGTTGGTTAGAATCTGTGGTTAAACATAGCAATTAATTATTCAATAAAATTTCCAATGGCATCAGTTATGCTAGGCCAGTATTTATACCTATGTGTACAGAATAAATCCCATCAAACTGAAATCCAAAGTGGGTGGTTGCAATGGATTTTGCTTGTATCATGTTGCTTGAAATAAGCAAGTCAATGGGTGGAGCTTAAATGTCTCTTAATTGTGTGGAGATTTTAATTTGTAGTGAAAATCAATATTAGTGAATAAGAATTTATCTACTATTCATCACTTCATACATCTCACCCTTTTTCTAGGCATTTTTTCAAATACTGAAAATATGTATGCGCTTTTTTACATAGGTATGGCTAATCTTGTTTTTGTTTGCAAGCAACAGAGGGCACATGCTATGCATTCTTGTAGTTCTTGGTACCAGATTGATGCTGAAGGCAATTCAGACCAGTTCAATGGTTTAAAATCATTTTTCACTTGCTTTTAGCACTTTTTTCTAAACATGCAGGTTAAAAAAAAAAAAAAAAACTTTACTATTTAACCAGATTATGTTCAGAATATGTGCTGAGTAACCAAAAAAAAGGGTTAATTCTTTCTTACTGAGGTACAGGTTATATATATGAAATAATAGAAAAATTTTCATGCCAAATAGCTAATAATTACATAAAATGATGAAAGATGTTGGAAGAGAAACTATAAATATTAAATTAACAAAGGTAACAAGTAAATGGCTGTTTTATTCCATTTAATCGGCTTATCTATTTACATAGCAAAACCAAAACCTAAAGGGGGGACTAACACCCCTTCTTACTAATGTTCTCACCAATATTCCCTTCTCACTAATGTTTCAAACAAATAAACAAAAAATTCTACAATCCTAAATTTGGCCAGAGGGAAGATAGAGTTTACAGTTTATGTTCCTCTTGAAAGAGTTAAATAAAGGTTTGTTCTGTGGTTTAAATCTACAGAGATTTTATCTTGAAACTAGTCTCAATAAGTGGGAAACTCATCTAGATTATTTTCTTATTTTTACTTTATTTGGGAATTTTCCCCAATATTAGTCAACGTGCAATTGAAATTTGGGCAAGTTAGTGAGATTACCAGTTCTTTTGCAGGGAAAATGGGAAATGTAGCCATCACCAACCGAGAAAAGCACTCATTTTTCAATCACTGGAAAGACCTGAAGCTTGGTCTAATCTGCCACGTGCTGGGGTAGACTTTCATTTATTTTCACAGGGGAAAATAGCCTTCTATATTTTATCAATCATCTGGGTGAAGAATAACAAGGTAGACCTTATGGCTATACTGGCTACAAGGACCTAAAGCAAGAGGCAACTCATAATAAACCAGCAGCCAATCATTCCAGAATATATTGTATTTGCTAAGAATATGTACCCATTAAAATTTTTAGAGAATTGAACCATCTCTTCAATGGCAAAGACTCTTCAGACCTACACTTTCATCTGTTGTACCAGGAGTACAATAGCTTTGATAGCCATCTTAGCTGACCTCTGGCTGTTCATACCCCACTGGTTTTTTTGTTGTTCTTACTGGACTATTGGTTTCTTATGGGATGGTTTCTTTCCTAGCTGTGAGGTGCAGCTTCTTCAATCCATTTTTGGTGACATGAAACATGTTTACTGCCTTTCTCTTGCTTACTCTCCTTGGCTGTGTGAATTGAATCTATTTTTAGGTCCAGTCTATTCTTCACTGTCTCAGCCTTGGCCCATGTGAAAACCACTGTCCAGTGTACAGAGCTGTCAGAGTACCCCACCTCCCCAAGCTAAGTGTATCTGAGGTATACTTTTCCACCCACTGAGTAATCTACTTCCTATTAAAAAGCAAATTTTAAAGGGAAAGAGTTTTCCATTGTTATGTCTTTCCACGCTTCATTGGATGAACTGGATTCTTGAATTTAAACACTTGGTCTGTCCTTCTCCAGAAGGCACAGTGCTGAACAACTTCCCCCCCAAACTTTCCCAAAGTGAAGTAGAAATTGCTCTCAAATGCTAGTTATAAATGTGTAATCTGAACTCCAGCCACTCCACAGGGCTGCAGAAGAATTTACGATGTGCTAAATATTTCCTTTGTTCTTCCCAGTGGTAGCCTGCTGTAGCAATTAGAAAGCAACTGGCTCCACATGTAAACTGCTGGAGTCTTCTAAAGAATTGTTGATAACTGTTCAACAGGCTCAATGAACAGGATTTTCTTATTGTACAGAATTCTGACTTTTTAATTTCCTTTCAAGATTGTGTTTTCTGAAAGATTTTCTAAAATGTTCTTCCTTCTTACCTGGTGCCTTTCCATTGCCCTTTACAAGGAGGGAGAGGAGGTCAAGATGAGTGTGGTAAGCCAATGGAAGCCCAAGTTCACAGACTCCTAACACTGCAATCCTTTTTAAAGCCATATAAAGGTCCTTTGTGTTGCTATCACAGACACCTCTGACCTCCTCTTTCTCATTTTCAGAGAAAGTGACAGCCCAGTCCCATCCTTCATAAAAAGGCAAAAGAAAAAAAAAAAAAATCTGCCAATACCATCCTTCTTCAGAAGCCAGACACCATTAATCATCAGCAGGAGGCAGTATGGCTTCAATTAACTACATAGTATACAATAAATTCTCAGTTATTCAATGTGTGTGTGTGTGCGTGTGTGTGTGTGTGTGTGTCGTGTTCTTACTCACTGTTGGAAACCATTTTAAATGCTTTACATGTATTGATTCTATGAGGCTGGTACTATCATTATTCCCACTTCAGAACTGAAAAAAATTAAAGCACAGAGAAATTGAATAACTTTGTTCCAAACCATGTAGCTGGTTAATGGCAGGGCTGGAAATGGTTCTGAAATATAGGACTCTGGTTGAGAGAGCAAATGTTTTTGAGAAACAGTTTGGCAAAGTCGGTCAGGGTTGGATTGTAGCATCTGACACTGTTACTGTGTAATCTCAGGCAAGTCACTGAGCCTCTCTGTGCTTGATTAACCATCTATAAAATGGGATAACAGTCGTATCCAACTCACTGAGTTTTTGTGAAGATTAAATGAGTTAATATATATTAAGTACTTAGAACAGTGCCAGGCATATAGCAAGCACAATGTAGCTGTTACTTTCTGTAATCCACACTAATTTAAGAATGAACTTTAAGTAATAGGGGGAAATTACCTATAGACTTTATTTTATAGCATACACAGGGCTAGTTGCAAAAGAGAGGGGGGTAAATGAGACACTGGATCCAACCTGAAGTGTGTCATGATTTCATGGAGAAAAAACTGTACACAAATTAGAAGAAAGTATAATACATGTGATAACACACAAATGTTAACTTTTTTAAACAAGATGGGGTCATGATAGCAGGATTGTGAACTCCACCATTTAGAAGCAGTGTACCATATTTAGGAAAGACTTCCTGAAATACACTGGATATTATTGTGATAATATGATCCTATTTATTATCAACATGATTAAAACACTTGAGGAGAAGAAAATTGAAGGAAGAGTAGGAATGAGTCATAAGTAGGGTAGAGAAACCCTGGGGGTGGGAAGAGCATAAGCAAGGGCAGGGAAATTGGGGGAAAGGTATGGTGGATCTAGGGAACATCTTCGTTACTCTGTGTGTGTGTGTGTGTGTGTGTGTGTGTGTGTGTGTGTGTGTTTGGATACAAGGAAAAGGAGAAAGGATGTGTCCAGAGTTTTTCCAAGATTGAGTCACACACTGCTGCCGGGTAACTCTTGCTAAAGGACAATTCTGATCAAGACCTTCTCTTGTTACACAGCTCCCAACATCATTCTACTGTTGAAGAAGGGTTGAATTGCATTCCTCCAGACCTCACATGTTGGACATGTAACCCCTAGCACTTTAGAATGTGGTACTTAACTCTTTATTTGGAAACAGGGTAATTTTGAATATAATTAGCAAAGTTAGGATGATGTCATAATGGAGTAGGTTGGAATCTTAATCCAACATGACTGTGTCCTTTTAAAAAAGGGAAAATTTGGACACATAGTCAGGTAGTATGCCATGTGAAGGTGAAGGCAGAGGTTGGGATGCTGTATCTACAAGGGAAGGAAAGCCGAAGATTGCCGGCAAACCATCAGAAGCTAGGGAGAGAGGTGTAGAACAAGTTCTGCCTTATGACCTTTGGAAGAAACCAACCCTATAAACTTCTAGATCTTGGACTTCTAGCCTCCAGAACTGTGAGGCAATATGTGTGTGTTACTTAAGCCACCCGGTGTGTGGTACTTTGTAAAGACAGCCCTACCAAATTAATACATCTACTACTATAACATAACGGAGAAGGCAATGGCACCCCACTCCAGTACTCTTGCCTGGAAACTCCCATGGACAGAGGAGCCTGGTGGGCTGCAGTCCACAGGGTCTCGAAGAGTTGGAAACGGGACACGACTGAGCGACTTCCCTTTCACTTTTCACTTTCCTGCATTGGAGAAGGAAATGGCAACCCACTCCAGTGTTCTTGCCTGGAGAATCCCAGGGATGGGGGAGCCTGGTGGGCTGCCATTTGTGGGGTCACACAGAGTCAGATACAACTGAAGCGACTTAGCAGCAGCAGCAGCAGTATAACACAAAGAGTGCATTTCTAATTTATTCCTTGAATTTCTTAAAATAATTGGTAAAGGTAGTAGAAATTAATAGGGAAATAACAGGAAGCCTGGCATGCAGTTCATGGGGTCACAAAGAGTCGGACAAAACCTAGCAACTGAACAATAGGCTTTCACCTACACTAGCTCCATTTCTGAAATTTTCCCTTCTTTCCTAATTGATGTGAAGCACCACAGCACTTTTTACTGTTAAAACATACTCCTTATTCTCTGGACCCTTGTATTTTTATTTTTTTTATTAATATATTTTATTTTATTTTTTAACTTTACAATATTATATTGGTTTTGCCATATATCAAAATGAATCCGCCACAGGTATACATGTGTTCCCCATCCTGAACCCTCCTCCCTCCCACCCTTGTATTTTTTCTTAATCCTTTCCTACAATTTGGCTCAAGAGGTAAAGAATTCACCTGCAGTGCAGGAGATACAAGAGACTCAGGTTCAGTCCCTGGGTCGGGAAGATCCCCTGGAGGCAGAAGTGGCAGTCCACTCCAGTATTCTTGCCTGGAAAACTCCATGGACAGAGGAGCCTGGTGGGCTACAATCTACAAGATCTCAAAGAGTCAGACATGACTGAGTGACAAAGCAGGCACATGCATCTACGATTTTCTGTGCCTCATAACTTTGCCTCAGATTTCTACTTACTCTCAAACACCCAGCAGGTGTTTCTCCCTCCACAAAACATTTCTCTGTGCCTAGCTCTAAATTTTATTTTTCTTCTCAGTACCTCATATATTCTGCCTTGTACCAGACAAATAGCAGAGCTTCTACTTGCCTTCTGCACTTAAAGTGTTAGTTGCTCAGTCATGTCTGACTCTTTGCAACCCCATGGACTGGGGCTTGCCAGGCTCTTCTGTCCATGGGATTCTCCAGGCAAGAATACTGGAGGAGGTTGCCATTTCCTTCTCCAGAAGATAGTCCTGACCCAGGGATCAAACCTGCATCTCCTCCATTGCAGGCAGCCTCTTCACCGTCTGAGTCACCAGGGAAGCTCTCCGCACCTGAAAAGACTGTGAAGTCCTTGAAAGCAGGGACAGTAGGAAATTTATTCTTCACTTATTACACAAACTATTATGATATTTGAAACATGGTTAGTGGCCAGTATTTGTATATTCACTGCATTTTAAATCAAGACTATTCTGAACATAATTTGTAATTTATAAAATGGATTTAGTCCTGCATTAGTCAGATTCCAATTTACATGTATGTTATTCCACTTGACATTGTCCCTCCTTCATTGATACTCTGTTCTAATTTTACAACTGTTTTAATGTTCTTATGCAATAATAATATCATTTTTGTCATTGCAGGCTCTGCTTCTATTGGATAATTTTTCTCCTCATTATAGGTTGTATTATCTTGCTTCTTTGCCTGTCTGTTACATTTTCATTGGATGCTAGACATTGTTCATTTTATATTTTAGGGGGTACAATTTTTTAGAGATTCTTTAAAAAATTTTAGTTGCTCTAGAATACAGATACTATTTTTTAATAGATCAGTTTGAAGATCTGCTTTTATGCTCTTTTAGGGTAGATCCAGTTCAGCCTTTAGTCTAGGGCTAATTTATCTTCACTACTGATGCAATATCTTCTAAGGATTCAATACACCATGGTACCAGGCATTTAAATTCTGGTTGAGAACGTGACCTGTTTCTAGTCCCATATGAGCCTTGGGGAAATTTCCCAATGTGTTTCTTTCCAGTGGTTCTTTCTCTGGATTCAGGTATTTTCTTCCCAGGAGATGTAAGTAACATGGGTTCAATCCCTGGGGTGGGAAGATCCCCTGGAGGAGGGAATGGCAACCCACTCCAGTACTCTTGCCTAGAGAATCCCATGGACAGAGGAGCCTGGTGGGCTACAGTCCATTGGGTCACAAAGAGTCAGACACAACTGAAGCTACTTAGCATGCATGCACGCATCCATGTTGTTCAGCCAAATGTTTAAGGGAGCTGCTCTGTAAGTCTCTAGAGTTCTCTTTCTTTCCAGATCTTTGCTCTTTTGGTGCCACTGAAATTCTAGCCACTGTGGCTTCCTGAAGCTCCTACCTCTGTCTCCTCAACTCAGCAAGCCCACTAAGCTCTGTCTGGGTTCACCCTTCTTACAATGTGCCCTTGCACTACACTGCTAGCCAATCACTAGAGCTCATGACATTTGTCTCCCTTCTCTCAAGAATCTCTGACCTGTGCTGCTTATGTTAGGTGCCTGGAAACCATTGTTTCAGAGATTCTGTTGAGTTGTTAGTTGTTTAAAGTAGAAGAATAAATTCAACCTGGGCTACTCTACAAAAGTCAGCAGAGTATCTGCGAAAGTACTGTAAAGAGTATAGTGACTGAGCTAAACGAAGTTGCTTCTTTGAGTAAGTAGATCGTATTATATATTGCCTTCAAATCTTTTACTTTTATTTTCTCATGAAAGGACTATTGAAGTAATGTTGGGTTAAAGATCTACATGAAATGGATAAATGTGGAGCTTCATATTCACTCAAACCTATTTTCTGACCATGATTATACCCCTGTAAGTGGCATAATATAGGGCCACTGACTTAATCCTTCTGCAAATGTAAAACAGAAGCTTATACATTAATCCCACATGGTTATTATGAGGATTAAATATCCATCACTTCTCTGTAGCTTTTATGATGAAACTTTATTCTGAGATCCATGCAACATGATGGATCAAGGATTACATGTAAAGTTCTTAGTGAAATCATCCACAAAACAGGGAGGACTTCCCTGGTGTACCAGATGGTAAGGAATCTGCCTGAAATGCAGGAGACCCGGATTCAAGCCCTGGGTTGGGAAGATCCCCTGGAGAAGAAAATGGCAACCCACTCCAGTATTCTTGCTTGGGAAATCCCATGGACAGAGGAACCTGGCAGGCTACAGTCCATGGGGTTGCAAAGAGTTGAACACGACTGAGCGACTAACACATAGATAAGTTCCTTTCCACTTTCCCTTCCCCTCAAGCAGCAGGAAAGTTACTGCATTGGGAATGCAAGAGAAAGAGAACTGAAGGTCTAATTTCTGAAAACTTCTCAAATTTGGGAATTTCCAAGTATTTTTTTTTTTTTTTTTTTTTGCCAATGAACAGGCAGATAAACTTTGTTCACTTACTTTATAACTCTGACCCTGGATATGAGACTCCAAAAATGTAACGATGAATTAGCCCATTTTTCATTTTGACAGGCTTTCTTCATATGATTTCCAAACTCTGCTTCCTAAACTCTTCTTCCAGGTATCTAGCATATAATTTTGCTTACAGTTGAGCACCTATTTCACCGACTTTTTATTCCCTATTTTGCTGTTTCCTCTTTTTCTCACATACTTCACTGAGCTTCTCTGATTATTTATTTGTGATCTCTCTGCCGTATGCTGTGCTATGCTGGGCTTATTTGCTCAGTCGTGTCTGACTCTTTGTGACTCCATGGACTGTAGTCCACCAAGCTCCTCTGTCCATGGAATTTTCCAGGCAAGAACACTGGAGCGGGTAGCCACTCCCTTCTCCAGGGGATCTTCCCGTCCCAAGGATTGAACCTGGGTCTCCTGCATTGCAGGCAGATTCTTTATCAGGTAAGCTACCAGGGAAGCCTATACCATATGCTGCAGCTGCTGCTACTGCTAAGTTGCGTCAGTCGTGTCTGACTCTGTGCGACCCCATAGACAGCAGCCCTCCAGGCTCCCCCATCCCTGGGATTCTCCAGGCAAGAACACTGGAGTGGGTTGCCATTTCCTTCTCCAATGCACGAAAGTGAAAAGTGAAAGTGAAGTCACTCAGTCGTGTCCGACTCTTCGCAACCCTGTGGACTGCAGCAATATTTGCTTTAACTCTGCCTTTGAAACTCTTGCTAATACATTAGTTACCCCTTCTCAGAGCTTTATTCTTCAGTATTTTATGGCTTTCACCATTACCACACTATCACTGCAGTTACAAAGACTCAGCATCTTCTGATGTTCTATTACTTAGGTTTTCATATTTGCAAGCCCTGATGATGCTTTCCTTATAAGATCTCACTCACAGGAAAAGCTCTCACACAGTTAGTGGTGAAGTGGAAAGAACATGGAGTGTAATGACCAAAAATCCAAGTGTGAATCCATGTTTGCGGCACAGCGTGACTTCTGGTGAATTCATTAAACTCTCTGAGCTTCAGCTTCAATATCTTTTCTAATAATATGGAACTGAAAGAATTATAAAAGTTAAAATTGAATAACCTATGAAGTACTGTGAAGTACTCAATGACTGTTCACTTGCTTCCAAACTGTATATTTCTAAATCTCACTCTTGATGCCCGGATTTTGACAAAAAACTTCTGGTATTTTCTTCACTTTTAATTTTATTTTTCATTTTTATTAGCAGGGAATAGTCATCCTGAATAAGGTTGTGGAGTATCAAATGAGAGATATAAAAATTGCTATGCATGTATATTGATGTATTTGTGTGTGTAAGTGTGTGTGCACACACATGTGCTCAGTTGTGTCCAACTCTTTTCGACCCCGTAGACAGTAGCCTGCCAAGCTCTTCTATCCATAGAATTTTCTAGGCAAGAATGCCACTGGAGTGGGATGCCATTTCCTACTCCAGGGAATCTTCCCAGCCCAGAACCTGCATCTCTTGTGTCTCCTGCATTGACAGGTGGATTCTTTACCACCGCACCATCTGGAAAGCCCTCTAAGATGTATTTGGTTGTCAGTAAAACTATTTAACACAACATATGTAAATTAAACCATCATACTGTATGTCTTAAACTTATATAATAATGTGTAGCAATCATTTCTCAATAAAACTGTGAAAAGATATTGAAACTTAAACAGTAAATAAATGAATTCATTCATCTAAGAAAAATACCAAAGGTAGCACAGGCTTTTGGGGTGGTTAATTCAGCAGAGTTCTTTACATATCTCTTTACCTCAAAAACAATGTTGGTTTCATCAAAGATAACTGTCATTATTTCAGAAATTAAGGTTATATGTGTTGTCTTTCTTCTTCCAATAGGAAAGAGATATTGGTTTCCTGTAGCTTTATTAGCCTTCGGCAAACATTTCCTCTATTCTCACTGTCCACAACTGGATCATAAACAGCCATTGACAAGAGAGAATAGATTACCTTTAGCCAGACTGGCCCATTCCTAGAATGAGGAAAATTCCTCATGCTGTGTTGCTGCTACACAGAGGAAGAAGAGTTGGAGGAATATTGAGAGTCAGTTGAGTGAATATAAATGTTTGTTGAGTGAATATCAGTTATTTTCAATGAACAACTTCATATTTCTTGGAACTATATTGCTGTTCATATCAGATCTAATAAATAATTGTTGAATAAATTCCCTACCAAAATCCTCTAATTATGTGCTTCTGATCTTTCTATCTACTAGGGCTCACTTTCTTCTCCATGTCTAGCATATCTTCTCTCTTTTCCTATCACATACTAAGATGGACTCTTAATTTGATTGTGAATCTTTCACATTTTGTTTCCTTTCATTTTCCAAAGCTGGAATGATAATCTTCTCCTCAAAACAGTCTTTGTCTCTGAAGACTTCCAAGATCAAACATTGCCAGTTCTAGTCAAAGAATCCAAGCAATCTCAGCATTCTGGCACATTTTCTTTAATTTTTGGAATAGTTATAGATATGTTTCAGTCTTTCTTTCCTATTCAATCAGTAATAAGCCCTGAAAAATGAAAAGAAAGTCACTCAGTCGTGTCCAACCCTTTGTGATCTAGTCTGACCCATGGAATTCTCCAGGCCAGAATACTAGAGTGGGTAGCCTTTCCCTTCTCCAGGGGATCTTCCCAACCCAGGGATTGAACCCAGGTCTCCTGCATTGTGGGCAAATTCTTTACCAGCTGAGCCACAGGGGAAGCCCAAGAATATTAAAGTGGGTATCCTATCCCCTCTCTGGGGGATGTTCCCAACCCAGGAATAGAATCAGGGTCTCCTGCATTGCAGGCAGATTCTTTACCAACTGAGCTATCAGGGAAGCCCTGGAGAATTCTTTGTTGTAGGCAATGTATGTCCTGTGAGGATACTGTGTATGCTAGGCATTGGCAAGATAGTAATGTTTGAGCAGCATAGAAATCACTGAGATTAAACAGATTGTATAATTAATAAAGCAAACACTATTACTTTTAATGTAAAATACATGGAGTACTCAAACTCTATATGTGTGTGCATGCTCAGTCATATCCAACTCTTTTGAGACCCCATGGACTATAGCCCACCTGGCTCTACTATCCATGGGATTTTTTAGGCAGGAATACTAGATTGGGTTGCCATGCCCTCTTCCAGGGGACCTTCCTGACCCAGGGAGTGAATCCACGTGTCTCTTGTGTCTCCTGCATTGCAGGCAGATTCTTTACCCACTGAGCCACCAAATAGACATGAGTAAGTTACTTAAGCATCAGATTCTCTTATTCCATTTCCAAAGATTCTGATTCAGATCTAGGGTGGTGTAAAAAAGTCAGCATTTTAAAAAAATGTTCCAAAAGACTCCAATAAGAATTAGATAAACATTTGGCTAAATGGGTAGCATTCAACAAATTTCTTCTCTTTACATCAATACAAGAATACATAAGTAAGGTTTCATAGCCAATACTAAATGCTCCTGAGTGAATGAATATCCCTGATCCCATGAGGAACTGCTAAAGAGAATTACTGGGTATTTAAAAATATATTTAAAGGAGGAGCAAGGATGGACATGTAAGGGCAGGAGCAGGGCTAGAAAGTACCAGATAGAAAGATTGAGTTCTGACTGTGAAGGGCCTTGAATGCTATGCTAATTTTGTACTCTCCTGAAATCAGTAGGAAGTCTTGGAAGGTTTCTGTGCAGGGAATAACACTATATAATCTGTGTGGTAGAAAGCCAACTTTATCCAAATGTGATGGATTGACCAGAAAGGGGAAACTGGACGCAAAGGAGAACCACACGTAATCAAAACCACAAATGGTTTCTTCGGGCCAAAGGGACAGGTGAGGCCTCCGTGGTGCAAAGGCCACTGTACCATGAATCAACATAAGACATGGTTGTGAGTGGTTAGCTATGATTTCCATTTGGAGCCAAAAGTGATTCATCTCCATGAGGCCAGTGACCACTACTGGCTACTCAGTCCAGAAAAATGTTTCTCAAAGCTGAGACACTCTGTGCCAAAATCTAAAACACAAGAGTCAGCCGAAGAAAACCTTTTTTTTTTTCTACTTATGAATAATAATGGAAATTGAAGTTTAAACCTAGCAACTTATAGGGAGCAACAAATATTTTACATTAACAATGTATCATTAGCCTCATGTTTTAAGAAAAAAAAAGCGCTAATATACTGAAAGAATGGCTGAGGCATATTGTTTACCCGTAGTTTAAATTAGAGTGGAGATTCGGTCTCCCAGAGCTGGCAGCATCAGGGTCAGGTGTGAGGAAAGCCCTGGTGTTCTATACTTAGAGCAGAGGAAATAGGTCATTGCGGGTGGCCAGGGAAACAGGCTTTCCCCCGATAACAAAAATATTCTCTGCCTTTGCCACGTATCTCCACTGACATTTCTCTTTTAACATCTTTCCAGTGAGTCCACTTGCTGGACAAAATGCTAGATGGTAAAACTGGAGACACTGGAGTTAGTTCTTTCCTTTGGAGAGGGACCAAGGAATGAGGGAAACTGATTCTGTGCCCAGAAAGAAGTCAAGTTGAAGAGCCAAAAGTTATCAGGAAGACAGAGAATACTAAATGGATAATTAGCTAATTTTCCTAGTCTCTTAAATGCTAAAGACAATCTTTTAAAATCGGTATAACTCAGACTGGTATCTGCTGTTCCCTAATCTTCTTGGAGCTTCCATCCAATGCCCCCCAGCCTCCACCCCATTTTAATCATTATCCTAGCCCCAGGTTTCGTCACACATGCAAATCCACTTCCATGGATTAGCAAGAAACTAGATTTCATGTTAAGATGAAGCTAAGAGAGAATTTCATCATAAAACCAACAAGCGCCATTTGAAACATCTCCTTTAGACATTTCTGCAATGTCTCTATTTATTGAACTGCCTGGGAAGACTTTTCCCCTTCGGTAGAGCTGCAAGTCCCTCCTGTCCCCTCCTTTCCACTCTCCTCCCTTCCCCTCCCTTTCCCTGCTCTCCTCTCCTTCCCGCAAGCAAGCAGAGCAATTCTGTTCAAGCAGCCAACCTACCAATCACTTCTGGTTCTTAGCAAGGCAACAGGCCTCAAATTTAAAAGAAGAGAATAGATCTTCCCCTCTTATTATCATTTCTGATTAATTCTGTTGTTTTACCTACTTTTCCTTTATTTTTGCTATAAGGGGGAGAAAAAAAGTAGCAGACAGCTAAATGAGAAGGACAGGATTTTCATAGCTATCTCTGCTGCATGTTTGGGACTAGGGAAGCCCAGCATTTATTTCTCAGGTGGTCCTCAATGAATTTACTCTGTGCTGGCCACTGAGTTGAGTGCTGGCATCTCTGAACTCAAAAAATGAAGCCCAGCCTGGTGTTTATCTATCTCATATTCTGAACTTTGATATTTCAGTTCAGTGTCTCATAGGCGGTCCTCAGGCAAATTTCACCATAATCCAAACAGCTGTTACATGAATATATTACTTTTAAAAATTGTTGAAAAGATGATAAATTAGGAGAATTTTTCTCAGGGGCTGAACCACTCTTTTGGCTTCCCACCAGCCATGATTCTGACTACATCCCAATTGTGGGAGAAAGGAAGTAAGCAGTTCATACCTCAGCTGGCCCTAGAACTGATTCTTCAAGCCACAAGGTAGAGAGGAATCTATCAAGTGGTTTTTTCCTTAAAGTTTGAGTAATAAACTCATCTCAATTATGGAATCCAAAATGGGAATTGGAAGTAATGAAGTGGCAGGGCCAGATACAGAATTTGTGGGGCCTGGAACAAGGTGAAAATGGGGACAGGGCTTGTTCAAAAAGCAAGAAAATGTGCTAAGTGTGTGTGCATTAACAATTACATTTTTTGTTTGTTTGTTTCTTCTCTCTTCTCTCAACTTTCCATGTTTTTTTAAATGGCTTTTAATTAAAAAATAAAAATTTAATTATTAATATATTTGTCATTCATTTATACAGTTCGGTGCTATTTTTAGATGCAAATACAGAAGCATTTGACTGATGTGGAACCACCAAAATTACACAACTCATATTTCATAGCTCATATATGCATTCTTGGGAGAATGTATGCGAAAGCGTTACACAAAACACAACTGTTTTTGTTTGTCCAAAGAAGGGCACATTCTTTTTTTTAACTTTTATTTTTTATTTTAGTAGAGTTGATTTTTGGAGAAGGCAACGGCACTCCACTCCAGTACTCTTGCCTGGAAAATCCCATGGATGGAGGAGCCTGGTAGGCTGCAGTCCATGGGGTCACTAAGAGTCGGACATGACTGAGCGACTTCACTTTCACTTTTCACTTTCATGCATTGGAGAAGGAAATGGCAACCCACTCCAGTGTTCTTGCCTGGAGAATCCCAGGGATGGCGGAGCCTAGTGGGCTGTCGTCTATGGGGTCGCTCAGAGTTGGACACGACTGAGCGACTTAGCAGTAGCAGAGTTGATTTACAATGTTTGAGGTGTACAGCAAAGTGAATCAGTTATACATGTACATACATATATATATCCTTTTCTACTATATGTGATTGTAAGATATTAATATGGCTCCCTGTGCTATACAGTAGTTCTTTATTTATTTTATATATAGTAGTCTGTATTGGTTAATTTGAAATTCTAAATTTATCCTTCTTCTGCTTTCCCCTTTGGTACCCATAAGTTTGTTTTCTATGTCTGTGAGTTTATTTCTGTTTTTATATAAGTTCATTTGCATCAATTTTTTTAGATTCTATATGTATGTTATATCATATTTGTTTCTCTCTGTCTTACTTCACTTAGTATGATAATCTCTACGTTCACCCATGTTGCAACAAATCGGATTATTTCATTCATTTTTATTGCTGAGTAATATCCCAGTATATATATAGATATATAATATATACATATATATACCACATCTTCTTTATCTAGTTGTCCACTGATGAACATTTAGGCTTATCAATATTCTTGACTTTGGCTTAAGGAAAAACTGAAAGGAAAAGGACATGTAAATTGTCCCACATTTTCCTTTGCTTCTATGTCATTGTTTCTAGCAAAAGTCATTGATTAATTCAGGAAAGTAACATTAATCAGAAAAGATACAAAGAGTTCTCTGGTTATTGTGTTTCTTAGAACATAATTTCTTTCTGAATTTGAAGCATGCTCTTGTTCTAAAGGAAAGCATGGCCTCTTTGCAGCTGTCAGCACTCCTGCCCACTCAGATCTAGACATAACACGTTTAGCTTGTACTCACTTGGAGTCGAAGTGAACTCTCACAATGTGAGTCCACCTGAATTCTGTGCTTATGAGGTGGAAAGAAACAGTGGACCCACGTACTAAGCATCCCTCTGCTCTCAAGTTGCTCAAACGTCTCATTAGATTTAACTTGTAAAACACAAGTTCAAAAATAAAATTATCAAGAATTTTAGATGGTGACAGCAAAACATTAAACAGAGAATGAGGCTCTTCTGAGTGTGGGACCCAGTGCAAATGAACAGATTACAAGCCCAAAAGGAAAGTTCAGTAAGTGACCATTCTGCCTTATCCCTCTCACTCCTGCCCCCAGTTATCCTTGGGCACCTACAAGGCCATCTTCTTGGAATTAGATGAGGAATCTTGTCTTCTCTCTTCTTCCCCATTTTCATAGCTTTTCCATTCTTTTATCTTTTTTGTCCTTCTCCCCTAAATCAGGCTCTTCTCATACTTGTTGGCAATATTTAGCTCCATTTTTCCCTGCAAAAATGGGTTGAAGTGGTTTAAGAAAAAGATCTCCACTCTGGTTGACCTTCTTCAGGAGGTATTTTAGAAAAAGCAAGTCTAGTATGTTGAAGGGAAAGCGTATTTTATAATTTTTTTGGAGTGTATGCTATCTTTGGAATCACTCATTGATGTAAGTAATGAAGAGCTATGAAGATTTAAAATAGAAAAGTCCAGGTTCGATGCACATGCTTGGGGCTAGTGCACTGGGACGACCCAGAGGGATGGTATGGGGAGGGAGGAGGGAGGAGGGTCTAGGATGGGGAACACATATATACCTGGGGTGGATTCATTTTGATATTTGGCAAAACTAATACAATTATATAAAGTTTAAAAATAAAATAAAATATAATAAAATAAAATAAATAAATAAAATAGAAAAGAAAATTGAAAAAAATAGGAAATATTTCAATTTAAGAAAGTCTTTCTGATATATAGCATGGGCTTAAATTGGAGGAATACAAAATAAATCATGGAGACTAATTAAAAGGAAGCCGTTCTACAGTTTTAGTAAAATGACAGTTGTCCAAGATTCTAGAATTGAATGATACTGTGCTTCCTTGATTTCCCTTATGCTATAGTAATAGAAGAGTCAAGAATTATTTAATTGACAGCTTCAGGACTGGAGAAATATCTCTCTTAACCAGAAGTAACAGATGGCAAAAAGGAGACAGAGGCATGTGAAGGAAGGCAGGTAGCACTCCCTGAAACATGAGAGAAGAGGCTGTCTGAACCAGTAGAATAACTCTTCACAATTTCTGTTGGAAGCTGCAGCCCCTTGTGAGGTTAGAGAAGCTTGAGGGTGCCTTGGAGCCTATTGTATTGAAAAACACTGAAAATCCCCTGGGATATAAGTTTTTCAAGTTAAAGCCCCTCTCTACCCACTTTCAGATTGAGTTCTTTCTTCTACAGTGTTTTCACACTTCTTAATGGCTCAACCTAAGGATGTGAGAAAGTAGGAAGAGAAAGTCATTACCATTCCCTACAAATGAAAATATGCTTTGTTCTTGAAAGCCTGCTTTCCTGCCCAGGCAACCAAATTAAAGGAATTCTTTGTTCTATCCAATGAAAAAAAATTTTTAACAGAAACTGTCCCATGTGAGTTCTGACTTTACCTGGGTATTTTGGTTTGGGGTTTTCCGATTTGGTCTGGGTCTACCTTCATATCATGATACAGGAAATTCAGGGGGATTTTTTGAGATAGTTACCTGTATTTGGCTTATAAAATTGCTTCTTACTTCAATTAGAGTCACATGAGGAAGACTAAAAGCACTGTCAGGCTCTTTTATCACACATTTGGATTTTAAGAAAGTTTAGATAGTTTGTTTTATATAACAATGTCAGGATAAATGGAAAGAAAACTGTGAATACTTAGTGTTTTCTTTTAGAATAACAACTTTTTTTTTTTTTTTTTACTTATTGTTAGCATGGTATAAAAACTGCTGGAGAATTATCATATGCCTGCTACTCATTTGGAAATCCCCAGGTACAAATTCCAAGTTAACATTTTTAACTAATAAAAACAAATAAATCAAGTTCTAAAAGTTAGTATGTTTTCTAATTCGACTCTTAAATGTAGAAATGAGTCCAAGCCTCTTCTGACAGTTTGATGACCTGAGACACTTTTAGAAGTTATATTAGGGAGTTAAAGCAGTTTGAAAGGCAACGTGCTTTCCTCCAGAGGTTTGATATTCTCAAATTTAAAAGTAAAGCCAGAATTTCAGCAAAATAAAATTTTATCATTATTGTCAATTTTACAGGAATAAAAAATGAAATGCATTCATTCTTATGAGAATTTTCCCAAACCATGTCCCAAAGATGCAGATACTCCAACTACAAATTGATAATAGAGATTAGACAGTATGTGTTACAGTGTTCATTGGTCAGTCATGTCTGACTCTTTGCAAACCGATGGACTTGACCCTCGCCGCTTCCCACACCCCCTGCCCCCGCCCCTGCCCCCAGCTCCTCCATCCATGGAATTCTCCAGGCAAGAATACCTTACTGGAGTGGGTAGTCATTCTCTTCTCCAAGGGAATCTTCCCGACCAAGGGATCAAACCCTGGTCTCCCGCATTGCAGGCAGATTCTTTATCATCTGAACCAACAGGGAACCCCAGAAATTAGATAGTACTTATCTTTTTCCAGAGTCAGTTATATTCAAATATTTCAAAATTCTTACAAAACTGCTTTACAAACTAAGATTTTTTTTGACCATAATATACTTAAACCAATGTATTTCTAAAATCCTATTATAGTTGGAAAGCAACACAACAATCAGAGGTAGAGCAGAGGACCTCACTTGTGCCACCCAGGCATCCGTAGCTGGCAACGCCAGATTCTATTTATCGTTTGTTTGCCAGCCCCTTCCGAAAGTGTCCCATTGTTTTACATCATCAGCACAACCCCTAGCACAGTTCTTCTTTAAAGACTGCTGAACTGATAGGCACTTACTAGCCCCATTTCTATAAAAATCCTAGAGTATAATTGACAAGAGAAACTACCTGTCTCTTTCTCACTCTGACTCTGACTTTTTCTTTTTCTGTAACAAAATAACTGCCCTGTAAACTTGATCCCATCTGTTCTTATTCAAGAAAAGAAGGGGAAAATAACTAAAATCAGGCCCCACTAATTAGAGGAAAATTGTATGTAAATAACTGAAAAGTCTTTTCATTTTTATGGTTAACATTGCTACCAAGGCTTTAACTGACTGTTGGGTCTAAAGGGTTATGTGCTTTTTTTAAGTGACATGTGCTCCTGGCCAAGTACTGGCTGGGACATGTTGTGAGTAGTTTTAGATCATCACAGCTCTGGCTATTTTAGTCTGTGTCACTGCTTGGAGTTGTAATTAATTTGCATGATCCTAAAAATCATAATTATGAAAATTTTGGTATTTGATAAGAATAACTTATATTCAGTCTTACTAAGAAAGTCATGGAATATTTAGCAGAAGGGCAAAAAATATCTATACGGTGCCAGCAAATATCTCACATAGAAGCAGACAGCTGAAGCCTCCACAGAGCTTAACTTGTCCTTGTAAGTAATTTGTGGAATATTATGTGCTTGCTAATTAACTGTGTTCTACACTTTAATTATATCTCTATCAGTAATAATATGTGTTGCATTTGTTTTTGGTTTTAATCTAAAAGTTCTTTCACGAACAACATTTTTAGCCAATGCTAATTTTAGCTCATTTTCATATAAATAATATTTATAGAAGACATATACAAATGATATTTGCACCCATATAGTATAGTATTTCATTATTTCTCTCTAGTAAATCAACATGATTTTTTTTAGAAAGCCTAATACCATTGTTAGATTTCTTTCTCTCTCCTTTGGGCCTGATTTCTTTTCTTCTTTTAATTCAGTTTGTCTTGTAACAGCTAAATTTCTTAACAGGTCTTCTCATTCTTCAAATCATAAAAAGAAAAAAAAAGGTATAAAGAAAAGGATTAAGAAATTTATAATTAATGTCTAAAATGTTGAAGTATGATCTTTTTTTATTTTGGGGATCATTCAAATTATGAATATTGAAAACTAGTATGTTGCATATGTAAACAATGATCTTCAGTGCACTGATATATTTTTGTAAGATCTCTGAAAATTACTCAACAACTGAAAATTACTCAACAACTGTATTTTTAGTCTGTGTCCCTATTGAGTTGATAACAGACTTAACAATAATGCATTATGTTTTAGAAAAGCACTTATGTTGGTTAAAGTTATAGGTGCATGATTAAAGGAAATTAAATGTAATTTAGAGTCAGAAGTTCTGTATTTAAATATTAATTATAGTCTGTTCAGCAGCTTGACTTTTTTTGCTTTTAATTTTATATAGGAGTATAGCTAACTAACAATATGATAGTTTCAGGTGGACAGCAAAGAGACTCAGTCATACGTATGACTCAGTCATACGTATGCATGTATTCCTTCTCCAAACTCTCCTCCCATCCAGGCTGTGACATAACACTGAGGAGAAATATTATATGACTTCTCTTGTATGGGGACTGTAAAAAGAAATGATACAAGTGAACTTATCTACAAAACAGAAACATGCTCACAGGCTTAGAGAATGAACTTTTATGGTTGCTAGGGGGAGAAATGGGGAGAAAGAATAGTTAGGGAGTTTAGGGTCAACATGTACACACTGCTATATACTTAAAGTGGATAACCAACAAGAGTCTACTCTATAACATAGGGAACTCAGCAGTTTGAATTTTGATCAGTTATTTTCTTCGAACTGCATGCTATCTCTAAAATGAGGATAATTAATAATAATAATAATAATCTGCTTTTACAGAGTTTTAATGAGGACCAATATTAAAGTTTATATTTACAGTTTGTATAAGCAATTTGTCAAGAATTAGTATGCTAGTCTATAAAAATTCTTGTTTAATAGTGTTTGGGGGAAATGACAGAGGGAGAAAAGTAAAGACTAATTCCTTTTTGTTTTCTTACTGGTTTTTCATTAATTTCTCGTATCTATTTTAGAAAAGTTGATAAGCAGGGACACTGCTTTATTATGCCTTTAACAAGTAAGCAGCAGTTGTGAGGAAGTCATGTGTTCTGAATTTAGAGGTCTGTGTTCTATTTTCACCTGTTGCTAACTCAGTGGAGTCAGAGGTCCTTGTGCTCTTCGTAACTCTGGTTGTCCCTCTAGAAAATGGGAGCAGTAAGGGTGGAAAATCTAACCACCCATCTTTACTGCTCCTGGCCCTCCTCAACCACAGATGGGCAGTTTGTCTAAGTGACTGGAAGGACATAGGTCTGTGGGGAGTGCCCCTCCGTCCCTTCTCATACTGGCGCTGGACACCCTAAGAGCTGATCCTGGGAGCCTAGTGGCCCCGATTCACTTTCTCAGAGCCTCGGGATTGGGAGAAGAAGAAAATTACTGGTAGCCCTCCCTTCTGGCATGGAATAGCAACTCTCCTAGAAGCATTTTAAGGTGTAAAGATACCAGAACCTATTCTTCATACTGAGACTACAGGACATGATCCATGGGGTCTTGTGTTTGCTGCTCCTCCTTGGAGAGAAGTAGGTATAATATGATACAGGAGTTTTGTTTTATTTGAAATTGCATGGTTTTTGTTCTTTTCCTTTTTCCTCTGGGAGAAATTGTTTACTTGCTTCTTGTTCCATGAATTTTTTTTCTCGGTAATGTTAGTGGATTTGTGCTCCTAGGAAGAGAGAGAGAGAGAGAAAGGGATGGAGAGAAGGAAGTGGAGGAAGGGAAGGAGAGAAAGAGGGAGAGAAAGAAAGAAAAGGAAAAAAAATAAGAGTTGGACCAATATAATATGTACATAATAGGCTCAAAATAAGAAAATTTTGCATTTGTTCTATGGACTTATATCAAGCATACTTTAGAATCTGATGTTTCTTTCCCTGAAATGAATTTCTATGTAATATTAACTTGAATTTGTTAAAAAAAAACTACAAATACCTGAAAGTAATATTTTTATTTAGATGAATGTGTCATCTTTTGTTTCTCCTTTAGAAAACTAATAAAACCCTCTTAGCTACAATTTGATATATTTTAGTGGTAAAATGTTATTCTAAAATGTACTTTTGAAGTAATACTTCTTCAAAATACTCTTCAGAATATAAGCAGCCCATAGTTGTAGGAAAAAAACGAGAAGCTAAAATGCTGTGGATTTAGGATTTTAGTTGACATTTTAGTTCTTACTCCCCAAGCCCTGTTACATTGTTTTATAAACATCTAATTTAGAATGTTATATGAGTTAGTATGAGTTGCCTAGATATTAGTTATGTTGTATTTTTCATATGTTTCATAATAAATGTCTTGAATATTCTTAAGTAAACATTAACATTTAAACATTTAAAAAACACTCTACATTAAAATATACCAGGTAGATATTTCAATAATTTCCTTTCTTAAGAGTATAATCCATGCTTCTAAATTCAGTTTGCTTTCTCTCTGCGTTCCATTTGTATTTCCTTCAAATCACATTGCCTTGTATGCTTTCTCTCAAGCATACCTACAATAAAGCCATCTGTTGTCTAACGGTCATTCCTACATGAATCATGCTCTGTCAAAATTTTGAGGTTTATAAATGTTCAGTTAATTGAGCAGCCTGACCAGCTGAATACTTGTAAGTGCTTTATAATATCTTTCAACACTTCAAAACTTTGGCCCACTTAAAACTCCAGAATCCCAGAGCAAATGGGAGAAGTCATTCATATGGATTCTTGCTGATAAAACTAAAACCATGCGTTTGCATTTCTCACAATTTGGAATAAAGTAAATGTAGTTCTACTCTTAAATGTTTATTTTTCAACTGTGTCTCTGTTTTACCATAGCTAGTGATTGGGAAGTGAAAAACTTATCCAATCAGCCAATTATTTTGACAGCCTTATTCTAAACACTAGCTTGACCTTTTTTTGTCGTTAATTGGGTGTTTTGGCATCATGAATGCTTATAGTTTCTAAGAATGTAGTCAATCTCTCTCTCTCTTTTTCTCCCTCTTTCAATTTTTTTCATAGTGATGAGATAGTGAACATGAATGCATAAGTAAATGATTATAATTTATATGGCAGCCACCCACCCCAATTGTCTTCCAAATATTTCTGTGCATTGCTGGGGCCATATATTTTCATGGTCTTTCCTGGCTTCAAGTTCCAGAATTCACAGATTTTGAGTCTCTCTCTCTTATATTATTAGTTCCACCCTTTCTGCTCTGCATTAAACATGGAACTGAGCCCTTTTCCTTCATTCCTTCAAACACACACACACACAAATCTGCTCATAAAATGTTATCTTTCAGTGTAGCTGATTTACTGAGAGCTTGTTGAGACTAAGACAGTTTATGTAACAATCATACGTAAACATATTGGTATGTAAACATGTTGGTATGCATATTGGTGATTTCTCTACTTAAATGTATGTTGACCCCAAGTCATACATCATATGGACTAAAAACCCTCTTCTCCTTTATAGGATAATACCTCTTTTCTCTAACCAAACCCCAACTCAGCTCTGAGTTTCCAGGGCATATGTAAAGATTCACTAAGTCTTCTGAACATCTACTTCAGTTATTACCCTTTTTCTGTCCTTCACCAATATACACAAGGGGAAGTAAGGAGTATAGAAAAGTTTTACTTTACCCTTAAGGGATATTCATGGCCAAACACACACACACACTTAAAACACAAATGCATGCCACTCACCCTACACTCACATCCCACAGAAAGCAAATGTATCTAGTCAGTTTCATTCCTTCTGTATGACTTTTGTACCTTCCTATCTCTGTGCTTCTTATCATAACTGATTTATTCTCATGATGTGTGCTTTAGAAAAAATTTCTCCTTTTATAAATGACCTTTCAATATACAGCAACATTGTCTCACCCCACAGTAACATCACCCAAATTCTTTGTAAAAATTACTTTTATTTCTTTGCAAGAAATTATCACCCTCTGAGATTATCTTTTTTTTATTTAAATATTCTCAATTGTCTATCCTTTAAGAGAGGGTCCACTTTTATACTGCTTACTGCTGTATCTCTAGGACCAAGAAATGTGAGTGATAGTAAATGTTCAATATATTTTTAAAAATAAATAGTTCTGTCTATTGTTAAAAATTTAAAAATATGAATTTGCTTAATAATTTTAAAAAGTATGACTTATCTAATACATTTTAAAGGCTACATCATATTATCTGTCCCATAATAGCATGAATTGAGTAATAATTATAACCAGGACTTCCTGAGATTTATTTGTGGTAAAGACCACCATTTACTATGCTGATATTTATAGTTCAATGTTCAGAAGAAATAGAATTAGCTTGGGAATTAAAACAGCCTCAATAAAGATTAGCATCATGGAAATCTAACCCAATCCCCACATTTAACATTTGTGGCAACTGAGACACAGAAAAACTATCTTGCCCAATATTAATGGTAAATTTAAGTCTGGAATTCAGGTTTCTTGAGTCTCAAATGACTAATTTTCCCTGTAAACCATGTCCCAAGTCCTAATCTAAGAGTAATCAGTTACTTCATGTTTTCATTTATAGAAAAAGCAGGTGAAATTAGATGATCTCTCAGCATTTGCAGTTCAATTACTCTCTTTTTTCCTTCCCCGATATTCATCAATTATTCCACAACTTGACTGGAATCAGTCTCCTTACATTCTCAGTCATATTGTCAAGATCCTACCCAGTGATACCTTGAGTCCCTTAACAGCTCTAAATGTCTATTCCTTACAATGAGGGAGACCCGGGTTCAATCCCTGGGTCAGGAAGATACCCTGGAGAAGGGTATTCCAGTACTCCAGTATTCATGCCTGGAAAATCCCATGGACCAAGGAGTCTGTGGGGCTACCATCCATGGGGTGGCAAAGAGTCAGACACAACTGAGTGACTTCACTTTCACTTTCACTTAGGGGTATTGGTGCATTTGACTGGCTGCTGCTGATACACAGCACAGCAGAATTTACAACTACTGAATCTACACAAGTAGAACAATAAGGATGCTCTGACCATTTACAAGCACTTCTTTGAAGGACTTCCTGAGCATCAAAGAATAAGCCATAGGCGATGGCACCCCACTCCAGGACTCTTGCCTGGAAAATCCCATGGACCGAGGAACCTGGTAGGCTGCAGTCCATGGGGTCACTAAGAGTCGGACACGACTAAGCGACTTCACTTTCACTTTTCACTTTCATGCATTGGAGAAGGAAATGGCAACCCACTCCATGTTCTTGCCTGGAGAATCCCACGGTCAGGGGAGCATGGTGGGCTGCCGTCTGTGGGGTCGCACAGAGTCGGACACAACTGAAGTGACTTAGCAATCAAATATAATGTAATACAGTCAGTTCAGTTCAGTTCAGTTGCTCAGGCATGTCCGACTCTTTGCGACCCCATGAACCGCCACATGGCAGCCCTCCCTGTCCATCACCAACTCCTGGAGTCCACTCAAACCCATGTCCATCGAGTCGGTGATGCCATCCAACCATCTCATCCTCTGTTGTCCCTTTATCCTCCTGCCCTCAATCTTTCCCAGCATCAGGGTCTTTTCAAGTGAGTCAGCTCTTCGCATGAGGTGGCCAAAGTATTGGAGTTTTAACTTCAGCATCAGTCCTTCCAATGAACACCCAGGACTGATCTCCTTTAGGATGGACTGGTTGGATCTCCTTGCAGTCCAAGGGACTCTCAAGAGTCTTCTCCAACACCACAGTTCAAAAGCATCAATACTTCAGTGCTCAGCTTTCATTATAGTCCAACTCTCACATCCATACATGACCACTGGAAAAACCATAGCCTTGACTAGATGGACCTTTGTTGGCAAAGTAATGTCTCTGTTTTTTAATATGTTGTCTAGGTTGCTCATAACTTTGCTTCCAAGGAGTAAGCGTCTTTTAATTTCATGGCTGCAGTCACCATCTGCAGTGATTTTGGAGCCCAGAAAAATAAAGTCAGCCACTGTTTCCCCATCTATTTGCCATGAAGTGATGGGACTGGATGCCATGATCTTAGTTTTCTGAATGTTGAGCTTTAAGCCAACTTTTTCACTCTCCTCCACTTTCATCAAGAGGCTCTTTCATTCCTCTTCACTCTCTGCCATAAGGGTGGTGTCATCTGCATATCTGAGGTTATTGATATTTCTCCCGGCAATCTTGATTCCAGCTTATGTTTCTTCCAGCCCAGCGTTTCTCATGATGTACTCTGTATGTAAGTTAAATAAGCAGGGTGACAATATACAGCATTGATGTACTCCTTTTCCTATTTGGAAACAGTCTGTTGTTCCATGTCCAGTTCTAACTGTTGCTTCCTGACCTGCATACAAATTTCTCAAGAGGCAGGTCAGGTGGTCTGGTATTCCCATCTCTTGAAGAATTTTCCACAGTTTATTGTGATCCACACAGTCAAAGGCTTTGGCATAGTCAATAAAGCAGAAATAGATGTTTTCCGGGAACTCTCTTGCTTTTTCGATGATCCAGCAGATGTTGGCAATTTGATCTCTGGTTCCTCAGCCTTTTCTAAAACCAGCTTGAACATCTGGAAGTTCACGGTTCACTTATTGCTGAAGCCTGGCTTGGAGAATTTTAAGCATTACTTTACTAGTGTGTTAGATGAGTGCAATTGTGCAGTAGTTTGAGCATTCTTTGGCATTGCCTTTCTTTGGGATTGGAATGAAAACTGACCATTTCCAGTCTTGTGGACACTTCTGAGTTTTCCAAATTTGCTGACATATTGATGCAGCACTTTCACAGCATCATCTTTCAGGATTTGAGATAGCTCAACTGGAATTCCATCACCTCCACTAACTTTGTTCATAGTAATGCTTCCTAAGGCCAACTTGACTTCACATTCCAGGATGTCTGGCTCTAGGTGAGTAATCACAGCATCATGATTATATGAGTTGTGAAGATCTTTTTTGTACAGTTCTTCTGTGTATTCTTGCCACCTCGTCTTAATATCTTCTACTTCTGTTAGGTCCCTACCATTTCTGTCCTTTATTGAGCCCATCTTTGCATGAAATGTTCCCTTGGTATCTCTAATTTTCTTGAAGAGATCTCTAGTCTTTCACATTCTATTGTTTTCCTCTGTTTCTTTGCACTGATCACTGAGAAAGGCTTTCTTATCTCTCCTTGCTATTCTTTGGAATTTTGCATTCAAATTCTGCATTCTTTCCTTTTCTCCTTTGCTTTTCGCTTCCCTTCTTTTCACAGCTATTTGTAAGGCCTCCTTGCATTTCTTTTTCTTGGTGATGGTCTTGATTCCTGTCTCCTGTACAATGTCACGAACCTCCATCCATAGTTCATCAGGCACTCTGTCTATCAGATCTAGTCCCTTAAATCTATTTCTCACTTCCACTGTATAGTCATAAGGGATTTGATTTATGTCATACTTGAATGATCTAGTATCAAATTGAAGTTAAAGTCACTCTTAATACAGACCAAGGTTAAAATAAAGCACCTTAGGATAAAATTGTTAGGACTGTTTGGTAGCCAATGTGTTTGTTTTCAAATTAAATTGCCTGTTCATCATGGGGGAAAGTATGTTTTCTCTCTTCTCGATGCTATTAGTTTTTGCTTTCAAATGACACAGATATCTATAAACATATGTATATGAATATTACAGGCTAGATAGGAATCTCATTCACTGGTGTAAAGTCCTTGGATAAACCAAATTTAGTCTATTTTAATTAGTTTGTTACCCAATCTTTTTTAATATCTCATAAAAGTTTTTAAATCTACCAGTTTAGTTTAAGGTTTTCTGCAGTTTAAACTTTTTCTTTTGAGAAAGCGACCTGATTAAGTTAATTTTTTAAGATATTACATAAATTCAGAAACTTTATTTTTCCTCTGTTTTAGGAATTTTCAGATACACTGGGGAAGTTAGCATTTTCTTAATGCTATCATTGAGCCTAAAGAGGAGTTTCCTAATACTGCTTGTACAAGTGTGAGGAAAGGTAATGCCTTGTCCTGTGCACTGCCATAATTCCCTGCCTGTTCTCTCTGTTGCCTTACAGTGTCTAGAGCATTTGGTTAAATCAGCCTTGGTCTAACTATTGGAACGGTTAAGAAGTGACTACAAGAAATAGGAGAACAGAATAAAATATAGGGGCAAAACCCTGAAGTGTGTTTCAGGAGAGAAGATCAACAATATGAGATTTTCTATGTTTACATTGTATTGATACATCACCTAGTGTTAACCTTCGATCTCTGGACTCTTCTGGAGCATTCAAGGGAGTCCATACATTTCCCAAACTTTAATATAAAACTGTGAATGCACATTTTTTGGGAGGTGACAAACAACCCATAATTTTCATCATATTTTCAAAGGGGGTCTATAAACCCTCAAAAAAAGCTAAGAAGTACAATATTAATAGATTCCTAGAGAATAAGCATCATAAAGATGGAAAAGAGTTAATTAATACAAATTAGCATCTCTCCTCTTCCCATCTCAAATTAATTATATTTGCCATTTTTCATTTTCAAACCTGGAAATCATATCCAACCTTAGGGCTGTACAGCTGAAGTAGGTGATAATTCTATGAACATTTAGGGAAGGAAGCTTGCTGCTGCTGATGCTAAATCGCTTCAGTTGTGTCTGACTCTGTGCGACCCCATAGACGGCAGCTCACCAGACTCCTCCAAACAAAAATAAGGTTTGGCTAAATGGTAAAATAATAATTTTTATGTGCAGGAAACTTTAACATAAAGATATAAAGCAACTGTTTTTCATCTCCTATTAATTTGTTTTCATTGGTAACAGCAACCAATGTTTATTAAGAACTCACCATGTGTCTTCAATTGTGTGTAAGCATATCTTTTTACATTGAGTTCTCATAATGAGCCAATGCAAGAAGAAAATATTTCCTTTAATGTTTCAGATAAGGAAACTGGAATCATCCTGGCACATCAGGAAGGATTTCCAAGAAGAGATGACATGATGTTCAATTTCCAAAGATCAATGTGTACATTTTGGAAGGGATGTGAATTTCAAGATGGAATGGAGGGAATACAGGGACTAGGGAAGGAGCAGAATAGGAAGAGTAACAAAGTTAGATGTCATTTAGGAAGAGACTGATGAGGAAGACTGAAATTTTGTCTTCTGAGATCTGCAGTAGAAGGGACTTACACTGAATCAGGATGAAGCTCTACACCAAAGCTGGGGAGTGAGCAATGTATTTTAGAATTTTTTCCAATTTCTCCCAGCTTTGACTCTTCAAAACCTGAGATTTAAGTCTCCTTAAGCCACATGCATATTCAGAATGTATAAATAGGTCAAGAATAGTTGACTATCTTAAGAAATTTCTCAACTCCTCCAGGGCAAGGAGACATGGAAAGGAAATGTGTTGACCCTGAAGAATCTAAGGGGAGGATGTGGAGCCACTGCATCCCTCAAAATGGCAACAACCACCTTTAAAACATAAAATAAGCCCATGGGTATATTTAAGAATGTATTAAAAGTACATTGTGGGGACGTTCCTGGAGATCCAGTGGTTGAGACTTCATCTTCCAATGCAGTGGATGTGGGTTTGATCCTTGGTCAGGGAGCTAACATCCCACATGCCTCGGGACCAAAAAACCAAAACATAAAACAGAAGCAATATTGTAACAAATTCAGTAAAGACTTCTAAAATGGTCCACATCAAAAAACTTTTAATATATGTATATTTATAGAGCTGGACATGACAGAGCAACTAAAATATAAATATATATATTGCAAAGAACCCAGAAATCTCATTTCCAAGTATATACCCAAAAGAATTGAAAGCAGAAGCTCAAATGGATCTTTTTAAACCCATATTCATAGCAACATTTTTACAATAGCCAAAGGTAAAGGCAACCCAAGTGTTCATTGATGGATAAATGAATATGCAAATATGCTGTTAATATATGCATACAGTGGGAAATCATTCCACCTTAAAAAGGAAGAAATTTCTAACATATGCTATAGTAGCGATGAACCCTGAAGATAGCATGATCAGTGAAATAAACCAGCCACAAAACGACAAATTTTGTATGACTGCATTTATACGAGGTGTCAGGGTTAGTCAAATTCATTGAGACAGAAAGTAGAATGTACTTTCTGGTACAGGCAGGAGTGAATAGTGAGGAGCCATTGTTTAATAGGTACATAATTTTGGTTTAGGAAGATAAAAATTGTTTTGAAGATAGTGGTGATGGTTATACAACAGTGTGAATGTACTTAATGTCATTGAACTGTGCTTCAAATTATCAAATGGATAAAGTTACATTATGTATATTTTATCAATCAAAGAGAATAAAGCACAAGTTAATTTATTTGATAAATTTAAGGTTGATTTCTAGTCCTAGTCTTTAAATACATAAATGCAATTAAAATCCATTCTGAATAAGGCTGGTTTAAAAATTATACATTTGTAAAACATAGTAGGTAACAGATTTACATATGTGAGATCAATATAAATGCTTTGCCTTAAATTCTTGTATATTATATAGCTTGATTTAAATATGCTTAAATAGTATATGGTTAACATTATATATCTTTGGGTTATTTATTGAATATAGTCAACTTAGAATTTCAATATCCATACTGAATATGTTGTTTGACATGGTTGATGACTAGTGGCTTATGTGGTAGGAAAATATTTTACCAGGAACTCTTAGCTAATGGGAAGGCCAATAAGATATATTATCAACACTTTAAAATGGTGGTATATTCACAGAGTGTATAGTCTAATAGATGGCTAACAATTTGACAAATATAATTTTTTTTTAATTAAATACACTGGAATGTCTCTATATAATGTTTTCCAGGGGTCTGGAGTTTTTTCAGTGTTACATGATCCTCTTTGGGCCCTAAGCCAGTTCTTTAAAAAATGAATCTTAGCGAAAAGAAAATGTTAAATGGAGGCATATTGTGATGAATTTCACTGTCTAGTATTTATTTAAAGGCTTTAACCTAATACACAACATAGTGAAACTTTGGTTTCTCATACATAATGTATTAAAAGTTTTAGTCCCTTAGAAAACATTGCCAGTGGATTACAGTGAATAACAAATCCATATACTTAGAGCTAGGATTTTTTTTACTAGAGTTTATTTTTTCATAGCTGTCTTGAATGGATATTTTAAACTTAAATGGGTTCCATTTCTCCTAAAATAAAGCATCTTTAGAGGAGAAATTTTAAGGGAACAGATGAAATTTCATTACCACGCATGTGGTCACACCTTGTCAGAATTTAGGTCCTAAATTTCACTGTGATATTGATACTTGCACACATTTAAAGTGACATTATTTGGCAAAAGAACAAGTATCTAGTTTGAGTTAATGGTGCACATAGTGATGACTAACCACGTACTACAAGGTTAAAACAATTTTAAAAATCACTTGTTAATGTGATAAGACCAGGCTTGTGTTTTTCCTAAGCTCATTTTCAATTGGCTTTTTTGTTCATCCAATAGGTGAATAAATGTTTGCAATTGACAGATGTATTCTTGACTCAAATAGAAAGGACAGGAGGGTGAGATATTAACTGGTAAAGAGTGATTCACACCTTCATGCACATAAATCCTTTATTTTAAAATTGAGCAGTGTTTTGAGTATAACTTACCCTAGCCTGACTCTAAACCAAGGATTCCATCTATGTGAGTGGAGTAATGAAATTAATCTTGTTGAAAAACACATTTCTGGAAGAAATCTGTTCTAAAGAATAATTTATTGGGTATAAGTTATCTTAGAATTTCTCTTCCTTCTCCCTATAACTCTTCCTCGCTCAACCTATCATCCCACAAAAAATCGGTGAAACTAAATAAATTCCATTAAATGCTTAGATTTTACCTTCCTTGTTAGTCTCATTCTACAGCGATGCTTTTCACAGCTAATGAGTCTTTTGATAAGGAATTTAATAGATATTTAACAGCCACCATTTTAATCTTAATTTTCTATGGATTGATTCTGTCAATAACTTATTTTAAAAATGGAGCACAATTGCTTGTAATTGTGTTAGTTTCTGCTGTACAACAATGTCGTCAGTAACTCTTAATGATTATTTAACACATTTTTGGTTTTGTTTGATCATTTGAAAAATCAGAGCTTGCCATGGTTATGGTCATTGCTGCTGTGCAATATATTCAATTGTATCTTCTGTTCTTCATCTAATTTTTCCTCCTCATCTTCCCTCCTTTCCACCCTCCTAGCACAGAGCAAACTCTGAAACTGACTTCACTTCTCTGCCTCACAGGAGCTATTCTCTGTTGGCCCTCATAAAGTCTTAGCCTCTGCATATGAAGTCTAGACCATGGCCAAGGAAGACATAGAAGACCCATGTACAATTACGCCCACCCATCTGAATAGCTCCCTCAATATTAAGATCTCTCAAATTTCACCACCTTTTACATGTCTGTAATCAGTTAACTGCCTCCTCAGGTACACAAAGTTACTATGGTCCATTAGGGTTCCATCTTCTTATGCCTGAGAGATGAGCCTTCCCATTCTCTCAAAAATGACAGTTCTTCACCACATGTTGACCAATGCTTCAAAAGTCTTTGTCAAAAATTGTACCTATGTTTGTAGTGATTAGCAGTTTGAAAATAATTCTCTTAGCAATTACTGTATTTTGAACAAAATGGGAAAACTTACAGAATTCTTTTAAAAAGTTTTTTAGATATGTAACACATCATAAAATCCATCCTTTTAATATGTAAAATTCAGTGGTTTTTAGTTACATATTCATGAAGTTATGCAACCATTACTACTATTCCAAAGCATCCAGCTTTTGGTTCAGCACCAAACAAGAAACCTCATACACATTAGCAGTCACTGCCCCTGGAAATCAATAATATATTTTTGTCTCCACAGATTTACCTGTTCAAGACATTTTATATAAATGGAACCATACAATATGCAGTTCTTGAGACTGGCTGCTTCTATTTAGCATAATGTTGTCAAGGTTCGTCTGTGTCACAGCGTTTATGGGTACTTCATTACTTTATGTTGCTAATATTCCATTGTGCAGATAGATCACTTTATTTATCTACTCATCAGTTGATGGTCATTTGGGATGTTTCCACTTTTTTACTATTGTGAATAATGCTGCTATCAACATTCATGTAGAAGTTTTGTGTAGACATATGTTTTCATTTCTCTTGCATATCAATCCAGGAGTCGCATTGCTTGGTCAAATAGTAATGCTATGTTTAACTTTTAAAGAAACTATCAGGCTGTTTTCCAAAGAAGCTAAACCATTTCACATGCCCAGCACAGTATGAGGGTTCCAGTTTCTCCACCTCCTGGCCAATGCTTGTTATTTTCTGCCTTTTTGATCACAGCCATTTTAGTAGGTATGAAGTGGTATCTCACTGTTGCTTTTATTGAGTTTTTCAGATAGCTAATAATGTTGGGTGCATCTTTTCCTGTGCTTATTGGCTGTTTATGGATCTACTTTGGATAACGGTCTATTCATATTTTTATTTTTAATCGGCTTTTTAAAAAATGACTGAGTTATAATAGTTATTTACATATTCTCAATATCAGTTCCTTATTAGATATATGATTTACAATCTTCCATTCTGTGTGTAGCTTTTTCACTTTTTTGATGGTGTCTTTTGAAACTCAAAAGTTTTTAATTTTGATGATATCCAATTTATCTTTTGTTGTCCTACTGCTGTTGCTCAGGATTTTGGTATCATATGTAAGAAACAGTTGACAAATTTGCCTTCATGAAGATTTGCATCTTTGTTTTCTTCTAAGTGTTTTACAGTTTTAACTCTTCTGTTTGGATCTTTCATCAATTTTGAGCTAATTTTTGTATATGTTAGAGGTACAACTTCATTTTTTTTGTATGTGGTTTCTAGTTATCCCAGCACCACTTGTTGAAGACTATTCTTTTTTCTTTTTTTTTTTTTTTTGGTCAAACCATGTTTATTTATTTATTATAAATTTATTTATTTTAATTGGAGGCTAATTACTTTACAATATTGTATTGGTTTTACCATACATCAACATGAATCTGCCACGGGTATACACGTGTTTCCAATCCTGAACCCCCCTCCCACCTCCCTCCCTGGACCATCCCTCTGGGTCATCCCAGTGCACCAGCCTCAAGCATCCTGTATCATGCATTGAACCTGGACTGACGATTCATTTCATATTTGATATTATAAATGTTTCAATGCCGTTCTCCCAAATCATCCCACCCTCTCCCTCTCCCACAGAGTCCAAAAGACTGTTCTATACATCTGTGCCTCTTTTGCTGTCTCACATACAGGGTTATCGTTACCATCTTTCTAAATTCCATATATATGTGTTAGTATACTGTATTGGTGTTTTTCTTTCTGGCTTACTTCATTCTGTATAATAGGCTCCAGTTTCATCCACCTCATTAGAACTGATTCAAATGTATTCTTTTTAGCCTCTGGCCATATCAAATGTATTCTTTTTAATGGCTGAGTAATACTCCATTGTGTATATGTACCACCGCTTTCTTACCCATTCATCTGCTGATGGACATCTAGGTTGCTTCCATGTCCTGGCTATTATAAACAGTGCTGCGATGAACATTGGGGTACACGTGTCTCTTTCAATTCTGGTTTCCTCAGGGTGTATTCCCAGTAGTGGGATTGCTGGGTCCTAAGGCAGTTCTATTTCCAGTTTTTTAAGGAATCTCCACACTGTTCTCCATAGTGGCTGTACTAGTTGGCATTTCCACCAACAGTGTCAGAGGGTTCCCTTTTCTCCACACCCTCTCCAGCATTTATTGCTTGTAGACTTTTGGATCACAGCCATTCTGACTGGTGTGAAATGGTACCTCATTGTGATTTGCATTTCTCTGATAATGAGTGATGTTGAGCATCTTTTCATGTGTTTGCTAGCCATCTGTATGTCTTCTTAGGAGAAATGTCTATTTAGTTCTTTGGTCCATTTTTTGATTGGGTCATTTATTTTTCTGGAATTGAGCTGCAGGAGTTGCTTGGATATTTTTGAGATAAGTTCTTTGTCAGTTGCTTCATTTGCTGTTATTTTCTCCCATTCTGAAAGGCTGTCTTTTCACCTTGCTTATAGTTTCCTTTGTTGTGCAGAAGCTTTTAATTGTAATTAGGTCTCATTTGTTTATTTTTCCTTTTATTTCCAATATTCTGGGAGGTGGGTCATAGAGGATCCTGCTGTGATGTATGTCAGAGAGTGTTTTGCCTATGTTCTCCTCTAGGAGTTTTATAGTTTCTGGTCTTATGTTTAGATCCATTTTGAGTTTATTTTTATGTATGGTGTTAGAAAGTGTTCTAGTTTCATTCTTTTACAAGTGGTTGACCAGTTTTCCCAGCACTACTTGTTAAAAAGATTGTCTTTTCTCCATTGTATATTCTTGCCTCCTTTGTCAAAGATAAGGTGTCCATAGGTGTGTGGATTTATCTCTGGGCTTTTGATTTTGTTCCATTGATCTGTATTTCTGTCTTTGTGTCAGTACCATACTGTCTTGATAACTCTGGCTTTGTATAGCAGAGCCTGAAGTCAGGCAGGTTGATTCCTCCAGTTCCATTCTTCTTTCTCAAGATTGCTTTGGCTATTCAAGGTTTTTTGTATTTCCATACAAATTGTGAAATTATTTGTTCTAGCTCTGTGAAAAATACCGTTGGTAGCTTGATAGGGATTGCATTGAATCTATAGGTTGCTTTGGATAGTATACTTATTTTCACTATATTGATTCTTCCAATCCATGAACATGGTATATTTCTCCATCTATTAGTGTCCTCTTTGATTTCTTTCACTAGTGTTTTATAGTTTTCTATATATAGGTCTTTTGTTTCTTTAGGTAGATATATTCCTAAGTATTTTATTCTTTTCATTGCAATGGTGAATGGAATTCTTTCCTTAATTTCTCTATTTTTTCATTATTAGTGTATAGGAATGCAAGGGATTTCTGTGTGTTGATTTTATATCCTGCAACTTTACTATAGTCATTGATTAGTTCTAGTAATTTTCTGGTGGAGTCTTTAGGGTTTTCTATGTAGAGGATCATGTCATCTGCAAACAGTGAGAGTTTTACTTTTTCTTTTCCAATTTGGATTCCTTTTATTTCTTTTTCTGCTCTGATTGCTGTGGCCAAAACTTCCAAAATTATGTTGATTAGTAGTGGTGAAAGTGGGCACCCTTGTCTTGTTCCTGACTTTAGGGGAAATGCTTTCAATTTTTCACCATTGAGGATAATGTGTGCTGTGGCTTTGTCATATATAGCTTTTATTATGTTGACGTATGTTCCTTCTATTCCTGCTTTCTGGAGAGTTTTTATCATAAATAGATGTTGAATTTTGTCAAAGGCTTTCTCTGCATCTATTGAGATAATCATTTGGCTTTTATTTTTCAATTTGTTAATGTGGTGTATTACATTGATTAATTTGTAGATATTGAAGAATCCTTGCATCCCTGGGATAAAGCCCACTTGGTCGTGGTGTATGATCTTTTTAATGTGTTGTTGGATTCTGATTGCTAGAATTTTGTTAAGGATTTTTGCATCTATGTTCATCAGTGATATTGGCCTGTAGTTTTCTTTTTTTGTGGCATCTTTGTCAGGTTTTGGTATTAGGGTGATGGTGGCCTCATAGAATGAGTTTGGAAGTTTACATTCCTCTGCAATTTTCTGGAAGAGTTTGAGCAGGATGGGTGTTAGCTCTTCTCTAAATTTTTGGTAGAATTCAGCTGTGAAGCCGTCTGGTCCTGGGCTTTTGTTTGCTGGAAGATTTCTGATTACAGTTTCAATTTCCGTGCTTGTGATGGGTCTGTTAAGATTTTCTATTTCTTCCTGGTTCCATTTTGGAAAGTTGTACTTTTCTAAGAATTTGTCCATTTCTTCCAAGTTGTCCATTTTATTGGCATATAATTGCTGATAGTAGTATTTTATGATCCTTTGTATTTCTGTGTTGTCTGTTGTGATCTCTCCATTTTCGTTTCTAATTTTATTGATTTTATTTTTCTCCCTTTGTTTCTTGATGACTCTGGCTAATGGTTTGTCAATTTTATCTATCCTTTCAAAGAACCAGATTTTGGCTTTGTTGATTTTTGCTATGATCTCTTTTGTTTCTTTTGCATTTATTTCTGCCCTAATTTTTAAGATTTCTTTCCTTCTACTAACCCTGGGGTTCTTCATTTCTTCCTTTTCTAGTTGCTTTAGGTGTAGACTTAGGTTATTTATTTGACTTTTTCTTGTTTCTTGAGGTATGCCTGTATTGCTATGAACCTTCCCCTTAGCACTGCTTTTACAGTGTCCCACAGGTTTTGGGTTGTTGTGTTTTCATTTTCATTCGTTTCTTACATATTTTGATTTCTTCTGTGATTTGTTGGTTATTCTTCAGCATGTTGTTCAGCCTCCATATGTTGTAATTTTTAATAGTTTTTCTCCTGTAATTGAGATCTAATCTTACTGCATTGTGGTCAGAAAAGATGCTTGGAATGATTTCAATTTTTTTGAATTTACCAAGGCTAGATTTATGGCCCAGGATGTGATCTATCCTGGAGAAGGTTCCGTGTGTGCTTGAGAAAAAGGTGAAATTCATTGTTTGGGGGTGAAATGTCCTATAGATATCAATTAGGTCTAACTGGTCTATTGTATCGTTTAAAGTTTGTGTTTCCTTGTTAATTTCCTGTTTAGTTGATCTATCCATAGGTGTGAGTGGGGTATTAAAGTCTCCCACTATTATTGTGTTATTGTTAATTTCCCCTTTCATACTTGTTAACATTTGTCTTACATATTGTGGTGCTCCTATGTTGGGTGTATATATATTTATAATTGTTGTATCTTCTTCTTGGGTTGATCCTTTGATCATTATGTAGTGTCTTTCTTTGTCTCTTTCCACAGCCTTTGTTTTAAAGTCTATTTTATCTGATATGAGTACTGCTACTCCTGCTTTCTTTTGGTCTCTATTTGCATGGAATATCTTTTTCCAGCCCTTCACTTTCAGTCTGTAAGTGTACCCTGTTTTGAGGTGGGTCTTTTGTAGACAACATATATAGGGGTCTTGTTTTTGTATCCATTCAGCCAGTCTTTTTCTTTAGGTTGGGGCGTTCAACCCATTTACATTTAAGGTAATTATTGATAAGTATGATCCTGTTGCCATTTACTTTATTGTTTTGGGTTCAAGTTTATACACACTTTTTGTGTTTCCTGTCTAGAAGAGATCCTTTAGCATTTGTTGGAGAGCTGGTTTGGTGGTGCTGAATTCTCTCAGCTTTTGCTTGTCTGTAAAGCTTTTGATTTCTCCTTCATATTTGAATGAGATCCTTGCTGGGTACAGTAATCTGGGCTGTAGGTTATTTTCTTTCATCACTTTAAGTATGTCCTGCCATTCCCTCCTGGCCTGAAGAGTTTCTATTGAAAGATCAGCTGTTATCTTTATGGGAATCCCCTTATGCGTTATTTGTTGTTTTTCCCTTGCTGCTTTTAATATTTGTTTTTTGTGTTTGATCTTTGTTAATTTGATTAAAGTGTGCCTTGGGTTTATCCTGTTTGGGACTCTCTGGGTTTCTTGGACTTGGGTGATTATTTCCTTCCCCATTTTAGGGACGTTTTCAACTATTATCTCCTCAAGTATTTTCTCATGGTCTTTCTTTTTGTCTTCTTCTTCTTCTGGGACTCCTATGATTCAAATGTTGGGGAGTTTAACACTGTCCTGGAGGTCTCTGAGATTGTCCTAATTTCTTTTAATTCATGTTTCTTTTTTCCTCTCTGATTCATTTATTTCTACTATTCTATCTTTTAGTTCACTAATCCTATCTTCTGCCTCCGTTATTCTACTATTTGTTCCCTTCAGAGTGTTTTTGACCTCATTTATTGCATTATTTATTATATACTGACTCTTTTTTATTTCTTCTAAGTCCTTGTTAAACCTTTCTTGCATCTTCTCAATCTTTGTCTCCAGGCTCTTTATCTGTGATTCCATTTTGATTTCAAGATTTCAGATCATTTTCACTATCATTATTTGGAATTCTTTATCAGATAGATTCCCTATCTCTTCCTCTTTTGTTTGGTTTGGTGGGCATTTATCCTGTTCCTTTACCTGCTGGGTATTCCTCTGTCTCTTCATCCTGTTTATATTGCTGTGTTTGGGGTGCCCTTTCTGTATTCTGGCAGTTTGTGGAATTCTCTTTATTGTGGAGTTTCCTTGCTGTGGGTGGGGTTGTACAGGTGGCTTGTCAAGGTTTCCTGGTTAGGGAAGCTTGTGTTGGTGTTCTGGTGGGTGGAGCTGGATTTCTTGTCTCTGGAGTACAATGAAGTGTCCAGTAATGAGTTATGAGATGTCAATGGATTTGGAGTGACTTTGGGCAGCCTGTATATTGAAGCTCAGGGCTATGTTCCTGTGTTGCTGGAGAATTTGCCTGGTATGTCTTGCTCTGGAACTTGTTGGCCCTTGGGTGGTGCTTGGTTTCAGTGTAGGTTTGGAGGCATTTCATGAGCTCCTGTCGATTAATGTTCTCTGGAGTCAGGAGTTCTCTGGTGTCCTCAGGATTTGGACTTAAGCCTCCTGCTTCTGGTTTTCAGTCTTATTTTTACATTAGCCTCAAGACTTCTCCATCTATACAGCACCGTTGATAAAACATCTCCTTTCGAAGACAATGGGCTGCTTTTCTGGATGCCTGATGTCCTCTGCCGGCATTCAGAAGTTGTTTTGTGGAATTTACTCAGCGTTTAAATGTTATTTTGATGAATTTGTTGGGGAGAAAGTGGTCTCCCCGTCCTATTCCTCTGCCATCTTAGGACCGCTTGAAGACTGCTGCTGCTGCTGCTTCTAAGTCGCTTCAGTTGTGTTCGACTCTGTGCGACCCCTTAGACGGCAACCCACCAGGCTGGAGTGGGTTGCCATTTCCTTCTCCAATGCATGAAAGTGAAAAGTCAAAGTGAAGTTGCTCAGTCGTGTCTGACTCTTAGCGACCCCATGGACTTCAGCCTACCAGGCTCCTCCATCCATGGGATTTTCCAGGCAAGAGTACTGGAGTGGGGTGCCATTGCCTTCTCCAGCCTGAAGACTATTCTTCCTCTATTGAAATGTCTTGGTACCTAAGTTGAAAATCAACTTATCATAAAGAGGATCTATTTCTGGATTCTCAATTCTATTTTGTTAGTCTTAATATCTATAATTATGGTAATGCCACCCTGTCTAATTACTGTAGTCTCACAGTAAGTTTTCAGACGAGGAATTGTGAGTCCTGCAACTTTGTTCTGTTTTAAGATTGTCTTAGGTCAGTTGCTTTCCATATAGAATTTAATATTAGCTTGTCAATGTCTGTAACAACAACAATGAAAACAGCTATAATTTTCATAGAGATTATACTGAATCTGTAGATCAATTTGAGGATTATTGTAATCTTAACACCTAAAACCTTTCAATTTATGAATATGAATGTCTATTTATTTAAGTTAATTTCTTTCAACAACATTTTCTAGTTTTCAGAATTAGAAGTTTGTTTTTTGTTAAATTTATACCTACATGTTTTATCTATTGTTAATAGAATTATTGTTTTAATTTCATTTTTGGTTTGCTAATTCCTACTGTATAGAAATGCAATTGAATTTTTTGTGTATTGATCTTGTATCCTGAAACCTTGGTGAAATTAATTATTGGTTCTAATCATTTTTAGTATAGTCTTTAGGAATTTCATGTCATCTTCAAGGAGAGATGGTTTTACTTCTTTTTTTCCAATCTGAATGCCTTTTGTTTCATTTCTTGCCTAATTACCCCGGCTAGAACCTCCAGTGCAACACTGATTAGCAGTAGCATATTAAAATCTCCCTACCTCCAGCTCTGTCTCTGGCCCCAACAAAACTAATCTCTACACTGCACTCAATCATTCATTGAATATGGAATTTATTCAGTAAACATTGAACATACACAATGTATAAGGCATTGTTTTAGGGGTCACTTCTATTCAAGGTGAACAGTTGTCTTTACAAAAGACAAATCTAACTATGACAGTCTTCTATTTAAAACTCTGTAGCAATGGTGCCTAATTATTATTGGAAAAGGACTAACTTCTTTACAGGGCTTACCAGACCCTGCCTTTCCTAGAATGATATAAACCTCCAGCTTCTTTTCCTGCTGCTTCTGTCTTGAATACACTTCTCTAGGCAAACTCAATTGATTTTAGTTTTTCAAAATCTCAGTACAGTTGAGCCTCCTGATTTGCAGATTCTATATTTACAAATCCACTGACTGGCTACCATTCATTTGTAACCCTAAAGCCAATACCCATAGGGCTTGCCCTTTTTATGTGACATTTTTCACATTTTTGTGCTTTTTCTTGGTGACTGCTTTTTAGAATGACCTTCATAGTGTTCCTATGTTCAAGAAGGCTGTGGTGTGATCTGTGGAAAAGATGTGTATGTTAGATAAACTTTAGGCATGAATTATAGTGCTGTTGGCCAAGTTCAATGTTAATGAATCAACAATGTATATTAGATAAAGTATCTTTAAACAGAAACACACATGAAACAAGACTGTGTATTGTTCACTAGATGAAAATTATTGTGACTAAGACTTTCAAGAGCCAACACTCAATTTCTCCTGGGAGCAATGATTCAGTATTTGATGATCCAGTTTTGGGGAACATTACTACTGTGAAAAGTAAGAATCCTCTGTATGTAAAATGGTAATAGTGAAAATATAGAAATAGCTAAAATGTACTGAGTGTCAACTATGTTCTAATCCCTGTGGTAAATAATTTACAGACTTAAACTTGTTAATTCCCATTATTTAGGAATTCCCTGGTGGTTCAGTGGTTAGGACTTGGAGTTGTCCCTGCTGCTGTGGGACTGGATTCCATCTCTGGACAGGCAACCAAGAGCTCACCAGCCATGCAGTTGCAGCCAAAAGACAGGAAAAAACCCATTATTTTCTTTAATTCATGAGATAGGTACTGTCCTGACCCCACGTTTCAGATGAGTTAACTGAGGCTTTAAGGATATTAACAGTTCTCCCCATAAGGCTTGGATTTTTTTCCCCTGGTAGACTGAATTCTAGGCTGGGTTATTAAAAATATTCTTGAATGATAAATTACTTTGTTGTATTCTATTCTATTTGAATTTGTAAGTACAGCTTTAATATATTTCTTGGTTTTTATTTTGTCCTTTTATAAGAAGTTATAATTAACTATCTTTGACCCAGTGTAGTCTTGTGTTCTATCTGTGACATTTTAGAAGTCTTGAATTGTTCCTCATTTTAGAAGGTATGAAAAAAAAATTCCTTTAACAGAACAAAGATTATTATCTATCTGAGTTCCTGGAGACATTGAAAGTGGCAAAGTTCCTTAGAATATGTTTTCTCTATCTGTAAATTAGGAGAATTGTAAGGTCCCTAACAATACTCTAAAATTAAAACACACACACACACACACACACACAACTTTATCACTATTAAATTTAAGGAAAACTGAAAATTCATTTAAAATGCTAATTTTCAATATTTTTATGATTTACTCTAAAAATTTGAAACACAGCCCACATGACATAATGAAGAATTATTTTTATTTTATTGATAGAGAAAACATGAAGGTTAAGTGCTTCTCAAACCACTGGCTATAGACATGAATGAAATTAAGTATTTTTTGAGTCTAAATTTAAACAGCATTATTCTCCAATATTATCTATTTGACATCAAACAAGGTGTCACTAGAAAGAATTATAGTATTCAATTAACACTGAAGTTACTCATTATCAGTAAGCCTTCTGTGATTTGTGATGGGGAAAATGAGGTTTACCTAAGGAGGAAGATAATGACAAACTCAAAAGGAAAATGCCTATTGATGGCCAATGAAAAACAGAACCAAAAAAAAAAAAAGCGCACAATTTTCAAAACATAATTTTATATCTCATTTAGAATTCTGTCACAGGGCTCTGTTAATTGTAGCTGCAGATATGTATAAAGTTTCTTATGGTGGGAGGCCGGCCCAGAAAAGTGCTTTAAGAACTCAGGGCCTAGGAAAGGTGGGCCAGTCCTTTTCCAAAAAATATGATATTCTCAAACAAATTTCAACTGATCACTCCGAAAGTTCAGAACAGCCTATTGATTTAAGAGTATATGTTTCTATTTCAAATATGAGGAGCCAGGTATCTTTTTAAAAACAGTTGGCTGTAGGAAGGAGAAAAGAGTCATAGGGTTGAAACTCTGTGGAGATTAAGTAGCCTTTTTGTTGAAAGACAAAAGCAAAGTTATCAGTGCTAAGGGAAATCGATCAATCAGAGAGGAAAGAAGTTGAAAATCCCTTTAACCTGACTATGTAGATCTTGGTTTGAGGCGATCTTTGCTCTCCTTGATTGAAAGGAAAGAAAGGAATCCTCTGGATAGAGCACTGAGTGAAAACAAGTGACTACTCTACTGCAGGTTCTCTCCATAGAAAGAGAGCTGCTTCAACACATAGACAAAAATAAACACAGTAAGAGTTCCCTTTCAAGAGCTCAAGGTGCTTGCATGGTAACACTGTTAAACATACAGGGAAAAGTAAACATTATTAACTGGTATTAGAAACATAGTCAATAGAATTTAAAGTGCAGGACATTTTATATTACTTTGTTTCTCAAATCTCTGCCATATTTTTTAACCTCATCAGAAGGATTTCTGAAGAACATATTCTATTTTGGGTGCCTGCCATCTCTTTTTTTCAAAATGTATAATTTATATTTTAGTCGTAATTTCAAATTCTTTGAGGCATCCATTCTTCAGTCTGTTTCTATAGTTCATATTCTTATAAGTTTAAAAAGAAGTACGGAATAGGGGCAGATAACAGGAATTCATCAAATATTTGTAAAATAAGTGAATGAATGCATGTAAAAAATTCTTTTCCTTAAATAAAACTATCTTCTGAATAGCACTATTAACTGATGCCCTTGCATTTAATATTAGGATTACTTTGAGTTGCAAAATCATGTATAAAATCACATAGTCTTGTTGGTAAACCTTCACTATCAGAAATCTCTGCAGAATGACTATCCTGTGTGGACTTAATCCCACTTCTTTCTCCCCACTCTCAGTACCTCTCCTAGTGAATTGCTAATAAAGAACTAAGGAGGAAATACTGTATAAGACCACAAAGATTTACAAGGAGAAAGACATACTGTTCTGAATTATTAGAGAAAGTTTAATTAAACTCTATGCCACTTGGAATAATATCAATATTATTTTCAAGTAGATTTGGTCCTGGGAAAATTGTGAGGTAAGTAAGAAAAGCTTGTTTTTAGATTCTACTCTTCAGTTTTCTATTTTATACCCCAGTGTCTTTTTCTCTCTTCCATTGCCCACTTGCACCTGTCCTGATCCAGACCCTTTAAGGTATCCATAAGCAGCCTCCTAGATCCAACAGCACCCAGTAGGCCTCCATTTGGGCCTAATGCGAGTTGCCCTGTGCTCAGAACTCTTTCAGATGTTCTTCTTCTCATCCATATCAAAACCCCCTTGGCCTGACTTCCATCATCGAGACTCTACTGCCATCTTTTCGAAACAATTGCTAACTGATTTAATAAATGCAACCACATGGTTGTGATACTCAGATTAATGTATTATGAAAAAAGCCTTCCTTCACGCCTTTTAAAAATGATTTTATTGAAAGAATGACATAAATTCAGAAAAATGCATTAGTCATAAGTGAGTAACTCAGTGAAGGTGATCAAATGTGTAACTAGAGCCCAGTCAAGAGATAGAACATTGCCAACAGCCCAGAAGCCCTTTATGAAGTGCTATATCCCCAGGAGTCTGCTCTATTATAATTTCCAAAGGCATATGCTTTGTCCATTTTGTATTTTACTTGAATTATGCTACCTGTACTCTGATCATAGGAGCATGGAGGTAAGCAAGGTCTAGAAGGCCTGGGAAAGATGTCTAGACAGAGCCTCATTTCCATTTGTCTTGGCCCCTGAATGCTCTTCTAGGTAACATGGGAACACAACTCCTATCTTTAGTCATATAGACTATTTGAACCAATACTCTATCTTGGAAAATGGGTGACATTTACCATCCAAGTTGCATATTCATTTTCTTATCTTAAAAATTGGGGCTGAGAAAAATCCAGTTCAAGGTCAAGATTCTGCTGAATTGATAACAAATATCAAAACCCCAATGGGTAAAACACAGAACTAGAACAAGTGAGGTAGGATGGAATGAACACTCAAGCCTTAGCTGTTGTGTCTCTCAGCCACAATGCCATGGTGGTAATATGATCCTACATGTGTGGTCACCATAACCAAAAAGCAAAAGCGAAGTTTCACTGAAAGACACCCGGAATTAATTAGTCCACAGCATTTGAACCAGCCTGAGGAATGTTCCCATTAGTGCTCCTTGTAAAAGAATTCAAGCAGCAACTCAGAAAATAACAGTAATGCCAAGTTACTAATTCTGTGGGTTGTGCTTTTTCATTTTTTTTCTGAAACGTCTTACTTAGTCACAACTCTACTATAAGTTCCTAAATTTGGCAATGACTTCTTAATTCAACTTATATAAGGGATAACCCACCAGACTGCTTGGAAGGGTGCTGCAGGAATGCTGGTTAGTGACAATTTCAGCTCAGCTTGCCTTAATTTAACCTCAGACTCTAAGTCGATAAACCTATGTATTCTTATATCATTCCATAAGTGCCACAGCAAAATAATTACCTTTTGTTTTGGTTTTTGTCTGTTTTCTTTTCCTTAATGGTTCCCTATGAGCCAACCAATACCCAATGACCACAGAGAACTAGCTTCCAGAATTGTTGGACAATTTCATTTCCAGAATCTCGTTAACCTGAATTTGAATCTCTGCTGTGCTTCTGGCTTAGCAAAGTGAGCTTGACTAAGTGACTTGACCTTAAGTCTTCATTTTCTTATCTGTAAAGTGAGCTAAAAATGGTATCTACCTTTTAGAGTTGTCAGAATTAAAGGAGATAATCTGTGTAATACATTAAGTAAGTACACAATAAAGTTGGCTGATATTACCATATACCTTACTCCATAAAGAATATGACATACATCTTTCAGTTCAGTTCAGCTCAGTTGCTCAGTCGTGTCCAACTCTTTGCGACCCTACAACATATAATTTATGTGCAGTATTTTCAACTTTGCGACTATTTTGGTAATGATTCTTCTTTTCCTACCTGCCCTTTACCCAGTGAGCTTTCTAAAATCTGAAATTATGAAAAGTGACTATTTATCTCCGTGTTATATCTAGGGAAATCAATCCATTTAGCCATGGTTATCCTAATATTTAAGTGAACAGAATTAATAGGAAAACTTTGCCTTACATTAGTTCTCAAGTGGTATAAAGGTAAATAAAATTCTTTAAGTACTCAGACAAAAAAATAAGAATCAACATTTTATGAAAAACACCCAAACTACCAGAACTACCAGTTATAAAATAAGCAAGTCACAGATATATAATGTACAACTCAAGGATTATAGTCAATATTCTATAATCATTTTGTATGGTGTGTAGTCTATAAAAGTGTCAAAACACTCTGGTGTACACCTGAAACTGATATAATATTGTAAGTTAACTACACTTCAATACAAAAAATACTCAAGATGTAAACATAAGCCACAACAGGCTCTCAATAGAGCAGGAAGTTAATTAAGCATTTATTTTGTTATTCTCCTTTCTTCCCCTTTTGTTCACTTTCTTTCCCTAAAGTCAGAGATTCCCCTCCTAAAACCTTTCTGGTTCCCCTTTATCTCCACTGTAATACTTCTCCCAGACCTGTGTTTCCCGGGCTACTCAAACACTGTGTCTCCCTAGCCCATATCAAAACATCTTCATTACATGATACATTCTTGAAGTGTGGTCCAGTTTGCCATTACATTGGAAAAAGGAAAGTCCCACTAAGATAGCTTAAAAACATTATGGTACCACCAAGCCAAAGAAAGGGACTTCCCAGTTGGCACTAGTGGTAAAGAACCCACCTCCCAATGCAGGAGACTTAAGATCACGGGTTTGATCCTTGGGTGGGAAAGATCCCCAGAAGGAGGGCATGGCAACCCACTCCAGTATTCTTGCTGGGAGAATCCCATGGACAGAAGAGCCTGGTAGGCCACAGTCCATTGGGTTGCACAGAGTCAGACGTGACTGAAGCGACTTAGCACACATGCAAAGCGAAAGAAATGTTCATGAGAACAGGAAAATTTTGGTTTAACTCAAAATAATTAATTCCTATTGGTGGAATGTAGAAAATCTTTTACAGAGCTGTGGATGAGACTTTTGGAAGAAAACAAATTTTCTTAACAGATAAATCAGTCAAAGTTTCAGTGACTATACAGCCTTATGGGCAATCTTAGCCTTGATTAAACAGTCTACTTGTGTATTTATATTTGTATGGGTTTGATTGATCTTTTATAACACTTTTTTTCCACTACATGTAAAAAGAAAGTGTGTTAGTTGCTCAGTCGTGTCCAACACTTTGCAACCCCCTGAACTATAGCCCACCAGGCTCCTCTGTCCGTGGAATTATCCAGGCAAGAATACTGGAGTGGGTAGTCATTCGCTTCTCCAGGAGATCTTCCTGACCCAGGGATCAATCTCAAGTCTCCTGCATTGCAGGCAACTCTTTACCCTCTGAGCTATTAGAGAAGCATGTCTCCTCATATGTTTCACATCTTCCCCTTCTCCCATCACTTGAAAGTTGTTATGGGACACCATCTGAATAACAGCCATATTCACACACCCATGATAAACTGGACCCGAAAAGTAATTATCCTGGATTAGCACAAGTCCTCTCATACTAAAGTAGCAGCCAGATCCATGCATGCAGTTGCTCCCTGACCCTCAGTTACTCTTCACTGAAAACTTGCAGATATCTGAGTAGAGCAGTCTGTATGCTATTGGTTTAGTTTACTTACCATTTATAGACTTGCCCTCAGTTGGAAAACAGATTTATTTAGTCACTAAAAGATTCAGCCAACCTAGGTACATATTAGGCAACAATTAAATGCTTATTCACTGACTGGCAAGCAATCAACTATAAGAAAAGGGAGGTGATAGAGTCAAGTAAAAATAAATCACTGGGTTCTGGATCTGTTTTTGCTGCCAATTAGAAAACTGAACATAGAGGTTAGATGACAACAAATGTTGGCACAAATGCACATGGTACCCAGGCTCTGGGTTCCTAGTATAGTGCTTCCCGCTCTATGGTCTCTGGTCTGCGTGTCAAAGGAGAGAACGTAGGGCCATAAAACACAGTGTAAAGCTGACCTTGTAAGGTGTTATCACCAACTGTTAGAAAGACCTACCTGTCTCACGGATACTTATATTCCTTAAAATGCATTTTACTCCTCTGACTCCATGACTTTATAATGTTTATGATAGCTTCTACTCTTACAGAATTTTCATTTATGTACTTAATCATGGGGTCTCTAATTCTAAAAAAAAAATTCAAATGTATTTGTTTGCAGCTGTTCAACAAATGGACGATGAGAAAAATGCAAATGTTCTTTGGTGGCTGCTGCTAAGTCGCTTCAGTTGTGTCCGACTCTGTGCAACCCCATAGACAGCAGCCCACCAGGCTCCCCCGTCCCTGGGATTCTCCAGGCAAGAACACTGGAGTGGGTTGCCATTTCCTTCTCCAATGCATGAAAGTGAAAAGTGAAAGTGAAGTCGCTCAGTCGTGTACGACTCCTAGCGATCCCATGGACTGCAGCCTTCCAGGCTCCTCTGTCCATAGGATTTTCCAGGCAAGAGTACTGGAGTGGGGTGCCATTGCCTTCTCCGTCTTTGGTGGCAGATATTCGTATAACAGAGTCATCACCCCCAGAGTCACTCTGTTCTTTATGTAAACCAATAAATACAGTACATAAAGTGTCTAGAACAAAAGTTTCTCTGGTAATTCAAGCAAAGAATAGAAGTAGCTGTCTAATGGTATGACAGGGAATGTCAAGAGTGAGAAAACCAAGGGGATAAGGCATGAATGAAGTTTGGTGTCAATACTCAGACACTGATTGATGCTAAAGTCGGAGTCAAACAAGAGCTGGAAAACTTGAGAATGTGTTAGAAATAACTTTGGATAAAATACTAAAGTCAACCAATTTATATATTACATATTATTTATTCTTTTGCTTTCTTTTCTCTACTTTTTTTTTTTAATTGTAAAATAACAATTGATTGCCTCATGTCAGAACAACACTTGGTTTAGTACTTGTCGACTCCCATCTGCTAATTTGGAATCCATGAACTTTAATATCAGGTTAATTTCATTTTAATTCATGAATAGTATATAAATCATGGATCAATTAAAAACTGATGTATGTACAATTCTTCCAGTAGGAAACAAGATTGAAGCATTTGAATAATTGAGAAAAAATACGCGTGTTAGCCTCTTGTACTCGTCAGAGAGGAAATGAGTCAGTTCGAAGCCCCTCTCTGTATGAAGGACACAATTCCCAGGACAGGGAAGCCCGTGTTTTCCAAAGAAAACAAGAAGGATCAGTCCCAGGTGTGGTCTCTGCCATACCTGACCATCGCACCATTTGCCCTTGTCAACTGCGTGCTATCTTTTCTGAACATTTTAAAAATAACTACTTAATACAAAAGATGCTTAGAAATGAAATGGAAAGAGTTAAAAGGGGCTGCAACCAAATGAGGACACCCCTCAAGCTTGGAAATTATGGGTTTGGGAAAACTGGTTTTTTGGTTTATTTGATTAACACTTTGCCACTGAGGAGAATTTCCCTTTGAGGTTTCTTATTTTGGATAGTTTTTAATGTAATTGGTTTAAGGGATACTTTACTTAAATATCTTAAAAAGAAATCTGCCACTAACTATAAAATTTTCATGTTCAGTCCAATTGACTTCAAAGTAACACAAAATGCTTATTCCCAAGCGACACCTATCAGTCTCCAGCTGTGTTCCTGATGGAGACTGACATCTGAAACCAACAATTAAAGTTACCTAATGCCAGGGCTCTTTAAAGACTAAAGGGCTTTACAGTACCCTATCAAAGCAGCTCTTAACCAACTCATACTATTATTGCTTCTATAAGTGTGCTGGGAGGATTAATTTCTTGACACTCATTTAACATTACAGGAAAAATGATTTTCAGAGCCAAAAGGTCATTCTTTGCCAAATCAGCACATTCAACATAGGATGTTTTAATGAAAAACTGAAAGTAACCTTAAAACTTTGACTAGTTTGTATGGATTCTGTAATTCAAAATGAAGTAAATCCACCATTTTCTTGTTTTTGTGATATAGAAGTCTCAAAATTCTTGCCGCTATGACAGCTTCCAAACTCAGGAAAGGTGGTTTTAGGGAAATATAAGGAAATGTCTTAAGGATCAAGCTATATATTTTAAATTGAATTGTTGGATATCTACTATGTGCCAGGTCATGAGATAGTGCTTAAGATTATGCATTGTGGATGACTCAAAGGATTCTTGCTGAGTGTGGGAAGTGACATCTTTATGACTGCAGCTAGAATCAACATGTAACTCCTTTCACTAACCCTATATCCTTCCCTTTATGTTTCCTAGTAGATAGGCAGCCTTTTCTTCAACTTCTTTTCCCCTCTTTCCCTTGATGTTAACCCATAAGAATGAATTACCAGAGCTTCTCTGGCAGTGCAATGGTTAAGACTCAGAGCTTCCACTGAAGTGGGCACTGGTTCTATCTGTGATCAGGGAACTGTGATTTGCAAATATCTTCTCCCACTCAGTAGGTTGCCTTTTCATTTTGAAAGGCAAAGTTTAAATGATGATGGTTTCCTTCTCTGTACAGAAGCTTTTCAGTTTGATGTAGTCAGGTTTGCTTATTTTTGCTTTTATTTTCCTTGCCTTTGGCATCAGAGCCACAAAAACACTGTTAAGAGCAGTGTCAGTGAAGCTAAGATCTATGTTTTCTTCTAGGAATTTTATGGTTTCAGATCTTACATTCAAGTTTTATACCATTTCAGTTAATTTGTGTGCATGGTGTAAGGTGGTGGCAAAAATATATTTTAAATGATAGGTATTGTTTTGATATAGCAATAGCTGACTTTCAGCTTTAAAACAAAATACAATACAAAAAAGAACTTATGAGATATAGTATCAACCAAAACACTAAATGCTTCACTGGTGGCTCAGACAGTGAAGAATCCGCCTGCAATGTGGGGGACCTGGGTTCAGTCCCTGGGTTGGGAAGATCCCCTGGCAGGGGGCATGGCAACCCACTTCAGTACTCTCGCTGGAGAATCCTCATTGACAGAGGAGTCTGGCAGGCTACATACAGTCCATGGGGTTGCAAAAAGAGCTGGACACGACTGAGTGACTAAGCACAGCACAAGACATTAAATAGAGAATACACAGTGTTTTTGAAGATGATCTAGAAGGAGAAATGTTCAGTTAACTAGCTAATCTTTTAGATGATACTTGGCCATTCCAGTTTGTAAAATGTCAAGTAAACATTTTTGTTTTAAAGATGGTTGCATGAGGAACTTTGAAAGGCAAATTTCAGGATGTGGATTGCAATGCAATTGACTTTAGCAAAAAGTACCACAAACAATACCTTGAGATGTTGACTGCTAAATTATAGGTTGCAGTGCCTGAGGGAAAGCTATTGTAATTAGGTTTTTTTCCTGAAGAAACTGTTCCAAGTTCTGGTGAGACTATCACAAAGTACTTTGTTACATTTTCTACACTCTTTAGAAATTAACTCAAAATATAAGACAAATGGTGATTCTACCTTTGCTTAGAATTATAATTCATCTGCATATGGAATGAGATTATGGTTTTGGTCATTTCTTCCATAAAAAAGGTGCTACCATTGGATTTGACAAAGTCCAAACAAAAGGCAAAATGCAGTTGAGTTTTGTATGTATTCATTTCTTCATTTTATAAGAAAATCGGAATGCTTCAGTTTCCTCACAAGAAAATTCTAGAAGTCTTTTAGTAGAGGTCCATCAAGTCATGAAGTTATGAAGAATCATTTAGAAATTTTAAAATAAGGAAAGAGTCTTGTAAGAAAAGTTTTTTTAAAAGTATAGATTAACTCATATGTAGTACTGGGTTATTAATAAAAGTTGGAATGTTGGGATGAATTTTTGTTTGCTAGACAATCTCAAATATCAGGTTACATATAAATTTTTAAAGCAAGAAGAAAACTATAGACATTCACTTTCTAACTGGTATACAGTGTTTGAAAGTACAAAATTTCATAAGTATTGAGATGAATAACCCTTTATTAGTTTCAATGTGAAAAAATTATTCATCACTACTTTAACAGAAATGCTAATGGCATTAAAATAACAGAGTTGTTGTTTAATGATTTGAGGGATCTAAAGGAAGTACATATTGAAAAAATGAAGAGACAAAACATTGTAATTTATGTATGATCAAGACTGGCACCAAAGACACAATTTGTAGACTCTATAACAAGCAGTAACGTGAAGCTAGGAGTTAAACTAGCTAGTTACTCATGGTATACAGACCACTGTGGCCATGAGACGCTGTTTCATATAAGCACACACTTCAAAGTTAAAAAGAAATGAAAAGGGAACTAAAGCAAGTTGTTGTTTGTTTTGAAATACAACCCTCAATGAGGCATTGTTTGCACATTGAACTAAATGCATAAACAATGCTGTTGTGGGTTTAATTTGTGAAATAAGTGTGAGCCTTGATGAGCTGTGATGTTTGCTATTTAGAAATAGAAAAGTTTTAATTTTCCATATTTATCTGAGGATTGACACAAAATATGTAGACTCCCCAAATTAACTTAAAGTTTGAGGTTTTTCTCAACAAGAATTTAAATGATAGCATAAGAGTAATTGTTTTATGAAGTTTTATGACAAAATATCCAATAAACATATTTTTAAATGCTCTGATTTTAAAAACATGAATGAAATACTTTCAGTTGACAATAGGTACCTAAATCCATGCTTGGTTGTGTCCTCAGCCTACATGGCAGTCCTGGTGTATTGTACCTGCATTATTGTTCATTTTTATTTTTTTTAACTTTTTATTTTATATTGGGGTATAGCAGATTAACAACGTAATAGTTTCCGGTAACAGTGAGAGGACTCAGCCATACGTATACATATACATATACATTCTCCCCCAAACTCCCCTCCCATCAAGGCTGCCACATAACATTGAGCAGAATCCTATGTTCTATACAGTAAGTCCTTGTTGGTTATCCATTTTAAATATTATACTTCATTTTTACTTTGACAGTCTTTTTAAGTTAAACATCACAGCATTGTGTTCAAACTGCATTAGCATTGTTTTGAGGAAAGTTACATAATATTAGTATTGATAGAATATTCACCTTATCAAACAAACATCTTTGAATTTTGATACTAAGAATAAAGCTGTAAATGCAAGACTCGCTTTCTTTAAAAGTAATTAATATAAAACTTAAAAAGCAATGTTATATACATACACATTGGAGAAGGCAATGGCACCCCACTCCAGCACTCTTGCCTGGAAAATGTCATGGACGGGGGAGCCTGGTGGGCTGCAGTCCATGGAGTCGCTAAGAGTCGGACAAGACTCAGCGACTTCACTTTCACTTTTCACTTTCATGCATTGGAGAAGGAAATGGCAACCCACTCCAGTGTTCTTGCCTGGAGAATCCCAGGGATGGGGGAGCCTTGTGGGCTGCCGTCTATGGGGTCACACAGAGTCGGACACGACTGAAGCGACTTAGCAGCAGCAGCAGCATACATACACATGACATTCATGGTTTGTTCTTATTGCCATCTATAACTTGCCTTTGAATTGACATCCAGTTTCTACAGGGAGTGTTAGCAAAATTAGTAAATTCATGCATGCTTGATTCCTGAAATCTGATAACCATGGTAAATGGATCTCATTCATTCTCCCTTTGTAATAATATTCTGAATTCTATACAACAGGAAACCTACACTAAAGAATTGTTTTATCAGTTTCCAATTTTAGCCAGCAAATATAAAGTGCTGTGGGCTTCTCTGGTGGCTCAATGGTAAAGAAGCCACGTGCAATGCAGGAGGCACAGATTCTATCTCTGGGTCAGGAAACACCCCTGGAGAAGAAAATGGCAAGCCACTCCAATATTCTTGCCTGAGAAGTTTCATGGACAGAGGAACCTGCTTGTCTACTGGCATGGCGTTGCAAAAGTGTTGAACTTGACTTAGCAACTAAACAGCATCAGCAACAATAAAGTGCTGCATAGAATACATTAAAAAAAAAGTAAGAAAAAAAGGAGGGCATAATAAGGATGAGTCTTGACATTTCTGTTACTTCTTAATCGGTTGCATATTTTTATAGAAAATTATATTTAGAGTTCCTATTAAAATTTGTCATCTTCAGTTATAATATGCACAATGTGATGTGCTCAGAAACTTCAACCAGCATGAGAAGAGTTTAGAAACCTGTATTCTACTTCCTTTTCCCCAACAATTAATGAGCAAATCACTGAAATTTTCTGCAATTAGTGTTCTGCAGCTATCAATGAGAAGTTTGAGGCAGATTACAATCAAACCTATTTACGCCTTATAAAATCAGTTATTCTTTGACAATAATTGTCTTGATTATCTTACTGTTATTGAAAAAAGAAAATAAATTTTTATCTGAAGTTCTTTGGTGGGTTGCTGACAATGGTTGAGTAAGCAAGTTAGAGAAACAGTGGAAGGAATTACTCAGGAATGAATATTTTAAAAATGCAAGATTCCTAAAACTCTAACCCTGGATACACTTTGATTTTGTTGTCATTCAGTCACTCAGTCATGTTCAACTCTTTGCAGCCCCATGAACTGCAGCACGCCAGGCTTCCCTGTCCTTCACTTTCTCAACACAGTCGTGTCCAACTCTTAGCAACCCCATGGACTGCAGCCTACCAGGCTCCTCCGTCCATGGGATTCTTCAAGGCAAGAGTACTGGAGTGGGGTGCCATTGCCTTCTCCGTTTACTCTATGCAGACTATTTATATCACCATATAATTGATTTTCCCAATTGCTTTTAATTTTAATTATCGAAGTGACCTTGGCCCTACTTTTTGTTATGTAGTCATTCAAAATAGTAAGAGCATTTTTAAAAGCTCCTTATTTACAGGCAGTTTATGTGACTAAAATATGATTAGAAAATAATTAAAAGCATATGAAATAGAAGAAAAATAGGATAGGGCTTAAATGGTGTAGAGTTGAGGCTAGTACAAAAAGGCAAACTACAGTAGCTGATCCCATTACAAGAGAAAAGGGTTAGTTGCTCAGTCTCGTAGGACTCTTTTGGAGCACCTGCACTGTCTTCCCCAGCTACAATATATATATTTTTAAGACACAAGTAACCTTACCATTGAGAATAGGCCAGTGGAAGGAGTCATTACATCTACTTAGTAGGCTCTTGTTGAGAATTAGTATGTGACATAACACACTGTCTTTACTGTGAAGACAAGCCTTAGTGTCATCAGAATTATATTCTCTATATCTATATCTATATTTTCATGGCACTGAGAATTGGATAGCTAATCAAGTTTCTCTTTTTGACTCACTGCTAAAAATTTTAGAACCACATTTGGGATTTACCTGTTGGCAAGGGTGTAAGCTGGGGGCTCTCCCAGTGACTCAGATGATAAAGAGTCTGCCTGCAATAGGGAGACCCAGGTTTGATCCCTGGATCGGGAAGATCCCCTGCAGAAGGAAATGGCAACCCACTCCAGTATTCTTGCCTGGAGAATCCCATGGATAGAGGAGCCTGGTGGGTGACAGTTGTTGTTCAGTCACTAAGTCGTGTCTGACTCTTTGCGACCCCAAGCACACCAGGCTTTCCTGTCCTTTAAGGTCTCCCAAAGTTTGCTCAAACTCATATCTATTGAGTCAGGGATGCCATCCAACCATCTATCCTCTGTTGCCCTCTTCTCCTCTTGCCCTCAATCTTTCCTGCTGCTGCTGCTAAGTCGCTTCAGTCGTGTCTGACTCTGTGCAACCCCACAGACGGCAGCCCACCAGGCTCTCCCGTCCCTGGGATTCTCCAGGCAAGAACACTGGAGTGGGTTGCCATTTCTTTCTCCAATGCATGAAAGTGAAAAGTGAAAGTGAAGTCGCTCAGTCGTGTCCGACTCTAGCGATCCCATGGACTACAGGCTACCAGGCTCCTCCATCCAAGGGATTTTCCAGGCAAAATACTGGAGTGGGGTGCCATTGCCTTCTCCGCAATCTTTCCTAGGATGCCCTATTTTCTCCTCTAGACTGAAACTTCCTGGAGGACAGGGACTCTGCCTGGTCCATCTCTGTCTCTCCTTAGATTAACTGAGTGTTTGTGAAGGCTAAGAACAGATGCTGAGAACATCCACATTTAAGTGGCCGAGGGAATTCAAGGAAAAGATTAACAAAGAGTGATCAGAGAGGTGGAGGTGACTGAATCCAGAGCAGCCAACAAAAGCCAAGGGAGAAGAAAGTTCCAATGAAAAGCTTGTCAGTGGGACCAATCACGAAACAACAGGTTCTCAAATAGGAAAACTGAGGAAAGGATTTGACAGTGAAAGAAGAGCATTTTAGAATTTTATATCCTGAAACCCAAGATGAATGCTAAGCAATGCCACTGTCCCTTGAATTTCCTGAGTGGCCTTAGTTCTGGCAGTTATGAACATTTCTTTTAACAATAAGGCCATTTGGGGAAAAAATTAAGTGTTTATGGACTATTTTTTTATTCAAAATTGAAATAGCTTCTTCAGTGGCTCCTATGCAGACAAAAGGTCAATTCATGTAAATTGGACTGCCTTTTATTTGAAAGGAAAGGACTTCCCAGTTGGCGCTAGTTGTAAAGAATCCACCTATCAGTGCAGGAGATGTAAAGTGATCTGGGCTTGATCCCTGGGTCAGGAGGATCCCCTGGAGGAGGGCATGGCAACCCATTCCAGTATTCTTGCCTGGAGAATCCCTTGGACAGAGGAGCCTGTCTGTCTATAGTCCATAGATGCACAAAGAGTCAGACATGACTGAAGCAACTAAACAAGCACACACAAGAAGAAGGCTACAGGGCTTTCAGAACTCAAAAATTCAGATGAGGCAGAACAGAGAAGCACCAGAATAAAGGCCTCCCTAAGGTGCACTACTCATTTCATCTTCAAATCAAGGTTTGTGGGCTCATCCTTTCATTTCAGATGGGGTAGCTCTGGCTCCCTTGAAGTTAAAAACAAGCTAGCAGGGGCACTGTGGCTAAATCAGTTCATTTAGTTCAGTGCAATAGTAATGAACCCTTATTATTTCCCCAGCACTACACAGGCACTGAGAAAGGCGATTATTCTGAATCCTTCCCCTCCTTCCTTTTTCTAACCCAGCCCTCCCTCATCTGTAGACATAAAGCTTCCTGTCTCAGTGGGTTGTCCTCAGGCTCACCTCCTGAGCCATATGCCCCAATCTCTGTTTTTTTTAAACCCATAGGCTGCTTTGGAAATTCTATCATGAAGCTGGGGTGGTTCATCACAGGTCCTGAACCATAGGATACACAAAGAACACTTTATCCCTACTAATTTGGAATAGTAAAATGCAGAATACAAAAGAGGGACTTGGTTTGGGCTTAGGGAGTATATCAAATTTCCCAAAGGGGATCCTACAAGAGTTAGATTAAAATACACAAATTAAACTTACAGGAGGAAAGTCTTCATCACACTGAATGTCCTCTGTTATAATGAAGTCAGGTTATCAACTGGAGAATGTGTTCATTTTTCATTTAAGCATCTAATTGTTTTTAGCAACTGTTTATCAAGTTCTAGATACAAGGTGCTGTTCATGGAAAACAAAGGAAGATGCAAGATTCTTCTCCTGATGAGCAGGAAAGAACCTAGAGAAGGGGGAATGCTGATGATGACAGAAGAGGCAGTTGAGGAATCCAGCTTGGGGAGGCAGCTATGATAAAGAAATGAAAGAATAGATGGGGAGACATTGCCAATGCAAAATAACCTTGTCCTCTTGACTTAGTGTTTATGAAACGAAAGAAAGCGAGGTGAAGAAGCATTAACAAAGGTGGTGATAAAGTTCATTCAAGAAGAGAAGCTGGTGGGAGAAGTTGGGGGGAGTCGCTGAGCTGATGCGTTCACCTTGGAGTGTGTCCGGCTTGAGATGTCAACATGACCTACAGTGAGGCTTCCCGTGCGTGCTAAGTTGCTTCAGTCCTGTCTGACCCTGAAAACTATGGACTGTAGCTCACCAGGCTCCTCTGTCCATGGAATTCCCCAGGCAAGAATACTGCAGTGGGTTGCCATTTCCTTCTCCAGGGGATCTTCCCAACCCAGGGATAAAACCCGTATCTCTTATGACTTCCGCATTGGCAGGCGGGTTCTCCATAGTGCCACCTGGGAGTGAGACTTCCCAGACTTCTGAAAAGGAGATTAGTAAAAGGATGTGGGTAAAAATCAAATTTATAGGATTTACCACGAGTTTGAGCAAACTCCAGGAGATAGTGAAGGACAGGGAAGCCTGGCATGCTGCTGTTCATGGGATCATAGAGAGTTGAACACAACTTAGCGATTGAACAACAGCAAGCAGGTGCACTTAGTCCTGACTAATATTTTTGAGAAGGTTGGTGGAAGAATAAATAAGATGAACAGAACAGTCATTTTAATTGATGTTGGAGTTGGTGCTGAGAATACATACCAAAAATTGAAAAACATTGTATAAATAGTTTCTAAATGTGCTATAAAATATAGTGGAAGGAATGGACATTATAAAGCTTTTGGTATAGTTTTCAGTGGTGTTATAATAGTTTCACTCAAAAATATTCAGTTTAAATGGATTTCTGCAGTTTAGCAATCTTCCTAACTTTGTGATTTTATAAAATGAATGGATACTGGAATTGACTATGCCAAATACATTACTTTAAAATTGTCAAATCAGTTTATTTGCCATCTGTAATCTTCCTCCTTCCACCAATCATTGAATTGTGCATTTGGAGACTTTCAGATTATAATCAGTGGACATTTTTCACAGGCAGATGTGTATCATAAGACTATATGATGAAGCTGCTGCTGCTGCTAAGTCGCTTCAGTCGTTTCCAATTCTGTGCGACCCTATAGACGGCAGCCCACCAGGCTCCCGCTTCCCTGGGACTCTCTGGGCAAGAACACTGGAGTGGGTTGCCATTTCCTTCTCCAATGCATGAAAGTGAAAAGTGAAAGTGAAGTCGCTCAGCCATGTCCGACTCTTAGCGACCCCATGGACTGCAGCCTACCAGGCTCCTCTGTCCATCGGATTTTCCAGGCAAGAGGACTGGAGTGGGGTGCCATTGCCTTCTCCGATATGATGAAGAGTTGTATGCAAAAAGAAATTGACTGGACATTTCCTATTTTGAGATGTAGGTATTGATAAGCCAATGAAATCAAAAGCACAATGAAGTAATCTTACTCATATTTTGACTTCTACTATCATTTAAAACTGGGTGTTTGAAGTACTGGAGAAGAAATCAGGTTGTTAGAGTTTGCTAAAAGAAACACTGTGTGAGGTGAAATTGAGGAAAAAAACATTACACTAAGTTCGTCAGAATATGGAAGTCGCAGAGCTCCTGGGAATTTGCCCGGAAGTCAGAACATAATGCCACAAGAGAAAAAATAAATGTAGGATTCATTGTGCTATGTTAATGAGACCACACCTGTAATAACTCATTCAGTGTGGGATTCGTCTAATGAAAATGAACATCCAGGAAACTGGAAATAGTTCAGAGACAAGCAATAAGGATGATTAAGGGCTTGGAGAGACTGAACTGAAACCAGATTAAAAGGCCTTACATTTGTTTAACGTGGCTAACAGATGACTAAAAGTGGGCATGATATCTGTTTATAAACAGCTGAAGGTTGGGTGTAAACATGAAAGATAGAGTAAGATTGCATAATATGGTACTAAAAGGATTGACTTGAGAAAAAATTTCAAGAGAGAATTGAAAAGTAAATATAATGAAGCTGTCTCCCAGAGAGTGTGCGTTTCCTTTTCTTTAGAGACTCAGCCAAGAATGAGGAAGTTTAGCAGAGAGCCCAGCACAAGAGAACGACCCGACAGGTCCCCTGCAGATCCAATTTCCTCACTTTCACAAACCAGTAGAAAACCTTTTTAAGCTTGATCTGTTTGCACAAAATTACTCAGAAAATGTGTTTATTTATAGATTTTAGAAAACCAGAAGCACAGAACTTTAGACTTCTGGGCAATCATGTTTTATCTTTATTTGTTCTGTTATTGGCAAAGTAGTAGAGAAAACAGTGTTAAATCTAGTTCATGATTGTTGTTGTTTAGTCGCTAAGTCTTACTGGACTCTTTTGAGACCCGTGGACTGTAGCCCACCAGCCTCCTCTGTCCATGGGATTTTCCAGGCAAGAATACTGGAGTGGGTTGCCATTTCCTTCTCCAGGGGATCTTCCTGACCTAGGGATAGAACCTGTGTCTTCTGTGTCTCCTGCATTGGCAGGCAGATTCTTTACCACTGAACCACCAGGGGGAAGTTCACTCTCCCCAAGCTCAAAGGATTTGGCTTAGAATGTACAAGACAATTACCAAATGACTTTGTTTTTTTAAGAATTGGGTATACTTCCAGCTGGACTTTAAATGTACCAAAAATGAGTAATTTAAGAGATCTATTCTGGAATTATTTCTACAAGCATCCAGTCTTCTGTCTTCTGTTTTGGTGACTGAAAGCAGGCAGGACCCTGTTGGGCCCTCTGAGGTACAAATCCTTTCTACGTCCCCTGTTTCTTGTTTGTGGGAATTAGGCTTCATTCAGTCTCCTAAGACCTTTCCTGGATTTCAAACCATGACCCTTCTCCTTGTTTGGCCCTGGAATAAACCTTTCTGTACTCCAAACTCTGGTGTTTCAGTTAGTTTGGTGTCTGGCACATGAACTTGTGTTCAGTGTCTTATTCCATTTTCTAGCATAACGTTTGTCCTTACTAAAGTGATGAAATGGTTTCCCCTTAAGGTTACTTTAAAATAAAATAAAGTTTTGGACTATGAGCTCATAGAGGGCTTTGTTTTTTTAATTTGACTTGCTCGCAAACAAATGCCAGAACAGTGCCATACACACTTTAAAAATTAATAATAGATGATAACTGCAGGAAGGGTTGGTTAAAGGACTTTCTAATAAGTGAATCTTTTATTTCCACCAGTTTTCACTATAAAGTCATCTTTATTTTTCTCCCCCCACAACAAATATCCTTTTTCAGATGAAGTTATACATTCAAGGATATTCTCAATTCCTGATTCATGTCATATCAAACCTTCTAGTGTTTCTGAATCACTTCCGGACTTTTCCAGCAGATTTCAGACTTCAAAATTTTCCTCCCTGCATGTCATTTTAGGCTGTTTGAGCTTCTCCCCAATGATCTATCTTCCTCTCCTCACTGCCTTGTAGAACTCTGTTGGGTGCAGTACCAGACTGCACCAATAGATGCTGCCACTTCAGTTGGAAAGTTTCTTTTTCAGTGGCTAAGCTTTAAGATTGTTGAAGGGCGATTCGGAAGGTAACTGCTATTATCTTCCTTGAAAGTAATTTGGTTTTTAATTGTGGATTTATAAATTGTTTGCATTTTACAAGTAAGATATTAAGAAAAATAATAAAATTAAATTAATTTTCAAAAGACACTTCAATTTCAGATACTTCAAGTATATATTAGGCATGGAAATAATTTACTAATACAATAATTTTAAATGTAATAGCTAAAAAAAGTTTGGACTCAACATTTCTCTACAGTGATGGAAAAGGAAGGCTAGAAAATATGTTTTGGAAAGCCCAAGGGACCCAAGGAGTGTAAATCTTTAAACCAGTGTTTCTCAAACTGGTGTCAGATAATTTTAGGTGGTACAAGATAATTTTTTTAAGATAATTTTTATTTCTGTAAAATGACTCATTTGCAAGGTCATCCTCTATTCATGGAAAATTATATTGATTTTCCATTTATGATAATGATAAAAAGTTTCCTTTATCATATATAATTATATAATAAAAACAGCTTAAAGAATAATATTGAGTCAACAGTATTAAAGGTGATATGGCAATAATTATAAAAGTTACATTTAGTAGAAATGCTGGAAATAATGCCTTGTCTAAATATGCAATACACTTTTGCCTATACAACTTTAAAATTCTTAAATCTCTTGTGCTCAACTTATTTCAAAGGTGGACTGAAACGTGAGATTTTATATTACTCCTGATGACATCTATGTAATATACATAAATGAATTTGAAAGTACTAATAAGAAGTTAACTAATAGTGTGATATAATTCTAGTTTTTTTGAGGGAGGGTAACTTCTGTAAAATGTATTCTTATGTAGATTATAAAAAATTATGTGGGAGCAAAGTAACTTGAAAGCAAGATCAGTATTGCTGAAAATATGATTTTAGGAGTGAGTAAAGCAACATGCTGAAAACCTGTCTCTGTGTGAACATGCTGTACTAAAGTATGAATTTTTATTTTATCCAAATTATGCATCTTCTCACTTTTATTTAGGTCAAACTAACACATAATGTTTCATACAAAAATGAAATGTAAAAATCTGTGGCCTTAGGAGGAGAGTAGTACATTCAGCCTTGTACTTAATTTTTACATGATAATTACTATAGTTGCTGAGCATTCCTAGACAGTGAATGGTTGACAAAACATTTAAATTGCATATTTTGCCTGTAGCATATAAACTGTACTAAAATAATTACTATTTTTCCTCACTACTACCATACTAATAATAGCATGACAGTGGCTAGGAGTGGCCTTTGCGGTTACACAGAGGCTGGTTTGAATCTTAGGTCTGCCGTTTATTAGGAAGTTGCTAAAAATTCTGAGCCCTTATTTCTTCACCTGTAAAATGAGGAAATTAAGACTTGCAAAGTTAATTGAATCTACCCATGGATATTTCCCTCTTAAGTGTATAGGAGGTGGCATCCTCTTCAGGCCAAAATGTGCTCTTATCTGGATCATGGTTCAAATCCCCTTTGAGCCAAACCCACTGCCAAAAGCCCTTCTACCTTGAGAACCAGAAAAGGAAACAAGCCTGGCAGTGCCTAAGTCCTCCAAAATAAATCTGCAGGAAAGAACACCCAGTGAGTGATGAGTGCAGCAATGAGTACATTTATCAGTTTAAATTTACAACTTCACCTTTCCCATTGCCTATTAATTATTGTACATAATTCCCCACTGATCAAAAAATAAGTTGATTGCTTTTGAACTCGATGGTGTCCGTGTCCATTGCTTGAGACTCAGGTGAAGCAGAGGGTGAAATTTTTTCCTGAACTTTGTGCAAAATATAATTCGGTTGATAATATATCGAAACTAAATTTTCTTTGGGTGTCATTCCTACTAGTTTACTTGTAAGCTCTGGGGTCATGGCTCAGGCAGTTTGAAGGGCTGCTTGTTGAATATTAGACTTTGTGTTTATAGAGACTACTGGATTTATCTTTGGGAACATTCCTTGGGTTTCTTTTGGCCTCACTTTCCTTATCTCTTATACAGGATTAAATAACCACCATAGAGATGTGAAAATTATATGAACTCACGTGTACCATACGTGACCAGTGCAATGACTGCCACTCAGTAAATTCTCAACAAATCAAAACACTTTTAATCAATGTGACAACTAAAGATGTTCCTAACCTTGACAATAGGTTTTAACGAAGAGGTGATGAAATGGATGCAAAATTTATGTACTGTTGCTTGTCAACTTCACTCAGATCTCGGGTTGTGATCTCCACATGAGTGCATATAGAATATTAGATCCTACGTGGGTGTATCTTGCATGCGCAGAAGGCTTACGCAGGAAATGTCGCTTCAGCAATGTGCCTGGGGAGGCTCTGACGCTGTCTTGGAAGTCGGTCGTCGCAGCCTGACCTTTGGGCATCTGGGAGGGATGCCTACCTGCGCCCAGCGCTGGACGGGGGCCCAGGCCCTTTCCAGCACAGCCTATCCCCACGCTGCTCACTCTTCGTGCCTCGCATACATCTTCACGGAAAGGAGTATTTCCTCCGTTCAGAGAAAGTTCCCCAGTCCGACGTGGGGTGTTTTGTACTTTACATAGTTCGAAGTAGGCGAAGAAGTTCCTTCTCTCTTCTCCCTGGGGGTAAGTGGAAAGGAGTCCCGCTGGGCGCCCGAAGTCGTCCACACCGGGAATCGGGTAGCGACCGAGTTAGAGACAACTGGGGTGGGGGGGGGTTGCTGCCGGGCAGAAGCAGGTGGGCACAGACTGCGGTTCCCCGGTCCGGGAGGGGACTGCGACCGCGGGTCCCTCCCCTCCGCCCGGAGGTGGCTGCGGCCGGCGCCCGGCCAGTGGGGGCGGGGTGGGGGCGGCGCGGAGGGCGCGGAGATTACCGCGGCGCCACCGGGGACGCCCAGGGCCCCAGAGTGGTGCCCACGCGGGATCGCGAGCGATGACAACAGGCCATCGCCCGAGGTCGAATAAAAAGGAGTCGCTTTCCCGTGTGCCGCCGCCCCGCCACAGCCTGACCCCGGGGTGGGGGGGGTGCCCCCGGCGGCCTCCAGTGGCCGCGGGCGCCGGCGTCCCCCGCCCCCACCCCGCGCGCAAGTACGAGGCTGCCCGCCGTGCGGCGCACGCTCCGCCGCTCCCGGCTTCCGCGCAAAACTTCGAGCCTGGCCGCGTGAAGCTGTCGCTCCCGCTTCGGAGCGGGAGAGAGCCTGCAGAAAAGCCTGGCCGTGAGGACCTCGGTGGCTGGGCGCGCGCTCTCTTTTTCTTTTCTTCTCCTTTTTTTTTTTTTCCTGTCGCCATTGGGAGTTTTGGCTCCTCTCCTTTCCTCCTCCCCCTCGTAGCCGCTTCTCCCCCCGCCCCGTCTCTCCCCCACTGGTGTACGCTATTTGTTGAAGGTGGGGGGGGCCGAAGGGGATGTCCTCTTTTCACCAGAGGCACAGCGTGAAGGCGAAACTTCAACACTGGAAGGAAAGAGAATAAATACGTAAATACGGACGCACAGATCTGTTGCTGGGGGAGACACTTGAACTTTGGGATCCTGAGACGGTCTGGGCGGCAGGAGGTGAGTGCTTCTTATTCCGACCCTCTATCCCGGGGTCCGCATTTCAGGGATCCCGCAAACTCTCCAGGGAGAGTGCGCGCGGCTGCGCCGGGGCGATGCGCGCTCTGCGGGAAGGTGTGTGGGCGCCCGGGTCCCCGCGGTCGCGCCATTGCTGAGTACCCCCAGCCCGGGCTGGGGCCCGGGCTGCTCGGAGTGCCTTGGTGTGTTCTGCCTTGGAGGACGCCCTGGAGCCCCGAGGGTCCCTGCAGAGCCTTTTTTGTGCCTCGCGGAGCCCTCGCGGAACAGGGTGCGCAGCTCCATACCTGCACTCTATTCCCGCCTCTCAGAGGTGCGCGCTCCTGGGTCTCCCCTGCTTCCTTCTTGTGACATTTGTTACTTTGCCTAGTAGCCCCTAGATGTGCCAGTTGCAAGGATGCTGACCCAGGTCCCATAGAGGGCCCCAGGCGCCTGGGGTTTTCGCGGTGCTGGGTGCGTGTGTACGTTTAATGCTTGTGTTCTAAGCTCAAGGCACCAACCGGGCTGTTGGGCTGCGGCCGTCCCCCTTTCATAGTTTTTATGTGGCGTGGGCCGGATGTCTCTTGCCGTTTCCCAGGGTCCGTGAAACGAGAGGCGCCTTTTCAGAGGACACGCGTTCATTGGCCCGGGACGCAGATGCCGTAAGGAATCCTAACTTCTCCAAACGGAAGGACCTGACCCGGGTCGGGGGTAGCGGGTTTTCTCCTTTAAAAACCTGCAGTGTCTGGGGTGGCTGTGGGGCTTGAAAGGGCTCGATGCTTTAGCGTCGTTAAGCGAGATTTGGAAAGAGATCGTGTGTGTGCTTGTTTTATTTTGCGCCGCACAACAGCCAGAACTTTCGTTAGTAGCACTTGAAAGATGTCTCTTTCTTTCGTAAACAGTATTCGGAACAGCTTGGAGCAATTAGAGAATTTGCCGACCTAGTGCCACGGCTGAGCGGTGGCGAAACCAGAGAGCACGGTTTAATTTTTGTGATCCCTTTTCTAGTTGGGGTGGCAGCGTCTCCCCTCTCCACCACCTCTGTTTCTCCTGCTCTTGAAAGCTAACGGGGTTTGTGTTAGACGTGAGTGAGTGTGTGGGAGGATGTCGTTTGGAGCGCGTTTTTCTCTCCTCGCCACCGGCGTCTGTCCTCTGCACTGTCCAGCCGGCAGTCATTCATGAATCCTCATCCGAGGGCAGTGGAGGAAGGTGCAGGTCCCTCGGCCCTTTCTGCCAAGGTGGAGAATAGTGACGGGGCGTGTGTTTTGGTTTCAGAGCAGTTCCACGTGGAGCACCTCCGTGTGCGTGTATGTTGTGTACTTGATCTGTGAGGAGGTAACAGGAGGCTCGTGTTCAAACCCAGTGGGCCGTTGGCCATTAATTTGCTTTCCTGGCTGTCATTACAGACACTTCCAAAATCTGATACCTAAGAGAACCAACAGGTTAGGTTTCACATTAAGAGCTCATACTTAACAGTTTTCTTTCTCCCTTACCCCTTTTGGCTTGGCACCCTGGGATCAACGTAATTGATGGAGCAGAAACACGTCTTCTTGAATATGGCAATTTTGTTCCTCTTCTGTGCGGCTACTTTTTGCACTCTCGGGCGTCTGTCAGCTTCACTGCGCGCTCCTTCGGGACTTAGATTGGAGTCTTAGGAGCATTTAAGGATCGTGGGTTCCTCTTCCACAGCTCCTGAAGTTTGATTTATACGTCGGTGACTGTTAGACTTGAAAGTTGAGGATGGTATTTTGTCTGTTGCGTTTTTGGTTTTATTTCAAAACCGCCTCAGCACAAGGATTATACTTGATAACTTCACCCGGGTAGAATTAGGTTTGTCTCCCCCAACCTCTTTATTTTTAAAAAAATTATTTCTAGCCATTTTATAGCTGAGGAACGAAAAACTAGGAAGGGGGTTGGGCAGCGAGAGAATCCTAAAGCAAAATGTTTGATACATAGCAGGGTGTGGTATAACCTTATCCCAAGAAATAGATAGCAATAGTAAGAACAGGGAAACTACTTTGTGTGGAGCTAGGCTGCTGGAATCTGATTTTTGTGGTAACAATACCAAACGCAGATATAACTACATTCATTTTTTATTGTTATTATAAACCATAAAAATAGTTTGTTCCGCCTCATTAAAAGTTGTGAGCCATTCAGAGTCAAATAACTTTTTTTTTTTTTTCCCAGAAATGGCTGTAGGTGAGGGTTAAAACCTTTGACAGTTACAGCTTTGAAAGTAATGTAATTAGATTATCTGAAAACTGTTCCTTTTCCCCCCTGATTATTAGGGATGTATCCTTGCCTTTAATAATAGGTAAAGGTCTAAAATAATAGGTTTTCAAGAGATAGTTTTCCTTTGCCAGTTATCTGAAAATAGTACATGTCAACCTAAGATCACCATAATTAGCAATTGTTTCACAACTATAACTGAAATTAAAAGATTTACTTGATTATTCTTTTTTATGAATAAGTATTATACAGGATATTAGAGATTTAATTTCTCTTTTACACAATAAAATTTATATATGCACATATTTAGAGAATATCTAAGTATTATGTTCAAGCTTAAAAATTAAAAAAAAAACCCTGAGATTCGTATAAAAAGAATTTTGTATAAAAGCAATCATTATTCCTATTAAGAAATACAGATACTGCGTTCTGGAGGATTTGTAGAAGTCAGTTGAAAAATATTATCTTTTGTCAAAGTTTCTTTTTTGAGGGAAGACTGGAGGATCAGTAGTTCATCATTTTGCTATAATTTGTTTTTTCTTTCAAAAACCTCTTTGAGTTAAACAAAAAGAAGAATAAGACCTCCATTTCTGAAAGTTTCCTTTTTATTTATATTATGATTTGGGGTGTAAATAAATTTTACATAGCCACGGGAAATAAGGTGTCCAATTTCATGTTTTCAATCTCTGTTGCAAGCTCTAAATGACTGATGCCATGTCTAAAACTACATTTATGTGGCTTGGTATTTAATTTTAAAAAATTTTATGCACTGAAATGAAATTAGCCTGAAGTTTTAGAAAAGTAGAATGGTAGAGAACCCATGACTGTTATGAAAAGTTAGGATGTTGGAAAATTCACATTCTGACTCACAAATTCACTTACTTCACCTGGTGGAAGCTCACACTTTTTATCCAGAATTCAAGAAGAGGGGAAATAATCCTTTTCAAGGCTTAGTGAAGTGTTAAGTAATTTAATAGTGCAAGTATTTATTTTATTTTTCATTATCTTTTTCCCTCTTTTAGGTAAATGCAGGAACACTGAACATTCAGTATAAGCAGGCCCCCCTTTATCAGAAGTTTATTCACCATAGTTCTGTATTGCAGCTGCTGGTCATATTTCATGGAGCTGTTAAAGCACTTAAAACCTAAAATTAGGTACTGTCTGGTTGTAAATATTTTAGATCACTCATCTAAGAAACAAATAGAAGAGTGTATTATCAGAAGTAGATGTTCTGAATCCTCTCATTGAAGAGCGGGACAAAATGTATCAAACATTTTGTTATGTTTTCAGTATATAATATAATCATGACAGTTTCTTTTTCAAGTGGATATTAGTCTTACATATTCTAAACTCTTATAAAGTGCCTCCCTGTAGAGTATCTTAAATAATTGTATTCAGAAATACCACTGGGGGGTTTTATTACAGCAGTTACTGGGTGAATGCAATCCACAGCAGGAGGAATAGGATGACTTTCAGTGTACCTGCTCCTCTCATGAATTTTTCCCAGTGAACTAAGAAATGGCATGTTCTTTCAGGCACTCACTCTAGAGATGGGTGAGAGATGCAGTGGTGTATTTAATTGCAGTATGTGTGAGACTGCATTTTGCAGTCAGATAAGTTTTGTCGTGGGGGACACCGAAGATTAAATTGTACGCACAGTGAACTTGGCTTCACTTAGTTTGAACTTGAGTCGAAGAAAATAAACAAGAATCACATATTCCCAAGTAGTATAAGCAATTCTGGTTGCTTTTAAGAGGTTTGCAGACTTTGTAAACATTACTGTCACCTAATATTGCTTGTGGCTCTGCACATTAGGATATGCTTTGGTAATATACTGTTTTTCTCTTGAAGTTTGTGATTCTTACCATGTCCCATCCAGGTTTCTACTAGGAGAGTGGTACTGAAAATAAATATCACTACCCTTACTCCCCTAACTCCCCTCTTCCAGAAGAAGAGATGAAACAGATGAGTTTAAAAATAGAAACCATTTTAAGTTATCAAAACCACATTTATATGGTGGTTTAAAACAGTTGCAGAGTGTGTACCTCTAAGTCACATTGTAACCTTTGCTGTCATTGAAAGGTGCTAATTGATCTTAGGGCACTGACATAATAGTATAGTTTGATATTTGAAACCTTTCGGCATTGGTCTGGCCCTTTTCTTACCCTGAGATTTCAGTGTATGGCCGATGAAGAGTAACACCATGTTAAAATGTCAGGAATTCTCATTTTTTTCTCCATGTACATTTTAATACAGCAACTGATATTTTTAAAGCGTTTATGTATGTGCAGTAAGTAAATTTATTTTAATGTACTTCTGGGAAAGAAGGACCTATATTATATATTGTCATGTTAAGGTTTTTAAATTTTTTTTCATAGGTAAATTTTATTTTTAGGTTGAAATTTTTAGGCAAAATCTGATTGCTGGGATCACATTTGAATAGGTTCAAAGTGAACTTGCATTAAAGCAATACAGAATACCCATCTTGAAATTTCATGTATGAAGTATATGTTCTTAAATAAATGGAGATCTTAAGGTATTAAAAAAAAAAGTCACTTTAGTTTTTGTATAGTTGTAACCGTTCTGCCAGTGTGAGTAATTATGATTTTCACCATCAGTAATTATCATAGCCATCACATCATAGATGATATTTACTGAGTATTTATTTACTTTTTTTGCAAAAAAATTTAAGGTATTTATGTGTCTCAACTGTGCCATTTTTATTATTCCCATTTTACAGATGAGAAAACTGAGACTCAGTTATGCAGTAGAGTGGAGCCAGGATTTTAGCTCTGCAGCCTGAACCCTGATTCCCTATCCTTAAATGTTGCCCTAGACCATTTGGTCCCACCAGTCACACCTGAGTTCATTTTAGGGGGTGCCCACACATTTTATTTTTATATTATTAGTTATATATTTATTTCTAACATTACTAAGAAGATATGTTAGATTTCATATTAAACCTACATTTTCCTAGATAATGTTGTTTAAGGCAAAACCAGAAAAGGATTGAAGCAAAAAAAAAAAAAAAAAATGTAAAGCACCTATTTAAAGAAACATATTAAGTGACAGTGAACAAGTGCTAAGTTAAAATACCCAAAATCATGAAGGTTGATGGCAAAGGACTACAATTGGGAGAAACTGGTATTCTAGAAGGCTCCCTAAACGCTGGAAACTTCTGTCTAGATCTCTTCAATATTTGACTTATATGCAGTCTTTTCTTTTGCTTCTCGAGCCTTATCCTTTAGATAGATGTTATCAGTTTTACAGTTTTTCTCTTTTTGCCTTAAGCTTGAATGCTCATTATAAATCTCAGATGTTTCTGTTGAACCAACTAATGAGGACTGCATAATGAATTTCTAAAGGCAAGCTGAAATGATAACGGGGCTCACTTATATTTCAGAAATACTTTCAACTTACATAGATATCAGGCTTGGCATTTTTAAAGTTTTCCTTAGGTGAACATCCTTGTTCTGCTGTTAATAATCTGTTTTATAACTTTAATGTACTTTTCAAGGAAGCAGCGGTTTTTCTTTTGATTTACGTATTTAGCCACAGAACCCTTCTTTCAAGTGAAAGCTAACACTAAGCCCACTAGAGAAAAGTCCACTGCCTTCTTGAAGCAGGACGTGCGTGGCCTATGAATCACTCACCAATCCTTTTTCCGACCATTGGTGCCTCCCCAGGTCTCTGTAAGGATCGTGCAGTTTGCAAAAAAAAACGAACCTTCTGACGAAAAGTCAGTTCAGAGTACCTCCTGCAGTCTGTGAGAATGTCATCCACTAAAAAACCAGAACAGAACAACAAGCAACTCTCAAATACGGCAAAATATCTCCCAGTGTAACGCAGCGTCAAAAGGTGTGTCGGTTTATCCTAGTGTCATGTGGATATTCTTAGTTAACCTATCTGCAACTTTCAGTTTAGTACTGAGAAAATAAAAAGTAGTCAGAATGTTTCCCACATGGAATTACGGGTCTGAATGAGGCACATAAAATTTGTTCTTAGAAAGGTTTGTTTGATTAGAGCATCTTATTTTTTCTTTCTTCCTTTAAAGACTTGACAGAGACTCATCAGCAGTGGCATAAATTGACTTGACCTTAGATTTTCAGATAAATTATTGCTACCGTTTCTGTTATTCTTTCCTGCTTCCTTTTTAAAATGAAAGGGACATTTCTTGTGAAAGGCTATGATTAAATCATAAAAATTTATGTTCATATACCATTAAGTTTAATTCTGCTCACAAAAGCAATAGCATTAAATTTGAAATTTGATCCTTAATCAAGTAGGTCCACCACATAGCAAGAGGGCTTATTCTCTGCACGGTAATATACACAATTCACAGGCCTCTGCATATACCCAGTGGAGGGATCTATTCATTACATTTCACTTCTGACTCTGAACTCCCTCAAGTTAGAGGATTTGAAAGGACCTGAATGTTCCGACTAAGAGATGGAATATTTCTAACTTAATGCATGCAGTATGTTGAAAGCGATGATGACTTGGAAAGTCCACAGGTCTCTGAATTAGCTAATTCTCTTCACTTCAAATTTTATATTTTAATGCAAATGTGTATTCACATATGATTTTGACTCAAGTAATTCTAGCCAAATTGAATCACAGAGTGGGCAAGTCATGTTCCAATTTCCTTTTGCAGATTTTCAGTAATCTCAAATTGTGCTTCTAGTAGGTAACTTTAGAATCCAGACCTCAGCCAGTTGGTCAACAACCTCAATATTACTGAAACTTTGTCTGTGAACTTTAGGTATTTAGATGATGCTACTCTTTTTGCTTTTCATAGTCGACCCAGGTAGACTTTTCATTTAGGTCTGTTTTGTCATGTCAGTTGTTGACTTTAGTTTTTAAAGGCTCCATTCATGAAAATACTAGCAAAGTTCTGGGCACATGGTAAATACTTATTAAATGCTTTTTTCATTATCAGTGTTGCTGATGAGATGCCAAAATTACAATGCAACGAATAGACTTTTTTCCTACTCTGGATGATTTTGAAGGCTTTGGGACTTTTAGTCTATGATTATACTAATAATAAGTTCTACTTTTTCTTGGCATATACGATTCATAGAAATGGTTAGCTTGGTAAGTGAGTTAATTGTGGTAACAAGGTTATAGGTTTAATCCTCAGATGAACATACTAGCTATAGGGGGACACTTGTGCTACACACACTTGGTCATATTGTCTTTGTTGTCATAAGCATAGTTGTGATATCCTGACCTTCTCTCTTTGGGGACTACTCTGGTCTGTGCTGGATCTATCTCTAAGACTTTTCTGCTGTCCCAAGGATGATCAACCACATCTGTTCACAGTTTTTATCAGAACCCTTCTTGACTTAAAATTCTAAACAAAATAAATTCCCTGTTGCCTAGAGGGCATATTCTAAAATCCTTAGAAGGATCTACAGGACCCTTCAAGCTGAGAACTTTGCTCAAGTTTCCCTTTTTACCTCTCACCAGCCACTCACAAGAAATCTCTTCTCCAGCTGGGTGGAAAAGTGCAACCTTCAAATACACTCTGGTCATTTCCGCTGCATTTCTTTGTGCATGTGATTCTTTCTATCTGGAAGACATCTTTCCCTTCCCCCTGAAACTTTCTTTTCTACTCCTTTTGCAAGACTCAAGATGCAAAATGTTACCCTCTGACCACCAAAGACTGATCCGGATATTTCTAGTCTCCTTATTCCCAAAGAGCCTAGTTTCCACCTTTTAGCATAGCAATTGCCACATTGAAATGTAATAGGTTGCATGAGTTTAAATTCTGCTCTTGACTGAGAATTTGCTGATGCTCTTACTGGTATTTGCCATTCTATATTTCTAGTACTGGCACCCCACTCCAGTACTCTTGCCTGGAAAATCCCATGGACGGAGGAGCCTGGTAGGCTGCAGTCCATGGGGTTGCTAAGAGTTGGACACAACTGAGCGACTTCACTTTCACTTTTCACTTTCATGCATTGGAGAAGGAAATGGCAACCCACTCCCGTGTTGTTGCCTGGAGAATCCCACGGATGGGGGAGGCTGGTGGGCTGCTGTCTATGGGGTCACAAAGAGTCAGACACGACTGAAGTGACTTAGCAGCAGCTGCAGCAGGGGACACTAAATTCCTATTGAATCAGTGAGTTAAAAGAAATGGGGGTGAAGGCAGTGGTGGTAGCACGGGGGACAGTTAGCATTACAAGGCAGGACAGCCTTAGCCATGACCTCAGGGACACGGGGTATTGATCTAGTAGAATTGCATCTCTAAATTCAGGCCCAGCTTGTATGTATGATGTAGAGATGTATTTATATCACACATGACCATTGGTAAGTCAGTGATCTAGTGGATAAAAGGAGGGTCCTGAAAATCTCTGGAGATGTGAGTGTTTCTTAGCACTTGACATCTGAGGAACCTACTGTTCTGGCATAATGGTTAAGTACAAAGAATATGGACCTGGGCTCCTTGGGTTTGAAACCCAGCTTTGACACTAATGACTGTAATGATGAGCATGTTACTTAAAACAGGTTTTGCTTCAGTTTTCTCATGTGTAGTGGAATGTACTTCTTGGAGATCATGTGAAAATTCAACAAATAAATATCTGTGAAGAATTTAGAATAGTGTATGACTGATGTTGGGAAAGACTGAAGGCAGGAGGAGAAGGGGATGACAGAGGATGAGATGGTTGGATGGCATCACCGACTCAATGGACATGAGTTTGAAGAAACTCCAGGAGTTGGTGATGGACAGGGAGGCCTGGCGTGCTGCAGTCCATAGGGTTGCAAAGAGTTGGACATGACTGAGCCACTGAACTGAACTGAGCTGATGATATGAATACTAGCTATTATGAATGTGGTTGTCTTCCCTCCATTGAAGTATGCTAAATATTCCAGAGATATTTAGAGCTGAAAGTCATTTTTGGGGTCATAGACTGGGGATTAAAAATTGAGTCCCTACTTGGCAAATCTGAGGCTGGAGTTACAAGAGAAGACATTAGAAAACTCAGTTTTGGCCATTAACATTGCATGGTGTTTCTTTTAACAAATACTTTCCCGTATAGTCATCTAGATTTTATTTATTTACTTAAAAATAATTTTTATTGGAGTCTAGTTGCTTTATAATGTTGTGTTAGTTTCTATTGTACAGCAAAGTAAATCAGCTATATGTATACATATATATTTAAATTTTTAAAGGCTTTCATCTTTGTGGTTTCTCAGCTACTCTAAGCCATTTTAAGAACATTCTATAATGATCTTTTTGTTTATCAGTTCAGTTCAGTCTCTCAGTCGCGTTCGACTCTTTGCGACCCCATGAATCACAGCACACCAGGCCTCCCTATCCATCACCAACTCCCAGAGTTCACTCAGACTCACATCCATCGTGTCAGTGATGCCATCCAGCCATCTCATCCTCTGTCGTCCCCTTCTCTTATCCCTCCCAGTATCAGAGTCTTTTCCAATGAGTCAACTCTTCGTATGAGGTGGCCAAAGTACTGGAGTTTCAGCTTTAGCATCATTCCTTCCAAAGAAATCAGCCAATATTTATTTCACCAGTTGCTTTTTTTTTCCAGCCTGAAGGCACCAATTATAAGAATTTGTATAATTTTCCCAGGTGATGCAGTGGTACAGAATCCACCTGCCAATGCAGGAGACACAAGAGTTGCCGGTTTGATCCCTGGGAGGGGAAGATCCCTTGGAGAAGGAAATGGCAACCCACTCCAGTATTCTTGCCTGGAGAAGTCCATGAACAGAGGAGCCTGGTGGGCTACAGTTCATGGAGTTGCAAAGAGTCAGACATGACTGAGCATGGATGCACACACTTGAAGAACTCAGTGTAAACTTTTTTAAACGATAACACCACAGCTTGCTATGACTCTGTCTTTGCAGTCAGCAGGAGGTCATTGAAAGTGAAAGTGTGAAAATGTTAGTCACTCAGTCATTTTGACTCTGTGATTCCATGGACTGTGACCTGTCAGGCTCCTTTATCCATGGAATTCTCCAGGCAAGAATACTGAAGTGGATTGCCATTTCCTTTTCCAGGGGAGCCTCCCAGTCCAGGGATTGAACCCAGGTTTCCTGCATGCAGGCAGATTCTTTACCGTCTGAGCCACCAGAGAAGTTATCTCCATTTTTCGACTTAATCATTTGGTCCTTGGATTTAGATGTAATGATTATATGGTGAAGAGAGGCTGAAGGAGGAGGGAAGATTAAACGTTAATTGTCAGGGTTCTATTTGTTTTAACTGCTCACCTGGAATTGCTGCCAGGCACACCTGTTTAAAAATATGATGTTACTATTGATGTTGTGTCTGAATCTCTCAGTGTATTTAGACCAGTGTTTCTCAAAGTCTGATTATTGACATTTTGAATTGGATAATTCATTGTTGGAGGTGTGTGTGTGACTGACCTGTGTGTGCATTTTAGGGCGCACAGTGTAGGGTGTTGTGTGACATCCTTGGTCTGTACCCACGAGATGCCAGTCGCAGCCTTCCCTGATTATTAACAGTGACTCCAGACTTTTGTCACATGTCCTCCAGAAGCGAAATTGCCCTCAGCTGAGAAATCATAGTCAAAGTCGGTTTTAAGATCACTTGTTAAAGTCAAAAAATTTCCAGGCATCTGCATAAGAGGACTGTTACTATTTTTAGTTAAGTATGGAGAATCTTCATACATTCCTCCTAAGTTTAAACACAAAATCAATCAATTCTTATTGGCCTGTGTTGATAGATAAGCCTTACATAGAGAGGATTTACGGATGGCTTTATATAAATGGGAAATTTCCAGGTGGTGCAGTGGTAAAGAATCCCCCTGCCAATGCAGGAGACACTAAGAGACTTGGGTTCCATCCTGGGTTGGGAAGATCCCCTGCAGTATGGAATAGCAACCCACTCCAGTATTGCCTGGAAAGTTCCATGGACAGAGGAGCCTGATGGGCTACAGTCCATGGGGTTGCAAAGAGTCGGACACACCAGAGCATGCATGCCTTTTACACAGATTGGCTATTGTCAGCATATTTTTCTTCTCTGAAAACTGTGTATGAGTTGGAGGACCAGAATACTTAGTAAATTATGTCAGAAGTAGATATTTATTTGAATTACCTATATGACTATTTTTAAAATATTACTTTTGCTGTCAATCATTAGTAGATACTTTTGAATCATTTTTGATAATGACAATTGCTTATCTTTTCCCATAGATAAATATTCAGTAATAATAAACTTTTATTTTTAGTTTGTAGTGTCAGAAAAAGTAAAGTGTTATCTGTAATCACAACTGCCTAAGATTAAAATACTTTATCAGTTAAGTCATTTGTTCATTTGTAATGAGAAAGCTTCAAACGAAATACGCCTTAGCTTTCAATTTGTATCACAGTTTCAGGGTCTTGAGTTTAATAATATTGGTACAGTCTGCAGAAAGTAAAAATGAGCATATTGCACGTAAAAACTCCTTTGCTGATTTACCAAATCCAGACCTTATGTTCTAATTCTATAGGTTTAATCTTGGCATGCACATTTTGTCTCTGCATTGATATGCAGTTGACTACAAGTAAATGTGACTATAGTCAGAGTATTCCATCTGACACTTGCCTAGTTCAGGTGTCTATGAAAGGCTCTTCAAAAATTACTGAGAAGAACAAACTAGGAACATATATGTATTAACATGAAGTGAAGGAGGATAACTTTGCTTGCATAAGTTTTGTGTTGCATGTAAAAATTATTTTGGAGTATGAAACAATTAATACTATAAATATATGATTAAACTAATGTTTATGTGAGGTCTAAACAGGAGAGAAAATTTAAATCTCACTAGTAATTGCAAGATACTTGAAATTCCACGTGTATGTATTATCTAGTGGTTTTACTTTAATTGTATTAGGCAGGTAATCATGTTACCTGGAAGCGGTCAGACAGACCTAGGGATTTCACATCATTTACTAATTGATGCTCAAGCAGACAGGGCAGAGGTACTTGAAAACAAACTCCCTTTGTCTCTCTGTCTGTCTGTCTTTCTTTGTTACCTCTGCTTTGATTTATGCTTTAATTTTAGAAATGTACTTTTAAAAAGGAAACATGGCTGCAAATATAACATACTGTATGTGATCAAAATGTATTTCTGTTTTCTAGAAAGAGAAGGACTCCTCACAGCTACTTGTTAGCAGAGAGATGAAGTGGGTGCTGGGCAACCCAATGACAGATGGGGGCCCTTCCAGGAGAGTTAGGTGGGAGTTGTAAACCAAGGGCTTAAATCATAAGTTCTCAGACAGCAGAGGAGAGTTCTGCTCCACGCATTGACAGGAAGTCCAAAGAAGGCATAGCACACATCAAGTCCATCCAGGCACTTTATTCTTGACATTGAACAGGAAGCCTGGTAGCCCTTGAGTCATTGGAGAATAGCCAGTAAACCAGAAGTTCTGTTTTTCCAAATGGACACTCTTTGGGTTCATAAATCAGGGAACCCCTCAGAGAATTCAAGTCACATATTTGCTTTCTGAGGTTGATTTCTTTGTACAGTGGATACAAATGTGAGACTTACCTATTTTATGAATGCTCTATGGCATAAAATACAATTAGGCATTTCCTTTTCTCTCTCAGGTATATCCTGGCCACCATTGTCCTCCACTGCCCCAGCTCCCTTAACCTACTTGCCTCTTATGTTTTGCTGCCTACCTGGACAAAAAAAATCTACTCATCTTTCAAGGCTTAGCTCAAATGGCACCTCCTCTGGGAAGCCTTCCCAAAGCTCAGGCAGAATGAATTCTTTTCTCTCTGTAATACCGTAGCACCTTATGTGGGCTGTTAGTATAAGAGCACACTGTGCTGGGACTACTTTTACATGAGTATCTTTAGAGAGATTCTGAATGCACCCAGGGGCAAACTTTATCTTTCTCGTTCTGTAGCCCCAGTGCCTGGGGTATTGATGGAAAATCACTAGTTACCCTGTTGCTACGTGTCTTCAAAGGATGTACATCCAAAGCCAAACAGACTACAAAGAATGGATCCTGTTCATAGTTTGGAAGCGAATTCTTTTTTGTATGTGATCATGGAAGCTAGTTCATTGGTTATACTTTATTCTAACTTATATAAAGCTTTATTTGTACCAAAGTGTTACTGATATCCAGGGCTTCCTAGCAGAGGAAAAGATATGGCCACATGAACTGATATTTTGAACAAACTGAAATTAAAACGGCAGATTCTAGTGGAGGTTTATAGTTTTCTTACTTCCAGTTTTCTTTAGAAACAAACTTTGGCCTCCTGGGTTGATTTCTGTGGAGATGCATTTCATGTTATTTTGAAGAGTTTTTAGCCCTCAGAATTATGGATTTTATCCGAGAAGAAGTACGTTTTGTGTTTATGTCAATGTTTCAAAATATGGGGACCAAAAATCCTAGAGGTATCTGTTAAAAGTATATGTGGCCATTTGGTGAGAGAAATTCAGTCTGTTTTCAGTCATAATTTAGGAAGAAAAATTTCTGTTTAGTTTCTAGTGGTTTGTTTTCAGGCATTTTCCACAAAAAGATGAGCAAGACCCTTCAAAACCACCAGCTTGCTTATTTAGGGGAAGAAAAAAAGCCTTCTGGGTCCAAAAATAACATTAAATTAAAATGATTGTTTCCAATAGTTTCAGAAATTGTGGTTTTATTTCCTCGTATGAGTCATTTCTGAACGGAGTATGTGATTGTGCTACACTGTGATGAAGCCTATTTGCTTGGTATTTTTGTAGGTCACATACTTTATCAGAGAATCGGATCAGGAGAGGAATTTAGCCTAACTCTCCATTTTGCAGATGAATCCTGAATTAGAAATGTTAAGTGATTTATTCAAAAGGAAGCTAAAAAGAGAATCCTGTGCTGGAGAAACCCTAGTGCTCCCAACTCTACAACTTGCTGCCTTTTCCTTTCTTTGTTTGAGTTCAACAAGGAGTTGCAAATACTGGAATCAGACTGCCTTTGTATGTATCCTTCCGGGCCTTCCTGCCGTTTTTCAGCAGTGTACCCGTGGAGAAGTTATTTACTGTCCTGCTTTAGCCATAGTTGTAGCGTATGTCAACAGGGAGTAATAATAGCACTTGCCTCATGGAATGTTGTAAGGAATAACTGAGTTTATACCAGAAAGACTCTGAAAATGCTTGTATATACATACATATATATATATGCATCTAACACACACATATATATTGATTTAATTTCTCTGAATAAATTGTTGAGTATATTTAATATTCAAAAAAGGGCTGTTAACCCTGCTGAAGCAAGATTTTTTAATCAATCAATTTTTTAAAAAAATAAAAGTTATCGTGTGTTTTGTAACATATTAATATTAAAACAGATACAATAGGAGGTCCTGTGAGGGGTCTGACTGGAATAGGCAAGGAGAGAGACTTCTGAAATGCTGATAAAGCCCTTTATCTTGATCTCATTGATGGTGAGGTGTGGGTGTTGAGGTAATAAATACTTAATCGGTTGTCTACTTTTGATTTGCATATTTTACTGTGTGTATGTTATACTTTACTAAAAAGTTTTAAAATACAGATATATTTATATAAGCTAGATGAACAAAAAGGATTTACAGTGTAGCACAGGGAACTATATTAATATCTTATAATAAACTATGAAAGAAAAACATCTGAAAAGTATATCTATATATGCATAAATTTATATATCTCCAAATCACTTTGCTCGGCACCTGAAACTAACACAGTATTGCAAATCAACTGTACTTCAATAGCCTAGGAAAATAGCAGATATATTTAACACAAAAATTGGGTTTCCCTCACTTTATGTATCTCTTCCACATCCCACAAATGAGGACAAATGGTTGTACATTGGTGTACTTCCTTTCAGACATTTCTTTCTATACACGTGTAAATGTAAGAAGTATATGGGGTTGTAATTTATTTTTATTTTACATTTTTAAGCCAAAATAGATAATTGGTTGTCTTAAAACTTGCTTTTGATTTGCTGTATTTTAATAGTTTTTGAAATTGGTGCATGTGGTTTGGGGTACTTCTGTTTAATGTATGAATATGTTTTATACTTTAATTGATCTCTTCTTGATATATTTTTAGGTTGCTTGAAGATTTTTACTATTATAAAGTGTTGCAGTCATGGAGCTTATGTATCGTTTTGTATATCAGCCCCAAATTTCCATAGATAAAACTTTAGGTGTAGGATTAATAGATGAAAGAGCATGTGCATTTTGCATAAATGGTGCCAAAATACAAAGAGGGTCATAACACCATGTATCCTTGGGAGGACATCTTTCTCATAAAACCAAAGGCAATATTATATGCCAAGTTGAATGTTGTATTTGTGCTTTGGTTAATAAGATGGCTTATAGCAGTAAATTCCTTGAGACTCACACACTAAATGGAAGAATTCACTGATAAGAGCAAATATTCTGTTAACCACATATGTAACAAATCTATGTTATATGTAGTTAGTATCTCGCTTAAGGGTGGTCACTACTCCTTACATGCACACGCATGCTTAGTCGCTCAGTTGTGTCCACTCTTTGACCCCGTAGACTGTAGCCTGCCAGGCTCCTTTGTCCATGGGATTCTCCAGACAGGAATACCGGTATGGGTTGCCATTTCCTTCTCCACTCCTTACATGAATGATTATTAATATATGTATTCATAGTTCTTAAACCACTTGGTAGGAAAAAAACTCAGTGTGTATAACATTCATGACATGCTTTTACTTAGCACCATAAAATATTTATAAGAATTGTTAAGAGAAGCTCTGTTATTGTTGAGAACTTATGAGGCATGGTATATTTTTATTCTGTTAAGAGCCAACTATGTGCCAGGCACAGTTGTAAGCACCTTACATATATTACTAGAGCATTTGAACATGTAGATGAAAGGCTTAGACATTGTATTATGATAAATGAGATCACTCCATATTGAATGTGTTATTAAATATTACCATATGTCAAACTATCAACTGTATCTTATCGATGTTTTGATTTGTAAATCTGTGAAATGTCACAATCTAATATGAAAATTAAAGTGAAAGCATCAAAATTCAGAAAATTGCTATTCAAGTCCTAGCTAAATTATTATGACATGTGAAGTTTAAAGTGAAGTTTGTTAGTCAGTTGCTTTTCCTGTGAAAGTCTTATATGTAGAAAGTTCTATCTCCAGAATATTCAGTCTTATAATTTCTGGTTTATTAAGAGTCTGGCTAACCTTTAATGGTATCTAGTACCTTAAGAGAGTAATCCAACTCAGAATAATAGCTAACTGATTCCTCCCAGTGTTGGATAAATATTGCTATCAATTTTTGTGAGTTTTTTTTTCCTGCAGAATTTCCTGTTATTTTAAGGGATTCAATAGGACTTAGGCACATAAAACTGAAAATTATATTACTATGGGGAAACTGCTCTGTGCCTTTGAGAAAGAACTCTCTTGCTAACTTAAGTACTATATGTGTGTAGAATAGCTAACATTTTCCTCCCAAGAAATTTCATGTATGCAGTTAAAACACTCTTAAATTGATTAAGGATTTGTTATATATTTCCAGAAGCACTCAAGAGTACTTTTATGGTTATAAGAGTAGAGTGCATTAGAATGCCAGAAACCAACGAATACGCTAGAGGCCTTCAAAACCATGCCCAACATTCCTGACTTTACCATATAAACACGCGGGACAGTCTGGAAAAACAAAACAACTCCCCTTCTCCCAAATGTAGGTAAGCCTGTGATGATAACACTTCAACTGGCTTGAATATTAATTTGATACTTTTTCTGTTAGAAGTAATTTTTATTACTTAGAAAATGGAAGGGCAAAGTTATAAATATGACTGATATTTATTTCTCCACTCAAGTATTATTTTACATCAGATGTCACCAGTTACCTTTATACATTTTGGAAAGTGGATTATACAGCTACCACAGTATTTTGCCTATTAATCAGGGAAGTTAAAAAGTCTTTTATAAATGTTGAATCAAAACTCACACTGCTGTGAGGGAATTAAATTTCAAGCCATATACTCCTTTTATAGGGTGAGAAACTGAAGTATGGAGAAATTACAAGGTTTTCCCAAAGCTATCCACTGAGTCATGGCAGACATGGAAATCTATGATTCTGTTTGCCTGATTCAGTCTGAAACTTCATGAAATTAAACTTATTTATTTCTTAACATGTGCCTTAGGAGTGTTTCATTATTTACTTATTTGTTCATTCATTCATACATTATACAGGAAACTGTTTTGCAAGATATAGTCTTAATGTAGGGACTATAAATAATTTGAATTTATGTATCGTAGATAGTTTCTTAAAAAAACTCATTGTATTTTTCTTTTTCATGAACATGAAAAAAAAAAAAGAAAAGATTAAGACATTAAAAACTAAGTTGGATTGTCTTTATTCAGGCCACAGCAGATTCTGTAAGTGCCTGAAGCGTAGACACTGCAGAGCAACTCGATTAGCTTCTTCAGGAACTAATAGAGTTTGAGTGTTTGAACAAGAACTTGGCTGAAGCCCCAGGTAGATGTGGAACAGAGTAACAACCAGGAGAAACCACAGCACCCCTCAAAAGTACAGAAAGGACCAAGGTCCACATCTCTAACAACAGTATCTTTATATTTACTTTAATCAAGAGGGGGCCGGTTATTCTGATCCTCTCTCATCTTCCTGAGTTTCAAGTCTTATATTTTAAATTCTTTTTCATTGTGATCTTTTTCTTAACTAGTTTAACCAGTGTTTTCCCAAACTTGCTTCACCTGCTTCGTTTTTTTTTCTCCATTCTTTAAGAGTCATATTTAAAAAGCAAACAGTATTTCTGAGTCAGACCTCACTTCTTGATGGAACAGCTAACACCACAAGTAGCTTTACTTCAGCAGAGTATTGCATCTTCCCGCAGCACAGCACGCTGTAACAGAGAATCCAAGAAATATAGGGCTGCCATCTACCCTCTACCTCTTCTCCAGAGTGTTTGCTGAACACATTTTTGGTTGGTTTGTTTTCTTGCCCTTTTCTTGCAGTCCTGAGACTTAGGACTCAGACTTGGCTCCAGCTTTATGGCTCATCAGCTCTTCCCATGTTCTTTACCAGGTAGTGCTGAGGCCCAAGAGCCCTTGGAGCCCTGGGAATTGAACAGACCCAGGCATGGCCAAGACCTAGGCAAAGGAAACTTTCCTGCAGTTTAAAGATTAGTCTTTTTTTTTTTTCTTTTTTAATTTTTCTAAAGAAATAATTCAGTGTTAAATGAACCAGCAAACAAACAAAACCCCTCGGGTCTTTCTCAAAGGAGCATTCTTATAGCTTTGAAAATTTACTGTTACTAATTTCCATTTCATCTAATTGGATTTCTTTTCCTTTTTTTTTTTTTTGGTCTGGGTATGAATGTGATATTTGATATACATTCATGATGACCTGGGGGCTTCCCAGGTAGCACTAGTGGTAAAGAATCTGCCTGCCAATGCAGGAGATGTAAGAGACATGGGTTTGATCCCTGGGTCTGGAAGATCTCTGGAGGAGGAAGTGGCAGCTGCTCCAGTATTCTTGCCTGGAAAATTCCATGGACAGAGACGCCTGGTGGTCTACAGTCCATGAGGTCATAAAGAGTTGTACACAATTGAGCGACTGAGCACACACACACCAGACTGATTGATATTAATTTAGTGTCAACTTTTAATTGAATGGTTTGAAAATAATGATGTACACTGACCTATTTCATATCCACCTTCCATTTAATGCATTTCATAGGCAGATATGCTTTTGTGGCTGACTGAATTCCCTCTTAATTCCTATTGGGAAACAAGGACTTTCTTATTTAAAGATGTGGTCATATTAACTAGGGGTACTTAACTTGAGGAAAAAATATTTAGGGGTGACATAAATGATTGCACTTTTTAATATCTAGTGTATGAGATACTTATTCTAGTATCTTAAGAATATTAAGATATTTCTTAATATTTGATATCTATGTATCTGCCACACATAAAAAAGCAGGATTCAATTTCTGCTCTGTGAACAGACCAGAGTGGAAGTTCTGAAAAGTAGATTTTTAAGACTAATAGGTAAGGAAGAATTGAAAGAAAGAAAGAGGAGAAGTAGATGGTTCTATTCGCTGAATCTCAGAAGCTTCAAGTATTATGTCTACAAACTCATATGATCAGTCTTTTAATAAACCCCACTTACTTCTATACCCCTTATGATCCCAAGACAAAGAAGTAAGATGCTGTGAATTTCATTCATAGTCTCTGTCTCTCTAAGTTTGCCTTTAAAGTCATACTTTAGGGAAGCAAAGCATGGAATTGAACTGAACATAAGATTTATTTGAGATTATTTTCTGAATTCTTTCAACTTTGACCTTTAGGAAATTATTTGGATTACTAGATGCTAAATGGCAGATTTTGTAAATGTGATTCTATTGTTAATGCAGTTACAAAGTCAGTGGATGCTTTTATACTCTGATGCTATAGGGAAATTTGGGAGAAAAGAAGGTATTCAAACTTTCTTGGGAAAAAACCTTTCTTGGATGCCTCAATTAAAAAATCTGGGTAAATAAAATTCACTTTAGGTGTCCCAAATTTTAGGAAGGTAAAGAGCATTACATTTAATTAAATTCTTAACTATTATTCTCTATAGACACAGTTCAGGCATGAAACTTGTATTTAGGGAAGTCAAATTTACTGCTATATTTTATATCTCTCATATTTACTTTGTTATATATTGGATCCCCTACTCGCAAAATAAAAACCATGATTTACAGGTGTCATACCTTTATTTCTTTGAAATTGGTAAGACAGAAAACTTTAGAGGAAAAGATAGGTTTGTGTTGCTGCTATTGTTTTTGTTTTTATTTCTTTCTTTTATGGGGGTGGGGTACTTCCCGAGTTTTATCTTCTACTTTACAAATTGTTTCCTTAGCTGAATCTAATCAGCTGTTTATTTCATTCATTTCTCGTTTGAAATTTCAATGGATATATTTTTAAAAACACTTTTAAGGTTCTTTTCCAAATTTGTGTATTTACTTTTTGCGATTCGTGGGTCCTTCAATTTTGTTTCTATTTCTTCTTTAATTATTTTAAGCACACTTATTATATGTATGAGATCTTTCCGATTATCATTAATCTCAAATTTGGGGGTTCCAAATCTCCTGTTGTCGCATCTGTAGTCTCTGTGGTGTTTTGTTTCCTGGTGTAGCTTATCACTTTTGATGAATTTTTGTTTCAGAATCCTTTATGCCCTGTGGGCCAGTTTTTCATTTGCTTCCCTGGAGTCTAGGGAATTCAAATCTCTGGCTCAATCCTGATTTTAATATTTTGGCTTGAGGTTTCCATGCTAGCGATGCAGTGACAATTTAGAGTTACATTTGTGTGAGGCTGAGGTTTGATTTATCTCAATTATTTTCTCTTACTCTCTTCCCCAAAGCTCTTTCACCTGACAGACTTCCTCATTGAGTTAGATGACAGGATGAGTTGTCCTAGCTTCTCTTCAGTAAAAGAGACGAACTTCTCAGACTTCTTCCTTCCTGTGTTACCTCTTGCTGTTGTTTTCTGCCCATCTTTATAAATGAACATAAGGTCAGCAAAACAGTTATATGCAAACAGGGCAGAAAAAATTTTCTGCTCAACTTTTTCATATCACCAGTTTCTCCAGAATCCAGGTGTGACACCTGATAATTATGTTTGTCTTACTGGTTACATATCAGTTGCATTTGCCTGATAAAGATTTGTCTTTCATGTAATCCCACATATCCATCTTTTCTCTAGGCTTCTTTCAGTCGCCATTATCAGTCCAGGTTCTCCTGATTTCTTATTCAGATTATCACAACGGCCTTCAAGTTAGTTGCCTGCCCCTTAACTCCAGTCACTGGTCCCAATTTTTCATAAGTTGGAGGTAGATGTATTGTTGCAGTTATATCATATTTACCATTCATTTTTTGTGTTTCAAAGGTATCAAAGCAGTAATAACAAAGTGTATGTATTCACTAGTATTTAGCACTTTACTCCTGTTTTTGCCAATTCAGAACTTCTCAGCATTCTGTTAACACTGAATGCCAATTCCTTGCTCATGCTCTTTTCTGAAAATGTGTTCTCTTTTATGTACTCATCTATAATTCTGTTACTGTAAACTCAGTCTCTGAGTGCTAAAGAAACCAATCACAACTTCTTTGCTTTGTATAATGGCAAACTCAAAATAGGTAAAAGGTACTGTGGTGTTGGAGAAGACTCTTGAGAGTCCCTTGGACTGCAAGGAGATCCAACCAGTCCATTCTGAAGGAGATCAGCCCTGGGATTTCTTTGGAAGGAATGATGCTAAAGCTGAAACTCTAGTACTTTGGCCACCTCATGCGAAGAGCTGACTCATTGGAAAAGACTCTGATGCTGGGAGGGATTGGGGGCAGGAGGAGAAGGGGATGACAGAGGATGAGATGGCTGGATGGCATCACTGACTCGATGGACATGAGTCTGAGTGAACTCCGGGAGTTGGTGATGGACAGGGAGGCCTGGTGTGCTGCGATTCATGGGGTCATAAAGAGTCGGATATGACTGAGCGACTGATCTGATCTGATCTGATCTGAATCTCACCTGATCAAAATATCAAAAACTGTTCATTTTTACAAACTAGTGTGAGTTCAGAAAATTGGTTCAAGATTGGTGACAAGGGCTACTAACTGCCTATATATAGATAGTTAATGCAGTTCCTGAAAATAACTGATTAGTATAACATTCTTAGTTGGACAGAGTTAAAAATTATTTTCATAGAAATCACATAAGTACAATTCTACTATATAGAAAAAACTTAAAATATTTTAATTAATTATATGAAGAATGAATAAAACAGAAATTTTCTTCCAGTCTGTCATTAGTAAATGGCTTACATTTTTGAAATACATGGTTTTATTTAATCCTAACAAAATATAGGTATTATTAGTGTTCATATATGATGGATGAAGAGGATGATATTCAAAGGTATTTATGAACTATCCCAAGGCCATAGTTATCCAGTAGGAAAGCAAGGACTCACATATAGACTTGTTTTATTCCTAAAGTCTTTACTTTGTTGATGTTGTTGTTTAGTATTTTACAATGTCATGAACTGTACAGGGTCCTGTGTCCATGGGATTCTCCAGGCAAGAATACTGGAGTGAGTTGCCATGCCCTTCTCCAGGGGAACTTCCAACCCAGGGATCAAACCTGCTTCTCCTGCTTTGCAAGTGGATTATTTACCCACTGAGCCACCGGGGAAGCCTCTAAGTCTTTACTGGGAGTCACTGCATTTCTGTTTCCTCCAGAAAGACATTTTTTAGACTTCTGGGGTCTCAAGAGGAGAGAAGAGCAGATAGTTTATTCAGAAAGGCTCAAATAGTTCTTTTCTGTCAGGCTTCATAGTTCAGTGAACTATTACAATAAATGCAGAAAGCTCTGCAGTCAGGGAATGTGTAGTATGGGAAGAACAACAAGGGATGCATGAAAAAGAAAGTAGGTTACAGAATATGTAGGTGTAATAAAAGTTGCCAAGCTCAAAATTCTTCGAGATGTTTCTGTGAGACTAGCTGGTTTCAATTATATGCGTGTTTTCTAAGTTGACTAGCCAACCATCAACAATTAGCAAACACAAACAAAACATAACCTTGGCTGGCCCTTACTGTCAAAAATCAAGTGATGGTGATTTATAATTCCAGGAAGATGGCTACTATCAAATGAATCTGTATATCACTAAGGACCCAAACGCATGTGTGCGTGCTCAGTCGCTTCAGTCGTGTCTGACTCTGTGTATCCCTAAGAACTGTAGCCTGCTAGCCTCCTCTGTCCACGGGATTCTCCAGCCAAGAATATTTAAGTGGGTTAGTATGCCCTCCTCCAGGGTATCTTCCCGACCCAGGGATTTAACCCGTGTCTCTTGCGTCTCCTGCATTGGCAGTCGAGTTCTTTACCACTAGTGCCAGCTGGGAAACCATAATTATCATGAAATTTGGCTTGTTATCATTTTTTAGCATGAGAAATTAACCTCATTATTTTTAAACATTTTGTGTTAAATGGACCATTTTGCAAAATCCATGCCCTGTCTTGTAAACAGTTCAAAAATAGCTCAGCATCTACTTTTTAGCTTGACTTCATTTAAGGAGACTGAAGCCAGACATTACTGTTCACCTCGATCTGTTTATTGGACACCTTTTCTGTTTTCCTTTTGTACAAGCAGGGACAAGAGTCATGTGCATGGGCACAGAATGCCCATCTTACCTTTCTGAACAGTTGGCCATAGAGTTGGAGCTAGGTGTTCTTTGCGCTGTTGGCTTCCCTCTCTGGCATGCTTCCTGAGCAGCTGGAATGAGCCAATGCCTGACCCAGCTTCAGAGACCCATTAACGAAATTTGGAGGGCAATGAGGGGAACTTGGTGCGGAGGATCTAAAGGCAGTGTCATTCTTGACAGTTGATTCCAGCTATAATAACTCAAGAATGCAGTGGGAATAAAACTTGTTAGACCTCTTATACAATTGCAGTTTTATGTGAGGCAGTCTCTCAGTAAAGGAGAGAATTTAATTGGAGATTATGAGGATTGCTCATGGAATCCAACGAAGCACTGAGCAACGATGCAGCAGGAAGAGCAGAGAGACAGTGAGGCTTCATGAGTAACAGGATCCAGGGACTTGAATTCTGCCAGGACTTTCTTGCCATCTCCCGTTTTTGCTTCTCTTTCTGGGTCAGCTCCTTTCTGTCTGTCCCTAGCAGATCAGCTTTTTACTCATGGCAATAGTAAAAAATAGCATCCCAAGTTTTATATGCTAGAGATTTTGCCACTGATGGAGGAGTAGCCTGGTACTTTCTCGGGCCTACATCCTAAGCCATTGGAAGGGATAGTGACGAGTCATTAGACTGAAGTAATTTGATGTCACTGGAAAAGTCCTGGGGGACTTAATGTGCTATAAGATGAATACTGGTCAGTGTGATATTCATAGATGTATATGGGCTTCCCTGGTGGCTCAGCAGTAAAGAATCTGCCTGCAATGCAGGACTTGTGGGTTCAATCCCTGGAAGATCCCCTGGAGAAGGAAATGGCAACCCACTCCAGTATTCTTGCCTGGGAAATCCCATGAACAGAGAAACCTGACAGGCAACAATCCATGGGGTTGCAAAAGCACTGGACACCACTTAGAGACTAAACAACAACAATAGGTATATAAGTACCCTCATGGGACTTCCCTGGTGGCTCAAACGGTAAAGCATCTGTCTACAATGTGGGAGACCCGGGTTCGAGCCCTGGGTTGGGAAGATCCCCTGGAGCAGGAAATGGCAACCCACTCCAGTACTATTGCCTGGAAAATCCCATGGACAGAGGAACCTGGTAGGCTGCAGTCTATGGGGTTGCAAAGAGTCGGACTGACTGAGCGACTTCACTTCACATGCAAGCAAACCTTAATTTTATACACAAATGTTTTTGAAAATTCATTTACAATTTGATAATCTGCAAGTCAAACAATAGATTAGCTGTTCTAAATGATAGAATATAATGGAATGCCAGACACCTTGCCTTGGTCTAGAAGGCTTTTCATGTATAATAAACCCTCTGAAGCCCCCACCTAGAGTAGAATAGGGGCTGTGTCAGAGGTTATGGACAGAACTATCCACACACTTCCATCTCCACTGCAGAATCTTCACAGGAGCTAGAACAAGAGTTTGGGTGGGGTGCAATCTTTATATCTTACCCTAAGAATGTACTAGATATTTGGGCTTCCCATGTGGCACTAGGGGTAAAGAACCTGCTTGCTAATGCAAGAGAAGTGGGTTCAATTCCTGGGTGGGTAAGATCCCCTAGAGAAGGGCATGGCAACCCACTCCAGTATTCTTGGAGAATCCCATGGACAGAGGAGCCTGGTGGGCTATAGTCGATAAGGTCACAAAAACAGTTGGACACGACTGAGCAATTTAGCAGATAGGCATGCATACTTGGCATTTGGAAGATGGGTGGAGGAATGTAGTCTCTTTCCTTCTTCTTTTTTCTTTGCACTGCAGCAAGACGCAAACATAGCCTCTACTGTGCATGCACCCTCACAGGAGACTCCTGGTGGAATTCCCAACCTTTGCCCGCAGAGCACTGTGATGGTAGTGATAGGGTGAAGGGATGGCAAGGACTGTGGAATAAGGCCTGGAACTCAGGGAGAAGGAAGATGGAGCTCTCCCTAAACTTCTACTTTGGTCCATGGCCCCAGGGAACAAAAGCATCTGACTTCTGGTCACCTGTCGTGGGTCATTTTGGCAGACTGATGTATTGCCAGAGCTGCAGTAGCACCAGTGAAAGAATGGTTTATCCCAAGGAAAGGGGCAAAGCTCTGGGTTGAAGAGAACATAATCCGATCTTTATTTTAAAGCTATCACTCTGACTATGCCGTGAAAAATGAGGTCCAGGGAGCAGGATGGAGGGCCCTTAGGAGGCTGCTGCTTCAATGTAGAGAAGGTGATGGCTTGAACTACTGTAGTATCTGTGAGGAGTGAAACATGGAGGGATTCGAGTGAACTCCTTGAGGTATTTCTAGGTCCTTTATTGAATGTGGAGAGGAGTGACAAGGAGTCGATGACAGGTGTTAAGCTTTAATGATCAGTGGGAGGCCTTGCCATCTATGTATATAGTCCAGCAGAATAGCCACCCCCCACCCACCCCCTGCAGCTTCTGTCTTAGTTCCATGCCAGCTCTGAAACAGGGAGCACCCCTTCACCCTTCACATTTGCCTTTAGCCAGAGTAAGGGCTTCCCCGGTGGTGCGAGTGGTAAAGAATCCGCCTGCAATGAAGGTGATTGATGAGACTCAGGTTTGATCCCTGGGTCAGGAAGATCCCCTGGAGGAATAAATGGCAACCCACTCCAGTATTCCTGCCTGAAGAATTCCATGAACAGAGGAGCATGGTGGGCTACAGTCCATGGGATATCAAAGAGTCGGACATGACTGAGCACGCACACACACACACACACACACACAACCAAGGGAAAGCATGCCTTGTTAGTCTAGTATTGATGGTTTGCTTAGAAAGACAGAGGATTAGGGTTACATCACACAGACTCCACAAGCTCTTCCTACTTCTTTCAGCATCTTCTCTTTCTTGAAAGCACAGTGTCCTTTCTGTGCCATTTCTAAGTCTAAATATCTCATGCCGTTTCTGAGAAATGTTTTTAACATTTGATATATAATCTCATTATATGTTTAAATTAGAAAATTTGCTGATTTTTTAAATTCTGATTTTCCATAGGACAGGAGTTTCCACCTTATGTCTAGGGCAGAGTTCAAGAAAAGGATATGATCAATTTTCTGTATGTTGAAAACCTAACTTTAGAAGAAATAATCTAACACAGAATGAGTGAGGTCGCTGTGATTCCTGTTCGAAATTTACCATTTCAGGGAGAATGGCCTTGAAATAGAGCTTGGAACTAAATTATTGCCTCATAAAACAGCATGAGGTTACTGTTATTCCTTAATTTTATATCTTTATTATGAGGTAATACTTCTCTTATTTGATTTGAAGAATGGTCTTGTCTTTTTCTCATGTATTTGTGAATATTAAATGTTAAAGGACTTAGCATAACAACCATTGCTAAATTATGATGTAAAATAATACTGTGTCTGCAATTAGCCCAGGTAGTTTTACTTGGTCCAGTAATATAAAATCACTGGGCTCGTAATATTTTAGTACTTTAGAGTGTTTGGCAAAGAAATAAATTCATGTTACCGTAAAACAGTTAAACTAAGTAACAATCTCAATTTTAAGGAAATATAAAGCAAAGTATTATGTTGTAACATGGAACATTGATGCAAATAACTCCCCAACTGGAACATTAAGTAGATTCTGAAGCAATGGTTAACAGAAAAAGGCTAGTCTTTGCTTTATTCTCTTATGCTTCAACAGTTTTCTGGCTGTCTTAATGTTTAATTTCACTTGAGTTAGCACCAGTGAGTGCCCAGAGATGGTAGTCCTTCTAGAATATTATCAGTTCTTTCCTAGTGATTGATATTCTTAATTTAATTCTTGTGTATCTTTTCTGGAAATACTACGTTTAAACCTTCAGTTCAGTTAAATCGCTCAGTTGTGTTCGACTCTTTGAGACCCCATGAACTGCAGAACGCCAGGCTTCCCTGTCCATCACCAATTCCCAGAGCTTGCTCAAACTCATATCAATCGAGTCTGTGATGCCATCTAACCATGTTATCCTCTGTCATCCCCTTCTCCTCCTGCCTTCAATCTTCTACATTTAAACCTCGATCACATCTTAATATTATTTTAGCATGATCATTGTACATGTGTTTTGGGTTGAGTTGTTTTTCTCAAAAGATAGGTTTAAGTTATAACCACCTTACTTGTGAATGCTACCTTACTTGGAAATAGGGTCTTTGCAGATGTAATCGAGTTAAAATGAGATTTGACCAGATTAGAGTGGGTTCTAGTCCAATAGCTGGTGTACTTGTAAGAATAGGGATATTTGGACAGAGACGCACAAACAGAGGAAGTTCTTTGGAGAGAGAGGCAGGGAGAATATTATGTGATGGCCACACTAAGATGCATCTACTAGCCAGGGGATGCTAAGGATTGCTGGTAAACACCAGAAATTAGGAACAGACAAAGAATGATTCCTTTCTAGAGCCTCCAGAGAGGGCATGAATCTTCCTGTGTGTTAATTTAGGACTTTGTACTGTCAGAACTATGAGAGAATAGATTTCTGTTGTTTAAGCCACCTAATCTTAGTACTTTATAACAGCAACTTTAGGAAACTAAAATGACATACTATGTTATAAATAAATAATAGGCTACATTTGATTATAATAGTCATATTATTATAAGTATTTTATTGTTGCATATGTGTGCTCAGTTGCTCAGTTGTGGCTGACTCTTTGCGACCCTACGGACTGTAGCCTGCCAGGCTCCTCCTCTCTCCATGGAATTTTCCAGGCAAGAATACTGGAGTGGATTGCCATTTCCTTCAGGGGATCTTCCGAACACAGGGATCAAACCCAGGTCTCCTGCATTGGTGGCAGATTCTTTACCATCTGAGCCACCAGGGAAGCTGAAAATTTAATATTGAGATTAGTCCACCAGGTACTGTGTGAGGCAAATAGGAAAATACCTATTTGCCTAATGGTATTTAAAATGGACTATTCTCAATATTAAATTTTTTGAAAAGTTACAATATTCTACCTGAAAAGCATAGCATTTTGCTTAACGTAGCCACATATTTGAGACAGAATTTTCAAAATTAAGTTATATGGCTGTTTACACTTTTTGTTTGCATTGTCAAATACATTATGTATGATTCCATCCACCATTAATTTTGTCATCCATTCAGTTAATATTTGTTAACCACGTAATGTTTGCCAGACACTAAGATAGGTGCTATAGACGACACTGATAAATAGGATAAAGAATACTTGCCTTAAAGAAATTACTCTGGTTTTGAAATTTATTTCCCAGAGAAAGACACAGAGTTCACTTGAAGATAGAGTCTACTACTTGGAAAATTCCCTTTCATTGTTTACTGTGCTTTTAACTGATCTTGTGAAATCATTTTAGCATCATTTGGTTTTACTTACTCTGTCTTCCTGTATTATGGTGGAAAAAAATAAAATATAATTTATTGCAAAGAGGCAATAGAATCAACAATAATCAAAGTATGTGAAGCCAAAGACATAATTCTTTATCAAATTATGTATATTTTTTATGTTTCTTTTTAACCAATACCCAAATACACGCTAAATTTACATTAGTATTAGCATAGCTAAAATTTTGTGTTCCGATTTTTTTTTACTTACTATATAATCAGTACTTTTTGCTTTTCATGTCATTTTTATAATTGTACTTCTGAGCTTTGCATTTATATTAAATTTTTGATCATAATTTGTTTAATCGATGCTCTGCAAAGATGAAGCTACATCTAATTTTTATTACTGTGAATGCCACTGTAGTGAATACCTTGTCACTTTTGGAAGGAAATGGTTTACTCCCTAGGAAAGTTGATACATTGGGTAAAAAAGTTTAAACATATTTTAAAATGCAGTGACAGACCGCTTTCTAAAAATATTAGAAAACTTGGCATTATCAGTGGCAGTTGAATGAGGACACCATTTTCACAGTATCCTTTCTGACACTGGGTATTAATAATATTTAAAATGATTAGTTATTGAAGATATGTATAGGAATCCAAACTGTACACTTGTTGCTTAAGTTTGCATATTTTGGCAACTGTGAAAGTGAATACTTTTTCAAATATTTGTTTATTACTTACATTTTAAATAGTGATTTTTCATATCTTTGCTTAGTCATTTAATAGTTCCTTAAACTTTGCCTCGGAGAAGGCAATGGCACCCCACTCCAGTACTCTTGCCTGGAGAATCCCATGGACGGAGGAGTCTGGTAGGCTACAGTCCATGGGGTCTCGAAGAATCCGACACGACTGAGCGACTTCACTTTGACTTTTCACTTTCATGCACTGGAGAAGGAAATGGCAACCCACTCCAGTATTCTTGCCTGGAGAATCCCAGGGACAGAGGAGCCTGTTGGGCTGCCGTCTATGGGGTCGCACAGAGTTGGACACGATTGACGTGACTTAGCAGTAGCAGTAAACTTTGTCTTAGCAATATTTTTGCTTTTAAAGTCATCTTTATAGTATTTATTGAAGATATTTTTATAATCTGTTGTATCTTTTTATTTTGCGGGCTATTTTTCTCTATTCAGAAATAAAAAGTTTTGGTTTTGTTTTTACATAGCTGAATTTAATGTTTCTTCCCTTGATACTCTGGTACAGTATTTTTGCCATTCATCTTACCCATCTATTAGATGAAAAGGAACATTAGATTCCCCCTTTAAGAGAGTACTTGGCTAATTTGTTATCCAGGTCGGATCAGATCAGATCAGATCAGTCGCTCAGTCGTGTCCGACTCTTTGCGACCCCATGAATCGCAGCACGCCAGGCCTCCCTGTCCATCACCAACTCCCGGAGTTCACTGAGACTCACGTCCATTGAGTCAGCGATGCCATCCAGCCATCTCATCCTCTTCATCCCCTTCTCCTCCTGCCCCCAATCCCTCCCAGCATCAGAGTCTTTTCCAATGAGTCAACTCTTCGCATGAGGTGGCCAAAGTACTGGAGTTTCAGCTTTAGCATCATTCCTTCCAAAGAAATCCCAGGGCTGATCTTCAGAATGGACCGGTTGGATCTCCTTGCAGTCCAAGGGACTCTCAAGAGTCTTCTCCAACACCACAGTTCAAAAGCATCAATTCTTCGGCGCTCAGCCTTCTTCACAGTCCAACTCTCACATCCATACATGACCACAGGAAAAACCATAGCCTTGACTAGATGAACCTTTGTTGGCAAAGTTATGTCTCTGCTTTTGAATATGCTATCTAGGTTGGTCATAACTTTCCTTCCAAGGAATAAGCGTCTTTTAATTTCATGGCTGCAGTCACCATCTGTAGTGATTTTGGAGCCCAGAAAAATAAAGTCTGACACTGTTTCTACTGTTTCCCCATCTATTTCCCATGAAGTGGTGGGACCAGATGCCATGATCTTCATTTTCTGAATGTTGAGCTTTAAGCCAACTTTTTCACTCTCCACTTTCACTTTCATCAAGAGGCTTTTGAGTTCCTCTTCACTTTCTGCCATAAGGGTGGTGTCATCTACATATCTGAGGTTATTGATATTTCTCTCGGCAATCTTGATTCCAGTTTGTGTTTCTTCCAGTCCAGCGTTTCTCATGATGTACTCTGCATATAAGTTAAATAAACAGGGTGACAATATACAGCCTTGACGAACTCCTTTTCCTATTTGGAACTAGTCTGTTGTTCCATGTCCAGTTTTAACTGTTGCTTCCTGACCTGCATTATCCAGGTAGTAGGGAGAAAATAACTGTAAAGAAAATAATCCCTCACAGTTTCTTCCTGCAGGAGAGAGGAAGGGCTCATGATGCTGGCAGATGTAGAATCTTAGCAGTTTAACATCAGTTGGACTAGTGGCCACATTTCCTAAGTTGCACACCTTATCCAAGGCAAGGGTGGGCCAGAGTGGTTGGGCCAAGGATCAGGAGGTCCGCTTGGATGGGAAGAGCAAACCAGAGATCAGCAAGAAGCAGGACAGGAAGGGAGAACCAAATGTGATGTGAGGGTCTGTAAGGAGATGGGGGAGAGTGGGAGAAGAAAGACGAAGGTGCGAGGTGAAAAGGAAAGAGCTGGGCTCTTTCCCATCACCGTTTCTCAGGGCCACCTCCAACACAAAGAATGACATCTTTAAATCTAGAACTCCCTGGCTATCTATCTTCCTAAATTCAGATGTATACTGTAACACCTTTCAGTGTGTTAATATCTACCCTTCCTCATCCCCACCTTAAATGCCCTTTAAAATAGTGCTTTTCTTTAAAAATGACACCTTTCTGGTTTTGGAGTAATTGTAATCAGTTTCTTACTGAGACTGTCACAATACATACATATAAGTTGCCATTCCCATTTTAAGACTTTTAAAAATTTAAAAATTTAAATTAGAGAAAATTTTAGAAAAGAATCTTTGATTTGTGTCTCTGTGTTCGTGTATATGTAAAACAATGTACATTTTAAAATGTCTTATGTTCTAATAAAGAAAGTAACTGGTTTATTAAAGACTGTACTGCAGGGCAGAAAAGAAAAGAAACTAAAACCATGTCTTTCTAGTTGTAGGAGGGAATACTTAAAACCAAGTAAAACCCCTCCAATATGTTGAATGTTCTATAAAGTGAGTTGGGAACATATTGCTTCTGCAGACTGGAATATTTATTTTCCACTTAAATGATATCTTTGAAAACTTTTGATGTCTCTAAATATTCCTTGAAATGTAAGCTTAATAATTTATATCTGTGTTTATGCTTATAATGAACACTTTTTTATAGAGATCTTTTTATAAACTCATATTCTTTTAATTTTATTTTAGAATTAGAATATGAAGGGCTGGAAATGTATCATTACTAATTTAAAGTGCATTTCATAGATTAGTGAGCTTGAGCATTGTTTTGTGGTGATTGACCATTTTTCTGTAGGAGTGCATATGCTTTTCTGTTTAGACTGTAAGAGCTCTTTATTATGTCAAGGACATTAGCTTATTATTAGTTTGATATTTGCAGAGATACTTCTATATTTTCATGTATCTTTTAATTGTGATTAATTTTGGGTATGGGGGGAACTCAAGGGGGTGTTTGGCTTTTTTTGTGTTATATTCCATTGCTTCTATTATAGAAGTCTTCTCTATATGGGAATTTAAAATATATATGCCTGTTTTTCTTAGAGTATATTTAGACTTCGGTTTGCCTGGAAAATTTTTAATGTATTATATCAAGTAAAGATAAATTTTTTTGAGTAGTTTACTGACCAGTTTTCCTTCTTACATATTTCTGTAACACCTTTTTATCATGATAGTCTTATTTTCATTCTTTTTAAAAAATTGTGCATGCATTTTATCACATTATATTTTTTAGAACAGAATTTGATCATCTGGCAATTGAGACAAATTTTCCTGTAGTATGGAGCTGTCGTATTAAAATACACATTATATTTTCTTCAATTTTATATTCTTTAGAAAATGAATGGTTAATGCAGACTTTTGGAGAAGGAAATGGCAACCCACTCCCGTATTATTGCTTGGAGAATCCCATGGACAGAGGAGCTTGGCGGGCTATAGTTCATGGGGTCTGAAAGAGTTGGATACGACTGAGCAACTAACACAAAACACAGACTTTTAACTTTTGATCTGTCAATTGCGTAATAACAGACCTCTCTCAGCAAAATAGCACACTGGGTGTTTACTGCACCCTGGGTCTCTGAAGTTGTCCTCAGATGCTTTTGTTTATCTGCAGGATGCCTAAGTAGCTGTTTACTTATCTCAGTATTACTATGATGTGATTTTCAAGGTCATCATTTCTATCAGATATGGGAACAATATTAAGAAATTTTGTTCTTGAAAAATAATGTCTCTACAGATTATTATCATGTAAATCAAAGTTTTGGTAACTTTACAAATAATTTTAAAAGATAACTTTTTCATTTTTCCACTTTGTTTTCATCATTTTGTTTCAGATAGTCCATTTTTAATTGGAGGAAGCTGCTTCTACTTGGGGGTGGCAGGAGAAGTAAGAAAACCACATGGAAGACTCCCAGGATTTAAATGAGCAATCCGTAAGTCGTAATTCTATCTCAGTTTTACTGAAAAATGTTGTGGTAAGAAGACTCAAAATCATACTGGAAGGGATATATTGTAAAAAGCAAGTTTTAGCTAAACATATTTTTAGTCAAATTTTGAATCTTCTTTCAAGATCATAAAACATACCTTTGGAAATGTATACTGTTTCTGCTTAATGATATCGTATATTGAGGTCTTCCTTGATTGTCTGCTTGTAAAGACAATGATAGAAAGATGAGGGCATTGAAATTGTGCAAAGTGTTTTTTACTGTCTAAACAGTGTTACACACCTCCTTTATTAGGTTTTATTCCAGAGGTACTTGGATGGTGCATGTGGGGTTGAATGTCAGGAGTATGAAAGGTGAAGCATATCACTTGCATGCCTATTGTTCACTTTAAGGGTGGCGACCACAGTCCTGAAGGGATTTTCTTATTTTGCTAAGGTCTTTATAGGGCTTCTTTGTGGCTCAGCCAATAAAGAATCTACCTGCAATGCGGGAGACCCAGATTCGATCCCTGGGTTGGGAAGATCCCCTGGAGAAGGGAAAGGCTGCCCACTCCAGTATTCTGACCTGGAGAATTCCATGGACTGTATAGTCCATGGAGTTGCAAAGAGTCGGACACAACTGAGCGACTTTCACTTTGCCCAGGGAGGAATGCACGAGATTGGTGGCAACCATTCTAAAATTCAGATTTCTCAATGGGAAAGGACTTATATAGCCTTTCCTCCTAATTTATTAGTAGTGTCTTTGTGATACTAGTCCTTGAGTGTGTGCAATGGGAGTCAGTGGAAGGTTCTCCTTTCACTCCCCACTCCCACAGTACCATCAGTTGCATCCCAGATGTTCTGCCCACAATTGGTGATGTCACAAATGAGGAGATGTATACTTACCATGTGTGCATTATTTGCTTGTATGATCATGACTAGATCTTAGAATCTTATGTTCTCATCAGGCAACAAAGGACAATATATTTGTTATAATAATATGCTTCTGGAAATGATTTCTGAAATGAGTTCAATTTTAAAATTCAGAGTAATGTGCTTTCTGATGTATATATGTTGTTCCAAGTTAGTTTGCTTTCTGTTAGTGATTGATTTAAATGACATGATAATTGAGGTTTTAATTTATAGATAGATATGACCATTGTCTAATGTCTTTATATATTATTATGTAATTTCACTGGTATCATTGCAGGAAAAAATGTAACAAAAAATTACAAAGACCATTAAAAAATTCGTCAAATAGTAGAGGTTATTCCTCAAAAATGCCTGAGTTTTTACAAAAGTAGACCAAAGGCAATTGGGAAGCAGGGGCTTCAGAGTAGTTTTTTAAAATGCTGGTTATTGAACTTAAATATTAGTAGCATGGGCTCTAGTGAAATGGATGATAGTATGATGATATGTCACCTATGCCATTCACTGCCTGTCTTTTGATCGCAGTGGCATCTGAGGTCTGAAAGTGTGACCATGTACCTGAGTGAATGATGATGTCATCTTAGAGGCAGTGCTTTGTGAGAAGGCTACTGTATATCTGTACTTTGTTCCGACACACTGGGCATTACTTAAAAGTTTGTGTCCATCTGTATAAGAATGTGTGTGTGTGCATGCATGTGTGCACGTGTGAGCTAGATTGACCTACCGTCCCTGTTTTCCAGGGACCCAGGAGTTTCCTGTGACTTGGAACTTTCAAAGCTAAAGTTGGTAGAGTCCGTGCAAACCAGGGTGATCCAGTTAATTACCATAGGATGTGTATATTTATACTTAAGAACAAATTTTTGATTCAGCATGGTTAGATGAAGCTAAAGACAATATAGTCTTAGGTTTAACATTAGAGTGAGGTTATTACACAAGATGCTTCATATCACTTTTTACAAAATGAAACCCAACCCCTGTAAATCATATAGGGTTTACTCCTAGTGATATTTTAATGCTGTGGAATTTGGTTTTTTTTTTTTTTTAATTAAGTTCTCAGTGTTGTTCATGTTCAGCCAGGTTTGAGAATCAGAAATCTTGAGTGACTGACCTTCTGGTCTTTCAGCTCAAACCCAGCTGCTGAATTGGTGGTAGGAATGGGAGAGATTTCGAGAGAAGGAAAGATTGCTCTCATTCTTTCTTTTTCTCCCTCCCCAGTACTAAACTCTTCCCCTGCGGATGATCAGATCAGAGTCAGAATGGAAGCCTCTGTTCTTTGGTCATCAGGAGTGGGTTCATCTCTTTTAACCCACAGGAAATGTGAAGTTTTTGTCAAGGGTTCATGGCTTGATGGCTTTAATTTTGTAAACATCATAAATCCTTCTCCTTCAGCATCCTTAGACTTAGCAGAACATACAGGCCAATCTGTTCATCTTGTGCATGTGTAAAGGGATGCTTGGGACTATTAAGTCCCAAGTCAGAGTTGGGACTTCACAATAGTCTTCTGACTCCAAGTCCAAAGCTTTCCCCATTACATCCACATGCCTTAAATACATTTGAATTTTCTTGTTTGAACTTTCATTACCATAGAATAAACTCCCATTTGGGTGAAATGATTCCTATTTGAATGAAATCTTTAAATGACTTTAAATTTTGCAGAGTATATTGATTAATGTCTCAAAACTTTTTGAAAAAATGTTTGGCATTTATTAAGATAAGGACAAATAGGCTGAAATTTTTTAAAAGTTCATAATAAAATGAAAGAGAAAGTTCATAATAAAATGAAAGAGAATTTACTTATATCATACCTATTTTACTTCAAAAAAAGTTTTTTCTCTAGGTGTAGATGTAGCAAGAGGTGTCATTTATTGCACACCTTATGCTCATCTATCATTTTCTGTATACTAACTTCAGTCCTTACCATATCCTTGCTTCGTGTTTGTTAGGGTCATCATTTTACAGATAAGAAAACTGGCTTAGAGAATATTAAGGTCAACCAGCTTTTAAGTAGCAGAGATTAGAACCGAACCTATTTTTCAGTTCAGTCTCTCAGTTGTGTCCAACTCTTTGTGACCCCATGGACTTCAGAACACCAGGCTTCCCTGTCCATCACCAACTCCCGGAGCTTACTCAAACTCATGCATGTCCATCGAGTTGGTGATGCCCTCCAACCATCTCATCCTCTGTCATCCCCTTGTCCTCCCACCTTCAATCTTCCCTAGCATCAGGGTCTTTTCCAATGAGTCATTTCTTCACATCAAGTGGCCAAAGTACTGGAGTTTCAGCTATTTTTATCCGGCCCTAAAATCAGTTGGTTTTTAATAAGTATGTATGTTCATTCTTGCACATTCAGCTGCCTTCCAGGAGACATAGCTGCCTTGGAGCACAAGGGTCTGTACACTCTGCAGATAAAAACTGAGCTGAACCCATCAGCTTTCCTCTCCCAGTTTTTCCCTCTTTCTCCTCTCTTCCGTCTCAGTGGGTGGCATCATCAGCTACTGAGTAAGTTCATTCAGAAAACTGGAAGTCATCCTTTTCTCCTTCATCCCCATTTCAAAATCATATCCATTCTTAATTTTTAGTATCTCTCAAAGTTGTTCTTTTGGTTCCAAATCCTTATTTTTGATCTTTACTTTTATCTCCTGTAGTTTTCTGCTCTAAGTTTTTTCTATAGTGGTCTTCCTAATTTACATATCTAAAGTGAAATTTGCTCAGTCCAGTCATCCTCAGTCCAACTCTTTGTGACCCCATGGACTATACAGTCCATAGAATTCTCCAGGCCACAATACTAGAGTGGGTAGCCTTTCCCTTCTCTAGGGGATTTTCCCAACCCAGGGGTTGAACCCAGGTCTCCTGCATTGCAGGCAGATTCTTTACCAGCTGAGCCACAAGGGAAACCCAAGAATACTGGAGTGGGTGCCTATCCCTTCTCCAGCAGATCTTCCGGACCCAGGGATTGAACAGGGGTCTCCTACATTGCAGGTAGATTCTTTACCAACTGATCTATCAGGGAAGCCCTTTATATATCTAATCCCATCCTTATTCTACTTAATAACCTTCACAGGCTCTTTCTTGCCTTCAAGAGAAAAATCCAAAGTGTGTAGTAAAGCACTCAGACTTCATTGCTTGCCTTTATCTATAGTTTTAGTTTTGGCTTCTCTCGGTTCCCTGAATCTCGCAGGCTCTCTGTGGTTTCTATGTCTTTGCTAGTACTCTAACTTCTTCCCTCACTGGAGAACATGTAAGTCTTGACTACTCGCTCTGGGTTTCACTCCCTCGAGTAAGGCTCTCGGGTTTCCTCCTCCTTCCCCAGGCAGTCAGCTGCACTGGGTCAGGGGCCCCCGCGCTGTGCTGCTGTACCCTTTGGCATTTACCTCTCTACCCCAGGACTTACCCCACAGAGCTGAAATCTTATCTGTTTATTTGCCTCCCTACTAGATTATAAACTACTTAAGAGTAATAATGGGTCTTGACCATCTTGTATCCTTCCTTCTTAGCACAATTCTTACTGACATTCAATAAATGTTTTCTTCAAAGCTCTTATATTCTGTTAGTAAGGTATGTTAGTGAATAGCCTGACAAATTTTAGAAAGCCAAGATATTATTCTCAGAATGGATTACTGACTCATGAATTCATATATCACTTATTTAAAACAGTTGACAGCACGTGATGAAAACAAATTTTGGTCCTTATTTTTTTTTGCACTTATCTGGATTACTTTTTGCAGTCTGGTTTAGAGGATCTAGGAAATTTTAAGAGGTAAACAAAGTAAAATTTAACTTTCATATTTGAAGTTCTTTATTAGAACTTTATAATTACTTAGAAGCAGTTTGTTATATCCAGTTATAGCTCACTACAGTTTTTAATGACATGTTGCTCTTGTTAGTAGAAATAAACATGAATATAGATTATGCAGAGCAGTATTTATACTAACAATCAGAAATACCTTTGATACTCTAAAATATATTATATTCTTTGTATTCAAATAATGACTAATCAGTATTTATGTTTTTATAGCTCCTAGAGTATCCTTACACATTGACAAATTTTAGTCTCTTTTAAAGATTTCCACAGATTTTTTCTAGTCTGACTTATTCATATCAAAGTGAGAGGGCACTTGGCCTAAATTTACCATCAAGCTAGAAGGTTTTAAAAAATATTGTTTATAAGTTCAAGTACTACATGTTACATAGTAAAATGTTAGTGTTTACTAAATAAAATGAGGTAAAATGAATTACAGTTTATGATGCAATTGCATTCCCTAATATTAAACATTAAGGGCCTGAATTTTCCTACATTATTACTAGATCAGTTAACTTACATTACTGATGACATATTTCAATTAGTGAAGTCTAAATTAAGTCACATCCCTTGGATCCATATTTTACATCATGTGTTTCAAAAGTATTTTTAGAAGTTCATATATATATATATATATATGTAGACATTACTAGTGTTTATTTTCTTGTATCAAATCTGCTAATTTAATAATGCATATTAAAATTCCAGAGTTAGCTTAATAAACTAACCTCTTTTCTTTCTGTTTTTCACCCCTGGACTACCAAATGACTTTAGAATTATTCCTCAGTTCTTTGTTCTTAGAGATTCTACAATATCATTTTTGCCTGTAGCCACTAGATCATCTTTAAAACCTGGACTGCTCTCTGAGCTATTTGGATAGGTTTTTAACTGTTGTATGGAATTGAATATACCAACAAACTCTCCACCTAGATATAGAGCTTCAGAATCAACAACTTCTATCAGTGTTTCAACTCTATGCAAGAAAAGAATTATTTTTATTAGTTTCAGTTTAAAATCAATTTTTCATTTTTGATAGTGTAGCATTATCAATATCTAGAAATCCTATTAGTCTTCTATTGTTTTTTATCTTGGATAGTCTAATCAATTTAAGCATCATGCACACAGTGTATTTTATTCAGTTATAGCCAAGATCAGCTTATTCGTTTTGGGGCTACAAATCTGTTTGGAAGAACTTGGCCTTTTAATTAGTCAAAAGAACCATATTTATAATATGTAATTTTTATAGCATCGAACTGGACAATGTACTTCAGAATTCAACAGAATTCTGCTTAAAGTTGAGTCAGTTTCAGAATTGATGTAGCTCCCAGTTATCAATTATAGCTTTACTTTGCAATTAGATAATAGAGTACCTAAATGGTGAAATTACCAGGTAGTGTCTTTAAGACATCAGATGTACTGAAGCATCTGAAAACCATTTACATTGATGAAAGCAGGTAAGACAATGTGTGCAGCAGCATGGGTTCTGGAATAAGAGCTGGCAAGCTCACACTCCATCATCACAGCTTTCTGGCTGTCACAACCTTGTCACAATGCAACTTGATTTCAAATTACTTCAGTCCAGTTCAGCTCAGTTGCTCAGTCGTGTCCAACTCTTTGCGACCCCATGAATCACAGCATGCCAGGCCTCCCTGTCCATCACCAGCTCCCAGAGTTTACGCAAACTCACGTCCATCGAGTCGGTGATGCCATCCAGCCATCCCATCCTCTATCATCCCCTTCTCCTCCTGCCCCCAATCCCTCCCAGCATCAGGGTCTTTTCCAATGAGTGGCCCTCCAATACTTTGGCCACTTCATGCAAAGAGTTGACTCAAATTACTTAACCAAAAGGAAAAGATTTTTAAAATATGGAGGGAAATGTAAGTTATTCCACTATGATTACAAGTCAGCCACACAATTGTCATGGCTAAATCTTTAAAACATGGATAAGCAGAATGTATTAAAATTGGTAATAATTCAACAGATTCAATTAAACCAATAATTACTGTTTACTCTCTGTCAGGAATTTTGCTAAAGTTGAAATGATGAGTATATTACAATTTCTGTCCTGCCCGAGTTTTAGCTTAATATATGGTTGTAAGTTGTTAAGTTCTAAAGTTACCAGTAGTTTAAAATGAGATTTGGGCAATGGCTACTAATTTACTCAATGAATATTTGTGAGGAGCTGCTATATTTGAAGCATGGTTTTAAATGTTGGAGATACTTGGTGGACAAAATAGACAACTATGATTCTCATGGAGTTTATTATACTTTAGCAGGGAGAGATGAACAGGAAAACAATATTAGATACTAGAAAGTAATAGTGCATGCAGCAAAACCAAATAAAGCAGGGAGAGGGACAGGACATTCTGGAGCTAAGGTGTGTGGATGGGGCAAAGTGTGGGCTTTGAAGAGTAGTCAGGGGGCTTCCTAAAGGAAATCAGTCCTGAATATTCACTGAAAGGACTGATGCTGAAGCTCCAATAGTTTGGCCACCTGATGTGAATAACTAACTCGGAAAAGCCCATGATACTGGGAAAGATTGAAGGCAGGAGGAGAAGGGGATGACAGAGGATGATATGGTTGATTGGCATCACTGACTTGATGGACATGAGTTTGGGCAAGCTCCAGGAGTTGGTGAAGGACAGGGAGGCTTGGCGTGCTGCAGTCCATGGGGTCGCAAAGAGTTGGACACAAGTGAGCAGCTGAACTGAACTGAGGCTGTCACTGAGAAGATGGCATTGTGCAAAGACTTGAAGGAGCCACCTGGGCATCTGGGGAAAGTGAGTTTTTGTTAGCAGGAATAGTAACTATGAAAAAAGTGAGATGGCACCGTGCCTGATATAGTTAAGGAATAGAAAGGAGGCCAGTGTTGGTGCCAGTAGTGGGATAGTCAAGGGGGAAGATAAGGAAGTGATCATGATGGGAGCGTGCAGGTAAGGAGACAGATTGTGTAGACGTGTTGTACAGACTGTGTGGGCCATTGTAAGAGCTTGAGCTTTTCTCTGAGTTACACGGGAAACAATTTGAGGGTGAGCTTAGGGATGTCATGATGGGACTTAAGTTTTTAAAAGATCAAAATGTCTGCTGTGTTGAAAATGGTCTCTTTGAGGTCAAGAGTAGAAACAGGGCTGTTCTAAACATTCAGATGTGAAATGGACAAGATAACAGTAGAAGTAGTGAGACATGGTTGAAATCGGGATATGGTTTGAACCTAGAGCTGAGAGGACTTGCTGACAGGTTGGATGTGGATTATGAGGGAAAGACCTTGACTTCCAGGTCTTTGTCCTGAGCAGTGGGAGGGATGGGGTTTGGCATTTACTGAGATGGAATGAGTTAGAAAGAATAGGTTGAGGCTGGAGATCAGGAGTTCAGTTTTAGACCCTGCAACAGAGTCATTGCTATGCTTTCACCAATTCTGTTTCATACTTTTTTCTGGTGCATCTGGGACTATCCTTCTTGGACTCCTTACCCTTAGACAGGGTGGTATAGCTAATTTAAGGGAAGTGATGTGCGTGTTATTTCCAGACTGAGGCAGTGAGAAACCTGTGCCTGATTCTGTAGTTTCTATGTTTGCCTAGTGTTTGGAAAATGAGGAGGAGGTGACAGGTAAAAATGGCTGGGCTCCAAGATGGAGGAAGATTGAATTGTGGAGTCCCTGCATGAGGGACAGCTTTCCAGGAAAGTATTAAAGCAACTGGATTAAAAGGGACATAATACATTTTACCTATTATTTGAAAAATGAGTGGGGAGTCAGTTGTAACCATTTGGAACCTGGGAGAGAAGGTTGAACTTGAAATATAAATTTGGGAGGCTTCAGGGTATTGATGATGTTTAAAGAACTGTTATTGGTTGATATCACCAAGAGATTAAATCTAGATAGAGATAAATTGAAAGGACTGAACTCTAGGGCATTCACGTTTACAAATGACAGTTTACATAAGATAGCAGCTTGATCCTAACACAAGCATAACCATAACACCTGTAAGCACTGACTTATGCCACAGTTAGTATATGTTACCAAAGCCAGTGAATTCTCTTATTTCAAGTTTCCCAATGATCAAATATTATATCTGGGTTACTGGAAGCTAGCTTATAGCCAAATAGGTATTCAGACATCATTCACTTCTTTATTTTCTATCAAAGTTGATCTGAACAACAAGCTGAACAACTCATGAGTCATGTCCGACTCATTGTGCCCCCATGGACTGCAGCACGCCAGGCTTCCCTGTCCTTCATTATCTCCTGGAATTTACTCAAACTTATGTCCATGGAGTTGGAATTGCCATCCAATCATCTAGTCCTCTGTTGCCCTCTTCTCCTCCTGCCATCAATCTTTCCCAGTATCAGGGTGTTTTCCAATGAGTCAGGCTTTGCATCGGGTGGCCAAAGTGTTGGAGCTTCAGCTTCAGCGCTAATCCTTCCAGTATTCCCAACCCAGAATATTCTGGGTTGATTTCCCAAAGATTGGTTTGATCGCTTTGCTCTCCAAGGGACTCCCAAGAATCTTCTCCAGCACCACATTTCTAAAGCATCAGCCCTCTTTATGGTCCATACAAGACCACTGGGAAAACCATAACTTTGACCATACAGACTTGCCTTTTAATACACTCTAAGTTGTCATAACCAGTCCATTCTAAAGGAGATCGGTCCTGGGTGTTCTTTGGAAGGAATGATGCTAAAGCTGAAACTCTGGTACTTTGGCCACATCATGCAAAGAGTTGACTCATTGGAAAAGACTCTGATGCTGGGAGGGATTGGGGGCAGGAGGAGAAGGGGACGACAGAGGATGAGATGGCTGGATGGCATCTCCGACTCCATGGAGGTGAGTTTGAGTGAACGCCGGGAATTGGTGATGGACAGGGAGGCCTGGCATGCTGCAGTTCATGGGGTTGCAAAGAGTTGGACGTGACTGAGCGACTGAACTGAACTGAACTGAAGTTGTCATAGCTTTTCTTCCAAGGAGCAAGTGTCATTTAATTTCATGGGTACAGTCACTGTCTGCAGTGATTCTGGAGCCAAGAAAATAAATTCTATCACTGTTTCTACTTTTTCCCCATCTATTTGCCATGAAGTGATGACTGGATGCCATGATTCAATTTTTGAATGTTGAGTTTTAAGCCAGCTTTTTCACTCTCTACTTTCATCCTCATCAAGAGGCTCTTTAGTTCTTCTTTACTTTCTGCCATTAGAGTGGTATCATCTGCATATCTGAGATTGTTGATATTTTTCCCAGCAGTGTTGATTCCAGCTTGTGCTTCATCCAGCTGGGCATTTCACATGATGTACTCTGCATATAAGTTAAATAAGCAGGGTAACAATATACAGCCTTGATAAATTCCTTCCTTCCTTCCCCAATTTGGAACCAGCCCATGTTCCACGTCCTGTTCTAACTGTTGCTTCTTGATCTGCATACAGGTTTCTCAGGAAGTAGGTAAGGCAGTCTGGTATTCCCATCTCTTGAAGAATTTTCCACAGTTTGTTGTGATCCATACAGTCAAAGGCTTTAGCACAGTCAGTGAAGCAGAAGTAGATTTTTTTTTTTTGGAATTCCTTTGCTTTTTCTGTTATCCAGCGGATGTTGGCAATTTAATCTCTGGCTCTTCTGCGTTTTCTAAATCCAACTGGTGCATCTGAAAGTTCTCAGTTCACGTTCTGCTGAAGCCTAGCTCGAAGGATTTTGAGCATTACCTTGCTCACATGTGAAATGAATGCAATTGTACAATAGTTTGAACGTTCTTTGGCATTACCTTTTTTTGGAATTGAAATGAAAACTGACCTTTTCTGTCAAAGTTACAAAGTTAGAAGAAAGTACTCAACAAGTAGTATTTTCTTATTGCTATGTTTGTAGATACAATGTTTCTAGGATCCCAGGTTAGTAAAGGATTGAACTACATCAGGGATACTCACCTTCAGCATTGTTGAATGTCTAACCTATTTAGACAGGATAATTCTTTGTAGTAGGGGGAGTGTCCTGCGCATTGGGTGATGTTTAGAAGCATTTCTGGTATCCACCCACTAGATGTCAGTAGCACCTTCTTCCCTCCCCTACTTCTTCTCTTTAGTCAGTCAAAAATGTCCCTAGATATGGACAGATGTTTTCTGGGGGCAGCCAAGAATCACAGATCTGCCTTTAGTGAGCCATTTGTTTACAAATTTATTCCCTGAAAAATATTTGAGGAGGTTTACCTGAACATTTAATATAATGTGCTATGTTAATTTATTGAGGGAGATGGGATGAAAAGGCAAGCACATGATAATACAGAATTTAAGCAAGAAAACAAAACAACATTGCCAGGTTAGCTGTATAAAATATGAAGTACTCTGCTATCAACAGGGAAAGTCTGTTTCAGAAAGACCAAGAAAGGAATTCTAGATAGGTTAGGTCATACCTTAATTTGATCTTGAAAGAAAGGATGGAATTGTGTGGACACAAAAGGACCTGTCCTGGTCTGGTGAATAGTAAGAATGAAGACTCAGAAGTGCAAAATATAAGGCAGTAAAGCCTGCCTTGGAACTGTAGATGGATTAGAATGACTGAATCAGAAACTTTTTGGGGATAAAGATGCAGAGCAGCGGGAACTCAGGCTAGGAAGTCCTGAGACCATACTCAAAAGAGTCTTTGAAGCCAAACTTCTGTATTTACAAGGTGCTTGGTGTCCAGCAAGGTGCTCGTCACAACATAAAGTACAGAGTTACATGAGATGCTGCTCTGCCTTTGGACTTTTATCTTGGACATAATGGAAAGTCCCATAATTTTTGAGCAAGAGAATAATATTTTTAAAATGATGTTTTAGGAAAATTAACCAGATGGTAGGAAGATTAGTGAAAGTGTGAAACTTGGCATGGAAGATGGTTTAGGGGCCCTTGAAGCAGTTTATGTGTGAGCTGAAAAAGGCCTCAACCAGGGGCAGCAAACTTTTTTGGTAAAAGTCAAGACAGTAAATAATTTTGAGTTTTCTGGCCATACAGTCTCTGTGCAGCTCCTCACCTGTGCTGGTGGAGTGTAAGAGCAGCCATATGTAACACATACATGAATGGGCATTGCTGTGGTCTAATAAAACTTTATGTACATAAACAAATGGCAGGTTGTGGATCATACTTAGCCAGCTCCTGGTCTAATAGTTGAAAGAAAGCTAGGAGAGAGTTCAATAAAAAGAACTTGAAAAAAACTTTACTGAACTTGGATAATTAACCAACAGGGTTAATAGGAGGAAGGTGAGTGGTAGATGTGGAGAGGGAAAAAGCAAGGTTTATCCTAGAGTTTCAGGCTTAGCGGGTACCAGTAAGAGAGTTCAAGAGCAAGTGTCAGTGATTTCAGTAACCAGAAAGATGTGTTTGAATTTATAACTTTTGAGAACCTGTCAAACTAGCAACTGGCTCTGTTGTGCCATGAGGGGATGTCTAGGCTGGTCGGAGAGAGCAAAAGAGTATTTTTAAAGATGTTGTACCTAAGGGGAAATTATAGCTGGCTAAAGGACAGAAGGGCTTCCCTGGTGGCTCAGTGGTAAAGAATTCGCCTGCCAATGCAGAAGTGCGTTCAACCCCTCTGTCAAGAAGATCTCCTGGAAAAGTAAAGAGCTACCCACTCTAGTATTTTTGCTGGGAAATCCCATGGACAGAGGAGCCTGGTGGGCTATAGTTCATGGGGCTGCAAAAGATTCGGACACAACTTAGTGACTAAATGACAGCCACCAAAAAGGACGGAAGGATACACCCTGGATACACCTGGGAGAACAGCTCCCAGGTGAGGATACACCTGGGTGAACACCATGTTTGTGGAGTGGAAGGAGGAAGATGGATCTGGAGAGACTGAGATAGGGAAACAGAAGGAGGTCAGGGTAACCCTGCCTGCAGAGCCAATGACCAAGCATAATTTTTAGAAGGTATTGGTTATCACTTTCTGACATTTCAAGAAGACAAGTAGAATGGGGACTGAGAACAAAGCTCTTTCATTTGCTGATTAGAAGGCCATTGGTGGCCCTTCAGGATACAGTGCTGTTTGATTTGTGGCAGATAGAGACATCTTAGAGGTTCAACACAGAAAAGATGTTGAGAAAGTAAGAGGAAGCATGTGTTTTGAAAGAAGCAGCACAGAATAGTAATTGAAGGGAGCACCTTTTTCAAATTAGAAGAGAATTGTGTGTGGTTGGTGAGTGGGGAGAAGGACTCAATGGAGAATAGACTCAAGTTGTCACAGAGGGAGGGGGTCAGCAGAGGTCAGAATGAAGAAGATGACGTGGGGATGAGGGATCCTCTGACTGAAAATGCTAGACTATGCCTGTGCCCTTGGATACTCTAAGGTGTTCTCCCTGGATGACTTTCTTTTTTGCAGTTCCGTAGAAAGAAAGATCAAGAAGTGAAATGGAAGCATGATAGGATTAAATGCTTTAGTAGTATAAAGAAGATCACCAAAAGGCATTATTTTCTTAAATATAAATTTATTTATTTTAATTGGAGGCTAATTACTTTACAATATTGTAGTGGTAGAGATCTCCTAGAACTCAGTACATAGATTATTGTGACGTTTTCAGGTTTCCTTTAGCAAAGTCGGTCATACTGGCTAGGACTACAACTGAACATGGAAAGTTTATTTATTTATTTTTTTTGCATCAAAACCATTAAGAAGAGACAAGAGAAAAATAAACATTTTTTGGTTAATGAAAATGCCCCTCATCTTAGGAAGGAACTGCTTGCTCTGTTTTCTTTGGCTATCAACACAACCAACAAAAAGAAGAGCCTATTTATTTAGATGGGATTGGGTCAAATTTGACTATAGAGTTGGATGGAGAAAGTACTTGTCTCAAAGTACACAGAATCCTGTTGTTCAGTGTCTTCTTTGATGGAGGGTTGATTTCTCTGCTTAGACATCTTTAGGATGCGGACACCCTTGTAAGGGTTACTATGGGAAGAAGTTCATGTTAAAAGTCTTGGCAGGAGAGAAGTTCATGTTAAAGTCCATGTTAAAGTTGATGTTAAAACTCTTAGCGTGGTGGGAAAAGGTCTGCAGAAAAAAGTAAACAAGAATTTAAAAAGGAAAAACAAATACTGCCTGCTTCTTTAGCTTTTGTTGTTTTCCCTAAACTGTTGTGAAACAACATGTGTGGCCAGTGGGTTGTAACTAGACTGTGAGTTCCACGTGTTCACAGCTGACATGTGTGAAGTCCTCACTTGGGCTTTCTGAGTGCTTTATTAATATCAACTCATTTAATTCTCACAACAGCTTGATGACTTGGGCACTATCATTATCTCCCAGTTTACAGATGAGGGAGTCTCTCAGCTAGTGAGTGGGGGCCAGGATTTGAACTCAGGCAGCAGCAGCAGCAGCAGCAGCAGCCTGGCTCCTGAGCTGACAATATTAACTGCTGGTGAATCTTCTGAGAAAATGCACTAATCATCTTTCAGCCCTCCACCCTGGTTTGAGCCTTCAACAGTAACAACAACAAAATGGAAATGTTTTTGTTGTAGCCACGCATTCCGGGAAACAAACTCACTCAGAAGCACAATGTAGATAGTGGAGTGCAGTTTATTACACTGGTGGGCCCAAGGCAGAGTCTCCTCTTAGCCAAGACCCCCGACCAGTTTTTGTGAAAACCTTATATACCCTAAGTGTACATGCTCAAACCCAGCTCCCCAAATTCTCTGAAGCTAGTCTAAGCAAACGAAAAGAAAGATATAATCAAAGTTAACCCATGATTCGTATGCCTTAAACCCATGATTTGTATGCCTTAAGCCTAGGTAATTAACAGTAGACAATTATCAATAGGCCTGTGGTCACACCCCAGTAAGCATAGCAGAATTTATGATTCTATTCTGTTACACAGATAATTAGGGTATTCTTTTAGGCTATATAGAGTCTAGGTACGAGCCCTGGGGCTCTTCCATGGTGGAGCTGGGGGTCGGGAGGTGGGGGGCTATGGTTTTCCAGTTGGTATGTTGTTTCCATAGATACTGAGCATATAGTTCAAAGTCCACAGTCCGGCCCAAGATGGAGTTCTGCTTTCAAGATGGAGCCTGTTCTGTCTGTTTCCTCCTTCATTCCCCCCTCTTGATGCTCTTAACTCATACTATGAGCATCACTCATAGGGATATATTGCACCCTGGCTCTCTGACCACCAATTTGGGAGAACGACACCCACCTTTGGGTTACAAGTTCATAGTACATTGTAAAATGCAGGGTCCACAAAGCAGAACTATCCAGGCAACTATAACAATGGTAAATATAGTTTTCCACCATTCACCCTTCATCCAAGATAGGACTGAAGTCCAGAAAGGAATGTTTTCATTTGACATTGCTTTTACCTGGTTTTTCATGTCATCTAAAGCAGCTGATACATTGCCAGATAAATCAGCAATATATACACAACATTCAACCTTAATTATAGCACAGGTCCATCCTTGAGCAGCTGTGAGCATGTCCAAAGCCATTCTATTTTGAATTACCACTTTTCTCATTTGGATTTGTTCTTCATTTAAGGCTTGGATGGCTTTAGCACTACCTAGGAGGGCCTGTTTTGTGAAATTAGTCAAGGCTTCTACTTTAATCATAATATTTGTTGTCCCTGTAGAAGGTACAAATAAGGCAGCAATATACTCATACGGAGAAGACAGTGGCACCCCACTCCAGTACTCTTGCCTGGGGAATCCCATGGATGGAGGAGCCTGGTAGGCTGCAGTCCATGGGATCTTGAAGAGTCAGACACGACTGAGCGACTTCACTTTCACTTTTCACTTTCATGCATTGGAGAAGGAAATGGCAACCTACTCCAGTGTTCTTGCCTGGAGAATCCCAGGGACAGGGAAGCCTGGTGGGCTGCCGTCTATGGGGTCACATAGAGTCGGACACGACTGAAGCGACTTAGCAGCAGCAGCAGCCTACTCATACCATTGAAACACAGACCTTGTCCACCTAGCATGTAAATAAAGTAGATTTACCAGGGCTTGTTGTAGGTTAGGCTTTAGGCTACCACAGGCAAAAGTAAACCCGTGTGCAGCAGTCTACCCAGCCGATTGGTAACCAAGGCCCAAAAGGTAGGCCCACAAAGCCATTGGATTCCCTTGGGTGCCACCCAGTGGATTCCAGGGTTACATGTCCAATCAGAGCCTGGCCAATGGATGGACTGGTTGGGGTGGTATGTGACCTCGAATGTTCATTTACATTGTTTGGGGGATAGATACCCCATATTTTTTAGTTCTTTTGGGTGTAAGGAATGGTCAACAAACCCTATACCCTTTGTTCTTTTTGTTCCCAGCATATAACAACGGGAGTAATTAATTAATTGACCCTTTTCTGGAGTCATCGAGAAATATTCATCCCAGACTTGGATGTTAGAGGCCTGTTATGCCTTGCTGGTCAGGGAGAGCTTTTTTCCTTTTTTTTCTTTAAATATGAGGTATAGGCTTTTGTTACTCCTATGAAACTGGTGTTTACATCAAATGTAACCCCATGACCCGAGTCTACTGACTGTAGGTCTGGCTTACACCAAGAGAGCAGGGAGAGATTATGACTGACAAGACAGAGGAAAGTCTGTTGTGGCATCCCAGAAAAGAGCAGAGTGGTTTAAAATCTCCTTGGTGGAGCGGTAAAAACCACCAAGGAAGTCCATCCATCATAGACAGAGGCATAGCCGCACATACCCAGCAGTTGGAGGTCTTGTGGAAGTCCATGCAGGAATGTGTCCTAGAGATGAAAACATTGTCTTGAGTTGAAGTGGAAGTTAAATTCAAAATCACGTTGATGAGGCCAAACAGCAGGAGTTGATTATGCGGCTTGATCCTGAAGGGGCTCATCCGGGATCTTCTTTTCCTTCTTCTTCTTAAGGATGATCTTAGTCTCCCGAGGGTCAGTGGGGTCCCTCTGCACAGTCCACTCAGCGTTTTCTGGGTCTGTGTGGTATGTCTCTTCATGCTCATGTGGTTGATCCAGGGAGTGACACCTGCAACTTTAACTGCCAGAAGGGTGGTTAGAACAACAGTGTATGGACCCTTCCAATGTGGGGCCATGGAGTCATGTTTATAATCCTTGACCCACACCTGATCCACGGGCACAAATTCGTGTATCTGGTCCCCAAGGGGGAATGGCCCACCCTCTCTTGTACAAACTTAGTTACCTGATTTATTACTTTACCCAGTTGTTCCATCTGCTGTGAAATCTCATCTCCCCATCCCTGAGACAAATTTGTTGACACCTGTTTTATTATGGGAGGGGGCCTCCCATACACAATTTCGTATGGAGAATAGCTATGGGACCATGGGGTCATCCTGAGTTGGAGCAGAGCCATCAGAAACAAGTCCACCCAGGAGCAGTCAGTCTCTATGATCCACTTGGAGAGTGTCTCTTCAAGTGTCTGGTTTGTTCCTTCCACCATCCCAGAACTCTGGGTCCTATATGCTGTATGTAATTTCCACTTGATGTTTAAAACGTTTTGCTTACTTGTACTAAATCATCTATGAAAGCCGGACCATTGTCCGATCCAATGCTGGTAGGAAATCCAAATCTGGGAACTATATCCCTAAGCAGGCACCGGGCTACTTCTGATGCTCTTTCAGTCCAGGTAGGAAAAGCTTCTACCCATACCGAGAACATGGTACATGTTACATGTACATGGTACATGCCATGACCAGCAGGTAATGGTTGTGTCTGTGAGGTTTCATTTCAATGAAGTCCACTTACAGGTGTTCAGAGGGCAGTGTGCCTTTTAGCTGAATCCCCAGACGTTTCTGTCTGTGCCGAGAGGCAGCATTGATCTGTGAGCAGGCAGTACAGTCTGAGATTCTGTCCTGTATAAGGAAGAGAGGCGGGGAACCAAGAAATATTTTCAAATTAGCTCTTCCAGTTTATCATGGCCTAGTTGGGTTGCTTGGTGTGTTTGGCTTACCAGAGTGGGTGCCAGCTCCTCCGGTACCAATAATTTGCCACCTGGCAATTCCCACCATCCCTTTTCAGTTTTGATGGCCCCTTCCGCTTTGGGCTTCAGTGTATTTTGGAGAGTCCAGCCTTAGCTCAGGCAGCTCCACCAATACGAGAGCTTTAATAGGGGCTTCACTTGTAACCCCCAATCTCTCAGCTGCTTGTTTAGTGGTCTTATCTGCCAGTCTATTTCCCCGAGCCCAGCGGGTATCCTCTTTTTGATGTCCTCAGCAGTGTATGTCTGCAATCCTTTCTGGTTCCCAGGCAGCATCTAATAGGGTCTTAATTTCTTCCTTATTTTTAATATCTTTTCACTAGCTGTCAAAAGGCATCTCTCCTGTACAGAGCCCTGTGTACATGTAGTGTGGCAAAAGCATACCTCGAGTCTGTGTAAATATTTTTCTTCTTACCTTTTGTCAGCTGGAGGGCACAGATTAGAGCATATAGTTCGGCCCCTTGAGCAGACCAGTGTGATGGCAGAGAGCTAGCCTCAGTGACGGTTTCTTCCATGACTACTGCATATCCTGACAGTCGTCCTTGTTTCACCAGGCTGGTGCCATTGGTGTACAGGACCAAATCTGGGTCTGGGATTGGCTGGTCTCTAAGTCAGTTCTGCTCGCACATTTCCTTGCAATCATGTGAAGGCCCACCTTCTCCCACAGGAAGGAGAGTGGCCGGATTCAAGGCCTGACAAGGCTCAATAGTAACATGTGGGTTCTCACCTAACAGTCCCTGGTATTGAGTAATCTGGGATGTTGACAGCCATTTATGGGGGTCCCCTCGCAGGAGAGTGTTGACCTCATGTGGGACTTTTATGATCAAATCTTGGCCCAAAGTCAGCTTGGTTGCCTCTTGGACCAGTAAGGTAACTGCAGCAACTGCCCTTAAGCATCCCAGCCACCCAGGGGCACCATTGTCCAGTGGTTTCGGGAGATAAGCCACAGGTCTGTCCCATGTCCCCATAGTCTGGGACAACCTTCCCATAACCACCTTGTCCTTTTCAGTCACGTAAAGTGTAAACGGCTCAGCAAGGTCTGGCAGGCCCAAGGTGGGTGCTGACGTAATTGTACTGGGTTTGAGTTCTATTACCAGTGGGACTTGTTTTGCAACCCTGGAGGGGTTGTTTTCCACCCAGACCTCAGGGAATTGTTGAGTTAACTCTCTGTCTCGACTGTTTAGCCCATCCAGTTTCCCTTCTGGGAGATCGTGCAACCTCCATTCACCTTGAGGGGTTACTGAGAGGAAGACTAAATAGGCGATTGACCCCACTTGAAGAGTGGGTCTTTCATGTGGGGAAGGTCATTTGTGCCTCCAATTTAGACAGCAAATCCCTTCCCAACAAAGGTATTGGGTTTTCAGGTATGTATAAAAATCATGAGTCATGAATTGGTGACATATTCAGGGTAGGCTTAAGACACAAAGGCTGCATTTATCACCATCTGAGATCCAGCAGCCTCTGGATCTATTGGCATATAAAGTCTACAGGCCTCACACAGTCTTTTGTACACCTCAGAGGGTAATTCGCTTTCCCTTTGAATCACTTCGGAGGGTTTTGCCATACCCATAGGTTTTCGGGCCCCCTCTTGAGACCTTGTGAAATAGCCACTCAATATCTCTCCAGGTGGCCCCTCCCTCCTCTGTGTTACAGTCCCAGTTGGGCCTCTCATCCGGGGTGGCTAGTTCTGCCCACCGCTGCAGGTTTGTAGTACCCTCACATGCCATTTCTCTTAACCATTCTCTGGCCTCAGTTAGGATCCTGTGTCTTTTCTCAGTGTTGAAAAGGGAGACTAGTAGTTGGATTATGTCATCCCATGTAGGGTGGTGGGTTTGATAAATAGTCTCCATTAGCCTAATCATGGTTTTTGGCTCCCCTGAGTACGGTGGAGCATGTCTCTGCCAGTTTAATATATCCATAGAGGAAAATGGCTGGTAATAATAGGCTACAGGGGGCTGATGGTAGTGCCCACAGGTGTCCAGAACTGGAGGCTGTTGTAGCTCTCTGAGGGGCATCTGTAGTGGGGTTCTTTCCCCCTATTCCTTGGGGAGTGCAGCCTCTGTCTAATTCCTGTGTTTTCTTCCCCTTTCCATAAGTACTCATTAGGAGAGGTGGATTCAATCTAGGAGGTCTGGCTGAGGTGGAATCCTGGGGGCATTGACAAGAGGCCTCCATCACTGTGATCAGAGCCTGCCAAAACGGCAGCTCTACGATATCCAGGAGAGCTGGTGGAAGAGCAGTGGTTGCTGCAGGAACTTCACCTGGCCCTGGATAGGGCCTTAAGGCGGCCTCCGGTCCTGGTGGAGCCCTGGGAGGCGGGTGCATCATTATCCAGTATGGGGGAGGGGTCAGGTCATCCCCATCCAAATCCTGTAGAATTTCCTTTTTTATCATCAGTCAATTTTTGTGCCATTAATATTTTTCCCTTTCCCTTCTGGATATAGAACCTTGTCCAAGTAGGAGGGTCTTGAGCTAACCTTAGCCATGAGTCAATATATGGATATTGATCCGGGTGTCCTGGCTCTCCTGTGACTACTGTACAGACTGCTTCCACTATTTTTAAGTTCATGATGTTCTCTGGTGGCCATCCTATCCCATAGGGGACCATCCGACCGCACAGAGTATGTGAAGTTGGTTAGGTGTCATCTTCACCCCATAGTCTCCTCCAAATCCCTTCTTTAAATTTTTAATCATGGACTCCAATACAGTTGCCTTAGATTCACTTCCCCTCATCTTGCTTACCTTCTCTGCCTTCTTCTACTTTTCCTTTTCGTTCTGTCTACGAAGTTCTCGGTACCCTATGTACTTCTGATATTTCCAATCAGTGAAACACTTAAATTTCCATTCCGCCTCCTTCCTAATTGGGGTGAGAAGAGCCTTACCTGCCAGATCCCAGAGGGAAAAGGGGGATCAGCATGTCTTCACCTGCTGGTCAGCGCGGCAGAATCAGAACACCACATGGTCCAAGACTGTTTCTCCCTTAACTTTTAAAGTCTGTTCTGCCTTGGTGGATATGATCAGGTCTGGATGAAAACACAGATGGGTTAAATATACCACGTCCCAGGCCATCTCTGGAAAAGCCAATTCGAACTCATTTATGTATCCCCGTCCTTCTTTCTTGAAAGTTCTGAGAGGGTCAAGAATTTTACAGCAGATGGGACACCTCCTTGGGGAGGGAAGAATATGAGCACACAAACACCAAGTCTCTTCTCCAAACAATCTCCTGGCGATTGCTTGGTAATAATTTTCCCAAAGACAGTGTGGACACCACCTTCTAAATGACATTCACAAATTTCCTTCCTAAGCTCTAACACACTCGTCAACCTGGGTACCAAGCAATCACTGTCGCCTGCTCTCATGCTCCTGTGGGTCCATGCCCCTTCTAGTCCCTCCCAGGGGGGTGATCAGGCCCCCTCTTCCACCGTGCTGGGTGGGTTCCTCCTCACCTGAGCGCTCAGTTCCCCTGCTGCCGTCCACTACCTGCTAACATGAAAGGTCCAAATATTGAGAAGCAGAATCCTTCCAGAAGAGGGAGACGCCTTCCCCCTTCTAGAAGATTCGAGCCACAAGGCCTCGGAGTAGTCCCAAATGGGACTTGTCTTCTCGAAGTGAGGAGTTTCCCGGCCAATGCACCAAATGTAGCCACACGTTCCAGGAAACAAACTCACTCAGAAGCACAATGCAGATAGTGGAGTGCAGTTTATTACACTGGCGGGCCAAGGCAGAGTCTCCTCTTAGCCAAGGCCCCCGACCAGATTTTGTGAAAACCTTATATACCCTAAGTATACATGCTCAAACCCAGGTCCCCAAATTCTCTGAAGCTAGTCTGAACGAAGGAAAAGAAAGATACAATCAAAGTTAACCTGTGATCCGTATGCCTTAAGCCTAGGTAGTTAACAGTGGACACTAACCAATAGGCCTGTGGTCATACCCCAATAAGCATAATAGAATTTATGATTTTATTTGGTTACACAGATAGTTAGGGTATTCTTTTAGGTGATGGAGAGTCTAGGTACAAACCCTGGGGCTCTTCCATCGTTGGGGGTTGGGGGGTTTTCTGGTTTTCCAGTTGGTATGTCGTTTCCATAGATACTGGGCATACAGCTCAAAGTCCACAGTCCGGCCCAAGATGGAGTCCTGCTTTCAAGATGGAGCCTGTTCTGTTTCCTCCTTCATTGAGTTTTCATATGTAAGAAGAAAAAAATTGATGTGTCCATTTTTTATATTAATGTTTTCTCTTAATTCACAGATCATACCAGAGATGTTGTGAAAGGGGCAGAGGAATATAAATACAGAGGACTATAAATTGTATAATTATTTATTTTTTTCAGTCTACTGATTAAAAATGAGCAGAAGTGGAATTTGGAGTCTCTGCTGTTTTTTCTATACCAGTATCTTTGGTGGTGGTGGTGGTTTAGTCGCTAAGTTGTGTCCGACTCTTGCGACCCCATGGACAGCAACCTGCCAGGCTCCTCTGTCCATTGGGTTCCGCAGCAAGAGTACTGGAGTGGGTTGCCATTTCCTTCTCCAGGGAATCTTCCTAACTCAGGAATTGAACCCAGGTCTCCTGCATTGCAGACAGGTTCTTTACCAACTGAGCTCCACCAGAACCTTTAGGAAGATTCAAAAGCATATTCGCAGTACCTTTACATCAAATACCTTGCCTAATTTTCTCCTTTTCATATTGCCATGCTTTATCCTGAAGGCCTAGTGGACTTGTTTTAGAGGTGGTAGGGACCTTTAGAGTTTGTACTGTGCAGACCCTTTGTTTTGTAGATGCAAAAGTGGAGTCTGGGAGGGCTAAGGCTCCTTATTGAACTAGGTCATTACAAGAACACTGTGCTTTGAAAGATGTTTTTATTTGTTTCAGCCTCAACACTAATATTTGAATACTTTCCTATATGGTTTTTTAACATCTAGACATTAAAATTAGCCCTCTGAAAACTACACTGAATTATTGCTTTATTTAGAGGTTGATGAGATAATTGCATTTGAGCTTATACTAAAGTTGTTGGTAGGTCAGGGTCATTTAAGAAAGCTGCAGCAAAGGTGTGAAACACTTTATTTTACATGCTTGTTTTTCTGCTAGTTATTATTTACTGCTCAATCAGCATTAACAGAAGAAAAATAATTTGGCTGCTAAGTTATTGTAGTATAGGATTTCAGAGGATCTTATTAAAGAGAGATGTAATTTCATCCTCTGGGTCTTTTATATAACAGAGTGCATAACTGAGTTACTTCATTTTGACCCGAATTAAACAATAGATTAAAGTCGTACACAGGAAGTTAAAATATTTATTCAATGAAGAATTAAAAGTATGTTATGGTTGTTTTTCAGATTGCTTAGAATGTCTTTAAACCTTATAGCTTTATGCTCTCATTTTAGCTAAATTTTGTCTGAATGCCCTTGCTTCAAATTTCTGTTTATTTTATAATTCTTATAACATAAGATGGTTGGATGGCATCACTGACTCAATGAACATGAGGTTGAGCAAGTTCCAGGAGATGGTAAAGGACAGGGAAGCCTGGTGTGCTGCAGTCCATGGGGTCGCAAAGAGTTGCACATGACTGAGGGACTTAACAACAATGAGTATTTGATAACTACTATATATAACCAGTGGTTTTTAAATATATAACTTGAACAAACTGATATGCCTTGGATGCTTTTATGTATTGTTTAATTACACATGGCCATAGTTTAGTTATGGTACTCAGAAATGAGGAGACATGTCTGTCATACAAGGTAAAGAAAGTCAGAAAGAGAGAAACAAATATTGTTTATTAATGCATATGTGTGGAGTTTAGAAAAAAATGGTGCAGATGAATCTATTTCCAAGGCAGAATAGAGAAACAGACATGAGGAATGGACATGTGGAGACAGGGGTGGGAGGAGGAGGGTGGGATGAACTGGAGATCAGGATTGACGTATATGCACTACTGTGTGTACCATGTGTAAAACAGATAGCTAGTAGGAAGCTGTTCGGAGAAGGCGATGGCACCCCACTCCAGTACTCTTGCCTGGAAGATCCCAGGGACAGGGGAGCCTGGTGGGCTGCAGACCATGGGATCGCTAAGAGTCAGACACGACTGAGCAACTTCCCTTTCACTTTTCACTTTCATGCATTGGAGAAGGAAATGGCAACCCACTCCAGTGTTCTTGCCTGGAGAATCCCAGGGACGGGGGAGCCTGGTGGGCTGCCGTCTGTGGGGTTGCACAGAGTCGGACAAGACTGAAGCGACTTAGCAGCAGTAGCAGGAAGCTGTTGTATGGCACAGGGAGCTCAGCTTAGTGTTCTGTGATAACCTAGAGGGGTGGATGCACATGGGTTGGGACAGAGGTCCAAGAGGGATGGAATGTAAGTATGCATACAGATGATTCACTTCATTGTACAGCAGAAACTAACAATATTGTAAAGCAATTATATTCCAAAGGAAAGAGTAGATGTCACAGGTCATAGCAATGCTTCAGATATTAATATTAAGGGAAGTAAGCCTGGAAGTCTGTAAGATCAAAGTTAAAAGCCTTTATGACCTCATCTTTTGAGAGCATTTTCATAAGATGAAAGAGAAAGTGTCAACTATGGCTGTTTAGCAGTGCAGGTATCCTTCAATAAAACTCTTGTAAAGGGTGTCACCTCTGCTCACTCACCCTGGACTGAAGGCTCCCTCTTTTTTCAGTCCTCTGTGATTTGCACAGTAATCCACAACCATTCCTCTTTGGGGTGATTGTTTCCATCCTCACTGTGAGATTGTGGACTTCTTGCTTTTTTCCATGGAGTAGAGTTTTTATTGGCTGGAATCCCAGCTAGACTGATGCTTTTTTCCCTCATTTTGTTTGTTTGTTTAATATCTTGAATATTGAAAGTCATCCAAAATTAAAGAGCTTACATATTATCTTAGGAAAATAATTTGTGGTTGTACCTCTGTGAAAAATCGTAAGAAGTGTTTAAACATTTGTTAAATAATGGCAACCTTCAATAGATGGTTGGATAGGGGGTCTTTCTGGATCAATGCTGATCATTTGTATGGTATTTGCTTACTTTTTGAATAATTCTGATGTGTTCCATTATGCTTAAGTTATTCTGCAGAAGTAAATCAAGAATCATTCATGATGATTTCAGGTTGCACATAATTATTTTAGAATAGTGTGTGAATTTGTTAATCTTCAAGGGAATAAATTTTACAGTAAACATTTCTGGTTTAACGTGTTTGGTGTTTTAATGCTAGACTAATTTTTTTTTCTCCTTAGTTTATTTTATTGTTTCTTTCACTATTATAGGAAGTGTAAGTATGTTATGTACATTCTTGAGCCCACAATTTTAAGCATGACATGTAAGGGAATTGACTGAAGGTCTATAGGATATTTTTGTTTGTGACATGAAGATAGATTGAATGTTGATATTGGGCTCTTGAGCTGAAAGTTCCTTTGCTACTAGATTCTATTAGATTGAGTGTATCAACTTTTATCCTAGAAATTGGAAAGAAAAACCCAGTGCCTGATTTTTTGTCTTTGAAAGTGAAAGTATTAGTTGCTCAGTCATGTTTGACTCTTTGTGACCCTATGAACTGTAGCCCTCCAGGCTCCTCTGTCCATGTGATTTTACAGGCAAGAATACTGAGTGGGTTGCTGTTCCCTTCTCTAGGGAATCTTCCCAACCCAGAGACTGAAGCTGGGTCTCCCACATTACAGGCAGATTCTTCACTATCTGAGCCATCATTTAGGAATTGATAGAAAAGGAAAATTTTTGTATTATTAAAACTTTTTTTAGACTTTATATTATTAAATGATATCCTTTACTGTCTGGATGCATATGAAAAAGCTTCTAAAATTTAAGTATATCTATTTAAATAGCTTTTTCCTTTTCTAGATATTGGCCCTTTGGGCAACATTCTAAAGCAAGAAGAGACAGCAGAGACCAAACAGAGATCAACTCTTTTTATTTTAGAGCATAAAGAGACAGCAGAGACCAAATAGTCCAATTCTGTCATTACATAGATACAATTAAACTAAGGACCAGAGAGACTAAACAGTTTTATCACCCACAGGCAGTGGTTGATAGAGGCAAAATTTATTCATGGGTTTTTCAGTCCCAGGCCCTATTCTTTACAATCCAGGCATGCTTGTTTGTTTTTTTTTTCCCATGTCCCAGAGCTGTCACTTAGGACATTTGTTGAAGTTTCGAGTCTAGAGAACTTCCACTGATGGATTTGAAGTCACACAGGATAAAGCTTTACTGGTAATTTCTGACTGATTTGAATCCACATGAATCCCTACTATATTCACTTTCCCACTGTTCTATAACATGTTGAAAATCCTTACTCAATAAAATAAATCTGAGGCTTCTCACACTAAACCCAACTGTAGTGGGTTTATTATAAACCACCAGAAATGTGTTTATGAAACCATTTATCTATGGGTTAATACACATTTATTATATTCATGCTTTTTTCCGGAATATAGAGTATAGGGAGTTGAGTGTATCAGTAATAGTAAAAGCTCTACAAGGTTTCTATTTAAATTGTAAGTCAACAATGGTAGAAGACTTGCCGTTGCCTACTAGTTGTTTACCTCTTTTCTTCTTTGTTAACAGAATCCTGGTTTTTGTTGAGGGCCAACCACTGTCCTAGTGTGGAATTGGTTGAGGGCAGATTTATGGTAATCTCAGTCTGTCCTGACAGTGGTTGATCCAGTGCTAGGAGAGTGACCCAAGGGGCTTCTGGGAAAGGTCTCATTTCATCTAAATAGAGTGTTACAGGAAGGACGACTGCTTTCTCTCATCCCTTCATTGCTTACTGCTTTGGAGGCTGTTGCCAGAGAATATTAGCCATTTATGGCATTAGCCATTCTCTGACAATGAGGTGATAAGCATAAGAATGAAAAGCCAGAATGCTAAAGATGGCCAACCAGGACAGAGAGAACTTGCATCCTTGGTGAAATTACTGAGCTTTCAAGCCTGGCACACTCTCCTTCCAGACTTCTTGCTTGTGAGATAATTATATTTTTAAATTGAGATGTTCTGTTAAGACTTGTGTGTGTGGTTCAGATCCTGGTGGAAAGGAAAGAAAAACAGAAATTCATAGTCCCTGACCTGAAGGATCGCATAATCCTGGGCTTCTTAAAACAGATTTTTATGAGATCATCCTTCAGATACTAGAGATTGTCTAATTTGATTTGATTTTTAAACTTTTATTGAGGTACAATTTAAATGCAGCACAGTGCATGTTTATTTATGTGTATGTTTGTATGTGTGTGCATGTATTCTGGATACAGATCTTTTATCAGAGATATACTTTCAGATATTTTCTCCCAGGCTGTCATGGCTTTTCATGGTCTTGTTGTTCAGTTGCTAAGTCATGTCCAACTCTTTGCGACCCCAAGGTCAGCTGGGGACAGTTGACATCTTAACAATCAATGTGAGGCTTCTTGCCCATATATTTATGTTATCTTTCATTGTTCTCAGCAGTGTTTGTAGTTTTGAGTGTATAGGTCTTATAGCTTGTCAGAAGCATGCCTTAGTCTCATATTTTTGATGCTATTGCAGTTGTAAATTTTGATATTTGATTGTTCTTTCCTTGTATATGGAAATGAATTGATTTTTGCACATTGATCTTTTATTGTGTAACCTTGCCAAATAATTATTAGTTCTACTGTGCTATGTTTTATAAATAGACAATAATATTGTCTGTGAATAAAGGCAGTTTTACCTTACCATTCCTCAGTCTAAATGCTTTTTTTTAAATTGCCTTATTGTGGTAGCTAGAATCTCTAGTTGGAGAAGGAAATGGCAACCCACTCCAGTGTTCTGGCCTGGAGAATCCCAGGGACGGGGGAGCCTGGTGGGCTGCCGTCTATGGGGTCGCACAGAGTCGGACACGACTGAAGTGACTTGCAGCAGCAGCACCTCTAGTACCATGTTAAATAGCAGTTGAGAGAAGAGTTAACTGTTTCCTTTTATCTCTTTATATCAAGTTGAGGGTGGAACCTGTAATTGTCAATAGAAAAGTGTCAAATTAAACTTTTCTGGAGGTTTACGAAAAAATAATTTTGAAAAAAGAGTTATTGATATATGCATTCTCCTCTGTAATGTGTCTTTATGTTTTTAAAATATGAAGTACATTTTAAAAGCTTCATCAAATTACCTCACTCAAACACTGTTTCTCTCTCCCAACCACAATGTTAAAAATGATGCTCCAAGAAGATAGACTGTATTCAGTCCTATGATTTTCAGTATGGACAAATGTATAATGACATGTATCCATCCCTGTAAGATTTGAGTATTTTCACTGACCTAGAAGTCCTCTGTGCCCTGCCTATCTATCCATTTTTTCCCCTCACTCCTATCTCTGGCAACTATTGATCTTTTTACTGTTGCCATAGTTCTGTATTTTCCAGAATGTCATATAAGAAGAAGCATACAGCATGTAGTCTTTTCAGGTTGGGATTTTTTCACTTAATAATATGCATTTAAGGTTTCTTAATGTCTTTTCATGGATTGACAGCCCACTTATTTTTAGTGCTGAATAATAGTTCATTGTCTGGATGTGCCACAGTATATTTATTCTTTCAGCTACTGAATGGTATCTTGGTTGCTTCTAGACTTGAGCAGTTATGAATAAAGGTGACATCAATACCCATGTGCAGGTTTTTGTGTGGATCTAAGTTTTCACTTCCTTGGGGTAAATGCCAAGATATATAATTGCTTAGTTCTGTAAGAAACTGCCAAAGTATCTCTTAAAGTGGTTGCACCATTTTACATTGTCCCCAAAGATAACTGGGAGAGTCTCTGTTGTTCCACATCCTAGCCAGCATTTAGTGTTGTCGGTGTTACAGATTTTGGCCATTCTAATGGATGTGTGGTGGTATCTCATTGTCTGCATTTCCATTTCTCTGATGACATATGCTTGTTTGCCATTTGTACATCTTCTTTGATGAGTTCTCTATATAGGTCTTTGGCCCATTTTCAAATATAGCTGTCTGTTTTCTTACTACTAAGTCAGAGTTAACCCTAAAGGAAATCAGTCCTGAATATTTATTGGGAGGACTGATGCTGAAGCTGAAACTCCAATACTTTGGCCACCTGATGGGAAGAACTGACTCATTGGAAAAGACCCTGATGCTGGGAAAGATTGAAGGCAGGAGGAGAAGGGGATGACAGAAGATGAGTTGGTTGGATGGTATCACCAATGCGATGAACATGAGTTTGAGTAGGCTCCAGGAGTTGGTGATGGACAGGGAGGCCTGGCATTCTGCAATCCATGGGGTCGCAAAGAGTCAAACACAACTGAGTGACTAAACTGAACTGAACTGAAGTCAGAGTTACTATTTGACTTGTAATATGCTATGCATGGAAAACTTGTTTGTGGTCAACACAGTTTTTCCAACTTACACAAAATTAATGCTTCAAGTAATATCTGAGTTTCACAGGATTCTTTGATCATTCTGTAAATAAGTTCATCTGTTTATATACTCAAGTATTTCCCTACAGTGGTTGCAAATGGAATCATTGATTAATGCTAGAACTGTGAACATACCTAGGGAAAAAAAATAGATTTGAAGCTGTACTCAAAGAATTTTGTTTAGCCTCACCAGAGCAACTGGTTCTCTGATGCAATATTCTGGGATCTTGTGTTGCAATCTAGCATAATCACTATGGAGAGAGATGTAGTATAAAGGTGTCTCCAAAAAAAATAATAATAACATGTATTACTTATTAAGCATCTACTAATTATAAATCACAGTGATTTATATACAATATAATTTTCACATATTAAATCTATCTCTCTCTATATATATATGTAATTTCTATGTTTGCAAAAATTACAGTTACAATTTAGGTATTTGCAATCCCTTTTTGAAGATGACACCATGGAATCTTAGTGAGGTTATGATTTTTGCCCTAATTTAGATAACAAGTGGCAAAGACTGGATCCAAATTTAGGTTGTCTGATTCTGGGGTCTTTGTTTACTCTGCTGTATCATGAATATTTTTATTGATGAATTTATTGAATGAAGATTAATTGAGTATTTACTCTGTGCCAGGTACTGCTATAATGCTGAAATTACTTCAGTGGAAAAAAAACACACCAAGTTCTTGCTTTCAAATATTTTATATTCTAGTGAAATAAAGAAACAAAATATATACATTCTGTCTGTGGTGGTAAGTGCCATGGAAAAGGAGCAGAGATGTGTAGGGGGATAGAAGGTTATGGAAGAAGAGGTGTGTATACTCTTTTTCTACAGGTTGGTAGTCAGAGACGGCTCCTTTGCTACAGCAGATGTTTGGGCAAAGGTGTAGAGAAAGTGAAAGAATGAGCCATGGGTGTACATGCAGGAACAGCCTTCATGCAGAGGAAATAGTGTGTGCAGTGCTCTGAAAGATGGGGACTTGGTTGGTGTGAATTTGAAACAAAAATGAGGCCAGTGTACCTGTGATATGGTGTGGGACCGAAAGTTGGCCAAAACTTTGGAATTATGCAGGGGGAAATGGGAAGTCACTGGAAAGGTTTGAGCGTGTGTTTCTGATGTGACCTGATTTGTATTTTAGATGGAAGATAGACCAAAGAACACAGGAAAGGGTTTGGGACCAGTTAGAAAGCTATCGGAGTGATTTAGGCATGAGACGGCGGTGGAAGTGATGAGAAGCGGAAGCCTAATGAATTGGATGTTTAAGAGGAAGAAAGGGGATCAATGATAACTATACATTGTTTGACTTATGATGGGTATTGTTGTTCAGTCGCTAAGTCCTGTCTGACTGTTTGCAACTCCGTGGACTGCAGTGCCATTGGACTTTGATCTTTTTCATTTATCACCTATCAGATATCCACTAATAGCCATTAAAGCAGGCATAATTATAGTATTCAAGCTTCAGTATTACAGACTTTTATCCCTTAAACTGCCATTTGTGTGTGTGTGTGGGGGGGAGGGCATCACTGAATCTATTAATTACTGAAATATGTTAAAATCTCTCACAGTAATGGTGGGTTTATTGGTTTATCTCCCAATTGTATTTTAATGGTTGTTGTTGTTGTTCAGTTGCTAAGCCATATCCAACTCTTTATGACCCCATGTACTGTAGCACACCAGGCTTCCCTGTCCTTTACCATCTCCTGGAGTTTGCTCAAACTGATGTCCATTGAGTTGGCGACGCCATCCAACCATCTCATTTTCTGTCATCCCCTTCTCCTTTCTCCTCAATCTTTCCATTGAGTCAGCTATTTGCATCAGGTGGCCGAAGTATTGGTGCTTCAGCTTCAGCATCAGTCCTTCCAGTGAATAATCAGGGTTGATTTCCTTTAGGATTGACTGGTTTTATCTCCTTTCTGTCCAAGGAAAGACAAGCTCTGATGAACCTAGACCGTGTAATAAAAAGCAGAGACATCACTTTGCCAACAAAGGTCCCTATCATCAAGCTATGGTTTTTCCAGTAGTCATGAACAGTTGTGAGAGTTGAACCATAAATGTGGCTGAATGCCAAAGAATTGATGCTTTGAACTGTGGTGCTGGAGAAGGCTTTTGAGAGTCCCTCCAGCAAGGAGATTTTGGGTTCATATATGGACAGTGGAGCCTGGTGGGCTACAGTCCATGGTGTAGCAGAGTCGGACACAGCTGAAATGACTTAACACAAAACACGTATTTAATTGTGTTACTGAGTCCATGCATATTTAGAATTGTTCTTTCTTCCTGGTGAATTAGCTTTCATCAGTGTGTGTTAATGTCTTTATCAAATGCTCTTTGCTCTAAAGTGTGTTTGAATTTCTATTAATCTAGCTATAACCATCATTCTTTTGTGTTCTTAGTTTTGAGCTCATGTGGTTTTGAACTTTATCTGTGGGAACCCTATGGGGCCTGGATTTAAAATATGTCCCTCCACAGAGCATTCAAACCTGCTTCTGCTAAATGCCTGGAAGTCCTGTCATCTGGGGTTAATTTAAACTAAATTTTGATTTAAACTTTTTGGCAACCCATGTAGCATGGGTTTTGATTACCAAATTGAGTGATTGTGGGCTTGTGGTTAGGAATTCTCAGGAATGTGTTTTCTTATTTTCCCATCCAAGCCAAGGTCAAGACAAGCGTGTGGCCCCATCCTTGCACTAAGCAGGACAGGGCTTTATCTGTTTCATCTCTGAGGATGCCACCATTTGGAGATCCCACCTTGGTATAAATGTGTAGATCTTAGTATCACACCTGTTTGAACTCCTGGCTTTGCCTCATTAAAACCCAAGTTTGAGTCCAGTGGTGATTGACTATAGGGCGAAACCCAGCGTGTGCTCACTAACCCTGCAGAATTTTCCAGTCTTTCAATCTTTGTCCTCTGAGGAATTTCATTAATTTCCTGCCATGCTTAAAGATATTTAATTTTTATGCAGCATTTTTATATTTGCCTTACTAAGGAAGGTTTCTCTAGTCCACTGTAGTTCTTGCTGGCACAGAAGATTCTAAACACACAGGGTTTGAAGCCAAGCCTAGCACTGTGGTATTTGTTCCCAGCTTTGTGGGTAAATACCTTCAGGCTGCGTGAAGATCCTTCTCTTCAACCTTTCATTCAGTGGTTTTAGCATCCACTAATGATTATTGCCTGAATTAACTATTATGCTGAGGGCTTACAAAATGGTAATTTTCAAGATCTGTTATTTCTTCTACATGTATTATATGATATTTTTCTGTAAAAAATGGCTTTCTTCCCTGACCTATCTACATTTTTTTTCTTATTGTGGCCTCACGGATTATTTTGCTTTTTAATCTTTCACTGTTATTATTTTTCACCCTCAAACTGTCCTGAATTTAAGTGGAAGCCTCACACCAACTCCTTTGTCCTTTTGATATGTCTCACTTAAAACTTTGAGTCCATCTTTACTCTTTGGAGCAAGAAGATGTCCCAGGCTTGCTTTGTATTGTCCTTTCTCCAGCTAGATCTTGGATCTGCCAGTTTTCCCAAGGGACCCTCTTTCACACGGTGGGGAATGGCATTCATAAACCATGGTCAGAATTCTAGATGTGCTCATTGCTGCTGATGTGTCACTGAGGTTAGACACTTTCAGTGGAAACAACCAAAAAATTGATTTTTTAAAATCAGATTTTTGGAATTGACGTGTACACACTGCTATATTTAAAATGGATAACCAACAAGCATCTCCTGTATAGCACAGGGAACTCTGATTAATATTATGTATCAACCTAAATGTGGAAAGATTTTGAAAAAGAATAGACACATGTATATGTATAATTGAATCACTTTGCTGTACACCTGAAACTATCACAACATTTTTAATCAACTATACTCCAATATAAAATAAAAAGTTTAAAAATAAAATCAGAAGTTTATACTGATATCCTCAACTATAAGAGTTTATTTGCTATATAAAAATCAATGTCAGAAATAGTAACAGAGTGGTCAATAATTGCCATTCTAAAATGTACTGGCTATTTGACCTTGGGCAGTTTGCTTAACCACACTGTTTCTTTCTTAGTTTCCACATCTGTAAGATCAGAATAATAAAAGCCCCTACATTAGGAGATGTTATGAGAAGTGTGTTGGTGTGTGTTAGAATAGTCCCTTCCTCAGAATATGCACTTTATAGTCATTTGCTAAAAATATTAGGTTGGACCTTACAGAACTGACCATTTTTGACCTACAAAAATGATAATTTCGTGTATGGTTCAACACAGTAAATGTATGAATACCATCATTCACTGAGTGCCTGTTAGGGACTGGGCATCAGGTTCTACTGTGGGCAGTTAAAGGTAAGTACAAGAGTGCCTGCCCTGAAGGAGACGAGAGGAAAGTGATGGAGCTGTATATTACACTTCTCAAGAATGCTTTTTATATAGTGGGAGAGTGAGGCAGGACTCTTCTTAGGTTATTATGACTCAGTTGGGGACAGGAGACAAAGTCTGAAAATCTAGAAAACAAGAAGGATGGGATTTTAGATTGGAGACCCAGGATTAAAGGTGGAAACTCCTAGGGGAAGTCCCAGAAAGTGAGTTAGAAAAACAAACCACATGGGGGCAGTAATATGTTCAATTTACCAACAAAAAATTCTCAGAATCATGAGCCTCTTTCCATAATATGACAAGCATTAACATATTCATTAGAATCCTACATTATTTCTTCATTGACTCTTTAAAAATTTTTTTCTTTTCATCTTTCACATATAATGCAAACCCAAGGCCATAGTGATATTTTTACCATTGAAAGGGTGCCATTAAACACATCAAGCTAACAAGTGGTTAGCCTTCAGAATAGTGCTACGAATAGATGTTTATATGATGAATATTAATAGTTTGTTCTCTCACCATCTCTTATATAATGTTAATGTAATGAACTCAGTGATTACAAAGAATAAAATATTGCCATTTACATCAACATGGTTGGACATAGAGAATACTGTACTTAGTGAAGTAAGTCAAACAGAAAAAAACAATTATATGATATCATTTATATATGATATCACAAAAATAATATAAAGAAGACTGTAAAAGGATTTACATACAAAACAGAAACATCCAGACCTAGAAAGCAAACTTAAGATGCAGGGGGATAGATTAGGAGTACATAAAATAGATAAGCAACAGGGATTTATAGCACGGGGAATTCTACTCAATATCTTGTAATAACCTATAGTAGAAAATAATCTAAAAAAGTATAGAACTCAATCACTTTGCTATAATACATCTGAAACTGACACGATATTGTAAATCAAGTATACTTCAGTTAAAAATGTCAAGGTAATGAGAATAACACAGAGTTAGAACAAATACCTGGCTGAAAATAGCCAATCTTTCTTCAATAATGAGTGTCTTTCATTGGCTGATACTTAATTAAAGTGTTAGTTGCTCAGTTGTATCTGACTCTTTGCAACCCCGTGGACTGTAGCCTGCCAGGCTACTCTGTCCATGGAATTCTCTAGGCAAGAATGGTGGAGTGGGTTGCCATTTCCTACTCCGGGGATCTTCCTGACCCTGGGGTGGAACATGCATCTCTTATGTCTCCTTCCACCTGGCAGGTGGGTTCTTTACCACTAGCTCCACCTGGGAAGCCCCTCATCACACATTAGGATGAAATGTATTATAACTCAGTGTCTTTCAGGAGTAATGCATCCTCATTCGGAGAAGGCAGTGGCACCCCACTCCAGTACTCCTGCCTGGAAAATCCCATGGACGGAGGAGCCTGGTGGGCTGCAGTCCATGGGGTCGCTGAGGGTCGCACACGACTGAGCGATTTCACTTTCACTTTCATTCATTGGAGAAGGAAATGGCAACCCACTCCAGTGTTCTTGCCTGGAGAATCCCAGGGATGGGGGAACCTGGTGGGCTGCCGTCTATGGGGTCGCACAGAGTTGGACACAACTGAAGTGACTTAGCACAGCAGCAGCATCCTCATATTGATTGCTATTATTTTCACATGAGTTTTAATTGATGAAAGTGTTAGAATGGAAGAGTATTACAAGTAGATTCTCACAAAATCTCTTTTTAAACCTTCTAATGATCTCAATAGCTGAATCATCACACTCTGTTCTGCTTGCCTTCTGTGTTCTGTATGCACAGTTACTTTTCTAGTGGTTAAGAAATTAAAAGCAACGTTTTTGTAAAATCCGAAGAAACTTCATCTTGCTGAAGGCCAACTGTAGTTGAGTCTTGACTTTTAATACCATATGTTTCATATTTTGCACACTTTTGACTATAATGAGACTGGAATATCTGGTGAATCATGCTCATGAATAAGGCGTGTATGTTTGTGTTCATGCTGTGTAAGAGGGTTCTGGAACATGTGCGATTATTAAAATCATAAGTCTATTAAACCATCTTGATAAGAAACTTTAAATATGAAATATGTAAACTATTCATTAGAAAACCCTTTAAAGAGAAATTCCATAAGGAAAACATGACTAATGGGTGTGTTTATCTTGTAAATGTTATACTATTCTATTAATAACACATGATGAGAATTCTAACCACCATTGTTTTTGGCTGATAAGTTTTTTCCTTTGTGTGTTTTCTGAATTTCCAGGTTTTCCCTTGGTTCACTATATGCCTTTTATGATTATCAGGATTTTAGTGGATTTCTGAATACCTTTTGAGGTTATTTCTAAAAAATTTCAGAAAAAGGTAGTATCCTAATACAAAGTAAATAAAAATAGCCGTACATAGGATAATAATAGCCATCTTACTCATGTGAGTCACTGTGCTAAGTATTCTCCTGAAATGCACACAATATTGTAAATCAAGTATGGTTCAATTAAAAAATGTTAATGTGTTAATGTGTATTATTTAATTTTCATAATCTTCATACAACCTTATAAAGTAGATGCTGTTTTTTATCTTGATTTTATATATGAGGAAAACTGGAACTCAGGGATATTTAATAACAAGGACCTACTATATATCACAGGGAGCTATACTCAGTATCTTGTAATAACCCATAATGAAAAGAATCTGAAAAAGATTATGTCTGTGTATGTGTGTGTGCACGTGTGTCTGTGTGCATTGGGTTGGCCAGAAAGTTCATGCAGATTTTCCCATAACAGCTTCCAGAAAAACTGAACGAACTTTTGGCCAGTTCAGTACGTGCATATGTGTGTATGTAACTGAATCATTTTGTTGTACACCTGAAACTATATTGTAAATCAACCATACTTCAGTTAAAAATAATAATAATATAAAAGCCAGGAGATGGTGGAGCTGAGATTTGGATTGGTCTTCAGAATTCATGTTCTTATCCACCATGTTATACTTTCTGTATTGATTATCACTGATACATTCATTCATGCACCAGAGTTTTGGTCAGTGTGCACTTTGGGTGAGAGAATGTGGTGGACTTTAGAAGCAGAAAGATGATAATGACCTATCCGTATAGAAGTTCACAGAGCACAGTCTGCTGGGTGACACAGTCATTGAGCTCTGAGTACCAGTGTGTGTGTGCTAAGTCATTTCAGTTATGTCCAACTCTGTGCGACCCCATATACTGTAGCCCTCTATGTCCATGGGATTCTCAGGCAAGAATACTGGAGTGGGTTGCCATGTCTTCCTCCAGGGGATCTTCCCGACGCAGAGATCAAACCAGCGTCTTTTAACGTCTAACCTGCAGTGGCGGGCGGGTTCTTTACCACTAGTGCCACCTGAAAAGTTCTGAGTACCAGGGACTGAGGAAATACAAAAGAGCAGAGCTAAATCTGCCTGGGAAGAAGACCGAGGAAGCACTGGGTTAACTTCTTGGAGGGGGAATATCTAGGCTATGCTGGCGTAGAAGGGGAGGAGGGTATTCCAGGAAGGGAGAACAACATGTCCAAGATGGTGGTTTTGCAGATGACTCAGAGGCCAGATTTTGAAAGGCCTTGGATGCCTAATGACGGAGTTTGAACTTTGGTTGTGTGAACTGTGGGAAACCATTAAAAGAGTTTAAGCAGTAATAGATTTAGATTGGCTTTTTTTTCTTACAAAGATTTTTCTAGCAGCCAAGTCGAAGAGTGGTTACTGTCAAGAAGTATGCAGTTAGGGAGACCAGGCTGAAGGCTTTGTCTCCCTAAATGACTCTGTGCCCCCTATCATTTTGGAAATAGGATAGAGATTAGAATATCTGAGTGCCTGAGATTTCAATTTATATTAGAGTTATAGTATATTGAGTAAGTTTTGAGTCTAGAGTATGTATTCTCATGCACAAAAGTGAATAACATTTTTTTTTCTACAGCTTATTCATTAAATAATTTTTTCACAGCTGAATGAATTTGGAATTTATCAAGCAGAAAGTCTGATATTTTATAGACAAATTCTTTATAACAAATGGTCAGGTATGCTTGTTTTAACTTTTTAGCTCAGTGGGTATCTCTGCAATGCATTTGGAATTTTTGAAAATATATACATACTACACACAAATGCACATGCTTACACATCAAGTTACTATTTATAGTAAAACCCATGTCGCTATAGATTCTGAAAACTAAGATCTTACATCTTTATGAGCAGATGAGAGCATTATCCCCACATGATGTTAATAAGTTTGTATTTATTAAATGGAAAGTTTTAAGAATTAAAATTTTCCCATAGTCGGGAAATACTGTATCTGCTTCACTAATCAGTGAAGGTATCTTAGGAAAGAGCATTCCTGGCAGAGAGAACAGCAAATGCAAGATCCCGAGATGGAATGTGCCTGACAAGTGTTTGAGGAACATGAGGAGTCATCAGGCTGGAGCAGGGTAATTGAGCAGGAGGATGGTCAGACTGGTAATGGGCCCTAAGTTTGTAGGTCTTTGTTGGTCATTGTTATGACTTGGAATGAGACAAAGCATTGGAAGATTTGGGGCAAGCTGTACCATGATCTGAATGTTATATTAAGAATGACTTGGCTTCTCTTTTGAGACTAGATCAGATAGGGCAGGGACAAAGCAGGAAGACATGTTCAGAGGGCACTGGAGAGGAGTGGAGTGATGAGATAGGAGATGAGTGGAGAGGAATGATGAGATAAGAGAGGAGTGATGAGAAGTGGCCTTTGTAAGCATTCAGTTGAGTTCAGTTCAGTCACTCAGTCGTGTCCAACTCTTTGAGATCCCATGGATGCAGCATGTCAGGCCACCCCATCCATCACCAATTCACAGAGTTTACTCAAACTCATGTCCATTGAGTTGGTGATGCCATCCAACCATCTCATCTTCTGTTGTCCCTTTATCCTCCTGCCTTCAATCTTTCCCAGCATCAGGGTCTTTTCAAATGAGTCAGTTCTTCACATCAAGTGGCCAAAGTATTGGTGCTTCAGCTTCAGCATCAGTCATTCCAATGAATATTCAAGACTTATTTCCTTTAGAATGGACTGGTTGGATCTCCTTGCAGTCCAAGGAACTCTCCAGAGTCTTCTCCAACACCACAGTTAAAAAGCATCAATTCTTTGGCACTCAGCTTTCTTTGTAGTCCAACTCTCACTTCCATACATGAATACTGGAAAAACCATAGCTTTGATTAGATGGACCTTTGTTGGCAGAGTAATGTTTCTGCTTTTTAATATGCTGTCTAGGTTGGTCATAGCTTTTCTTCCAAGGAGTAAGCATCTTTTGATTTCATGGCTGCAGTCACCATCTGCAGTGATTTTGGAGCCCAAAGAAATAAAGTCTGTCACTGTTTCCACTGTTTCCCCATCTATTTCCCATGAAGTGATGGGACCAGATGCCATGATCTTAGTTTTCTGAATGTTGAGTTTTAAGCCAACTTTTTCACTCTCCTCTTTCACTATAGTCAAGAGGCTCTTTAGTTCTACTTCACTTTCTGCCATAAGGGTGGTGTCATCTGCATATCTAAGGTTATTGGTATTTCTCCTGGCAATCTTGATTCCAGCTTGTGCTTCATCCAGTCCAACATTTTTCATGATGTACTCTGCATAGAAGTTAAATAAGCAGAGTGACAGTACACAGCCTTGACATACTCCTTTTCTGATTTAAAACCAGTCTGTTCCATATCCAGTTCTAACTGTTGCTTTTAGACCTGCATACAGATTTCTCAAGAGGCAGGTCAGGTGGTCTGGTATTCCCATCTCTTTAAGAATTTTCCACAGTTTATTGTGATCCACACAGTCAAAGGCTTTGGCATAGTCAATAAAGCAGAAGTAGGTGTTTTTCTGGAACTCTCTTGCTTTTTTGATGATCCAGAGGATGTTGCCAATTTGTTCTCTGGTTCCTCTGTCTTTTCTAAATCCAGCTTGAACATCTGGAAGTTCACGGTTTACATACTGTTGAAGCCAGGTTTGAAGAATTTTGAGCATTACTTTACCAGCATGTGAGATGAGTGCAATTGTGCAAAGTTTGAGCATTCTTTGGCATTGCCTTTCTTTGGAATTGGATGAAAATTGACCTTTTCCAGTCCTGTGGCCACTGAGTTTTCCAAATTTGCTGGCATATTGAGTGCAGCACTTTCACAGCATCATCTTTTAGAATTTGAAATAGCTCAACTGGAATTCCATCACCTCCACTAGCTTTGTTCGTAGTGATGCTTCCTAAGGCCCACTTGACTTTGCATTCCAGGATGTCTGGTTCTAGGTGAGTGATCACATCAACGTGATTATCTGGGTCCTTAAGATCTTTTTGTATAGTTCTGTGTATTCTTGCCACCTCTTCTTAATATCTTCTGCTTCTGTTAGGTCCATACCATTTCTGTCCTTTATTGAGCCCATCTTTGCGTGAAAAAATCTCTTGGTATCTCTAATTTTCTTGAAGCAATCTGTAGTCTTTCCCATTCTATTATTTTCCTCTGTTTCTTTGCATTGGTCACTGGGGAAGGCTTTCTTATCTCTCCTTGCTATTCTTTGGAACTCTGCATTCAAATGGGTATATCTTTGGTTTTCTCCTTTGCCTTTCACTTCTCTTCTTTTCATAGCTGTTTGTAAGCCCTCCTCAGACAACCATTTTGCCTTTTCATGTTTCTTTTTCTTGGGGATGATCTTGATTACTGCCTCCTGTACAATGTCACAAACCTCTGTCCATAGTTCTTCAGACACTCTGTCTATCAGATCTAATCCCTTGAATCTATTTGTCACTTCCACTGTATAGTCGTAAGGGATTTGATTTAGGTCATACTTTAGACTGCCTCATATCTATTCAAAATTTTAAGTGAAAGCGAAAGTCGCTCAGTCGTGTCCAACTCTTTGCCACCCCATAAACTGTACAGTCCTTGGAATTATCCAGGCCAGAATAGTGGAGTGGGTAGCCTTTCCCTTCTCCACAGGATCTTCCCAACCCAGGGGTCGAACCCAGGTCTTCCACATTGCAGGCAGATTCTTTACCAGTTGAGCCACAGGGAAGCCCAAGAATACTAGAATGGGTAGCCTATCCCTTCTCCAGGGGATCTTCCCGACCAAGGAATTGAACCAAGGTCCCCTGAATTGCAGGTGGATTCTTTACCAACTGATCAAAGAGGCTAAATACCTTGATAAAGATACTTGTCCTCCTGTCCTATATGTAACAGTTTGTGTCCGCTAACCCTACTGAGGCTCTGGTGGCTCAGACGGTAAAGAGTCTACCTTCAATGCAAGAGACCTGGCTTCGATCCCTTGATCAGGAAGATCCCCTAGAGAAGGAAATGGCAACCCACTCCAGTATTCTTGCCTGGAAAATCCCATGGACAGAGGAGCCAGGCAGGCTGCAGTCCATGGGGTTGCAAAGAGTCAGACGTGCCTGAATGACTAACACACTAACACTCAACTCCCAGTCCTTCCCTCCTCCACCCCTCTCCTTGGCAACCACAAGTCTGTTCTCTGTATCTGTGAGTCTGTTTCTGTTTCATGAACATGATCATGTGTGTCATATTTTAGATTCCACATATAACTGATATCATATGGTGTATGTCTTTCTCTTTCTGACTTACTTCACTTACTAAGACAATCCTTAGGTTCATCAGTGTTGCTGCAAATGCCGTTATTTCATTCTGTTTTATGGTATACACAATGGAATGTTACTCAGTCACAGGAAGGATGAAATAATGGCATTTGTAGCCAACATGGATTGTCATAGTGCAGGAGACTTGTAGGATATGTGGATTCAGTCCCTGGGTTGGGAAGATCCCCTGGAGAAGGAAATGGCAACCCACTCCAGTATCCTTGCCTGGGAAATTTCATGGACAGAGGAACCTAGTGGGGTATAGTCCCTGGAGTTGCAAAAGAGTGGGACATGACTCAGCAATTAAATAACAACAAATGCATATATGTATGCATGTATATGTACATGTATGTATGTGTATATACATATATATGTACACAGAAGCTGCCTGCCATGCAGGAGACCTGGGTTGGATCTCTGGTTTGGGAAGATGCCCTGGATAAAAAAATATCTTCTTTATCCATTCATCTGTCAATGGATATTTAGGTTGTTTCTGTGTATTGACAGTCATAAATCATGCTGCTGTGAACACAAGGGTGCAGGTATTTTTTCGAATTATAGTTTTGTCAAGAACATGGTATTGTATTAATAATACAATATAGCACCAGAAACTATATTGAGTATCCAGGGATAAACCATGATGGAAAAGATAAGAATGTATATTTGTGTATAACTGAATCACTTTGCTATACAGAGGAAATTAAAACAATATTGTAAAACAACTTATTTTTGTAAATAAAACAATATTATAAAGCAATATTGTAAAACAATTTTTTTAAATAAAATTAAAAAAAAAAAACCTGATACATGTCTAGGTAAGTGACAGAATGTAGATTAGAACTGAACAGATTGGCTCCAGAGCCCATATTCTTATGGAATACACACACCAAAATGCAGAGTCACAGGCGTAGAGAGCTAGAGGGACTTTATGAAATTAACTCCTCACTGTGCACATAAAGAAGTGGGGTCGTGACAGTGGAATGATGTACTGCAGCCAGTAATGGTAGAGCCAGGACTGTACAGTAATCTGTGCTGAGTTCTGTTACCCTGCATAGCTTTAATTTGATCAGCTGTTTTTCCAGGTGAAAAGTATATTCTCCAAGGGGAAAATCAAATACATGTTTTATTCTCTGTGTTTCTGAGCCACTTAGTCTTATTGTGGAGATTTATTAAAAACAGAATCTTTAATTTGAAAACCAGGTTTGAATCTTTCAGTTATGTTCTATGTTTAATGATATTGAAAAAAATCAGCATAATCAGACTCTCTTTTGTCTGTCACCTGTTAATTTATAATGCTTAACATTAAAAAAAACTGATATTAATATTATAGCTGTGTTTAAGTAGTTATTTCTAACAATCAAATATAAGGAATAAAATATGCCTTATTTATAACCCACATAAATTTAAATCATAAATGAAATCAAGTGGATAGAGATCCTCAGTAGGAGCTTTAAAAAAAGTATCACACGTATTTAATCCACACTTTCCAATCACTGCAACAAGCAGGGAATGATTTATGTACAAGAAAAACATTTTTTATTATTTTTGTAGTGGGGCATTTATTGCACACACAGTAAGTGTTATAACCAAAACAAATATACAGTTGGGACATTGTGTTTAAATTATTTTCTGTCATGTACTATATAAACCAACAATGGTTTGAAACGTATTTAAACCACCATCTGGGACAAAGCAAAATCTGTTCCAAGATCCAGCACATGATGAATGTGAGCTGAGTTTCATTAGAAGCCTCCTAGCACGTCCCTTCATCCTGAATCATTTCTTCCATGGTTTGAAAGAATTCCAACATCCGTCCTAGCTCCCAGAGGTTTTGAGTGTTTTTAATAGATCATGACATTTTTTTTTTCTGGCCTCATAAAGAACTAAATCAATGAAGTTAAATGTTCCTGCGTTTAAGTTTCCTTTCAGTCCAGAGACGTGAAGTTCAGGCTTGTGTCTTTTGAAACCTTCAGCAGAACGTCCCATCTGATGAGAAAAGTAATCCCTGGGATTTGGTAGTTTAAGAGGAACAGTCCTCTTTTTAGAGTAGACTCACCTGAATTGAGAATCTGTTGTCATAAGAACAGGTAGGTATTTAATGAAGTACCTATTTAGGGCTGTGGGCTGGAGGCATTGCCGACCTTAACATTAATTTGCAGCTCCCACCGACTCTGGAGTCTTTCTGAGTGTTGTTTTAAAATTTTATGTTTACTTATTTATTTATAGCTGCATCGAATCTTAGTTGTGGCATGGGGGATCTTTGTTGCCCCATGCTGGGTTAGTTGCCCTATGGCATATGGGATCTGAGTTCCCAGACCAGGGGTCAAACCTGTGTCCCCTGAATTGGAAGGCAGATTCCTTCTTTTTGGGACACTGTTTGTTGCATTTTCCCTGTATAATAACAATGAGAACTGTGATCTTGTTACTGGGTACCAAGCATGTTTCTAAGCCCCTTACACAGATTATCTCACTTATTCATAACAGCAGTCTTAGAGGCAGATACACTTATAATCACCATTATTTCACTTGTGATGACACTGAGGACCTGTAAAATGTAAAACTGTGCAGCTTGCCCAAGGTGACTTGGCTAGAAAGTGCTGGCCTTCTAATTTAGTTTTCTCATCAATACAGGCATCAACTTCATATTTAAGGGTGTTATAACTAGGATCAGAGAAATTAAGCAGCTCTCCCAAATCATATGTCTAATAAATGGAGAAAGTGGGAGCTGAGTCTAGGACTTCTTATTCAATACTTTTAGACTCAAACAGGTCGTCTCATTTTCAGTCATTTTATATTTTTGTACATATAATTTTAATACACCTTTTTAAATAAGTCTAATTTGTAATTTAAAAATATTTTTTTGTTCAGAGAGGATTTTGGAATTTTTTATCTAAATTGAGCCAGAGAAGATGCAAGATGATAATTGTGGATAAGATTTCCTGTAGTTACTAAAGTTCCCAGGTATACTAGAATATTATGATCACCCTTTTTAAACAAAATATAGCAAAAAAATCACATACAAGGAAAGTACTTTTAGTATTATGTTTGTGACATAAGGACAGCTTTGTTATGATATCCGATACAGCTCAAGTTCTTTAGTAGTTATGCTGAGTATATATTTCTTATTTTTTATTAAAACAAGATAATATTCTTTTGTAGGCAATGAGAAAAAAATTACATAACTTTGGAAATCAAAAATATTTGAATTAGGACTTCCCTGGCAGTCCAGCGGTTAAGACTTCTTTCAATGCAGGGGGTGTGAGTTTGATCCCTGATCAGGGAACTAAGATCCCACATGCCTCAGGGACAAAGAAAACAAGATATAAAACAGAAGCAGTATTGTAAAAAATCCAACGAATATCTTTAGAATGGTCCACATTAAAAAAAAAATCTTAAAAAGATACTTTAGTTGAGATTTAATGGAGATACTGCATTTCTTTTCAGGGAGCAAATTTCAATATGTTAGAGTTTAAGTAGATTCTGATAATGGTCACATGATGATCCAGAAATGCAGTAATTTTAGACAGACCAAAAACTTGAAATTTAATAAAAATATTTTTCAATAAACTAGGCAGAAATGCTATAAAAATATTTAAATTTTAACTTATTGGTTAAATCTTTATGACTATATGCAGATGTGTTAGAAAAACATGGATTTTTTTTCATAAAAATATTCTGTTTTAAAGCCCTGTAGACATTTTCAGACACATCTTTGTTCCCTGTTCTGATTAAGCTCATAGTACTCCACAGTGCTGGGGAGTGTTTTTCATTAATTTGCTATTAATCTTACCATTCTGTCATTCTTTCCTCAACAGAAGTCTAATAAAAATCATTTACCATTATAAGATAATGTTCTAACTTGCCTATTTGCTTTGAAACTGGATATCTTTCTGGTTTGAAACTAGTCAGTCTTTAAGTTCTCTGGCACAAAGGAATCAAGTGAGGTTAGTCTGTGGAAAGAAGACAGCAGATCACACCCTGGCATCATATATGGGCTTTGGGAGTGAGAGCTTTGTCTTATTCTTTGGGGTATGAGACAGTATCTTCTACTGATGAAGCAAGAAGCAGGGAGAAATTTTGAGAATTGGTAGGAGACTAGGAAAGAAGATACCTGGGAAAGCCTCTGTGATTTGCTACTAATTAGGGCTTCCCTGCTGGCTCAGATGGTAAAGAATCTACCTGCAATGTGGTAGACCTGGGTTTGATCCCTGGGTTGGGAAGATCCCCTGGAGGAGGGCATGGCAGCCCACTCCAGTATTCTTGCCTGGAGAATCCCCATGGACAGAGGAGCCTGGTGGACTGCCATGCATAGTGTCGCAAAGAGTATTTGGCAATTTACCTGGAAAGTATGTGTGAAAACACTGTTGCTGTGTTTTCATAATTCCTGCTTTATCAGACCTTCAATAATGTCTTTAGTAAAAGGGGAAAAGCTTTTCTCTTAGTGGAATACTCATTGGTGAACAGGAATCTTAGTGCTTTGTTATTCCTCAGTTACATATGCAAGTCTTGTTCACTTCACTTTATATATAAATCTTTCTGATTCTAAATCATTATTTATTTATTGCCTATTAATATGTTATTACATTTATCTCCTGTTCCTTCCTTATCCTTCATTAGTTGTTTAACATATAATTTTAGTATAGTATGCTAGGGTATGACTTTGATTAGTTCGAATTTTAGCATTTCAATCCAATTTTGAGTGAACCATAAATTGTACAGCAAAGCTGTACCGTATAATTGACAAAAGCACTTGGCAATAGTTTTCTGAGGACTTATGAACTTGGAAATGGCTTTAAGAGTTCATTAATCGTATTTCCATTGGTTTCAAGGCTTCAGGAACTCTGAACTATATTCAAAGGAGTCCTGAGGAGAAAGTGTGTAGAACCCTGAAAAGAAATGTGAAGCATCACAGATTATAGTGTGTCATGTTTAGCCAGATTCAAAATCCAAATACAGATTTCTTACTATTAAAGTAAGAAATTACTATTAAATTAAATTAAATAAAACTATTAAATTACTATTTAAACATAATTTAAAACTATATATCTAGCCTTAATTTTGTAGAAAATGACTATGATGTTTATCTTTTATGCTTCCCCACATTAGATTTCTAGAAGGTTATATATATTATTGCTTCCCAGGTGGTGCAGTGGTAGATTCTTTACCACTATGAGAATCTAGTGAGATGAGATGAGAATCTACCTGCCAGTGCAGGAGATGCCAGAGATGCAGGTTTGATTCCTAGGTTGGGAAGATTCCCTGGAGTAGGAAATGGCAACTCACTCCAGTATTCTTGCCTGGGAAATTTCATGGACAGAGGAGCCTGGTGGACTACAGTCTGTGGGGTCGCAAAGAGTCAGACACGACTGAGCACAGAACAACATCAACAGTATATATTATTATTTTAAAATTTCTGTTTCTTAGAATATTTCTTTTGATGACTGGCATCAGAGCCCTTTCCTCTACCTGTTTTTGAAGTTACCCTATTTAGTTGTCTTGTGATTGTCTCAAACTTAAAACTAGGTTTTATTGTTTTCTTCTTGCTCATTCCCTGTATATAATCCATTACCAACATCCAGGCCTGTCCATCTATTGGCCAGTAGGTGCGCAATCTATTTGCATCTTTCGTTTCTACTGATTTGCCTTTGCCAGGCTTCAGTAATCCTCTTCTGAACCATTGCTTTTTCTTTGTGCAGGTATACCTTCCTTATCCTCTTTCCTATGTCCTGTCTTTTCTTTATACAATGGAAAAAGTAAGTTTTTAAAAATTTAAAATTATATCACATGCTCTTCACTCCCAAAGTCCTTTAGTAGCTTCCCATTGCACTCAGCTAAAAAGCCAGATTGCTTACGTACAAGCCCCGTATGATCTGCTGCCCCTAGAAGGTAAATTCCGTTCATTCTCATTCAGAAATGTTTATAAACGTTGTCTACAGCAAGGCACTATGCTGTGCTGGGTACTGGGGACACAGCAGTCAATTAATGAATCAATAAATAAGAATGAGAAGAAAAGGGGACATATGTGGACCTTGTATGCATGAAACTTAGTCTAGTCATAGGGCAAATATTAATCAAATAATCACACACAAAAATCTACTGTATAAATGTACAATTGATCAGTGCTATGGAGAATAGGTCCATGGTTTTATGAAAGCAAGTAACACTGAAATTGTACTGCAAGAGTGATGATTGAGGTCATGAGTAGGAATTAATGATTTTGAGTGTAAGGATGGGTGTTTGTGTGAAGGAGGAGGGTGAGGAGGTGTAAGGAGAGAGTTTTCCAGGAGTAAGAAGTAGTGTTTCCAAAGCCTACTGTGGCAGTGGCGAAAGCAGACCATGGCATAGGAAGTGACAACTCCATATAGTTATATGTAGGTCTCACTTAGTGTTTGATGTATTCTCACGTAGTGTTTAATGATTTTTTTCTTTATATTTGGCTGTGCCACGTGGCACAGAGTCTTAACCCCTAGACTGCCAGGGAAGTCCATTTAAGAATTTTCTAATGGATTAAATATAATAAAGGAAAAGGGAGGAATTAATATGTTTTTGGTTAAGTGTTTGGGTAGATGTTGGCAAACACAATTAAAATGTTTGGAGATGTAAGTTCAAGTCCTGGTGGTACATTTAACTAGCTCAGTGTGAGATAGAGAAAGAGAGAGGCAAATCACTTAATATTTTGAATCACAGATTCCTCATCTTACTTGTCAGTTCAGTTCAGTAGCTCAGTTGTGTCCAACTCTTTGAGATCCCATGGATATCGTGTACGACTCTTTGCAACCCCATGAATCGCAGCACGCCAGGCCTCCCTGTCCATCATCAACTCCCGGAGTTCACTCAGACTCACGTCCATCGAGTCAGTGATGCCATCCAGCCATCTCATCCTCTGTCGTCCCCTTCTCCTCCTGCCCCCAATCCCTCCCAGCATCAGTCTTTTCCAAGGAGTCAACTCTTCGCATCAGGTGGCCAAAGTATTGTAGTTTCAGCTTCAACAAAAGTCCAATGAATAGTCAGGACTGATTTCCTTTAGAATGAACTGGTTGGATCTCCTTGCAGTCCAAGGGACTCTCAAGAGTCTTCTCCAACACCACAGTTCAAAAGCATCAATTCTTCAGCGCTCAGCTTTCTTTATAGTCCATGGATGTATTCAGTTCAGTTCAGTTGCTCAGTCGTGTCCGACTCTTTGCGACCCCATGAATCACAGCACGCCAGGCCTCCCTGTCCATTATCAACTCCCGGAGTTCACTCAGACTCACGTCCATCGAGTCAGTGATGCCATCCAGCCATCTCATCCTCTGTCGTCCCCTTCTCCTCCTGCCCCCAATCCCTCCCAGCATCAGTCTTTTCCAAGGAGTCAACTCTTCACATGAGGTGGCCAAAGTACTGGAGTTTCAGCTTTAGCATCATTCCTTCCAAAGAAATCCCAGGGCTGATCCCCTTAGGATAGTTTAATGAAACATGAAATCTGTGTGAGGTTAATTGTTGCTATTTCAGTAAAAAAGTCAAACTAGATTTACTTATTGACAAAATATGTTAAACAAGATCCAACAATTCAGAATAAATTTGAATCTATAACTTATATAATTTATTTTTATTTTATGTCGGTAGACTTTCTTTTCCATTCTTTGTTACACAGATATCTGCAATAATTATCTGGCTTCTTTTCCTTATATAGTTGTTAGATTGGGACTTTTCTGTCACCTTCATTGACTGTATTACAGTATTTAAGATGTTACAAAGGAATCCTCTTGGAGAATGTATATGAATTATTTCTCTCCATGAGGCCCTTTCTGACATTGTAGTTTTCTGAGACAGTCTCTGTGTTGAAAAGTTGGAATGCTAACCTTTTATCTTTTCAAAATACTTTTTATAAAATTGAAAATGGCTAATTCCTAGTATGAAGCTTCATTAAAAAAAAAAACTAATTCTGTACTTCAGAAAACTTATAGAAAGTTTATAGATTCTACACTAGTATATGAATAAAACCATGGATGGAGTCGTATATGGTTTTGAGAGCCATAAAATGTACATATGGCCACATCATTCATTTGATACAAATTACTTATGACTTCTGAGTTGTACTTTTAAAAAATTGAAAAATGCATTGCACATTGATTAAATCTTATGCTAGAATAAAAATATAGCTGAGAACACTGTGAGTAGCACAGTATGAGGTTAAGTGTGATTGCATGTTTGTATATGGAAATTTGTATATTATAAAGAAAACAACTTCTGCAAAACTTATCTCACGATTTTCAGTTTTACCCATTAACCTTCATTTACTCAATTTAGAACACCCATTTAAAATATATACTTAAGTGAAACCTTCTGAGAAGTTTTAGTTTGCAGAAAAATAATCTGAAACATTTCACAATCAAGTATTTTTCATTTTAGATTAGCCATGCACAGTTCCTTTCCTTTAATGTGAATGATGAAAAGTTAGCTATTCTTGGTTTAAATTATGTGAAAATATACATACATATTTATTTTATTATTCTACTTTATTGAATGAATTAATTCTCTCAGATGCTAGTAAAGCACTGTTTTTCTTCCCAACCCACTGATATAACTTGCCTTCTACATGAACATATTTCAGCTTCTCAAACCATACATTTCAGGAACTAACATTTAGTTAATGTAGCAATATTCCAATCGTATTAATCAAAAGCAAGTATTATACATGATTAATTTACTTTGATTTTACTTTCTTCATCATCATCAACTGTTATTACCTAAAGTGCCAATAAAGTACTTTATATGGTGCTATAATCTATAGCTCTCTCCTTTTAGTGGATGGTGATGGGAATTCCAAACCCATTGAAATTTTGAGCTAAAATTGGAATCCATTATGGTCCAATGTCAAGTTACCTTTTTCTCCCTGCGTTTGTAACATAGTTGTGTAATTTTGGTTAGTGGCTGATTTTCGAATACAGCTTTAAAAGAACATTCTGTATAATCTTTTGCTTCCCTCAATTCTCCTTGGTGGAAGGACATATCTAAGTTGAAGGGAAGTCCACCTGCATGGACGGGAGCCAATCTCTTGGAACATGGCTAATGGAGCCCCTGGACAGTAAGGATCTGTGATTACTGAAGCAGCACAGAATCTCAGTTTTTAGGCTGCTACATCACACTTGGCCTGTACAGCTGTGTAGTCAAGGGAGGCTGCAGATATTATTTAGGATAGCAACCACACAATCTGTTTTTCTTATAGAATATTTTCTCAGTGTTTTTGGAACCCCATTGAGTGTTAAAGCTGTGTTTTTTGGGAAAGTTGGAGATATTTTTTTCCTCCTTTTTCAAACTCAGGGTGAAATATTTCTTTAATCATGTGTAAGTTGTATTGTTAATTGATAAAATTATGTTAAAAATAATTTATGGGAAAATCAACTATACTTCAATAAAAAATAATTTGTGAGAATTTATTGAAAAAAAAGAAAAATATATATTTTGCATTGATATTTGGTTATCAACTGTTCTTTAAACCTTTTTTTTTTGGTTGAAGTATAGTTAATTTTCAGTGCTCTGTTAGTTTCACAGCATTGCATGATATTGAGTATAGTTCCCTGTGCTATGGAGTGTGTCCTTATTGTTTACCTATTTTATATATATTAGTGTGTATATGTTTATCTCGCACTCCTAATTTACTCAAATTTAGAAAACTTGCTGAAAATCCTTCTCCAAAATGGTAAAAGATTAATGAAAGACAAGTGCCACTGATAGAAAAGTAGACAGATGCTAAATAAATGTTAGACATATAAGTGATTATGGCAGCTGGAGCAAATCCATCATCTTTAAATGGAAGTAAAAAAATTTTAATATGTCATGACACAAGCAGGAAGCTTATGGCATGAAATTGTGTTAAGAAATGTAGATTGGAAGACACATTGATTCTTATTTTAGTTCCCTTTAAAACTATTTTTCTTTTTTCCACTGCTAAGATTTATGTTTGAAAAGCTGGTTTGCATCTTCTAGGAGAAATTCATATTAAAATAAAGTGGCAGCCACAGTGTGGTAATATCTAAAAGGGGGGAGATGTAAAATCAACAGGAGCAGGGTGTTTTTCGAAGTGTCAGCGGAAAGGTCTGGCTAACAGGACCAAGCTGTGGGACTGTGCAATGCACACTCCAGAAGGCGCTTCTGCTTTCCCATAGGGCATCCGGGAAAGCCTGGCAGGGCTCAGGGACGCCTTTCAGCTGATGTCATTGTGGACGTGGGTACCTGATTCTTATTCCTGTTAGAGACTCTTAATTCTCACTTCAGTGAACTGAAAACTCCCTAACTCTCTCAAAAGCCTGAAAGCTTTACCTTTTTTCCTCAGAAAGTAGTTAATAGTAGAGAAGACTTATATAGAGATTTCTTTAATATTCAAAGGTGTGTAGATGAACATAAACAAAATAAATAGGCGGCATTTATTTGTTTCATTAAATTCTTGGGTGTAATCCTTCCACCACTCATGGTTAGGGGTCCCAAGGTAAAACATATAGCCTTAAGTGTACAACCATAACAACCAATATAGTTCTATAGTCAGCAACATAAATAGGTTTTACCATGGGTATTAGTTAAGGTGATGTATGCTGGAGCAGATTTTTCTGAGTAGTGAAGTTACTTGTTGGTTGATGCTCTATTTTTTTTAGGCAATTTGATAATTCAGAAAATTAATCCTGAAGTGCTAATTGCATTATTACTTTAGGCTGAGAGTTGCACCACTGTCATGTTCTTGATTACCTTCCACTGAGTTTTTTCCCTACCCTTTTTTGGCCCTTCCTTGCTTGTGTATGGCTACTCATTAATACTGTGTTTTACTTTTTACCCCATACCAAAAGACAAATAGAGTGTTCATCTCAATATTTTCCTCAGGTCACTATTTTCATCTTGCTGGTGTAGCCTTCCTTTGCCTTGTACCTGTTAGTTCAAGGTACCTGTCAGTAGGAGCGAGGGCTCTGACTGCTTTCTAATTACCTGTTGATGACCTTGCTCTCCGTAGAACAGTTAGGTCCTCTTGTACCATTCCTGTTTGCAAGTAGCTTACAGCATTTTCTTCTTTTGACCTGCATAGAAGCCTAAGCTTGCTTTATTCATTTTGAACTGTTGGGGCTTCATCTAAATTCCCTGTTCATTTCGAAACAAGAAAGAAAATGACAAAGACATAAATGGGGCTAGAGGGACAGAGTCTACCCTAGGTGATGTTATTACCATCAAGTCGCTGCTCAAAACTGTACAGTTCCATTCATTCTTTTGGTGTTTCAAAAGGTCAGAAGGCTCTGGGACCTTGAGAAATAGAAATACTCAGCTCAATTCAATAGCTAACAGTTCACACCTGTAGCAACCAAATAACAAGTGTCTTCAGATCTTAATAATGCTCCAGAGAATCTCAACTTCATATAACAAGTCTAGTCATCAGTTCTGGGCAAGCATTGGGACCAAAGTAATTATGATTTTATTATTAACAATTTGTACAAGCCGTAATAATGAGTGTATTTCTGGTCATCTTCTTTGGTTTAATATTAGAATTATCCTAATTCAACAGAATTCTGTTTGTGTTTGTTATTTTTGCACTACTATATGGCATAAATGTGCTTAGATTAATATGTATAAAAATGATTATAAATAATATACATTCAGTGTTCTAGAGTCAAACTGTTTTTAAGTTTATGAAATAAAGGAGAATGATCTTCTCGTCATGTCACTCCTGGGCCCTCCATGATATCCACATAATAGTTTGGTGTATATTCGTGTAAATTTTTATATGACCATTCTCAATCTCACCCTTAATCATCTATCTATCCATCAGTCTGTCCATCCATGTATCATTTATCTCTTAAAAGACTGTGATCTCACTATCTTGTAATGAGACTTGTTTTTTTCTTGGAGCTTTTAAATTATATGCTTTTGTAGAAGTTAACTTGTGTGTGTTTGTTGATCTACAGTTCAGGGTGAGGATGTTCTAGTGCTTTGCTTCTTCATGTGTGGTTGTTCAATTGGAATTGCTTTTTTCTGAAGCATGACACTTTGTGAACAACTTAGATCTGATGTGTGGTAATTGTTGAAATTTTCTGTGGGTGTGACTGGTTATTGTTTGCTGATTCCACTGAACATTAAATAATGGAGAAGATGTGAACAGAATTATCACAAATTTAGAAACAGAAGTTTAGAGCTGAATATGCTTTGGTGATTGTTTAGATCAATAGTAGGTGAACCATGAGCTTCCAGATGTTCAAGCTGGTTTTAGAAAAGGCAGAGGAACCAGAGATCAAATTGCCAACATCTGCTGGATTATTGAGAAAGCAAGAGAGTTCCAGAAAAACACCTACTTCTGCTTTATTGACTATGCTAAAGCCTTTCACTGTATGGATCACCACAAACTGTGAAAAATTCTTAAAGAGATGGGAATACCAGACCACCTGACCTGCCTCTTGAGAAATCTGTATGCAGGTCAGGAAGCAACAGTTAGAACTGGACCTGGAATAACAAACTGGTTCCAAATAGGGAAAGGAGTACATCAAGGCTGTATATTGTCACCCTGCTTGTTTAACTTATATGCAGAGTACATCATGAGAAACTCTGGGCTGGAAGAAGCACAAGCTGGAATCAAGATTGCCAGAAGAAATATCAATAACCTCAATATGTAGATGACACCACTCTTATGGCAGAAAGCGAAGAACTAAAGAGCCTCTTGGTGAAAGTGAAAGAGAGAGTGAAAAAGTTGTCTTAAAACTCAACATTCTGAAAACTAAGATCATGGCATCTGGTCCCATCACTTCATGGCAAATAGATGGGGAAACAGTGGAAACAGTGAAATATTTTATTTTTTGGGCTCTCAAATCACTGCACATGGTGACTGCAGCCATGAAATCAAAAGACACTTACTGCTTGGAAGGAAACTTATGACCAACCTAGACAGCATATTAAAGAGCAGTGACATTACTTTGCCAACAAAGGTACGTCTAGTCAAGGCTATGGTTTTTCCAGTAGTCATGTATGGATGTAAGAGTTGCACTATAAAGAAAGCTGAGCACCGAAGAATTGATGCTTTTGAACTGTGGTGTTGGAGAGGACTCTTGAGAGTCCCTTGGACTGCAAGGAGATCCAACAAGTATATCCTAAAGGAAATCAACCATGAATATTCATTGGAAGAACTGGCATTGAAGCTGAAACTCCAATACTTTGGCCACCTGATGCGAAGAACTGACTCATTTGAAAAGACCCTGATGCTGGGAAAGATTGAAGGCAGGAGGAGAAGGGGACGACAGAGGATGAGATGATTGGATGGCATCACTGACTCATTGGACATGAGTTTGAGTAAACTCAGGGAGTTGGCGATGGACAGGGAGGCCTGTAGTGCTGCGCTCCATGGAGTCACAAAGAGTCAGACACGACTGAGCGACTGAACTGAACTGATTGTTTGGAATTCAATGTAAAGATTTTCCTAGCAGTGAATCAACTGTTAGAGAAAATTGTGGTTTGTCTGTGGAAGTAGGCAAAAACTAATGGAATCTCTGTGCTTGTCCAAGTTATTTTCACATCCTAGTTCCTGTGACGCCTTTATGTCCACCTTCGTGCCTTCTCTGTCCTTATCTGATAAAGCTTGCACTTGGTTTATTCTATTTTTGGATGCTCTTTTTATTCTTCTGTCCATATGTTCCAGATCAAAAAGGAAATATTCTTTTCTCACCAACCAGAGTATCCTGGACTTTGGCAGCTTTAACTGTCTTTTTAAACGCCGGGTATATGTGAACATATTGGGTACCACTATCGATACAATTTATGGATGTCATTTGGGCTTATTTTTACCTATTATTATTCTCTTCTTTTATCTAAGTGTCTCTAATTTTGAATTTTCCTCTTAATCCTGGAATTCAGTTCCTACTTTCTTCTCTCACTGCCTTTGGGATCATTCAGTTTTTGTTTAAATGCAGTCAGCACTGTATGAATGTGATCATATGAGCATAAAATACCATTTTTTCCCCAAAAGTTTATGTGAATCTGTGGAGTTATGTCCAAGCAGTGAATCTCCTTACAGGAGGCCACATATAAAGCATTTTCACTAACTGCAGGAGAGCAGGCAGCTCAGAGGCAATGCCATCTAGTCAGTCTTCCTTCTGGGAGGATTGTGCATGATAAAATCCTATCCACACTTCCCCTCTTCCAAATCGCCTACTGAATTTTAGACACTAGGAAGCCTCTCTTCACAGCTCTTGGGTGAGCTTTTTTTTTTTTTTTTAGTCTCAGGGATTTACTTAATTCTTGAGGATATCTGTGTTGATGATATTTTTCAAATGGTAGAGAATTTCAGGTCTAGAAACAAGTAGAGGATTGTGCCTCTGTGCTTAGATTTAGCACTTAGAATTTAGATATAATGAATTGCCATGAAACTGCAGGAGTAAAAGTCTCCCTTCAAGATTGTGCATCTGCAATTTATTAGTATTGTTTTTTACTGTGTGACTCAGGTTTTACTTTGTGCGTTCTGAGATTATGTTGCGTGTGCATACAAGTTCATCATTATTATATGTCTTGGTGGATTTTCCTTTTGTTAGTGGACAATATATCTTTTTACCCCTGTTAATATTTTTAAAAACATTTTTTTTCATAACATTATCATACTAGCTTTGTTTTTGGTTAGTATTTGTTCAGTGTTCCTCTTTTCATTCCCTTGCTCTCATTTTTAAAACAGCTGTTTTTCATGGTTTTATTTTAAGGATATCTCTTGAAGAAGAATAGTCTTGATTTCTTAATTTTTAGATAGCTTCAATAATTCCTGTTTTTGAATTAGGAACTTTATTGTCAATTTTATAAAGTATTGTGTTTGCAGGTATATATTTTCTTTTTTGAGTTTTGAATTACCATTCTTTTGTTTTGCTCCTTTTTTTCCCCCTTCCTGTGCCCTTCTGTATTGCTGAGGGTATATTTTGTTTTACTTTTTCTATGTTTATTTGAAAGCTATACATTGTAATGCTTCTTTAGGGATCACTTTACTTCTTAAATATACATAAATTATCATACATTTTTAAATTTGAAGTTTATCTGTATTTATATACTTGTCCTGAGTATACCTAGTCATGTTACAAATGCTCAATGGGTGATTCTCATTGTTAATATTGACTAAAGTTTCAGTTTTACTTTTTTGTGATGGAATATATTTAGTTATTATTTTACAGTAAATTGTTGATTAAATTTACAGTATATTTTTCTCTTTGATTTCATTGCATCTTTGTGGCATTTTTCTACATGCAAAAGTATATCCTTAGATAATTGCCTCAATGATGGTCTAAGGGGGACTTTTAAAAAGTTTCATTGTTTGAATAATAATTTACCTGGGTATAAAATTCTAAATTAACATTCATTTTTTCCTTAGTACTTTAAAGTTGTTATCCTATTGTCTTCTGCCTAGAGCACAGAAAAAAAATAAAATATTTTTGAATAAATTAATGATGGCTATAGTTGAATAGAAACTCCTGTCATTCAAATGACTGTTGTTTTGTCAATAATCTGCCATTTCTTTTTCTTTCTAGTGACTTTTGATACTTACTAATCTGTTGTTTGCCATTTTACCGTGCTATATCTAGAAATAGATCTAGCTTTATCATGTATGTTGCGGATGTGCATGCTTAGTCGCTCAATCATGTCTGACTCTTTGCAACCCTATGGACTGTAGCCTGCCAGGCTCCTCTGTCCATGGGATTTTCCAGGCAAGAATACTGGAGTGCATTGCCATTCCCTTCTCCAGGGAATCTTCCTGACAAAGGGATCAAACCTGTGTCTCCTGCATTGGCAGGCAGGTACTTCATCACTGAACACCTGGGAAGCCCATCCAATATGATATTTGGACTAAATTACAAATCTGAAAAATTATATCATTTTTTCAAAATTCTTACTTTTATATCCCACTTTTATGCTATCTTATTAATGATCTGTATATCTTTATCTATAAAATATATTTATAATCTTTTCTGGAACTCATATCAGATATATGGTGAGTCCTCTCATTGTTTTGTAATGTCTATTTATTTCAACAAAAATTTAAAATTTTCTTTCAGTATTTTCAATTTGTAATATTTGTATCTTATGTTCTTTTTTGATTTCTATAGATTGTTTGCAAAAGGTTTTTTTTTTATTTTAAGCATTCTTTTACAAGTAAAATTGGGTTTGAGGGAGGCAGTTGAGCCTCATTTAGCTTATAGTTTCAATTAGTAATTGTGGGCGTGAACCCTGATTCTGTTCTGCTTAAGGGCTTAAGTCCCATCTGCTTCTAGACTTAGAGGCCATAGGTTTTCCCACTTGTTTCCAGACGTAGAGGCCAGTAGGTCTATGACGTCTACCTTCTTTCCTAATATTTTTCCACTTCTTGCTTAAAGATGTTTACTACATTTTAAAAATCGCTATTATGGCTTTATGACTTTATATTTTTTGTGTTGATCATAGTTGCTATCTTTGAGCCAGCAAAGTTATGTCAGTTTTTCAATATATGGAAATATCTTGATTTGAAGTTGAGACTATACTTGGGGAATAATTATTGAGGAAAAGTAAAAGGTAAAGGGTGCTCAAAATCCTTCAAGTTAGGCTTCAACAATATGTGAACCGAGACTTCCAGATGTTTAAGCTGAATTTAGAAAAGGCAGAGGAACCAGAGATCAAATTGCCAACATCCACTGGATCATCAAAAAAGCAAGGGAATTTCAGAAAAAATCTACTTCTGTTTTATTGACTACGTTAAAGCCTTTGACTGTATGGATCACAACAAACTGGAAAATTCTGAAAGAGATGGGAATACCAGACCACCTGACCTGCCTCCTGAGAAACCTGTATGCAGATCAGGAAGCAACAGTTAACCTGGACATGGAACAACAAACTGGTTCAAAATTGATAATGGAGTACTTCAAGGCTGTATATTGTCACTTCACTTATTCAGCTTATATGCAGAGTACATCATTCAGAATACCGGGCTGGATGAAGCACAAGCTAGAATCAAGATTGCTGGGAGAAATATCAGTAACCTCAGGTATGCAGATGACACCACCCTAATGGCAGAAAGCGAAGAGGAACTAAAGAGTCTCTTGATGAGGATGAAAGAGGAGAGAGAAAAGGCTGGCTTAAAACTCAACCTTCAAAAAGCTAAGATCATGTCATTGGTCCCATCACTTCTTGGCAAATAGATAGGGAAAAATGGAAACAATGACAGATTATTTTCTTAGGCTCCAAAATCACTGCAGACAATGGCACAGACATGAAATTAAAAGATGCTTGTTCCTTGGAGGAAAAGCTGACAAGCCTAGACAGTGTATTAAAAGAGTAGAAACATCACTTTGGTGACAAAGGTCCATATTTTCAGAGCTATGGCTTTTCCAATAGTCATGTATGGATGTGAGAGCTGGATCATAAAGAAGGCTGAGTGCTGAAGAATTGATGCTTTCAAACTGTAGTGCTGGAGAAAACTCTTGAGAGTCCCTTGGACAACAGGGAGCTCAAACCAGTCAATCTTAAAAGAAATCAAGCCTGAATATTCATTGGAAGAACTGAGGCTGAAGCTGAAGCTCTAGTCCTTTGGCAACCTAATGAAAGGAGCTGACTCATTGGAAAGACCCAGAGGCTGGGAAGGATTGAGGGCAGGAAGAGAAAGGGGCCACAGAGGACTAGACGGTTGGATGACGTCATTGACTCAATGGACGTGAGTTTGAGCAAACTCTGGGAGATATTGAAGGACAACGAAGCCTGGAGTGCTGCAGTAGCACATGGGGTCACATAACGTTGGACACGCCTGAGTGTTTGAACAACAGCAACGTTGATTGTTTATATTGAATGTCTATTTTTTCATTTATTCTTTTAATGAAGTCTTTTGAGAGTAGAAAAAGGCACTACAAGTAGTAATATAGGAGAATAACTAAACCAAAGTCTCTACAGATAAATTGAATTGTACAGTCATTGTTCTATAAAAGACTGTTCACCTTTAATTTTTCTATATAAATATTTGTGACTTAGTATCATAGATAATCTTCCATTGTTGGTTGTATTCAGAATTATAAGATGGCTTTTTCTAAAAGAAAGACATGGTTAGACTATAATTATAAAAGCCAGAAGATTTTGAACACTTGGACTGAATAAAACTGAAGCTAATTTTATTCATTAATTTAGTTTGCTAATTCTTACAATTCCCTCTTTAAAATATTTATAAAACTCAAACTCATATGATAGTTGAGGCTGTTTTTCAAAGGCACCCATATCACAATGTAAGTAGGAGGAGCTGATTCCGAGGTAAAGTTGCACTGACTTTTATATGATACATATTATGTGATGTGACTACATCTTGAGTATTATAACATGACTATAATTGCCAGTGAATCTTGTGAATAGACATATAGAAAAGAAAATCGGAAGGAGTATACCTTGGAAATGCTAAATGAACAATGAATGAACCAATATACAGAACTTTAACTAAAACTAGTAGTATAAAATGATTATATTTTACAAATACGTTTTAGACTTGCTATGCCTTATAGAATTTATATATATATTACACATGCCTGTTACTGATAAAATACAACAAACTGATCTCTAATTAACCTGCTGAATTTGAGAGGTGAGCCTGTTTGAATGTGTATTATCAGTCAGAACATTTTCATTCTGTATATTTATATCTAATGCCAGTACAAAAGCTGTGTGAATGAGTGTGTGTGTGTGTATGATGTGTTAAGTTTCAAAAAAAGAAAACCATGATTAATGCACATTTCACATTTTTCTACTCATTACAACATCTCCCCAAGCCACCATAATTCTTGTTTTCTTTTTTTTCGAATAAACTCCAATCATCATATTAGTCAGGGAGAAGGATAGCCATCTCATCTTTTGTTTGCTAGAGATTTTCAATTATTTAATAAGTGCAAGTAATTAAGACATTAAGAATTAAAGTGACTCCAAGGAGAGTTCTACGGAGTGTTGCCTAGGTTTCTGAGTTTGAATTTCAGCAATAGTGAAAAGGTCCTGCTACTGGGTCTTTCCATTTTTAAAAAATAAAGATGCAATGTAATGCATCTGAATTAGATAGAGGCTGAAAAATTGTATAAACTTTGGTTAACTAGAAAGAGTTATAAAATCCAAAGAAAGTACTTTCATTTCTTATGAAAATTGGAATTATTAGTATCCCCAAATGTCTCAGTATAAATGTGCATTTTTAACATGTAGTAAGTTAATGGTTGATAATGTGGTTCTAGTGTATAAACAAAGATTATTAGTGCACATGTGTGTGTGTGACAGAAAGAGCAAAATGAATAGGAGTAAATGTATCAGGGATCAATACTTGTGAAAACTTATTTTTCAATAGCTAGGCTTTATGTGTTAAATAATAAAATCATCACCATTGTTTCTGTGATCTTAGAGATGTTTCGCAGTCTCTCCTCAAGTGATAAGTCACAAATCAGGAAGAAGTGCCTCAAACACATCTACAAGAAGCTGTTTGGTGGGGTATCTAGATCTATCTGGGTAGCTGCCCTTATTTCTCAGATAATAAAAGGACATCTTTGAGGTTAAAACTCATCCATTAATTTTTAAAGAAATTTCCACCTTCATCTGAACAAGTTCAAATATTATTGATTTATTTTTCTAATTCTGAAAATCAGCTCCTCAGGTTTTCAAAGACGAGTTGAAAATTGGATACCAGTTCATATATAATTCATATAACCTCTCGACTGCTGTCAGATCTTGCTGTAACTTCATAGTAGAAACATAGTTTAAATCCTTAAATTTGAAAAAGTGCAATATTTGTTTTGCAGTGTGTCTCTTCATATGACAGAAAATTTATACTGTATTCTACCCCCTAAAAAATAATTTTAAGCAGTGTCTATAGTCAGTTTTATTTACAATAACATTTCAGTTTCTATAATTTTGAAGAAAATTGAGAAATCTAAAATTTTTGAAGATTTAAAATTCTAAGGCTTTTTGGTTTTTGTTTCTGATATTTTTGTGGTGAGAAAAGTGTCAAATAATACTTAACCACCAGCTGTTTTCAAGCACTCAATTTAGAAATGCTTCTTTCATATAATTGTACTTACTGTTTTATGAATTATTTTATGTAAAATAAATGTATACAATCCTTCTATCTTATTAGGGAAAGAGGTTTCTTATGAAAGGGAGAAGATAGAAAACCAACACTAGGTTATTTTTCTGGTCTAATGTGGATCCTAGCATAGCTAATGACAGAGAGTAAGTTTTCAGTAAATATTAGTTTCCGACTCACTGGAAAAGACCTTGATGCTGCAAAAGATTGAGAGAAGGAGGAAGAGGGAATGACAGAAGATGAAATAGTTGGGTAGCATCACTGACTCAGTGGCCATGAGTTTGAGCTAACTCTGGGAGATAGTGAAAGACTGGGAAGCCTGGCGTGCTGCAGTTCATGGGGTCGCAAAGAGTCAGACACGACTTAGTGACTGAACAACAAGTACTTGCCGAATGAAAAATTGCATGGACTTTCTTGAATATAGGTCTTCATAATAATAATGATGAAAATAATAAAAGTTTTTTATTAGAAAATAAGCCAATTGTCAAAAATTAAATTAGTAAGTCTTTCAAGTTTTGTTAGTTTTTTCTTGGAAACATATAAAGCATATTAGGGAAGGTAAATGTTGATGAAGCGGGGAAAAAACATACATAAAGACAGAGAAATGAAATAACATATCTTATTTGTGTAGACCATTTTATCATGATCAGAATTACTATTGTTTAAATCCATCTCTGTGTGATCCATCTTTATTAGTGTGGATTATGTGAAGATTGACTATGATTGACCATAAATGGTCTGTCCTTTCAAATCTTAATTCCAAATTTTCACTGTGTGCAATTATCTGCATTTATACATTTGCATCTAGATAGACTAGTATTTCTCTAAGGCATGGATCAGCAGACTTTTTTGTGTAAAGGGCCAGGTAGTAAATGTTTTAGGCTTTTTGGCCATATTGTCCTGTTGCAATGATTCAGTCTGCCATTGTAGGAGAAAGCAGATGTAGGCAGTGGGTAAGAGAATGGAGTGGCTGTCTGCTAGCTCAGCTGTAGGAAAACAGGAAGCAAATTTGCTGACCTCAAACCCTCCCCCTCTCATATCCCCAGCATTCATGAGCCTTTCACAAGTGATGAACTGAACCTTCTCTAGCCTCACCCACCTGCCTTACTGTTCTGTTGTAATACTGTATCTGCAAGTTCCTGTTTGAAGGTCTGCCTCTTTGCCTCTTATTCTTTATAGATCCTTTCCTAGGAAGACCCTGGGGGTATTTCCATGTCTCTTTGAGGATTCAGACTTGGGAAGATGAGTGAAGTCTTTGCCTTCCTTTCTGTCCCCTCACAGGTAGAGGCAGCGATGCGCAGAGCAGCCCCCATCCAGAACCAGTCTTTCCAAGAGCTGGACATGTGCTGGGAGACATTAGCCCCTTAAGCTTTTATGTGTGGGATGAGTTCTGCGCTGTCAGTGGTGTCTGGTAGGGCAGGTCAACACTGGGCAGGACTTTGCACCCACAGAACTAGACCCTTCTTCCCCTCTTGTGTTTAGAGGGCTCTGTTGCTTTATTTGGATTGGAATCTTGCCTGCTTGGCTGGACCTGGTGATCCACTCTTCTCAAGGAATCTGAGTTATCTTCTTTATTCCTTCATTGTGGCCAAAGTGCTGCTTAATGGGCAACAAGATGACTGCTTTTGTTCTTTAAACTCTGGTGGCATTGTGGTCTCCTGTGGCTCTGCCTGTTCTGTCACTTGACCTTTCAGGGGTCTCAGTACCTGCCCAAACCCAGCCTCCTTGAGCTCTCTCGTTGGTTCCCATACTCCTTGTTTCTTGACCTTCAAGGGCACCTGCTGCTGAAGATTCATGCCTCACTATTGGCCCAGCCTGAGTTATGTCAAAGTAGATATTATGTTCCTAATTTTCAGTGTCAGTTCAGTTCAGTTCAGTTTCTCAGTTGTGTCTGACTCTTTGCAACCCCATGAATCGCAGTACGCCAGGCCTCCTTGTCCATCACCAACTCCCAGAGTTCACCCAAACTCATGTGCATCAAGTCAGTGATGCCATCCAGCCATCTCATCCTCTGTCGTCCCCTTCTCCTCCTGCCCCCAATCCCTCCCAGCATCAGACCCTTCCCCAATGAGTCAACTCTTCACATTGAGGTGGCCAAAGTATTGGAGTTTCAGCCTCAGCATCAGTCCTTCCAATGAACACCCAGGACTGGTCTCCTCTAGGATGGACTGGTTGGATCTCTTTGCAGTCCAAGGGACTTGCAAGAGTCTTCTCCAGCACCACAGTTCAAAAGCATCAATTCTCTGGCGCTCAGCTTTCTTCACAGTCCAACTCTCACATCCATACATGACCACTGGAAAAACCATAGCCTTGACTAGACAGACCTTTGTTGGCAAAGTAATGTCTCTGCTTTTCAGTATGCTATCTAGGTTGGTCCTGGCACCCCACTCCAGTACTCTTGCCTGGAAAATCCCATGGATGGAGGAGCCTGGTGGGCTGCAGTCCATGGGGTCGCTAAGAGTCGGACACAACTGAGGGACTTCACTTTCACTTTTAACTTTCATGCATTGGAGAAGGAAATGGCAACCGACTCCAGTGTTCTTGCCTGGAGAATCCCAGGGACGGGGGAGCCTGGTGAGCTGCCATCTATGGGGTCGCATAGAGTCAGACCTGACTGAAGTGACTTAGCAGTAGCAGCAGGTTGGTTATAACTTTCCTTCCAAGGAGTAATGTAGTGATATGTAATTTGATCTTTTGTTTAAATCCCTACATTTTATAGTTTTTATTAGTTAAATACAAATGAAACAGTAATATTGATTTTAAGATCTATTATTCAGAGAACCTTCAATTTTGTGCTGCAAGATATTACAGATAAATTAAAACCAGTGAAAGGATCAGTGGGATCTCATATTAGTCATGATACATTGGCAGCAGCATAGGGAGGAATTTGAGTTTTACTGGAGATAAAAAAAAGGAAGAAAAGGCTAAAAGTATTGCTTTACCTCAGTGATTTAAAAAAAAAAAAGCTGGAAGGTTTTTTGGCTTCTAAATTGTCTTTTACAATTTTAGAGTCAAAATTCTTGATACAGTTCAGTAAGTGAGCATGTACAAGAGACTAGTGATTATTTATTATTGTTTCTACTTGGAGGGTAATTGTTTTACAATATTGTGTTGGTTTCTGCCATAAATCAACATGAATCAGTCATAGGTATACATATATACACTCCCTTTTGAACCTCCCACACCATCTTACCTCTCTAGGTTGTCATAGAGCACTGGGTTTGAGTTCCCTGTGTCATACAGTAAATTCCCACTGGCTATCTGTTTTACATATGGTAATTTATATGTTTCAATGCTGCTCTTTTATTTCAGAAAATTTCTGGAAATGATATTGAGTAATAGTAATTCTTTTCTTACAGATCAGTCTATAGAGTCTCTTTCATATGTACATGGCCTAGAGAGAGGAAAATCTAGATGCTTGAAGACCAGATTCAAGGCCACTGCAATCATCCAGATAATAGGTTGAGTGGTTCGGGAGATCTGAAATGGAAAAAATTCCTAGAGACTACAAACTAGTTAATGTCACTTCCATATGGGTTGAGCTTGTAGACTTTTAATAAAGATCAGGATCATATAGGTAATCAATGTAAAGCGTAGGTTAGACAGAGGGTTTTGAGAAGGTGATATTAGAGAAGTTAAGAGCAATACCTAGGAATCAGACTCCGTGATATTGTAGCCCAGTTCTACACTTAATAGTGGAAATTATTTTATCTTTTTATGCCTAGTTTTCTCATCCCTGAACTAGTGCTATTAAGAGTAGCCAGTTTCCTAGGGTTTAAAGATTTAGTGAGATAATATATGTAAATGACAACATTTACAAGATGTTTTTAAAAAATGAAAACTTTTAATAGTTGTTGTTATTATATGGAGTCACATAGGAACAGGTTTTAATCCTTGCTCCTGTATGACTATTGGCAAATTAGTTAAATTACCTTTGTTTAACTATCTTTATATTTATTATGGGAGAAATTTATATATTTCATAGAATGGTTTTAGGGCTTTATTTAGATAAATATAGGTAGTAATCTTTTAACACATCACTTCATGGGCAATAGATGGGGAAACAGTGGAAACAGTGTCAGACTTTATTTTTTGGGGCTCCAAAATCACTGCAGATGGTGACTGCAGCCATGAAATTAAAAGACGCTTACTCCTTGGAAGGGAAGTTATGACCAACCTAGATAGCATATTCAAAAGCAGAGACATTACTTTGCCAACAAAGGTCTGTCTAGTCAAGGCTGTGGTTTTTCCTGTGGTCATGTATGGATGTGAGAGTTGGACTGTGAAGAAGGCTGAATGCCAAAGAATTGATGCTTTTGAACTGTGGTGTTGGAGAAGACTCTTGAGAGTCCCTTGGACTGCAAGGAGATCCAACCAATCCATTCTGAAAGAAATCAGCCCTGGGATTTTTTTTGGAGGGAATGATGCTGAAGCTGAAACTCCAGTACTTTGGCCATCTCATGTGAAGAGTTGACTCATAGGAAAAGAGTCTGATGCTGAGAGGGATTGGGGGCAGGAGGAGAAGGGGACGACAGAGGATGAGATGGCTGGATGGCATCACTAACTTGATGGACCTGAGTTTGAGTGAACTCCGGGAGTTGGTGATGGACAGGGAGGCCTGGCGTGCTGCGATTCATGGGGTCGCAGAGTCGGACATGACTGAGCGACTGAACTGAACTGAACTGAAATGCTCAATAAATGATAGCATCCATTAGCATTCTCCAAAGAGATGAAGTACCTGGTTTAAATAATCTGCTTTTAGGGAGGAAATGAAATACATAGAGACATAAAATCTATCTCCTATATATCATTATTTAAAATTAGCTTCTAGTTTTTAAAACTTTAAAATGTAGCCACTAATTAAATCCAGTTCAGTTGTTTGTATGGAGAAATAGGTGAGAAACATCAGATAACTGTATATGTAGAAGACCTAGTATTGATGAATTTTAAAATCTTGAGGATGGATTGTCTTGATAAATCCACAGGCTTGCAGAAAACACTAGAACATTAAAGGTAAATAATTTTGGCTTATAAAAATGATACTGGATGTTTATGTAAGAGTCTCATGTGTTATCAACTTCAAACAAAAACTTGGAGATTTAATTCTGTTCAACACATAGAGGACCACTTGAGTGTAAGAAATTTTTCTACTCAGCAATTTCCAAACTGTTGTTGTTGTTCAGTTACTAAGTCATGTCTGACTCTTTGTGACCCCATGGACTGCAGTAGGTCAGGCCGCTATCTCCCAGAGTGTGTTCAAACTCATGTCCATTGAGTCAATGATACTATCTTACCTCTCAAAGTATCTTTCATTTATTTATCCAAATCTTTAAAAAGTATTTTAAGCAACAACCTCTCCTAGTTCTTGCAATGGTGACAATTAATTCTAGTATACTGTAATTCAGTGATGGGGTTTACTTTTATACCATCCAAACTTTTCAGAATTTTAAAACTTGAGTTGGTTTTCCCCATTTCTGTTTCCCAGTATGAATAATATCTACCCTAAGAGTCTTATTCTGTATTAGCAAGTCCATTCCCAGTCTAGAGCCCATACCTATTGAGTAAATACTACAAAACATTTACAGATACTAGAGAGGAATCTAAAAAATTGTGATGTAGCTCCTCAGGAGAGGGTGAAATTCTAGCTTAGAAATTAATTGGACAAATGATCATTTTCCCCAATTTTTTTAGTTTTAGAAAAACTTAGCCTTTTTAATATGGAAGGAAAAGTCACAAAAATCAATTAATAAAAAGTCCTGAAAACATCCAGTCTTGCTTGAATTATTAAGTTAATTTTGTGAGACCTGTGTATGCTCATAGCTTATTTTACATTGCATATGTAGTCATATGTCTTGTAACACTATTCCCATTGCATATTGGTAGAATTAAATACTTAATCTTTTCAAAAGACCACATTTTCCCCACCAATCTTCTGTCTTATTTGTTTGAGACCTGACATTGTTGTAGAATATATACATGCATGTAAATCTGCATGATACCAACTACATGAACGTTAATAAGGAATATGTGGAAATGAATGATGGCATGATATCAAAGAATTCTGAAGGGCTGTTTGAGATCAACTTCTAACTCTAACAAACACTCCTAACCCTAAAGGAGAAAATACCTGATTTGACAGAGAAAGAGCTCGGGTTGCAAAGGAATAAACAAGAACTATACAAGGAAGATGGATCAGGTTGGCCAGAGATGGGAACATGCCTCTTGAATGAAAAAAGTACAATAGGAAGGAGAGAAAGAGGGAGAAAAGGAGAGTGGAAAATCTCAAGTCATTCTAAAAGGGCCTGTATGAGAACTTCTAATTCTATCATCTGACTGAAAATGAAGCAGGCTGCCTTGAAAAATTGTGAGTGTGGAGATACTCAGGTTGAGACTGTCTCCTCATTGGATGTTGAGGGAATTCATACACCAGTTGGAAGTTAGGCTTCTAGAAGGAGCCTTTAGAGATATGCTCCACCTCTGCGACGTGGTGATTATAGCAGTTACATTGCTGATTAGCCAGCAAATAGAGTATCTCAAAGACATGACAGTACAATTGATTGCCCTGTAATTATAAATGAACCCCTCTATTAACTACAATGAGTTTTTTTTTTAAAAACACACTACTGAAGCAATACATTTTTTAAGGTTTATGTTTTTCATTATATGTATATGTTATACTTCTAAACCATTGCAAATCCCATTGTTTAAAATTGAAGTATAGTTGATTCACAATGTTGTGTTAGTTTCAGGGGCACAGCAAAGTAAATCAGTAATACGTACATATAATCTTTTCTATTATAGGTTGTTATAGGATATTGAATATAGTTCCCTGTGTACTACAGTAGGACCCTGTTGTTCATCTATTTCATATATAATGGTGTGTCTCTGTTGATCCTAAGCAGCTAACTTATCCCTTCCCTCCCTTCCCTTTGGTAACCATAAGTTTGTTTTCTGTGTCTGTGATTCTGTGTCTATTTTGTAAGTAAGTTCATTTGTCCTATTTTTTAGGTTCCACATATAAGTTATATCATATAATATTTGTTTTTCTCTGACTTAATATGATATCTCTAGGCCCATCCATGTTGCTTCAGATGGCAATATTTCATTCTTTTTATGGCTGAGTAATATTCCATCGTATGTCTATATACCACATCTTTCTCCACTCACCTGTTGATGGACATTTAGGGTGCTTCCATGTTTTGGCTATTAAAATAGTGTTGCTACGAATTTTGGAGTACATTATCTTTTTGAGCAATGCATTCTTTCATTGGAAGATTATGTCACATTCTGTAATTTTCTAAATTGCATTTAAGAAAAATCTGCCTTCTACCAGCGTAAATAACCAAAAAAAAAAAAAAAAATCTAAAACTGTCTTAGACTGAGATTTTAACATAGAGATACCTTTATTTGAATCAAAATTCTTAAAAAAAAAAAAACAGAACAATTAAAGCTTATATGTTTGGCTGATAATTTTTTAAAGGCTTAGATTTTGTCATACCCTGTGCCTTTCAAAAAGCTCAGATATACCCCAAGTTAATAAAGAAATGTCTCTTAAGTGTTTTCATCCTCTAAAAGTCTAGTTTGATGAGTTTCATTTCTTCTTATGCTGATCTATCAGCACATTATCTTCTGCAAAGTGAAATGAAAGCAGTGTGACAGTGAAGTATGTAGTAACTGGAAGCCCTTAAAATTGTACTTTATGTTGGTTCATGGCAAGTTTAAAAAAATACAGTGACTTTGGGAGACTCTTTTCTTACTAGGTAGTTTATATAATGAAATCAAACAAAATTCTTAAGTTTTATTCCTAATGCTGTTTGATTATTTTTCATAATTGAATTTTTTTGCTGCTAAAGTACAAAAATTAATACATTCCCCCTCATTGTTTATTTCGAAGGCAAATTTTCAGATTTTAAATTCTGAGATTCCTTTGTATACTTCTCGTTTAAAACAAATAGATTCTGTGACTTAAAATTTTCACCAAACACATTTTTATGACTGACAAAATAGTGGCCCTAAATTCCCAGTGGATATTAAACACTCTGTGAAAATAACAGAAATCTTGGGAAAATGTGACTTTGAAGAAGGATAATGCATAGGTGTGATCAGCATCATTTATTGTCGGCAGAATGGCAAAACCCTATAAATAATTTATCTTCTTAAGGCTTGACCGATACTTAGCGAATCCCTGTGTCATCATCAGCATTATTTAAAAGATGGCATAGAAGGTAACATCTGGGAGCCAATTCATCATTTAATTAAATTATCCTGTAATGAAATCTTCTGTAATGAGATTAATTTTAATTATTAATCAGGAGTTGACATGGGCACAAGGCATCATGAATAATAAATGAAAGACTTTGTCTGTTCCATTTCTAAGAAAGGACCTACTTTACACTGTTTGTTATACAGCCCTGCTGAGTCCTTGCAATGTAATCATCCAAGAAGCAGGCTTGATTTTTATTTCAGAAACTAGAGAGAGGGTAACTGGTTAGTATTTTCAGATTTGAATTCCAAATTTATGCATTTTCAGTGTACACATTGATGTTTTTTAGTTGAAGCAATTTTCAGGCTTTAGAGCATGTTGAGTATGTCAAAGATAGAAAATGTCTTTACAAAGTAATATGAGTTAAATTAATAATTCAGGTATAAAAATGTCACCTTGTCCCCCAGCTTGATTGAGATATAATTAATGTATAAAGTTGTGTAAGTTTACAGTGTACAGTGTGCTAATTTGATGCACATATATATATATGGACCATAGCACATACACACATATATATGTATGTCTATAGTGAAGTGGTTACTGGAGGAAGGTTAGTTAACACATTGATAACCTTACATAATTAGGTTTTTATGTGTTTGTGGTGAGAACTATTCATTTCGATATTTGGCAAAACTAATACAACATTGTAAAGTTTAAAAATAAAATTAAAAAAAAAAGAATTACTTTCTTGAAACTTTCAAATGTATAATAAACCTATTGTTAACTGTAGTCACCATGCTGTATACTAGTTCCCTAGAAGTTAATTATCTTATAACAGAAAGTACGTACCTTTGGAAAATGTCGCCTTTAATGGTTTAAGTAGTTAATTGCAGTCACACTTTGCTGTCAGCTCTAGGTATAAAACTGTGGTCTCTTAAGAACAATACATCAATTCCTGACAGATCTGTCCAAGTTGGGTAGTTGGATCGTGGCCTCCGGTCAGGCTTATAGGATTGATCAGACTTATAGGTTGATCAGTCGACTGGATCAGAATTCACTGGGGACTCAGCAGTGCCCTGGGAGTGCTTAGCATTTGCATGATCACCATACAGAGCCTTCCCTGAGATTCTGGCCACATTTGCTGAGGTCTTATGACTTCCCTTTACCTTGGTTTCCTGAATGGAGGATGACTGTAAAAAGAGAAATGAGACCTACTCTTTGCAGCAACAGATAACAGAAAGTGAAAGTGTTAATTGCTCAGTCGTGTCTGACTCTTAGCGACCCCATGGACTGTAGCCTGCCAGGCTCCTTTGTCCATGGGGATTCTCCTCTGTCCATGAAATTTTCCAGTCAAGAATACTGGCGTGGGTTGCCATTTCCTTCTCCAGGGAATCTTCCCAGCTTAGAGATCAATCCAGGTCTCCTGCATTGTAGGCAGACTCTTCACCTTCTGAGTCACCAGGGAAGGGATAGATATCAGGGTGAGGGTCAAACTAACAGGAAAGCAGATGGAAGGGACTGAAACACACGCACAAACTGGCCGTCTCATCCTACTTGACTAAAGCCCTTTCAACAGATTCCCAATTTCATTTAGACTAAAATCTAATATTCTTACTAGGCCTACAAAGCTTCTTTAACTTCTTCAACTTTTTTCAGTCCACCCCATGCCTTGCCCCACCCCATATACGCATACTCATTCCATTATACTCCCAATCATATTATTTTAGGAATGGAAGGGGCCATGATTTTTCCTACTTCAAGACCTCTATCTGGATCCTTTCCAGATTAACTTCCAGTTATCCTTCAGATCTTAGCTTAAATCTCACTTCTTCCAGGAAGTCGTCCCAGATTCCCCAGTCTGAATCATTTCCCTTCCATTTTGTAGACTCTCATCACTTCTCCAATGATTCATTTAGTATTGTGTTAATTTGGACTTACCATGTGCTAAGCAGCTTTTGCTTTCATTCCTATAACTTACCACTGGGTGCATTGTATAGTCACTTTCTGTGATTATTTCTCTTTCCCACTAGACTGTAAGCCCCATAAAGGCAGGAAACATGCTGAAGCCCTGGCTCAGTGCCTGGTACATAGTGTTCACTTAGTGAATACTTGATGAATAAGAACAACAGAGATGAGAACTTCTTAACAATTTAATATAGACACTAAAATGGGCTTACTTAAGAGGCAATACACTTTCCATCCTTGGAAATATTTTAAAAGAACCTGGATAACTCTGTGTTAGAGTCGAAAGGGTAAGAGGATTTAAGCAACAGAAAAAAAAACTGACACAGATAACCATAAAATTTTATTCTATTTCTGTGTAGTGGTGGTTCTCGTATATAGAAAACACTCAATAAGTAATTACTTACTAATTGATTAAGACATTATTACTTCTTGGTGAGAATCTCTCAATATTCCGTTTATAAAAGAAATTGAATATTTTTTCTAATTCATTCTTTACATAGTTGTTGAAAATACTGTGTAAAAACAGAAACCACTGGCTCAATATTTTAGCCATAGCAGCAGCATCCAACATCAAATAATCCCCTCTGATTCTTTTTTCTCTTTATTTCCAACCAACTGTATTAGTAAGAATCACTGTCTTAATATATTAAAACATAATGAATGTATAGAAAAAAGGAAAATAAGTCATATGAGAACTATAGAGTATTATCAATTATGTAATCTGATTAAGTTGTTTCATACAGGTCCATTTTGAATGTTATTACTACGTAGTGAAAAAATTTTGCAGATAATAAAATTATCTTGTCTTCTGAAAAAACTTCTTTATGATTAGGAACTTTACTGGTAGGGCATACACACACACACACACATGTGCACACACACACACAAAGTAACTCTTTTAATTGGTAAAATTCCACTGCTCTCAGCTATCTCTCAATCTTGACCACTTAGTATAATTACAGAGATAGAACAGAAGAAACATTGAGCCTCTGTGTGTACAGTTCTCTAACCCATTTTACTGTTTTGCTCAGTGATAATGGATCAGTCTTTGGGAAGGATATCTTATACTCCACCTTATAGCTTTCAGCTTATAATATGACTGAAATTTGAATTAGCAGATACACATGCTAAAAGCAAAACATCTTTTTTTATTCTGGTTTTACAAGCATAAATTGTCCATGATAGGCCTCAAGGCATATAGGGACAGACTTCACATAACTATTTCCTCATGCTCCTTTTGTCTAAGAGAAGAGATTCAAGCCTGCAGTGTTTTGCAATCAGAGATTTAAAATAGTCCAGCCTGGACTGGAACATTTCTTTCAGCATGATCTGTGTGCTTGCAGGTTGGTAGGAATAGAAAGACTTTCAGAGCAGGATTTTTTTGTTCTTAAGTGGTATCTGGAAATTGTATTAGTAATTGCGATGAGCAGGCTCTGCTACCACGTGTCTAGTTGGCATGTGTCACCAGAGCTGAACATTTTAGCACAAACTAGAGGTAGTATTGTGTTTCAGTAGTTTTCCTACATGACTGTGCCTTTGCCAATCTATCTATTTGATCACTCTCAGCCAGGAAAAAAAAACACCCTAGTGACCTCCACCAAATTCTTTATAAAATAGTCTGTTTTATTAAGGTTCATTTTATTAAAGCTCTATTATTAGTCTGGAGCTTGATAAGTATTAGCATATATATCAGAAATAGTACTTTTATAAATGATAATTTAGCATCCATTGATCTTTTGTTGAGAATTTGCTTTCACTACTGAAATTTCAAAGTCCAGTTGGTAACAACTACTTATAGACCAAGCCAATAAATAATAGTTTTTAACTGATTTTAGAGTAAGAAAGTTGGAGAGTTCTGATGGATCATCTTATGTCACTATTGGTATGAAACAATGTGTTTGTTATAAGAGAGAATTCTTTATTCTACAGAAGAAAGGAAAGTTATTTTTAGATATGACCGATGACATGTTAAAGGCCTTTCTGCACTTCTGTTTTTTTTCAGGATAGTTCATTGATCCAGATCACTAACAATACTTTTCATTAAAAAGAAAAACCATAGCAGTGGTTCAGCAGCTTTGCTTTTGTTATCCTTAAGGCTTTGCTTTTCCTTTTTAACTAATTGTAGGTGGACTCAATGATAAGTCCTGGGGACTTGGATTGATAGTTTATACATTTTTACAGACACTTCCATTCTGTCTCTAGATAGTTCAAGAGATAAATAAAAATAAAAAGTGACACTATGCAGTAGATTTACTTAGTCCAGTAGTCACGTATAGATGTCAGAGTTGGACCATAAGGAAAGCTGAGTGCCGAAGAATTGATGTTTTTGAATTGTGGTGTTGGAGAAGACTCTTGAAAGTCCCTTGGACTGCATGGAAATCAAATTAGTTGATCCTAAAGAAAATCAACCCTGAATATTCATGAGAAGGACTGATGCTAAAGCTAAAACTCCAATACTTTGACCACCTGATGTGAAGAACCAACTCATTGGAAAAGACCCTGATAGCTGGGAAAGATTGAAGGCAAAAGGAGAAGGGGTCAGCAGAGGATGAGATGGTTAGATAGTATCACTGACTCAATGGACATGGATTTGAGCAAACTACAGGAGATAGTGGAGGATGGGGGAGCCTGGCATGCTTCAGTACATAGGGTTGCAGAGTTGGACATGACTTACTGACTGAACAACAACAATTCACTTATTCAACAGGTGTTTATTGAGCATTTACTATGTTGCAGCCCATGTCTGGTAAAACAATGGATTCTGTTCTTGCCCTCATGTTGCTTGCAGTCAAGTTAGTAAAAGAGAGTTAAAGCAAATAACCATGAAATAAATGTAAAATCCAACCAAATCTTAAAGTCTTAAGATTTAAAGATCCAAATCCAAATCTTAAGTACTGCAAAGTTAGATTAAATAGTTAAGAGGTTTCTCAGAGGAAAAGATTGATTGAAGACTAAAACTGATGAATAGGTATTAAGTAGGAAGAAGTGGTTGTAGAACATTCTAGTGGGGGAACAGCCTGCACAGTGTAGGAGGAGATGCATGGTGCATTGTAGATGGAACCCAGAGAGCAAAGTAAGCTTCAAGTGCAGACAAAAAGCTGACCAGGTGAGTAGGGGCCATTTTTGTCTTTATCCTAAGCCCTTGTAGTGCTGAACATGTGTGTATGTGTGTGTGTGAGAGAGAAGGAGAGAAAAAGATTTGCTTTTAGAAAAGATGATTTCAGCTATACTATAAAATATAGGTTGTAGGCATTAATAGAGGATTCAAAGTAGCAAAGACATGAAAATCCATAGTGATTCTCTGGATTCTCTGAATCCGAAGTGATTCTCTGGGGTAGGGTTGAAGTGGAGAAAAACTCTTCTTCACAGGATGCCAGCTATTGTAAGTATAGGAATGATAGAAAGTCACCATTTTTGAAATTTCTAATATAATATCTGATAGGTGTATCATTAACAAAAGCCAAAATCACTAGATGAATGCCTGTTGGAAATTAGTATATTCATATGGTGCAAAGTATCATTTTAAAGACTTGAGTACTAATTACTGAAGAAAAATTATAATTTTCCAATGGAGGGTCACCACTTGGTCACTTGGTTTGACTTTACACATAATGGATTTGTGATATTTTAAGAAATATAAATGGAACTGTATCATTTGATTATATAGGGTACTTAAAAAGTTTGGTTGGGAAAGCAGATTTTTAGAAATTACTATAGTGCATTTCTTTTGCACAAAATAGCACTCATTTGGTATATTTCTCTAATTGTTCTTGCTTAACCTGGTTTTCAGACAACTAAATGATGAATTTTTTTAGTGGTAAAATTTTAAACATCACTTTTCTCCACTGTTTACTCTCTATGCAGCTACACCATGTAAAAATACTATATAAGCTATTATTTCATAATTTCTTCAAATATAAAAGTTAACATTAATTCTTCATAGATTACAAAAAGTCAAATACTTTAGGGCTAACTTTGTGGGCTGATCTGTCTAATCATTAGCCCTAAAAAATTGCCAAATTATTACTACAACAAATAATGCTTATTTTTTCCAGTTTCAGTTCAGTCACTCAGTCGTGTCTGACTCTTTGTGACCCCATGGACTGCAGCACATCAGGCTTCCCTGTCCATCACCAATTCCCAGAACCTACTAACCTAATGTCCATCATGTTGGTGATACCATCCAACCATCTTACCCTCAGTTTTCCCCTTCTCCTCCCACCTTCACTCCTTCCAAGAAACAGGGTCTTTTCCAATGAGTTGGTTCTTTGTAACAGGTGGCCCAAGATTTGGAGTTTCAGCTTCAGCATCAGTCCTTCCAATGAATATTCAGGACTGATTTCTTTTAGGATGGACTGGTTGGATCTCCTTGCAGTCCAAAGGACTCTCAAGAGTCTTCTCCAACACCATAGTTCAAAAGCATCAATTCTTTCGTGCTCAGCTTTCTATATAGTCCAACTCTCACATCCATACATGACTACTGAAAAAACTATAGCTTTGACTAGATGGACCTTTGTTGGCAAAGTAATGTCACTGCATTTTAATAAGCAATCTAGGTTGGTCATAGCTTTTCTTCCAAGGAGCAAGCATCTTTTAATTTCATGGCTGCAGTCACCATATGCAGTGATTTTGGAGCCCAAGAAAATAAAGTCTGTCACTATTTCCATTGTTTCCCCCATCTATTTGCCTGAAGTAATGGGACCAGATGCCGTGATCTTAGTTTTCTGAATGTTGAGCTTTAAGCCAACTTTCTCACTCTCCTCTTTCACTTTCATCAAGAGGCTCTTTGCTTTCTGCCATAAGGGTGGTGTCATCTGCATATCTGAGGTTATTGATATTTCTTCTGGCAATCTTGATTGCAGCTTGTGCTTCATCCATCCTGGCATTTTGCATGATGTACTCTGCATATAAGTTAAATAAGCAGAGTGACAGTATACAGCCTTGACGTACTCCTTTCCCGATTTGGCACCAGTCTGTTGTTCCATGTCCAATTCTAACTGTTGCTTCTTGACCTGCATACAGATTTCTTAGGAGGCAGATCAGGTGGTCTAGTATTCCCATTTTTTGAAGAATTTTCCACGGTTTGTTGTGATCCACACATTCAAAGGCTTTGGCATAGTCAATAAAGCAAAGTAGATGTTTTTGTGGAACTTTCTTGTTTTTTAGATGATACAGCAGATGTTGGCAATTTGATCCCTGGTTCCTCTGCCTTTTCTAAATCCAGCTTGAACATCTGGAAGTTCACAGTTCACATACTGTTGAAGCCTGGCTTGGAGAATTTTGAGCTTTACTTTACTAGCATGTGAGATGTGTGCAATTGTGCGGTAGTTTGAGCATTCTTTGGCATTGCCTTTCTTTGGGATTGGAATGAAAACTGACCTTTTCCAGTCCTGTGGCCACTGCTGAGTTTTTCAGATTTGCTGGCATATTGAGTGCAGCACTTTCAAAACATAATCTTTCAGGATTTGAAATAGCTCAACTGGAATTCCATCACCTCCACTAGCTTTGTTCGTAGTGATGCTTTCTAAGGCCCATTTGACTTCACATTCCAGGATGTCTGGCTCTAGGTGAGTGATCACACCATCGTGATTATCTTGGTCAGTTCAGTTCAGTTCAGTTGAGTCGCTCAGTCATGTCCGACTCTCTGCGACCCCATGAATCACAGCACGCCAGGCACCCCTGTCCATCACCAACTCCTGGAGTTCACTCAGACTCATGTCCATCAAGTCAGTGATGCCATCCAGCCATCTCCTCCTCTGTTGTCCCCTTCTCCTCCTGCCCCCAATCCCTCCCAGTATCAGAGTCTTCTCCAATGAGTCAACTCTTCGCATGAGGTGGCCAAAGTACTGGAGTTTCAGCTTTAGCATCATTCCTTCCAAAGAAATCCCAGGGCTGATCTCCTTTAGAATGGACTGGTTGGATCTCCTTGCAGTCCAAGGGACTCTCAAGAGTCTTCTCCAACACCACAGTTCAAAAGCATCAATTCTTCGGCGCTCAGCCTTCTTCACAGTCCAACTTTCACATCCATACATGACCACAGGAAAAACCATAGCCTTGACTAGACGGACCTTTGTTGGCAAAGTAATGTCTCTGCTTTTCAATATGCTATCTAGGTTGGACATAACTTCCCTTCCAAGGAGTAAGCGTCTTTTAATTTCATGGCTGCAGTCACCATCTGCAGTGATTTTGGAGCCCCCCAAAAATAAAGTCTGACACTGTTGTCACTGTTTCCCCATCTATTTCCCATGAAGTGATGGGACCAGATGCCATGATCTTCGTTTTCTGAATGTTGAGCTTTAAGCCAACTTTTTCACTCTCCACTTTCACTTTCATCAAGAGGCTTTTTAGTTCCTCTTCACTTTCTGCCATAATGGTGGTGTCATCTGCATATCTGAGGTTATCAATATTTCTCCCGGCAATCTTGATTCCAGCTTGTGTTTCTTCCAGTCCAGCGTTTCTCATGATGTACTCTGCATAGAAGTTAAATTACTCTGCTATAAAAAAGAACACATTTGATTCAATTCCAATGAGATGGATGAAACTGGAACCTATTATACAGAGTGAAGTAAGGCAGAAAGAGGCATCAATACAGTATATTAGTGCATATTATGGAATTTAGAAAGACAGTAACGACGACCCCATATGCAAGACAGCAAAAGAGACACAGATGTAAAGAACATACTTTTGGACTGTGTAGGAAAAGGCGAGGGTGGAACAATATGAGAGAATAGCATTGAAACATGTATATTACCGTATGTAAAATAGATGACCAGTGCAAATTCGATGCATGAAGCAGGGCACCTAAAGCTGGTGCTCTGGGACGACCCAGAGGGATGGGGTGGGGAGGGAGGTGGGGAAGCGGGTTCAGGATGGTGGGACACATATACACCCGTGGCTGATTCATGTTGATGTATGGCAAAAACCACGACAATATTGTAAGGTAATTAGCCTCCAATTAAAATAAATAAATTAATGAAAAAAAAAAGTCTATCTGTAAACAAATGACAAATAGTTCAACATAAAGACCATGGCTCCTGACATAACAATTTGGTTGTGTTGTACTTTTGCTCGCTGCCAGACTTGTGCCTTAAAAGAATTTCTTCAGTTCAGTTCAGTTCAGTCGCTCAGTTGTGTCCAACTCTTTGCGACCCCATGAATTGCAACATGTCAGGCCTCCCTGTCCATCACCCAAACTCATGTCCATCAAGTCAGTGATGCCATCCAGCTATCTCATCCTCTGTTGTCCCCTTCTCCTTCTGCTCCCAATCCCTCCCAGCATCAGGGTCTTTTCCAATGAGTCAACTCTTCACACGAGGTGGCCAAAGTACTAGAGTTTCAGCTTCAGCATCAGTCCTTCCAAAGAAATCCCAGGGCTGATCTCCTTTAGAATGGACTGGTTGGATCTCCTTGCAGTCCAAGGGACTCTCAAGTATCTTCTCCAACAGTTCAAAAGCATCAATTCTTCGGCCCTCAGCTTTCTTCACAGTCCAACTCTCACATCCATACATGACCACTGGAAAAACCATAGCCTTGACTAGACGGACCTTTGTTGGCAAAGTAATGTCTCTGCTTTTCAATATGCTATCTAGGTTGGTCATAACTTCCCTTCCAAGGAGTAAGCGTCTTTTAATTTCATGGCTGCAATCACCATCTGCAGTGATTTTGGAGCCCCCAAAAATAAAGTCTGACACTGTTTCCACAGTTTCCCCATCTATTTCCCATCAAGTGATGGGACCGGATGCCATGATCTTCATTTTCTGAATGTTGAGCTTTAAGCCAACTTTTTCACTCTCCACTTTCACTTTCATCAAGAGGCTTTTTAGTTCCTCTTCACTTTCTGCCATAAGGGTGGTGTCATCTGCATATCTGAGGTTATTGGTATTTCTTCTGGCAATCTTGATTCCAGCTTGTGCTTCTTCCAAACCAGCGTTTCTCAGGATGTACTCTGCATGTAAGTTAAATAAGCAGGGTGACAATATACAGCCTTGACATACTCCTTTTCCTATTTGGAACCAGTCTGTTGTTCCATGTCCAGTTCTAACTGTTGCTTCTTGACCTACATACAGGTTTCTCAAGAGGCAGATCAGGTGGTCTGGTATTCCCATCTCTTTCAGAATTTTCCACAGTTTATTATGATCCACCCAGTCAAAGGCTTTGGCATAGTCAATAAAGCAGAAATAGATGTTTTTCTGGAACTCTCTTGCTTTTTCTATGATCCAGCGGATGCTGGCAATTTGATCTCTGGTGCCTCTGCCTTTTCTAAAACCAGCTTGAACATCTGGAAGTTCATGGTTCACATATTGCTGAAGCCTGGCTTGGAGAATTTTGAGCATTACTTTACTAGCGTGTGAGATGAGTGCAATTGTGTGGTAGTTTGAGCATTCTTTGGCATTGCCTTTCTTTGGGATTGGAATGAAAACTGCCCTTTTCCAGTCCTGTGGCCACTGCTGAGTTTTCCAAATTTGCTGGCATATTGAGTGCAGCACTTTCACAGCATCATCTTTCAGGATTTGAAATAGCTCCCCTGGAATTCTATCACCTCCACTAGCTTTGTTGTAAAAGAATTTCTTAGGAAACCTTATAGCAGCCACATTTGAAAGTGTTTAGCTTAACTATCACATGATGATTATAGAAGAGGTAATGACTAGCTCTTCTGTGTGTGCCTATATGCATGTGCTCATCAACTCATACACATGTGAGAAAATTTAGAAAATGATAATCAATTACTTTTTTTATCATCTCAGAAATAGGCAGATGTATTAGGTACTAAAAATGCAAATCCTTAAGAATTTTGTGAAAAAGATATCATTTTTGGTCTCTTTAAAAATTGATGGTCTTAGTCATTTTTATCACTATTAGAAGATGTTACAAGGTGCTGAAATCCGTGCTGAAAATGCCAGATGTGGTAAGGAAAGCATTGTGCCCAGTATTGACTCAGGTTCTGTGCAGATTGTGTCACACTCTTTTCACATGTCTTTGCACAAGTCATTGTTGACAAAATCATTTGGTGAGAATTTGGATGGTCTAAGCAATGTGGCTAAGTGAACAGGAGAAAGGACCTTTTCGAGATTCCTGCTGAAGCGGCATGAGGTAGTGAGGCCCATCAGGATAACTTTACTTCCATTTTGTTAGTTCCCGGAAGGAGACAAGTTTGGTCAAAAGAGCCAGTGGAATGAGTGGAGCTGAAGCTTCAGAGTATTGAAGCAGTTGTTGCGAACACAGTGTGTTTGCTGCCTGCCTCCTGCCTTAGCGATCAGCAGGCATATGATAGTTGCAGTTAAATCAGATTGGATTAAATGACCAGAGGTGGTATGGAATCATCAGTGGAAGAATATATCAAATGTATGTGTTTTTAGAAGTGAGGAAATATGATTATTTGGGAAATGAGAATATGCAAGAGAAATGAGGAGGGAAAATAATTCCTGCTTTATTGGGAAAATTATCCTCTGAAAAGTAGATCATGCATTCTTGGCTGTCTAATAAACACAAAAGCCAGGGGGAACCTATAGCCTGTAGTTAGGTCAGAATGTTCAGTAGACATGTGATTTTTTAAATGATAATAGAGAAAAGTTTGAGAGTTAAGAGAGGGTCTACAGAGAGTTTAAGCTTTGATAGGTTGGTTAATAACAAGTTATGATGAAAGTCCAGGTAAGTGCTTAAAAGTACTTAAAGTGGAGAAGAAATGGGAGGTCACTGCCTTTGAGGCAGTGAAGGGCACGCTTCCAGAGGACAGAAAAGGTTAGTAACCTGACATTGACTCATCAGGGGTGAAGACCAAGGATGAATTACAGAGGTGTGTAAAATAGTTCCTGAAACCAACAAGGACACTTGGAACATTTATCCTGGGATTGGTAAAATTTAGCAACCATTGCGGGTAGAGGCTAGTATGAAGTGGTGGGAAAGACTTGAAAGAGAAGCAGATATTTAATCACAATATCAGGATTTGTTATAGCCATTGAAGTGGGATTAAAAAATTGTCACCAATGTGTAGAGTGTACAAAAGCCTAATGTGTTCAAGCATGGGCAAAAGTTTATTCCACACTCTTTCTGTTTACTGGAGGGATTGTGGTTATAGACTCAGACAAACAGAGTCTAAAAGCCGAGCAGCAGTTGTATAATCCTCTGGATAAAGAGTAGTTCTTCTGCCTTTGTCCCTTTGAACACACATATCTTCACTCCTGACTTTTGTCACTCCAAGGGGCATGACCGTGTTTGACCTAGAGTGTTATCAAGGTCACCCTCGTTCCTTTCTTCACATTTCCCAACGTGGGTCCTTCAGGTAGCCTACGTATCTCTTCCCTGTGTTCATCTATTGCTTTGTTTTTCAAGTCTTTTTTAGAGGAGGAAGGTCTTCTCTTAAAATGTGTGTTTCACAGATCCAGGGTTTTTATCCGTGGCCTGTATCAGAGCACATATAAATGTAGGTGTGAAACTTTGTCATTTTCTGAGTTTTTGGTTCCAAGAAAGTAACTTCTGTTGGAAAATCCAGTCTATCAGTAGGTTGTGTTGACCAGAACTTCAAAACCCATCCATACTTTTAAGTCACTTCTCACCCTCCCCCCTTCAGTTTCATGCTAACTAGTGACACAGGTGTGAAGGGATCTTCCTGTGTGTTTGCTGACCCTCTATATTTCTTTCTTCACACAGCAGCCAGGGAGATTCTTGTGAAAACTGACATCAGCTATGCAGTTCTTCTGCTCTCGCCCTCCAGTGACTTCCCATATGATTTATAGTAAAAGCCCACAGCTTTATTGGCCCACAGGGTTCAATAGCACCAGTTTCACCGCTCCCTCTGACTTCAACTTCAAATCCCTTCCCTCTGTCTCTCTCCTCTACAGCTACTTGGCTTCTTTGCTGTTTTCAGACACTCAAAGCACTGTTCTGTTTTAGGACTTGTACACACGCAGCCCCTGAATGTTCGTTTCCTATTTCTACTAGACTTTTTCTCTTATGTTTGTGAGGTTGTTTTACAAGTATCACCTTATCAGTGGAACTTGCTTCCTCCACCCCGATCCTCTCTAATCTACAATTTCTCATAGCCCTTATCACCATCTGTTAGTGTTAGTTGCTCAGTCATGTTCGACTCTTTCACAACCCCATGGACTGTAGCCCTCCAGGCTCCTCTGTCCATGGAATTCTCCAGGCAAGAATACTGGAGTGGGTAGCCATTCCTTTCTCCAGGGGATCTTCCCAACCTAGGGATGGAACCCAGGTTTCCCTCATTGATTCTGTACTGTCTGAGCCACCAAGGAAGCCACATTGACATGTCTGTTTGACTCACTAGAACACAAGCACCAGAAAAGCAGAGATTTTTGTCTGTTTCATTCATGCTTTAGCCCTGAGTTTCTTCAGAGTGCCTGGAACATGGTAGGCCTCCATTAAATGTTACTTGAATAAATAAAAGATTGGATGAACATGTGGATGAATTTAACGTATACGGTAATTTAAATTGTAAAGGTAAGTAGTAAAGCCAGGATTGACACTCAGGCCGCATTTTGGTCAAAGCCACTATTCTTTCTACTTTACCATGTGAACTAATCTGGGTCCTTTCCTGAGAGATGTGGATGAAGCATTAACAGAGGAGCCTTTTGTAGGTCCACCAGAACATTAAAATGTAAATTCCACCTGGATTTAGCTTTATGGACTTTCAAATAAAAAATAGTCTAATAAATTCTAGTTTAGAGGTGTAGATTCAACAGAATTTAGAAAATTCTTTTCTATCATCGAAACAAAGGACTTTTGCATTAGTTGAGTTAAAAAAAAAAATGACTCACAAATGACTAGCTAAGGGAGAGCAAGATTTCTAGATAAGCAGCACAAAAAATTTCTACTGTTTCTCACCAACTATGTAGCTAATGGGGATGGTGGCTTCAAGCCAGCTACCACTTAAGGGAAAAAAAAAAGGCTTACCATTCAACAAGTGAAATAGTTAGTGTGGAATGGATAGCGTCTATTGAAATTTGATTTTCAGCAGTCTCCCAAGTGACTGAATAAATTTTTTCAACCTGTTTAATTTTGTAGCATGCCTTCTCATAGTCAAGTTCAGGATTAATTATATGACAGTATGTGGTCTAATGCTATTGAATTCTTGTCAAAGATATCTTGTGGGGCTATTTGAAACATGCTGGGACCCTAAATGGGCTGACTGACCTAAGGATATTAACCCACAATAGTCAGGGCTTAGTGACTATTTACTGACTGTAGGACTGAGCCCCAAATCTAGATCATAAAATCTCAGAAAGTGAGTTGAAATTGAGACCAGTCTAGATTGGAACCAACACCTGTGGTTTCTTCTGTGGCAGGGTGAAGCCAGGTGGGTAGTACCATGAAATCATTTTGGATCTGGGCTGATATAAGTCTAAGGATGAATTGTAGCCAGCGGGTAAGTAGTGTATACAGGCAGATCCAGTCCCCAGAAGGGTTTCACAGAAGCCTGAACACATTTTCAGGGTCTGGCCAAATGGGATTAATTTCAAGACAATGATATGGGCCCATCTGAGGAAAAGGAGGCAGATACAGGTCAGCAGGCAAATCCAGGAGTAAGGGAGGGCTGTTTTATATTAAGTATCTAAATTTAGGTCCTTCGTTGCCCAGGATTTTCTGATAACAAGGTATATTTGCTGCTCTCCAGTTTAAGGCACAAATTATAATACATGTAGTTTCTAATACTCTTCTAACTGAATTTGGCTTAAGGCACACATTGAACTTCTGCATACTGTAATTCTTTAGCACTCTTATATCTGGGTTTGGCTAGGGTAAAGCGGTAGTGACGAGATTTTGGGATTTTTGAAATCTTTATTTAATATATCTAAGCCATTAAGTAGGCTTGAAATAAACAGCACTGATTTATTTTAATTGTGAAATTTTCCTCATATTTTGATGCTAATATTTCTTTAATAAATTGTACAGGCCTGATTCCTAATGATGTACTTTACTAACAGTTCTATATTCTGAACAGGTGTCTATAATGGGCTTATTGCTCTTTATGATTTTGATGGAATGGATTGTGTTTAATATATTTTTGAGTTAAAAAGAGAAGTAAACAGTTGCCATAAATATGAAAGTTTACAATTGGTGGCTATTTTGAGATATTTCATTTCTTAGCAGTAAAGGTTTCTGCGAAAGAGGTGAATAGTAAATTAACTTTCTTTGAAATGCTTTATGGACTATTCCAGAATATGTGCAAATATGCTGAGAAATGAAGGAGTGGACTTCTTTGAGCACAGCTTGACCTTGGACTAGCCTAACAACAGCTTAGTTGTGAAGAGATATCAAAATAAATTTGTACATGTTAGAAAATACAATTCCTGCTTGTGGCTCCTCAGCTGAATTTATTGGGAGGGCTGTGTTACTGGTTTATATTTCCTACTCACTTGTACAATGTTTGACTCTATCCCTAATGTGCCATCCTTGAGTCCTAGCTTCCTCTGTTTTGGCTTGTTTGACACAGGCCTCGATCCTACATTTCAACTCAGTTTTAGCTGCTTGGTTTTGTCAGTGTTGATTTTGTTCTCTATAAACTAGCCTGATCCTAGCCCAATGATCTCTCCACCTCCGCCACCATCACCAGCAACCATCTCTTCCCTCTGCCCGGACCCTGTACACACACATAAACTATATTCTGATAACCCAAGTTTAATAGATTTAACGAAGACTATTGATAACAAATAACATACCACTTTGCCATTTACAAAGTGTCCACACATTCATTTTCTTATTTGAGATCATGATTGTGATTCTAAAATAGAAAAGTTAGAACGTTGTGAGTTAAAGGCGAGCCACATTTTTCATAACTATTTATACATTTTCACATATACATAAGAAAGGGTCCACTTAGGTTATCTATAAACATGTTCTTGTATTAGAGTGGGAAATCATGGACTTTTCTTTATGTGCAAAATTTTCTTTGCTCACCAGAAAAATATTGCCCCCGAAGTTTTACAAATTTTTTTCATTATTAAGAAATTGTTTGTCAGATACAATTGGCCAATACTTTGGCCTTGTTTGTCAGACTCTAATATGAAAGTGACATCTTGTTCTTAAAATGAGAAGGAAGGACAGTAGATTCTTTATTTGGTGTAGGAACAGAAAAGTGAAAGTGTTAGTTGCTTAGTTCTGTTAGGCTCTTTGTGACCACATGGACTGTAGCCTGCCCACCAGTTTCCTTTGTTCAAGGAATTCTCTAGGCAGGAACACTGGAGTGGTTAGCCATTCCCTTCTCCAGGGGATCTTCTCAACCCAGGAATCGAACCCGGGTCTTCTGCATTGCAGAGCTACTCCTTACTGTCTGAGCCAACTGGGAGGAGGTGGGAACAGATGATGGTAGCAAAGCAGGGTGAATAGGAAAAGAGATGAGCTAGTGTTTAACACATGCTTACATGTTCAGTTCAGTTCAGTTCAGTTGCTCAGTCGTGTCTGACTCTTTGCGACCTCATGGACTGCAGCACGCCAGGCCTCCCTGTCTATCACCAGCTCCTGGAGTCCACCCAAACCCCATGTCCATTGAGTCGGTGATGCCATCCAACCAGCTCATCCTCTTTTGTCCTCTTCTCCTCCTGCCTTCAATCTTTCCCAGCATCAGGGTCTTTTTCAGTAAGTCAGTTCTTTGTATCACGTGGCCAAAGTATTGGAGTTTCAGCTTCAACATCAGTCCTTCCAATGAATATTCAGGACTGATTTCCTTCAGGATGGACTGGTTGGATCTCCTTGCAGTCCAAGGGACTCTCAAGAGTCTTCTCCAACACCACAGTTCAAAGGCATCAATTCTTCGGCACTCAGCTTTCTTTATAGTCCAGCTCTCACATCCATACATGACTACTGGAAAAACCATAGCTTTGACTAGACGGACCTTTGTTGGCAAAGCAATATCTCTGCTTTTTAACATGCTATATAGGTTGGTCATAACTTTTTTTTTTTTCTTAAGGAGTAAGCGTCTTTTAATTTCATGGCTGCAGTCACCATCTGCAGTGATTTTGGAGCCCAAGAAAATAAAGTCTGCCACTGTTTCCACTGTTTCTCCTTCTATTTGCCATGAAGTGATGGGACCAGATGCCTTGATCTTAGTTTTCTGAATTTTGAGCTTTAAGCCAACTTTTTCACTCTCCTTTTTCACTTTCATCAAGAGGTTCTTTAGTTCTTCTTCACTTTCTGCCAGAAGGGTGTTGTCATCTGCATATCTGAGGTTATTGATATTTCTCCCAGCAATCTTGATTCCAGTTTGTGCTTCCTCCAGCCCAGCGTTTCTCATGAAGTACTCTGCATATAAGTTAAATAAGCAGGGTGACAATATACAGCCTTGACGTACTCCTTTTCCTATTTGGAACCAGTCTGTTGTTCCATGTTGTAACATGCTTACATGTTGCTGCTGCTGCTGCGTCACTTCAGTTGTGTCCGATTCTGTGCGACCCCATAGACAGCAGCCCACCAGGCTTCCCCGTCCCTGGGATTCTCCAGGCAAGAACACTGGAGTGGGTTGCCATGTTAGGTGGGGTCATATGGACTAAAAGTCAGGAGACCCAAGCCCTTAATTATGTGACACACCTAACTTATCTCAGCTCTTTGATTACCACATATGGAGTAGATCTAGGACCCTAGATCAGGGAGAATGTCATGGACAGAGGAGCCTGGCAAGCTGCAGTGCATGGGGTTGCAAACAGTCAGACATGACTGAAGCGACTTAGCATGCATGCACGTGTATATCAGTATCATTAGAACTGAGAAACTTGCTTATCTCCTAAAAATGCCATTAATGCCTTGGGGTTTTTCTCCTCCCTGCTTAATCTGGTTAAAATGGTGGCTTAGAAAGAAAGAATCTTATTTAGGGAAAGAGCTATTCCTTCCAGGTTCTTTAATTAGATAAGATTGCTAGCTCTTGATGTGCTGTTTTCATAGTGATGTGTATATATGGAGTTGTGATTTTATCAAGCTTTTAAAAATGAATAATAGAATGAAACAGTTGAAAAGAAAAAAATATGTAAAGTCATTCTGTAGAAGAAAGAAAATCATCGAGCACACTCTTGACATGCAGTTTGTTAGATACTGCAGCTGTTACATGGACGTGAAGTGGCAGAGGTGATGAGATGTGGACTTTGACACATGTCTTATGAAGAGTTCTATTTTGTGGCATGAGTTATTTGGTCAATGTCTCTTAACAGACTAAACCTTTGCATATGAATGCTAAGTACAATGTATATGATATATATTTGCGTATATATACACACATGTCATTGAGGATTTACTAAAGTATTTTCAATTAAAAATGTAAATCTAAAACCTGCATACTCAACTTTTAACTTCCAGAGATATGCTATCAACTTTGTTGATTATCAATCTTGTCCTCCATTCTGTTCAGTTCAGTCTCAGTTGTGTCTGATTCTTTGTGACCCCATGGAATGCAGCACACCAGGCTGCCCTGTCCATCACCGTCTCCTGGAGTTTATTCAAACTCATGTCCATTGAGTTGGTAATGCCATCCAACCATCTCATCCTCTGTCATCCCCTTTTCCTCCCACCTTTGATCTTTCCCAGCATCAGGGTCTTTTTGAATGAGTCAGTTCTTCACATCAGGTGGCCAAAGGATTGGAGTTTCAGCTTTAGCATCAGTCCTTCCAATGAATATTCAGGACTGATTTCCTTTAGGATGGACTGGTTGGATCTCTTTGCTGTCCAAGGGACTCTCAAGAGTCTTCTCCAACATCACAGTTCAAAAGCATCAATTCTTCAGTGCTCAGCTTTCTTTATAGTCCAGCTCTCACATCCATACATGACTACTGGAAAAACCATAGCTTTGACTAGATGGACTTTTGTTGGCAAAATAATGTCTCTGCTTTTTAATATGCTGTCTAGGTTGGTCATAGATTTTCTTCCAAGGAATAAGCGTCTTTTAATTTCATGGCTGCAGTCACCATCTGCAGTGATTTTGGAGCCCCCAAAATAAAGTCTGTCACCATTTCCACTCTTTCCCCATCTGTTTTCCATGAAGTGATGGGACCAGATGCCATCATCTTAGTTTTCTGAATGTTGAGCTTTAAGCCAACTTTTTCACTCTCCTTTTTCACTTTCATCAAGAGACTCTTTAGTTCTTATTTGCTTTCTGCCATAAGAATGGTGTCATCTGCATATCTGAGGTTACTGATATTTCTCTCAGAGTCTTGATTCCAGTTTGTGCTTCGTCCAGCCCAGAATTTCTCATGATTTACTCTTCATATAAGTTAAATAAGCAGGATGACAACATACAGCCTTGACATACTGCTTTCTCAATTCGGAACCAGTCTGTTGTTCCATGTCCAGTTCTAACTGTTGCTTCTTGACCTTCATATACATTTCTCAAGAGGCAGGTTAGGTGGTCTGGTATTCCCATCTCTTGAAGAATTTTCCACAGTTTGTTGTGAACTATTACTTTGCCCATTTTAGAGATGATGAGACTGAAACACACAGTGGTTAAAGTACCTTGTCCAGCGTCACATGCTTAGCTCACAGTAGAGGAAAAACAGACTGAGGACGTCTGATTCTCGTCTGTATTCCCTTCTTTATTGGCACTTCTCAGTTCTGTGAGAAATCGAAAATTTATGAGCTAGTCATAACTTTGTATTTGTTCAATAAGTAGTCAGCAGCTAGTCCTTATTCCAGATTAGAGAATTCTCTTTTGACTTCAAGATCAAAATTTTATGTGGGTCAAACAAAATATATCTTCTAGTTGGATTCAATATGGGACTGCCAATTTAGGTGCTCTGGTAAGAGAAGCAAAAATATCAGCAATCTACCTATTTTAGCAAACTTTATCTATATAAAATACCATCAGAAATATCTGTAAAATAACTTGAATGGAAAATACGTAAGACAGTAAATACTCATCAAATCAAGAATGTTTGATTAAAAGAAAATAGTGCCTAGAGTCTTTTGAAGTGTTCTGATTCCTCTTACCATTTCTGTTGATTATTATTCAAAGTGACAAGGACCTGGTCTATGATGTTGACAGTGTAACTGAGTAAAGAAACAAGCAAACAGAAAGGACTGTGGTCCATTACGTGCCACACATTGTTCTAGGTGCTGGGGATACAGGAGTGAAGACAAAAGAGTACATCTTTGAGTGAGACTTCCAGTATATTTAATAGGTGAGAGGGTGACAGACAGTCATCAGATTAGCTAATGAAAAACCTAATTTTACATAGACCTAAGTGCTGAAAAGACATAAAACAAAGTGTTCCCATAGAGAGTGCTGGGGCTGGGGTGGAGGCTAATTTACAGGGTATTAATGAAGGTGTCTTTGAGATGGTGACATTTGGGGCAGAGACCAAACTGACAAGAAAAGCAGCATTCAGTGATCTTGGGCAGAGCTTCTAGATAATGGAAATATTAAATGCATACAGCAGAAAGGAGCTTGCCATGTTAATGAAGCAGCAAACAGGACTTGTACTGATAATATTTTCTCCCACATTGTGACTCAAGGTATCATTTAAAATTTACTTTTTAAAGTTTTCTAAAATTCTAGAATTTTATTTTCTAGGTTTTGATTTTCACCCAAGTTTTGAACATTTTTATGCAATGCTCTGCTGCCTCCATCTAGATTCCATTGTATGTTTGATTGTCTAACGTTGTCCCACAAGTCCCTGTGGCCCTATCACTTTTCCTTCTCTCTTTTTTCCTTCTGTGCTTTCGTTTGCTGTGTCCCCAAGTTCTTTCTATTTCAGTGTCAAACCTGCTGTTCATCTAACCCACTGAATTTATTTTTATTTCAAATATTCAATGTTTTAGCTCAGGAAGTTCCATTTCATTCTTTTTTGTACATTTTATTCTCTTTATTATATTCACATTTTCATTTAAATTCTCAAGCACATTATGATGACTTTAATATTCACTTCTCCAACTTATATTCAGTGTTATCTTTAATACTTCTATATATATTTCTAATGAGTGCTTTTTCTCCTAGTTATATTTTCTTTGCATGGCTAGTAACATTTTAGGAGATTCTGAACAAAATGAATATTATGTTGTTGAGTGTCTAGATTTTATGGTGTTCCCTTATGGAGTGTTAAACTGTGTTTTAGGAACCCATTAAGGAACTTGCATTTTAAAGGCTTCCTTTTAAGTGTTGTTAGGGTGAATCCACTGTAGCTTTTAATCTAGTGTGAGAGTTTTGCATTCCATTAAGGTGTAAACTTTGAGGGTCTCAGCAGGATGTCCCAGGTATTCAATGAGGTCTTTCCATCCAGTTGAATGGAACACAAATATCTCCTCTGTAAACGCTGAACCATGGATTGATTACATTAGTTAAGATTGCGTGGTTAGTTGCTTCAGTTCAGTTCAGTTCAGTTGATCAGTCATGTCCAACTCTTTGCGACCCCATGAATCGCAGCACGCCAGGCCTCCCTGTCCATCACCAACTCCCGGAGTTCACTCAAACTCATGACTGTTGAATTGGTGATGCCATCCAGCCATTTCATCGTCTGTCGTCCCCTTTTCCTCCTGCCCCCAATCCCTCCCATCATCAGAGTCTTTTCCAATGAGTCAGCTCTTCGCATGAGGTGGCCAAAGCACTAGAGTTTCAGCTTCAGCATCAGTCCTTCCAAAGAAATCCCAGGGCTGATCTCCTTTAGGATGGACTGGTTGGATCTCCTTGCAGTCCAAGGGACTCTCAAGAGTCTTCTCCAACACCACAATTCAAAAACATCAATTCTTCAGCCCTCAGCTTTCTTCACAGTCCAACTCTCACATCCATACATGACCACTGGAAAAACCATAGCCTTGACTAGATGGACCTTTGTTGGCAAAGTAATGTCTCTGCTTTTCAATATGCTATCTAGGTTGGTCATGCTGCTGCTGCTGCTAAGTCGCTTCAGTCGTGTCCGACTCTGTGTGACCCCATAGACGGCAGCCCACCAGGCTCCTCTGTCCCTGGGATTTTCCAGTCAAGAACACTGGAGTGGGTTGCCATTTTCTTCTCCAATGCGTGAAAGTGAAAAGTGAAAGTGAAGTCGCTCAGTCATGTCTGACTCCTAGCGACCCCATGGACTGCAGCCTACCAGGCTCCTCCATCCATGGGATTTTCCAGGCAAGAGTACTGGTCATAGTTGTTTCCAATTCTTTGGGACCCTATATGCTGTAGCCTGCCAGGCTCCTCTGTCTATGGGATTCTCCAGGCCGGAGTGGGTTGCCATGCCCTCCTCCAGGGGATCTTCCTGACCTAGAGGGTGAGCCCATGTCTCCTGTGTCTCCTGCATTGTAAGTGGATTCTTTGCTTGCTGAGCCACGTGGGAAGACTTAGTTAAGATTGGAGTTCATCAGTTGGTCATTTTTTTGCGCCTGTCATGTGGAGTTCAGTCTATGTGTGTACAGTTTGGTTTTAGCAACTGTATCATGTAGTTTTCTTGAGCAACTTATCTGGCTAGCTCTGTCACGTGTATTCCAGGCTTTTTAACCCTCTAGAATGCTAACGTCTGACTTCTCATCCAAGTGTATACCCTCCCTGCATCACAATCCAGAAAATGACTCTAGACAGAAAGCTGTTACAATTGTAAAGCTTGTCTTTTTTATTTCCCTGCTTTCCTGATTACTCTGCTGACTTTGTCAAGTGTCTAAAATTAACCATCTCATATATTTTATCTGGATTTCTAGTTGTTTTATTACACATGCATGGGGAGAGTCTGATGCAAGTTTTTTATTTTTTTAGTATGTCTTATTGAAGTATAGTTGATTTACAATGTTGTGTTAATTTCTGCTATACAGCAAAGTGATTCATATATATATGATGTATGTGTGTGTATACATATATATATATATATATATCATGTATATGTATATATAAAGACACTTGCTCCTTGAAAGAAAAGCAATGACAAACCTAGACAGCATATTAAGAAGCAGAGACATTACTTTGCCTATAAAGGTCCGTATAGTCAAAGCTATGGTTTTTCTAGTAGTCATATATGGATGTGAGAGCTGGACAGTAAAAAAGGTAAGCACTGAATTGATGCCTTCAAACTGTGGTGCTGAAGAAGACTCTTGAGAGTCCCTTGGACAGGAAGGAGATCAAACCAGTGAAACCTAAAGGAAATCAATCCTGAATATTCATTAGAAGGACTGATGCTGAAGCTGAAGCTCCAATACTTTGGCTACCTGATGCAAAGAGCTGACTCACTGGAAAAGATCCTGATGCTGGGAAAGATTGAAGGCAGGAGGAGAAGGGGATGACAGAGGATGAGATGGTTGGATGGCATCACCGATTCAGTGGACATGAGTTTGAGCAAATTCTGGGAGACGATGAGGGACAGGAAAGCCTGGCATGCTATTGTTCATGGGGTCACAGAGTTGGACATAACTGAGTGACTAAACAACAAAATATGTATATATATATATACACACACACACACATTCTTTTTCATATTATTTTCCATAGTGATTCATCACAGGATGTTAAATACGGTTCCCGGTGCTATACAGTAGGACCTTGGTTTTTGTCTGTGATATACCTTCTTTAATATGGTCAAGAACAGATGTCCATGAGAAAGATTGTTTTTTTTTTTTTATTATATAAAATTTCAAACATTTACAAAAGTAGAGAAAGGACCCTAATAAATGCTCATACACACCATCCATTTTTAATAGTTAGCAATAGAACCAAACTTGTATACCTATACCCTCTTCCTGGTCCCCTTATCCATCTTATGTTATTTTTAAACAAATCATGAGGAAGAATTTAGAGCAAGAAATAGCAGAACTTAACTATTATGCTAAAGACAAAAAGCAACAGAAGAGAAAACAATATTTTTTGAATCCCTACCTCATTTATTTAGTACTTGTTCTTGAACCTATAGTTCTATAGGTTCAAGATCTATAGGTTATAGATCTATAGATCTATAATCTAATTTTTTCCAATCTCAGAAACTTTACATCTTAATTTAATTTTTTTGACTGTTAATTTTTTAAATTAACCCCTTTCACTTTTTCGAGTAGTTTATTTTTCAGAGCAAGTTCACAGCAGAATTGAATGGTGTATGCAGAGAATTCCCATATTGTCCCTGTCTCAAATGCATAACCTTCTGCATTATCCACATCACAGTGGTAAAGTTGATAAAAATTGATGAACCTGCAGTGACATGTCATTACCACCAAAGCTTTTAAAATATTTTAAGATATATGTTTTTAAATATACTTTTAAAGTATACTTAAATATACTTTTAAAATAAGCATTTGATTTGTGTCTATTTTTGTGATGTTAATTAGGCCAAGAGTTTCAATACTTTACGTACCTTTAACATTGTCTTCCTTACAAAATATGATGTAATTTGGGTAAAATTGATAAAAACACAAGAATCTTGCAATTCAATGACTGCCGTGGGAATAACCCATAACTCTTATTTGAGAGGAACTTTGTTTTGAGTTTTTATGTTGATAAATAATTCAGAGTTTAAAAAGATAAGCAATGAAACAACATGGAAATATTTTAAAGTAATATAATACTTAATATAAGTGAAAGAAACTAATGAAATATTTACATGTATTTTCATTATAATTTATAGTAATTATTCTACATCTTTTACATAAATAATTAAAACATATAGGTACATATAAAAGTGATATAACACATATAATGTAATGGATATCTTAAAGGAATCTAGAAGCAATAAATAATGTGAATAGGTTTTTTTTTTTTGATGAGTTAGTGGAAATTGTCTTTTAAATTTTTATTTAATATTGTTTTATCAATAAATACAAATTAAAATAAATGGAAAAGAAACTCACTGAAGACCTATGATTAATGAATTTAACCAACTGACTTAATTTACAAAACAATAATAATGAGGCTAAAATTGCAACTGCTCTAGAAGAAAAAAAATAAATACATAGGCAAGTTCAATAAAAGGAGTCTTGCAATATAACAAAAGTTGGGAAATCAATCATTCATATCTAAATCTACAAGTTTAATACCATTTAAGTTCCATTTGTCACAGCTTGAAATATCATGATTGGCAATTGTGAAAAGTTGATAATCCTGTTGTTCCAGAACGGAAGGTATTTTGAACAAGTATGTACAAATTCAAGTGATAATAAGTTCATAGCTTATTATCAGTGAAAACAAACATGTATTGCAATAAAAATCCCCACTGTGGATAATATTTTCTGTATTTGGGAATAAACTGCAGATGCATTTTTAAGTCATGACTGTTAAGTTGTGCTGATAATGTTTATTTCTCTAACAGTGGAGAGATTTTTCCTGAATAATGTATCATTATTATTGAGTTATTCCTGTATTTAAATTTACATAAAGTTTTTCAGTTATCTATTAATCGGTATTCCACTTCTAACATCATAGCCAGTGAGCAGCACTAATGTTTGAGTGTGCCTGTGCTTCTGTGTGCATGTTTCTGTTAGATAGTTAATATTGAGATGAAAGAAGGTTGTCTATTTTCCCTTCCAAATATTGCTCCTAGGTTTAAAAAATTTTTAAAAGGCTCAGACCCAATTATGCCTTCTATATTTAGAAGGTATTAAACATTTATTAGAAAGCAAGCACAAAAAGATGCCCTAGAGTTTATTCTGTAGGCTTATAGAAGTTCTAGCTTAATGTGAACTTAATACCTTTTAGGTATTGTGATTGTGTGTTATAAACTTAATACTCCTTAGGTTTTGTGATCATCATCTTTTATGAAAACTTCAATTAAGGCAAATGTCAAAATTCCAAAAGCAGGATTCTCTCACTTTATGGCTATACAATCAGAATCTTCTATAGTTGATGACTCAGCCTAAAAGGTTAGACAAAATCATCTCAAAAATAAAGGCAGTAGGCTGCTCTGATTTTTATACTCATTTTATGCAAAGCTGGGAAGTATTGCTAAAATATGTTAGAAGTCCACTTATCTTGAATATTTTTAACTTCATCATTGTGAGCTCATTCCTGACATTCATAGTCCTAGTCAAGAGGCCACTGTTTTCATCACTGAAAACCCATTTCTGATAGTAAACATTTTCATTTTCCAAATGTTCATTATTGATGGGAATAAGGATACCAGAAGACTTGCAGCCCCCACCCCAAGGAATGTGGGGTTCCTGATGAAATGTCACTCCTCTATTCTTACATTTTTTAATGGAATGATTAAAGCACCTAATGATAGCTTAATTTTAGTAACCCACACATAATAAGGCATTGAATATACTACAGTATTTTAAGAAAAATTGTAGACATCATGACTACATGGGGTTTGTACTATTAAGGGCAAGGTTGGATAATGCGTTGGTATTCCTTGGTTGCAGCTTCTATGGCAAAATGTCCTCTGAATTCTTGCATGAACCCTGTATAACAGTAACCTCCAGACAGGTGAAGTGGTAATCTTTCATTATCAGCAGTGAACCTACCACCAATCATAATGATAGTTATTGTTATTATAAGTAATAGGAGTCATGCTGGATTAAAAGTCATAGCGACACTAATAATCATGATACAAGAATTACATAAAGACTAGCTAATGTTTCTTGAGTATTTATTCTATGCTGTAGCTCCTTAGTCAGTCACACAGTGACTTGGCTACTGTTATTTTATCTTAAACATTCTGATTAAGAATCTTACATAATTTTTAAGCAGCAGATATGGAACACAAATTCTTTACTCAGATTCTAAAATATGTACTCATTTCCACAGCCTTAGACTGCTTATTTTTTGTCAGAGCTTTTATAAGGATTCTTATAAAAATTTTTAGACACATTTCTGGAATAAGAATAGTTTATAGGGGAAGAAAAGATCTAGAGTTTTTCAGTTTATTAAAAGTTGTGCCAGGAAAAAAAAATGTGGAAAACTTTATTTCTGTTTATAAAGGCATTCTGCTTCCGTATAAAGATATGACTCAGATCCATTGAAAATAGGTTGAGATGCATTTTTTTTCACATGAAACTTTCTGGGAGATCATATAAACAGAGCCTGTCTGTGGAACCTATATTTTCCCCAGAGCATGGTCAGCTTTTCATTGAAACTACTGAAGTAGCTTTTAGAGAACAGAATAACAAATAGACATTTTTGGTCCATAGACATCTTAACAAAGTTTCAGATAAATGGTATGTAAAATAGTTCTTAAATGTTTACAGTTTCCTGGGAATGAACCCCCGTCCTAAGCTTACTTACAATGGCTTTTTCTCAATGGTTGCTATATTAAGGATTTTAATAAGGCCTCTTAAGAGTTTTGTGTCATTATTTATGCTCAAAGGTTCAGTCTGTTATATTGAAAAATCTGTTTTACATTTATGTACTTCAAGAATTCAGGATCTTAAATGTGAAAACCTAATTAAGCAATTAATTAAGAGCAGGCTTTTTTGAAAAATAATTCTCAATAGGGTTACAGTATATGGTTGCATATTGTTTTAGCTCAGACTGCCAAAACAAAATATCATAGACTGGTGGCCTAAATAGCAGAACTGTGCTTCTTATAGTTCTCAAGGCTGGGAAGTCCAAGATCAAGGTACCAGCATGGTTGCTGCTGGTGACGGTTCTCTTCCTGACGGGTAGCAGGCCACCTTCTCACTGTATCCTCACTGGGTGGAGAGATACAGATGGAGAGTGAGGGAGCCAGCTCTCTGGTGTCTCTTGTAAGAGCGCTAACCTCATCATAAGGGCACTGCCTTCACGACCTCATTTAACCCTGATCACCTCACAAAAACCTCCTGTCTGAATACCTTCACATTGGAGGTTGCGCTTCAGCATATGCATTTTGGGGGATACAAACATTTAGTTCATAGCACATATGATCAGCTATAGAGTCAAGAGTCCCTTGTTTACAGTTTTTCACTCGAAGGGAATAACATATGTGAATTAATAAAATTGGCATATTTTATCCAACTTGTACTGATAATGCACATTCTGATGGCTGTTATGATGATGTTAAGGAAATAAAAAAGTGCTTGACCAGAACTCTCTATGGTACTTTCCCTGAAACTCTTTTATTTCTGAGTTTATTATTTGTTGTTCTTGGCTGTTATGAAAGTTAAGCAGAGTATAGGAGAAGTTGACTGCTCATGAGGTGACGGTGATGTCTGCTCAGTTACAGATTTAGAAATGACGGCTATTTTTATGAAGCCAGCTATTTTGGTATTACGAGGGCCAAATGAGATCATGAATGTGAAAGAGTTTTGAGAATGAGCTTACTAATGATTAGTCTACTATCTATTAGTATTCAAAGTATCAAGGCAATATTCAGTATAAGGAGAGAGTGAAGACAATGGGTAAAGTCTGTGAACTTTTTAAATGCAAGAGCTTCTATCATATTACAGCATCATAATAACTAACGGGAAAATATATAATACAGAAATGGTACATATCTATATAGTTATCATCTTAAATATCTATAATCATAACTAATGTGTAACAGAGTAGTTTAGGAAAAATTAATTTAAACTTAGGGGGAATTCTTCTGTCAGTTGAAACGATTATTTGTCTAAACCATGAATTTGGGCTCCAGTTGCTATTTTCATTCATGATTCATGATAAACTTGTTTAAGAATAGCTTTATATATTTAAAATTAAATTGGTTATTTTTCCAATATATTTACAATTATTAATTCAGGATATAAAATGGCCCTGAATGGTCTTTTAGTCTTCACTTTTTTCCTTTTGGTTAACCTGAGCCTTTCTGAACTGAAGCAACCTTATTTTAAGTTTACTTCTTATTAGGTAAGAGCAGAAACAGTAGTTTGTATATTCCTTATACAATCTATTTTGCAGAAATATCTAAGTGTTGCTAAAGTAGTAAAATGAATTTTATAAAGGTAAGTTTAAAAAATTTTTAAAGTCTAGTTAAATAATTGTACTTGATCTATTTTTAAGATAATTTTTAAACTGAAGAAATCATTTGGAAAAATTCCTAAAATATTTTTTCATTCTCACACCATACATTTCAGAATTTGACATAAATCCAAACACTCCCATTTCCAGGTCATGTCAAAAAGTCAAAACTGTTTGTTTTGCAGTAGCTTTCAAAGACTCCAGTAGTCCATAATCCAGAAGCAATTGTTTCCTTATTAATACTTAATTTTTCTTAGAATGTATTCACACAAAAAGGAATGCCCCATCACTGGGGTTGTTTGTTCTGTATTTAAGGGGCACATTTGGTGGTCTTTTGACAGTTTTTCTTGGGGGCATAGATTTCACATTATGGGAATACTTGTCATTTGGGGAATAGTAATTATACATAATTCTATATTTTATCTAGGAACAATAATTATGTAAATGTTATTTATTTTATATGTTTCATTAGGCCCAGTTTACTTGAAGTCATCCTATAACATAATATTTTCCTTTCAATATAGTTTGAATTAAAGCAATTGTTAAAGTAAAACAAACCCTTACATGAACCCCACCGATAACATCACAGCTTCTGTTGACTTTTAAGTTCTTACTTCAACACAGCAAAACTCACTGACCTGAAACTTATTTGATATAAGAAACTGAAATATTCTTACTCAAACCTCTGATTAGAGCCTTCTCGTTAAAGCAGAAGTATAATGTACTACATTTTCAGCAAAGGATCTGAATTTGAATCTCAACTATCGAGTATTATTTTTGTGATCATGAGGAAGTGCTAAATATATGAATTTTCAATTATTTTCCCCTGTAAAATTGAGATAAAAGCTATCTTTCCAGATCAAATGAGAAAATGAATAGGGGAGTCTAAAAAACCCTTGTTTTTTTTTTCTACTGAAACTTCATCATAGCATACCTTTCCCACAAGAAACTCATAGTGAAAAGGAATCATCCATTTTTTGCTGGGTTTTTCAGATATCCTAGGCTTTACTCATTTAAAGTACCAAATCTTTTTTTCTAGTTGAACTCTTTTGATTGAGCATTTTTCTAAGAATTATTTTGTATGTATTTTTTCCTTAAAATGCCTGGTTAGTATAGCCATATATTTACATATTCATAAAAATCATTAGCAAAAATTTGATGTGTTATTCTGTGGCAGGTTCCCTTCTAGGCCTTGAGTATCAGTTCAGTTCAGTCTTTTAGGTGTATCCGACTCTTTGTGACGCCATGGACTGCCACACGCCAGGCTTCCCTGTCTATCACCAACTCCCAGAGTATGCTCAAGCACATGTCCACTGAGTTGGTGATGCCATCCAACCATCTCATCCTCTGTCGTCCCCTTCTCCTCCTGCCTTCAATCTTCCCCAGCATCAGGATCTTTTCCAGTGAGTCAGTTCTTCGCATCAGGTAGCCAAAGTATTGGAGCTTCAGCTTCAGCTTCAGCATCAGTCCTTCCAATAAATATTCAGGACTGATTCCTTTAGGATTGATTGGTTTGATCTCTTTTCTGTCCAAGGGGCTCTCAAGAGTCTTCTCCAACACCACAGTTCAAAAACATCAATTCTTCGGTGCTCAGCCTTCTTTATGATCCAACTCTCACATCTGTCCATGACTGCTGGAGAAACCATAGCTTTGACTAGATGGACCTTTGTTGGCAAAGTAATGTCTCTGCTTTTTAATATGCTGTTTAGGTTGTTCCCTTGTAGCTTAGCTGGTAAAGAATCCGCCTGTAATGTGGGAGACCTGGGTTCGATCCCTGAGTTGGGAAGATCCCCTGGAGAAGGGAAAGGCTACCCACTCCAGTATTCTGGCCTGGAGAATTCCATGGAATGTATAGACCATGGGGTTGCAAAGAATCAGACACGACTGAGTGACTTTCACTTTAGGTTGGTCATAGCTTTTCCTCCAAGGAGCAAGTGTCTTTTATTTTCATGGCTGCAGTCACCATCTGCAGTGATTTTGGAGCCCAAGAAAATAGTATAAACTGATAGAAAAACAAAGATAGGTCCATTTTTCACAGAATGTATGAATGAGTAGGGAGACAGGCATTAGGTAAGAGCAAACATATAAATGCATAAAAATTGTGAAAAGTGCTAAGAAGGAAAACAAGAGGGCTCTGCAAGAAAGAGCAGGAGAACTACTTTAGACTGAGTGATCAAGAAAGGTGTCTCCAAGAAAGTGAAACTTTAGCTGAGATCTTAGGAATGAAAGACAGCCAGTCTTACAGACTATGGGGGAAAGCATTGCAGGCTCTGGACAGGGTGACAAGTAGCCTTGGTAGAAAAAGGGCCTGTTTTATTTTCAGGAAACTGACAGAAAACCATGGTGGCTGGAACACAGAGACATGGACAATTGTCTGACATAGATGTAGAGTCCTATACATTTATAAAGCACAGTCTAAAAAATAGCTTATAGAAACCAGTTGATGTGGGCTTCTCAGGTGGCATTAGTGGGAAAGAACCTGCCTACTAATGTAGGAGACATAAGAGACATAGGTTCAATCCCTGGGTTGGAAAGATCCCCTGGAGGAGGGCATGGCAACCAACTCCAGTTTTCTTGCCTGGAGAATCCCATGGACAGAGGAGCCTGGCAGGCTACAGTCTATAGGGTCGCAAAGAGTCAGATGTGACTGAAGCATGTAGCACACACCAGTTGACTGAAGCATGTAGCACACAACCAGTTGAGATATGTAAAGCATTGGTTATTTTTGTTTTAACAAAAAAATACACTGAAGGTTAAGAGATGACTTGCCTAAAATTACCTTGTCATTAGGTTAGATGAGAGCTCCAGTCTCTGACACTTAGTCCTGGGCTCTTTCTCCTGTGAAAATCCTCTGGCTGAACATTTTCATACTTTCCCAGTGGCCAAGGTCATCATTTTGTAAACAGTTAATGAACTGAAACCCGGAAGGGCAGTTGGAGTATGGAAGGTCAGTTTCCCTTATGTAAAAATCTGTTGGATTCTTGGATTTGGATGATAATTTTTTGTTTTCTCTGCTGTTGAGTTACTCCTCAGTTGTTGTCAGTTATGCTTTCCCTTTTCTTTTTTTGAGGAGCCACAGACATGAAAATTAGTGTAGTTGGTTTCTTAGGTATGTGTACAGTCTCTTAGGCATGTGTAAAGTAATAATAAACAAGTAGCTTCTGAGTAAGAGCCCACTGGACTGTCCTATTAATATAGTCCATGAATTCAGGTGTGTGTACTTTGATATTATTTCCGACTGTTCATAAGTCTAGTTTGTTTGGCCTTTATTTGGGTCTTTTCCTGATGAGGTTGTGAGGGTTCATCATAAGTGAGGCATTCCTGGTGTTTGGGAATGAAACTGTGTATCTCCTAATACTTTTTTGTCTCAGTAGTCCATCATGGGTGTATAATTCTTCTTAATTGTAAAATGGGTTTTACTTTGGAAATATTTGCCCATATCATCTGTAGCAAAAGGCAGCATGCTTACTGCCCATGATGATGATGATGATGATGATAATAATAATAATAAATGAGTTCCCTAAGGTCAGAGTAGTTTTATTGTAATGCAGCCCATAGCGTGTGCAGATGTCACGTCACTCTGTGGGAATTGGAACTCAGCAATGGTCACAAGGAAATGCTAATATTCTGGCTTCTGCTATTGCTGTGAGTAATAAAGTCCTTTATCTATGACCCCAAAGTCTACTGTATTCTTCCAGCATATAGGAAATTGTGACATGTTAATCTGTTAGCATGTAAATAAAAATCTTTGCCAATTTTATCATGAGGATAGCATGCTGAAAGGGCTTCCCTGGTGACTCAGCTGTAAAAAAATCTGCTTGCAATGCCGGAGAAGCAGGTTCGATCCCTGGGTTGGAAAGATCCCCTGGAGAAGGAAATGGCAACCCATTCCAGCATTCTTGCTTGGGAAATCCCATGAACAGAGGAGCCTGGCAGGCCACAGTCCTTGGGGTTGTAAGAGTTGGACACAACTTAGTGACTAAACCACCACAGGATGCTGAAAAAGACATGGCTTTCTGGAAGAGAAAGAATGAGGAGACTCTCATGGCCCAATTCATAGGATTTGAGGGGAATTCATGGGTTTCGTTAGTGAATGTGTTGACCAACTCTTCTGATCAGTTAGGGAATAATCATTCTTCATTTATTGTCTGGAATAATCATTCTTCATTTATTGTCTGTTAATGAAGACAAGTTGGGGATGTAGTTGTAGTGTAAGTACCCAGAAGCAGGTTCAAAGTCAGCTGTCTGAAAGGTACCACGGTTGTTGCTAACTATATTCCAGGCATGGAATTCTTTGCCAATCAATGTCAAAGACACCCCATTTTGACAAGTCATACAATGATTCATCTTGGTCTGGAGGAAGGTTCTGACCCTCTCTAAACAACAGCTATAATTCCACACCCTAAGTAGGAAAGGAGGAAAGTTTGAAATCATAATGGGTGGAAGCTAAACAAATGTCTAGAACTTTGGTTCATTTGGAAGATGAAGGTGCTTGGTGTATATATAATACTTGTTAAGGAAGAAGAGCAATGCTGCTAAGTCACTTCAGTCGTGTCCGACTCTGTGCGACCCCAGAGATGGAAGCTCATCAGGCTCCCCCATCCCTGGGATTCTCCAGGCAAGAGCACTGGAGTGGGTTGCCATTTCCTTCTCCAAGGCATGAAAGTGAAAAGTGAAAGTGAAGTCGCTCAGTCGTGTCCAACTCTTAGTGACCCCATGGACTGCAGCCTTCCAGGCTCCTCTGCCCATGGGATTTTCCAGGCAAGAGTACTGGAGTGGGGTGCCATTGCCTTCTCCAAGGAAGAGCAATAGTTGCTCTCTTTTATGGCTTAGCCACTCCTGCTGTCTGTCCTACCAATCTTAGATTTACTAGGATATAGCAGTGAAAGGTCTTAGAGTTCCTGCAGTGGCTAGACTATTGTAAGGGCTTGTCCCTGAAACAAACGAAAAAAAACTTTCATGGAAAACCATAGATGAGGTATTGACTACTGTTTGGGCTCTTCTTATTGCCCTGGAATTCTACCAAAGATGATCTATTGGAAAAATGAGAAACTGACCCAAAGAAATCTAGACAACTTCTTGCATTTGTCCTCTTTGCCTTGGAAAATTCCTGTAATTCTTAAGTTGAAATGGGGATAGAATGTTAGATATGTTACAATACTAGAGCAATAAATGCCTTAGGTTAAAGAGGACTTCTTGAAACAATCCCAGCTGTGTAAATCAAACCCTTGTCAACCAAAGGGAGCAAATACCATTGCCACATCAGAATTGTTATGACTACTAAGTCTGAAGGTTCCCCAAGTGGAAATAGATGATGTCAGTGATGGAGATCTTGCTGCCCAATACAGAGCATTGCATGGACTGAAGGTATTAGAAGTTCATTTGACCAAGCTCTGAGCCAGTTACCAATCAAAACTGAAAATGAATGTACTGTGTTTACTAGCAAGGGGCTGTTCTTTCCCTCACTGCCCCTAGATCCTTCACCCCCTGATCCCCAACTTCAGCTTCTTTAAGGAGAAAGATGATTGGGAATGAGGCTGCCTTGAAGGAGGACCAAAATGCACCCATCCAGATGGTGGGTAAGAAATATGTAATATGCTGGGACACTCTGGATAGGAGAGGGACTTAAGCTTTCCTGGCCATGTGAGATAGACATGCCCAGTTCTCCATCTTATCCATCCATTGGAGGGAGGGAGTATCTCGATTTAGTGAACATGTCTTGAGCTGGGTTTGCAGTGGGGGAAGGAAGCTAGCAGACCTTGTGAGTGGGACCTATTGGTCAATTCTGTGTATCATTGTTGGAGCTTCCACTACTGAATTTAGATGCTTATTCTGTGAATGCTAATAAATCTGATGAATGCTAATAAATCTGAGGATTCTCCTAATCTGAAAGAGCTGCCTAGAGAGATGTGCCAGTACCTTTGGAACCCTGCAACCTTAGTGACTTCTTTAGAGCTTCAAGTTTCTATGACTTTGCTGTGTGAAACTTCCAGCAAAAAGAAGCAGCCTTCTTCACCCATAGGTGCCAGTTGGGGTTTTGAACTCATCACATCTGTGACTCGGATAATAGAAGTGGCACACCTTGTCCCTTAACCTTACCAAATAGTCCATCAGCAAAAGCAGAATGTGGCCCAACCCCTTCACCTCTCATTCGGGAAGCCTCTGGACACATTTCAGTGTCTTCCTTGTCATTCCCATAACTTATTCATTCATTTCATAGGGCAAATAAATGCCACTGGTTAGTGGTATGAACAAATGGAGATCAAACTCACTGGTCCCCCAAACAAGACTAAACTCAGCCATTGGAGCTGCACTGGGAACCTTAAGCTTTACCAGTTGACCTAGAAGCCACATAGGAGGTACCATCCGCCTGTGCCTTTCCCACTGATGCCCATTCCACTGTCGTGTCCCATCAAATGTACTTGCCATTTAGAAGAATTTTATGTTATAGTTGTCATAAGAGACATTCAAATGTTTAAGGATTATAGATCATATATCATCAAAAGTGGAACTCCATCTAAAATGAACCCACCCTTGGTCACTCAGGGGAGTTTCATGGAGGAGAAACAAACTAATTATTTATGTGTGCCCTGTGGGACATTATCTCTGGCTCCAGTTAGAAGGGCTTCCTTGGCATCTCAGATGGTAACGAATCTACCTGCAGTGTGGGAGACCTGGGTTTGATCCCTGGGTTGGGAAGATCCCCTGAAGAAGGGAGTGGGAACCCACTCCAGTATTCTTGCCTGGAGAATTCAATGGGTGGAGGAGCCTGACAGGCTACAGTCTATGGGGTTGCAAAGAGTCAGACACAACTGAGCGACTGACATACACACACCAGTTAGAAGTGATACGAAGTTTGTTCGTGATTTTAGCTGATGTGATCGATGACATGAACTTGGCCCTGGAATGCATTCAGACCAGACTCAACTCACTAGCCAGGCTGTTGTAGATGACAGGATTTTCCTAGAGTTCCTCTTGTGGGGCACGTTGGTGTCTGTAGATGAGGTAGAAAGGTTGATACAGAAACTTAAGGATAACGTCACCTGATTGACTTTGATGGTTTCTGAGATTTGCCTAGCTGATTTGGTCTAGTGCTCTGAGGGGCATGGTTGAGGTCTGTTCTTCAGGTTGGTCTAATCCTGCTAATTAGGTGAGTTTAGATACAGAGTTTGAAGAAAAGGAGGAGTCCATGATTCTGGCTTCTGGATTTATTTCTATGGAAAATGTGGGACAGTAAAGATAAGCTTGGTGGAAAAGTAATAAAGGATAACACTGGACATGTTAAAGTTTGATATGGCTGTGAGATATTCACATAGAGATATAAATTAGTTAGGAGAAAGTGAGAGTTTAGAACTCAAGAGGATGGATCTTAATAGTGATAAAACTTGGGGAATTTGCAACCTACAGATAGTATTAAGATGTGGGACTAGATGCGAGGAAACATTGGGTAGGCCAAAAAGTCCGTTTGGGTTTTTTGTAAATTGTTATGGAAAAATCCAAATGAACTTTTTGGCCAACCAAATATAAAATTTGAGTGGTTTGGGACAGATCATGCGTTTTGCCAGTAGCCTCACCTCTTCTTGGTTCACTTCTCTCCTTCACATTACACACTTGGCCTCTCAATATATTTGAGTTTGTCGGTCTTATCAGAGAAAGAAGGAAAAAGGTTAAAAAAATGGTGACTGTAATTACTGCATTGATTACTATGTGGTATTTTTTGCACAAGGTCATGGACTTAATTTGCTCAATGTTTGTTTAAAATAGGCTCTTAGGTTCAAATTTTATATTTCTTATATTCTAATATAGATACTACATCAACAACCTGGCTAAGAAGACTGCTATAGTTATATAAGGCTGTTTAGTTTTGATTCCATATGACCTTTTTCAAACCAGCAATTTGGGTACTTATTGTACACACAGAAATTTAAAATTGTTTTTCTCTCCCTACTCCATGATTTTTCAGTTGTTAGAATTATTTGATTGAACTTTTGGTGATCTTTTGTCCTCTCATGTTGGCTCTGCTTATTTCTTAATTTTTAGTATCAATCTTTAGGATTTTCCCAAAACTGTTTTATAACTAATAAGCCAATAATGAAAAATGGAAGGAAATGCTATAAAAGAGCCTGGAGGTATTTTATAACTCTGGAGATGGAGGGTTCTTGAGAGATTACTAGACAGTGTACAAAAGAGGAGATGATGCCACTGAGCAGAGAAGGAACAAAGAAAGAGCGGTGGTTACAGATGCACCCACCCCATGCAAAGTTTATGGAGGGTGAGTAGTCAAGGTGAATATGAAAGATGTGTCCCATGACACTGCAGTGACTGATTTATTATCTTGATTTAAAAAAAATATGTGATTTCTGCTAAACCTTAGAGTTGTCATGATTGACTAAACTTAATCTTGTTTTGTATGTTGCTTGAAAGGATACTTTTGCATTTAACAAATACTACTGGAGTATGGACACCAGGCAAGTCACTACTGGAATGTACCAATAGCCAGCTGTTCGTAATGGCTTTGCTTTTTATCAGAATGTGGGTTAGGCCCCCACTGAAGGCATTTACATCACCGAAAGGTAGAACTGAAGGGACTAAATAGAGGGTTTGGAAGGCAAAGTGCCATTTCCAGTATTTAAAAAAATTTTTAAATTAAAGTTGATTTATAATATCATGTAAGTTTCAGGTGTACAGCACATAGATTCAGATATATATATATATATATATATATATATATGTATATGTGTATTATATATACAGAGAGATTCTTTTCAGATTCTTTCTCCTTATAGGTTATTACAAAATATTGAGTGTAGTTCTCTGTGCTATACAGTAGGTTCTTGTTGGTTATCTATATTATTTGTAAATCCCAGGCTCCTAATTTATCCCTAAATGACAACCCACTCCAGTGTTCTTGCCTGGAGAATCCCAGGGACGGGAGACCCTGGTGGGCTACCGTCTGTGGGGTTGCACAAAGTCGGCATGACTGAAGCGACTTAGCAGCAGCAGCAGCCCACCCCCTTCCCCTTTTGGTAACCATTTTGTTTTCTGTGTCTGTGAGTATTTTATGTATTTTATTAGTATGTATTTTAATATATAAGGAAAACCAAGCACTTACTTGGCTTCATAATAAGGCTCTGCTGCTGCTAAGTCACTTCAGTTGTGTCCCACTCTGTGCGACCCCATAGACGGCAGCCCACCAGGCTCCCCCGTCCCTGGGATTCTCCAGGCAAGAACACTGGAGTGGGTTGCCATTTCCTTCTCCAATGCAGGAAAGTGAAAAGTGAAAGTGAAGTCACTCAGTTGTGTCTGACTCTTCCCAACCCCATGCTGCAGCCTACCAGGCTCCTCCGTCCATGGGATTTTCCAGGCAAGAATACTGGAGTGGGGTACTATTGCCTTCTCCATAATAAGGCTCTACTGACTTCTAAAAACATCTAGTACCTTTGATTTGGACTATTTTATTAGCTTATTTGCTCTTAGAGTCTTATGTCATAAAAATTAGCAGCAGTGATGGACAGATATAATGCCTGATTTTAAGCATGGCTAATGAAAGCAATTATGGGTAATTTAAATCTGTTTTGTGAATGGAGTATTTAATTTTTTGGTTTGCGTTGAAAAACAAGTGCTATATCATTGATACTCTGAGGTAGAGACCTTTATTTTACAGATGGGGAAACAAATACTCAGAAAGAATAGTTTATCTATTTGTTAGGTCGCATAATTAATTAATTGATTGTGGTACACAGGGTCTAGAAGGACATCCTAACGATCTTTGTCCATAAAATGTTATTTAAAAAACCATTAGTGTAATTTTCATCCTTAAGTATAACAATATAAAGTAAAAGTTTACATTTACTTTTATGATTCTGGGAACACTTTGTTGCCCTGATGTAAGCTGAGATAATGATTATATTTCTCAGAAAAAAAATTGTAGTTATCTGTGCTCTTTAAGAGTTGAAACTACAAATGCCATTTATTTTCATGTTTATATTTTCCTTATCTACAGGGTTTTCATCACATGTGGCTCATTGCCCTCTCTCCACTCCCCTGCCCCAACCCCGCCCTGTCCCCTAAGATTGGGAGAGAAACTTATCACCCAGGCAGCCTTCTTTAATTTATGAAGAAATTATTTTCCCCTCCTCAGAGTTTTAGATATGGTTTGTTGGGTTTCAGTTGGGATAGAAAGAGACATAGAATTTTGCTTCAGTGAATGTTTCTAGAGATCTTCAGAGTTTAGGAAATATTGAATAACTTATAATCCCTTAAAAAAGTAGCCAATTCAAAAAAAAAAAAAAGTAGCCAATTCAAAAGCATATTCTGTTGAACTTAAAAACTCTGATGTATACTACAATACTCAAGAAGCCCTAGGTAGAGGCAAAACTATAGGATACATAAACAGTAAGATCCTATTGTAGAGCATGGAGAACTATATTCAATATTTTGTGACAAACCATAATGGGAAAGAATATGAAAAATTACATATATATATATACACATATATGTATAGCCTGGTCACCTTGCTTTACGGAAGAAATTAACACAACACTGTAAATCAACTATACTTCAATAAAAAAAAAAAAAAAGAAGAAGCAGCTGTAACTACCTAAGACAGCTTGGCTGCAAAGAAGACACTGCGTTTTAGTGATTCTGACCATATGAAGATCAAAGAACTGAATCTGTCAAAAATAGGATCTCTAAAATAATTAATCAACACATTTTATTAACTCTAATAGAACGAGGCAGTCCTCTGTCAAAGACGTATTGTAGTGGCATCAAAACCCTGCCTAAACATCCACCGCCGGTGGTATGTAGATGTAGACCCTTAAGCAGTTTCTCAGCAGCAGCATCCATGCCCAGTACTCTGGGGAGATAGCGCCGTCTTCAGTTCCTAAGGATGCTGAGGTTTCTGTATGCGGCGCAGACCTCAGATAGGTAGTGGCTTTTCACTCATTTCCACCTTCAGAAATGAAAATGACTTTAAGAAACACTTGTGCTGCAAATTACTCAGAATGAGATATTGGATCCTTGGCTGTTGGTCTTTATTTGGAGACCTTTCCCTTACTGTATCATAGAGCCACACTAGAGACCAAGAAAAGTGAAAGGAGAAGAAACCATCCCAGAATTATGTAGACAAATTGGAGGCAGTAATCCCCATAATGCCTGTAAATGCTAAATTGAAATATTGTAGGAGGAATTTATGACATGAGCTTAGCCTTTTGTTTTTCTTTTTGAGATCTGTGAGACATATTTTTAAAGGGATAGATGTGGAAAGTTCATAACATTATTTACTTGAAAGAAAACAATTCTTTTTTTGCTATAAACCATTAGAAAGAAAGGGAACCTCGGGGCCAGAGAATAGACTTATTTGCACTAGCCTTATCTCTTGAATTTAACTCTTCTGTTTCCTTTTCATTTCTTTACAGTTTAGCATATCTCTGTTTTGAAAACACAAAGGGTTTTCTTTTAGAAAATATTTTACGTAAAATGATAACTGCTGTGTGAGCACTTTTGTGTTCACCCCTTCCTCTACCTCAAATAAAACTACATTAAAGATGAATGAAATTAAAATGCCTATAATTATCTTTCCACTTTGTCAGCATGCACATATGTGTGCTTAGGGGAAGAAGACAATTTTGTGCTTGTTGGAGAGATGTAATAGTGAAAGTGAAATCTTAAAAGCCTTCTGCCTCATCAAAAAAAAAAAAAAAAAAAGAACAAAACCCATAAAATGCTAGTTGGAACTTTAAAAGAATACCAATCCTTATTTAATCCTTATTTAAATGTGTACTAATTCTTAACTTGCCATGAAGTATTTCTTCTGCAGAAATGTTTCACTTTAAAAGAAACTCAAGTAAAATTTGCTTTTAGAAAATGTAATGCAGGGATTTAAACTCTTCAAGTAGATACCCCAATGGGTTATGAATGTGTCCCCATGACAACAGGTTGACAGCCTAGGAGTCAGGATAAATACTTTAGATCCCAGTGAAAGACGGGAGCTGTTGATGGGGGTGACCTCTGATGGCAAGTCATCTTACTATAAACAGAAAGGCGCAGAAAGCCATTGGTCAGAGCCAAGAGTGTTTACTCTCCAGGTCTCCTGGTTAACCTAAATAAATGCACTGCTTCTGGAGCACAGAGGTTCATGACAGAGCAAGGTGTTTTTAAAGCTACCTGGATGTTGGTTCGGGACTATAAACTCTGCAGACTGTTCTATAATCCTTGAACCGGGTTTCATTCTGCTCTCACTAGAAAATGGAATTTATTGGCTGTTGAACTTCACCCACATGCACGCACACACAAAACTTCCAAATAAAACTGGAATTAGCTTCAGGTTTTTGGACTTTGAATAAGGTAAGTTGAATTTAGCGTTTGATTGAGGCATTATAATTATTGTGTTATGTGGTAAATTCTTGAAGTGTAGGCAGTTCTATGTCAGCAAATAGTATTAAGTAAAATAAGTTTGGATTTTTCTCAGTTTTAGCACAAGGATGATAGAAGAAATATGTACATAAAATTTGAGTGAGTAGGTCATTATAGAGAAAATCCCTAGTCGGTCCATGCTGAAGCTGTTAAATACCTTTTGTCTTTACTTAATAAAATTAAATACTTTTGAATTTTAATTCAAAATTAAATTACTACTATAATTTATATTAATGCTAAGAAGAAATGCAGGTGATAAAAATAATTGATAATTAACAGATTAGTGCTCCTTAGAAAACTGTAGTAGACTTTGAGGGATTTTTCCCTTTTAATAAGATGCATGATGTAGGATTTTAAAAATTAATACCAGCTATTTAAATGAAAGGCTTTTTTTTTCTGGATAATTTTTGTTTTGAAATCTTGTGCTGAATTGGATATTTTCATTAGATTTCAGATGTAGTCATCTCAATAAGCATGTTATATTTTCTATGAAAACAAATATTTTTCTCCATTTATGGAACTTTTTCCCCCAAAATTATGATCTTAAGTTTAATTTTAGCTTCATAACAATACCTTAAGTTTCCAGTTGGTCTTTACCTTCATTTGAATATGCACTTGAACACTTGCTTTGATTTAAAACCTTGAGGTGGAAGCCTTTGGAATGCTTTAGTTAAATTACTTACAGGTATATATATATATATATATGTATATATTTATGTATAATATATATATGTATATATAATATATATGTATACATATACAAATACTATATGTATATGTATAAATCTTTGAATCTCATGAAGAAAGATTGTGAATTGGTGTTTTTGCTGCATCAAGGAACCAAACTGTGGGTGAATTGTCCCAGTAATTGTAGTATCTTAAAGATTTCTTTCATTCAAGATTACTGAGGAAAGGTTTGCTTTCTATTGGTACTGTTTTATTTTCTTCTGAGAAAAGCATAATTCAGGAGGAGAAAATGTCTTCTAATTCTAAGCGTCTGTGAAAACTGATTTACTGCCAGAGTTAGATTGTTTAGGGAACCTGTTTGAAGAAAAGGAGGATGAATTATCACAGCCAGTAAGTTTGCCAGGTTGGTTTCCAGGGTCTACTGAGCATCAGTCAGCACTATCCAGTTTCCTGCTCCCTTTCCTGACTTGCGGTTACTGTTTTCTGGAATCCTGTGTAATTGAATAATGATGTTGCACTACCTTATTTCACTTTTTGCCTGTTTGTTCTTTCACCTAACCTTTCCTAAACTACTAAAATATTATCAAACTGACAACAAAAGCAAATATGAATAATCATATGATGTGTTGTGTTATAACTTCTTAGGGAGACGGGGAGGAGAGGGAAGAAGAGAGGAAGAGAGAGAGCCCAGTTTTTTAAATCCCTTTGATTTCTCTCTTTCCTCCTCGAAGTTCTTTATAAATTATTGTTGTCAGAATTTTCGAAATTGTATGATCTGACTTTTTGAACTCAGCCACCCGCAGAAGGAAGGTGGTTGTGTGTGTCAAGCAAGGGCTGTCTCACATTTTGCTTTGGGGAAATACTATAAACCAATTTTGAAGGTAACACAGCTGTTGGAGAAATACAAAAGCCAGATGACTTCATAAGTGTGTATTGAGGAAACCAGGATAAATTGTCTTTAGAATCTGCTCTCAGAAAGCCATTTTAATTGAGGTCAAAGAGGAAAAAGTTGTAAGTATATCTCAATTATTTATTCTGTTTACCTAGAATGAGACCTTCACGACAGATAAACCTAATCTGTAATTCCTTTACTCTTTAACCCTTGAGTTTAACCACTCTGGGGATCTATTTTACATTGAGACTACAGAGGGTACTTCATTCTTTATGATAACCAAGTATTTAGGACCACAGAAATTTTGAAATTACCTGACTAAATTTCACTTCCATGTAAAGAATAAACTTGTACATTTGAAAATATTTATAATAAATTGCTTAGTTTTTACCTGGAGTTACATAGTTAATGGGACTATTTTTTCTGACCACATATTTGTACATGTGAAATATGTTTCACATGGAACTGTTTTGTCTTTTGCCCTTATCTTATAGGTAATTCAGAATGTTACTTTAATTAGATAGAAAATCTATTAAAATGGAAATCACATAACTTGTGTGTTTTTTAGAGTGTAAATTATGCCACAGTCTGTGTTTTATTAACTCTGCTGATGAAGAGTTTCATTTTTGGATTAAAACCTGAGGAAATATGATTTATAACAATGATTATGCAAAATAGATTTAATATAAAAGTATTTTAGATTTTGAAACTCAAAATGCTGCTTTTGAGTTTCAAAATCTAAATATCATTTAAAAACCAAACTAAAATGCAGTGTGCTATAGATACATTTTTGCTTATTGTGTATAGTTTAATTTTAAAAATAAAGAACTTGATGCCAACACCACAGGATTTTCTCTTTAAAAATTGTTATTTTAATGGAAGATAAACAATTTAAAATTTACAAAACTTGAAAACGTAGCTGTCTGTTTATACTTTTTAATCAATATGTTGTACCAGAAATATTAATATCATATGTAAATTCATCTTCAGATTAATCTACAGGTATATGTTGTTCAATTTAAAATTGCCTTTAATGTTTTATTGTTTACATTCTACCTATCAATTTGTTTTTAAAGATTTTATCAGTTTTCCTTACCAGTTATTGTGATACCTTTGAGCACATTAGGTTTTATATTTGTTGAAAATATTTTTAAAAAATTTATATATATGTATTCAAACTTAAGAGATTTTAACAGAAATTTTTACTAAAATTCAACAATTATATATTAATAAACCAGACTATCTCTATGTTGATTATTGTTCAAATTGAAAAGGTTAGTACTTGTACCTAGTAGACAAATGATACTAGGTGCACTAGAGTATGTTACACAGTGATTGATATTTATGCTTTAAAACAAATGATAGTTAACCTATGCCTGTGGCCAAATGCTTTTGAAGTTTCATGACTAAGATGAGCTGAATTTGTTAAGTGGTAGAGGACTGTGTTTTCTAGGGGCCAGTTGTGCTTGGCAGGTCATGATAAATGGGGAAGTTTTTCTTAACCTTGTGGCCAAAACATTCCAATATCTAAAAAAGGAAAAGAAAACAAAGATATAAAAATCATTGTTGAAAACATTCGCAAGATTTCTCTGTTTAGGGGAATAAGATCAGTTTGTAAGATTATTTTTAAAGTGTTGTTGGTGTGAATTCATAAATCTTCACTCAAATTGAGGGAAATCTAAAGATTTTCATGTTTAAAACGGGTGGATTTATTCTTTACTGGTTCAGTGAGAACATGTAGAGTCAGCAATTCAAATTTAACTGGAGTGGATTCTACCAAATTAACATTATGCTCATTGAGTATTTAGTTCTTAGTTTAGAATTGCATATTCTATTTTCCTTCTTGTTGTTTTAATAGTATCTGTTTTGAGACACCCAGGACTGCCAAGATACATGTTCAAAAGTATAAAAAGACCAATGTATATAGGTAAATATCTCTTAGGAATTTATAGCACGTATTTTTGAGGAAATCATTTTAACACTTGTCTGTTTATATTTATGCTAAGCATTATAGCAATCTAGTCTCATTTCCAGACTTAGGAGGGGACCAACTTTCATACGAGCTGTAACATGATATGTTAAGGCATCTTATGGTTCCTTTTGTGGCATTTTAAGTACTGTGTTACTTTTGATATAGTCCCTGGTGGGTAATAATGAAAAATCATACTGTTAGAAAGAGGTTGAAATTTTCCTGAATATTTTATACAGTATATGTGGAGTTTATGGCAGGTGACAAGAGACTATGGCATAACTAAGGAGAAAATGTACTCCAGAATCTTAAAAGCTCATGTAGTTTGACATTTGATTTAATACATATACACTGTACATGAATAATTATGCTTTGTTTCCCTGAGTCATTGTTACTAAGTTGCTTTTTAAATATATCCAACCTTGCAATGAACTCTCAAATAATTTGAACCCTATTGTGACAGTTGTAGTTGATGAAGAGTTATAGCCTATAGGATTTTTTACCTTTAAAACATAATTCCTCCCCAGTGTGTAATTTTATATAACCTCCCTCCCCCAAACCTGAGTCCTGGAAGGTTCCTGCATTAAAGGCCAGAAATCAAGTAAGAGTGCCATGACAGTCCAATACTAGAGGGGTGAAACAATTTCACTTCAGGTTTTTGGGGTGGATTTGTTTTTATTAACCGTCTAACACTACTATTATAGGTGTGTGTGTTTATTTTGTTTACTGTTGCAGCTAATGACAGAATATTCATTTGTATCTTTATATTTTGTCTATGAATATCCATTAAAGAATTTTTCTATAGACTGAAGTAGATGCAGGCTTCCAGTTATGCAGCAGAGTTCTCTCACTTTTACTATAAATAAGTGGAACTTGGGCTTTTGGAAACCCATTCTTGGTGTTACAGGGAGAAGCTCAGGTAAGCAACGATAAAGATACTGAGGAGGAATACACTAAGAAAAGGGAGGAGTAAAGAAACTTCCCTAACCCCATGAAAAGAATTTCAGAAATGTGTGAATTATAGAGCACAAAATTTTGTTTCTAAGGAAGAATGACACTTTATAAAAATGGTTTATTAGATTAGTGATTAGATTTTTACAAAGTCTGTTACAAAACTTTAATTTTTTGAACACCATTTGGCGACATGGTATTTACTTTTTTTTGAAAAACTTCTCAAATTTGTGTGGGCATATTGAAACAGATCTATCTTTTTTAAAGTTCTGTGTGACAAACTTTGTGTTCCAAAGATTTTTTTTTTAGAAGTCAAGTACTCCATTGTAACATACCTTTAAAATGTAAAATAGATCTCCCTGAGAAATGTGGAGACATTTTCACTGAAGATAGTTTAGAAGGTATGAATTTTATCTGTGTGGAGCTAGTAAAGTAGCAATTCTGTGCTCATCTCAATATAAATTGTACTACTTGGATGCCCAAGTAATCATAGGTTATCACATTAAAGGGTATATCCTGTGCTAAATTCTAAAGGAGTATTAACTTGTAAATATTATATTTAAAAAATGAACATACATTTTCTTTCATTACTCTAAGTAAATAAACAATAATTTTTGACAAAAGCCTCTAGTGCAAAAAATATATATTTACTTGAATATGCCAACTATTATTACTTTGACTCGATTTTAAAGTTAATTTGTATAATTTGTTAATTTGTACTTTTATATTTTTTAACTCAATTTTAAAGTTAATTTGTATAATTTGTTAATTTGTACTTTTATATTTTTTAACTATGTTATTTTATGCATTCTGAAGTAAAATAGAAAAAGACATAGTTTAATTCATATTTATTTAATGCTATTAATTACAGAACAGGATGATCTGGGTGGAAGCACATTAAATTCTAAGTTTGGTTCAACTAATTGAAAAAAAATTAAATGTGTTAAAAAGAATCAGCTAATGGAGATGTATTAAATGAGAGGGTAATTTACATTTCTAGAGTAAAGCTGCAATAATTAAAAGAAAAACCTTTAAATTCTGATATGTAATTTAAAATTCAAATATGGCCAAATTCTATTAGAAAATATGAAAAAAACGGCACATGAAAATTTATATCTCAGTATGTCTCTCTCTCTTTATTTTACTAAATCAAAACTTAATGGTAACTAAAGTTAGTTTCCCATTCTGCTTTATCAGCAATAATTTATAATAATTTATCTAACCTAATCATAAAATGCATTTTATAGTGTGTATTAATACAAAACTCTAGGCATTGATAAATTACAGTATTTGTATACATATTATTTATGAGTCAGATTCACATTTTGTAGTATTCACATTTAAAATAGAATCAAAGCTGACAATTATTGTTGACAGTAATTCTGTATCACTTTCTGTATTTACAAAGAGTATTTCATGTGATAACCTACAATCAATTTGCACTGAAGGAACAAATTTTATTTTTATATCTATTTTGATCCATTCTTTTCCTTAAACAGTAATGCATTCAAATCTATATTAGATTTCTACATGGTTCAGTGAGGATATAAAGACTTTCTTACATACCACCTATAGGAATTTGTATGTTACTCTTTATAACAGAAATCTTTTATTTCTAAAGTTTTTATTTTGAATTTAGAGTTTCGAATTGATCTTTTATTATCACTGTATAGTATGTTCTAAGGCCTTATTGTTAAAGTTCATTTCAAAATAAAATAAAGTTACAAAAGAGCTCTTTCAAAATGTCTTTTTCCATTATTCCATCCTTTACATTTTTTTTATCATTACTGTTTCAGGCTTTATAAACAGCAAGATTAAGTACAAAATAATTGGGATAATTGGTTCCAGCTTTTTTAGAAGATGGTGGATAGGATAAAAGAAATGTTTTTCTTTGCAATTTTTTTTATGAGCTAATTCTGTTTTCCTCAAAAGATTATAAGCCTTTCAAAGTATCTAGTGGCTAGAAAATGTGAAAAACTTCAAGGCGATCTTTATAATTGAACACAATTTTCATAGTGTAATATATCCTATAAATTACATTTTCTATATGTATTTTCCAGATATTGAAAGTATTCATTATTCTCAATACCAGATCTCGCATTCTTTATAATCGTTTAAAAAGTACAGTTTATATTGTTCATGTCAGCCTAAAGATTTGAAGAATGGTTTCATGAAAAAGAAGCATCATTTTTTTTTATAATTGACTAGCTAATGTGATGTTGTTGACCAGTCTTTTCTACCTCCTTGTTCTGCTTTATTTCCTCTTGGCAATCACTGCTGTTGACATTATATTCTTTGCTTATCTGCTTACTTTTTAATTGTATATCTTCTCAACTAGAATGCATGATCCATGCAGGCAGATTTTGTTGATCTAAGTCAGTGCTGTTCAACAAAAGTATAATCTGAGCCACTTTGTTAGAAAAATAAAAGGAAATGTTTATAACAGAATATACCTAAATTTCATTTCATTTCTATATATAATATTGTTTTGTTATATAGCAATATTATATAAAAATATTGAAATACTTTCCCTTTCTTGACATACTGAGTCTTTTAAATCCCTTGTGCCTTTTATACTTACAGCAGATATCAATTTAGACTAACTATATTTCAAGTTCTAAATAGCCACGCATGGCTAGGGGCAACTTTGGTGGACTGTTCAGGTTTAGTGCATCTCCATGCCTAGAATGGTACCTCGTATACCCCAAGAAATTTGGTAAAGCCTTTTGAATGAATGAATCCTGATGCTTCAGACGTACAACAGCAACAACAACAACAAAACAGAGATTGTTTTTTACATTACACTATCTTTGCACTTGTTAGAGTATTAATGGTGGTGGTGGGCATGAAAGGTATTTGGATAATTTGCTCAAAATTCCATCTTACTTTGCTTATGGACTTTACATGTTACTATTTCTTGGTTAAAAACTGGTTACTTCCATCATCCAATTTAAAAGATTCACTTAATAGTTGATATATCACAAGAAGTAGCAAGTAAGATCTCCTTCAAAAATTTTCCACAAAATGCTAGTTTCAACTCTTAATTTAAAACAACCTAATAAAAGCAACTGGCAAATGGAATATAAGAGAGAAAGGCTTGCTATATTAGCATTCGGTTCTAATTCTCTCCCTGTTAGCTGTGAGACATTGCTAGGTTTTTAACCTGTTTGAGCCTTAGTTTTCTCATTTTTAATAGGAGAATTTCGGGCATCATGTCTGTCTTCATAGATTAAATGACATACGTGGGTTTGATCCCTAAGTTGGAAAGAGCCCTGGAGAAGGAAATGCCAACTCACTCTAGTATTCTTGCCTGGGAAATCCCATGGGCAGACTAAACAACAGCAACAATAGTCCAATACCAGTTGAAAGAATACTTGCTTAATAGATGGCAGCAATTATCATTAGTATGGCAACCCATTCCAGTACTCTTGCCTGGAAAATCCCACGGACGGAGGAGTCTGGTAGGCTGCAGTCCATGAGGTCACGAAGAGTCGGACACGACTGAGTGACTTCACTTTCACTTTTCACTTTCATGCATTGGAGAAGGAAATGGCAACCCACTCCAGTATTCTTGCCTGGAGAATCCCAGGGACAGAGGGGCCTGGTAGGCTGCCATCTATGGTGTCGCGCAGAGTCGGACACAACTGAAGCGACTTAGCAGCAGCATGATATAATAAAAATTGAACTTTTAAATATCAAAATGTTTTGATCTTCATTTTAAATAATATAGTTTATGTGTTTATGAATTTTAGGTTTTTAACATTTAGTGGTTAAAATGCCCTCAGAGATCTGGATTTGAAATTTACTACATAACTCGCTTGCAGATTAATCTTTCTATTTCTCAGTATTATCATCTGTGACTTGGGGTAAAAACTAGTAACAACCTAAGCATTGCCCAGCATATAATAAACACTCAAATATTTTAGCTGTTGTTCATTCATTCAAAATTTCAGCGTTTGATATTTGTATCTTCATTACATACTGATCGTTATATTCTTGAAATAGTTAAACTTTTAAGTATTTTTCATCTTACTTTGATTTCTGCATGTACTTTTATAACATTAAGTAGGGTTAAAATTCACATTTTTGCCATCAATTAAGTGCATTTAACATTATTTGTCTTATTTCTCTTAGAATATTCTTTTGTTCACTTCCTACTGTGTCTTATAAAATCTGAAATTTGGATTTAAATTATGGGCATGAAATTCTGTCTCATTTCTTGGCCTGCTTGTTTTCAACTTTATTTAAAATAAACTTGAAACTAAATTAGTCATTAAAGACAAAACTATGTATTTTGTAAGAGTAGTCTATCTTTAATAGTGTGTATATCTCAGCAGTCACCATTTAATGAAGTATTGATCTCTCAAATAGGACAGTGTGTTTAAATTTAGGTAAAACTGTCTATTTGGCTTCTAATTCCATGATGGAGATACTGAGATAAGGTTTTTTTTAATTTATTTTTATTAATTTATTGTTTATTGTAGTATAGTTGATATAGTGTGTTGTGTCAATCTCTGCTGTACAGCAAAGTGACTCAGTTATACACATATATATGTTCTTTTTTTGTATTCTTTTCCATTATGGTTTATCACAGGATATTGAATATAGTTCCATGCTATACAGGAGGACCTTGTTGTTTATCCATTCTAAATGTAATAGTTTGCATCTACCAATCCCAGACTCCCAGTCCATCCTGCTCCCTACCTTCCTACCCCTTGGCAAGAAGTCTGTTCTCCATGTTTATGAATTTGTTTTTCTTTGTAGATAGGTTCATTTGGGCCATATTTTAGTTCCACATATAAGTAATATCATATGGTATTGTCTCTCTCTTTTTTTGCACCCCAAGTGGGACACTTGGCTTTCTCTTCTGAGTTACTTCACTTAGTATGATAATCTCTAGTCATATCCATGTTGCTGCAAATGGCATTTTTGTGGTTGTTTAGTTGCTAAGTCACATCTGACTCTTTGCCAACCTCATGGACTGCAGCACGCTAGGCTGCTCTCCCCTCTGCCGTCTCTCGGAGTTTGCTCAAACAACTGTTTCCCAGACTTTGCTATGACCCGCCCATGTTGAGTGGTCCTAATTGGCATGGCTCATAGCTTCATTGAGTTATGCAAGCCCCTTCACTATGACAAGACTGTGATCCATGAAAGGATAAATGGCATTATTTCATTCTTTTTTATGGCTGAGTAGTATTCTATTGGATATACGTACATGTCTTCTTATCCATTCATCTGTTGATGGACATTTAGGTTTTCATGTTTTGGCTATTGTGAACAATGCTGCTGTGAACATAAAGGTGCATGCATCTTTTGAATTAAATTTTTTTCTGGGCATATTTCTCAGAGTGGGATTGCTGGATCATATGGTAGTTCTGTTTTTAATTTTCTTCATGATTGGAGCTCCTATGGGTCATGATTAATGGCTCTGCATAATTGGGATTTGCAAAATAAGTTTCTTAATAATTTATCTGACTTTTCTTAAACAATTCAGAAAAAAGATAGGGTTTTGAAGTATTTTAATGAAGTCGTAAGTTAACATTTTTGATCTTTGTTATTACCAAAGTTTTTTCAAGGACAGACTAAAAGATCACATCATGTTGCTGTTCAGTCACTGAGTTGTGTCTGACTCTTTTTGACTCCATAGACTGCAGCATGTGGCTTCCCTGTCCTTTACTATCTCCCAGAGTTTGCTCAGATTCGTGTCCATTGAGTCAGCAGTGGTGTTTATTCAGATCATATTCTCTTTTATACTTTGTTTTAGTCAGTAACAATATGCTGCCATTTTTTTGTCTTTGAAATATCTGTTGAAAACATTTTCTCAACTCTCCCCATAACTCCTGTCTTAATTTACGTCTTCATTATCTCTCATTGATAGACTAATTCAATTCAGTTCAGTTCAGTTCAGTTGCTCAGTCGTATCCAAGTCTTTGTGACCCCTTGAATCGCAGCATGCCAGGCCTCCCTGTCCATCACCAACTCCCAGAGTTTACCCAAACTCATGTCCATCGAGTCAGTGATGCCATCCAGCCATCTCATCGTCTGTTGTCCCCTTCTTCTCCTGCCCCCAATCCCTCCCAAGCAGCAGGGTCTTTTCCAATGAGTCAACTCTTCGAATGAGGTGGCCAAAGTGTTGGAGTCTCAGCTTCAGCATCAGTCCTTCCAGTGAACACCCGGGTCTGATCTCCTTCAGAATGGACTGGTTGGATCTCCTTGCAGTCCAAGGGACTCTCCAGAGTCTTCTCCAACACCACAGTTCAAAAGCATCAATTCTTTGGCGCTCAGCTTTCTTCACAGTCCAACTCTCACATCCATACATGACCACTGGAAAAACCATAGCCTTGACTAGATGGACCTTTGTCGGTAAAGTAATGTCTCTGATTTTGAATATGCTATCTAGATTGGTCATAACTCTTCTTCCAAGGAGTAAGCGTCTTTTAATTTCATGGCTGCAATCACCATCTGCAGTGATTTTGGAGCCCCCAAAAATAAAGTCTGACACTGTTTCCACTGTTTCCCCATCTATTTCCCATCAAGTGATGGGACCAGATGCCATGATCTTCGTTTTCTGAATGTTGAGCTTTAAGCCAACTTTTTCACTCTCTATTTCACTTTCATCAAGAGGCTCTTTAGTTCTTCTTTGCTTTCTGCCATAAGGGTGGTGTCATTGGCATATCTGAGGTTATTGATATTTCTCCTGGCAATCTTGATTCCAGCTTGTGCTTCTTCCAGTCCAGCGTTTCTCATGATGTACTCTGCATGTAAGTTAAATAAGCAGAGTGACAATATACAGCCTTGACATACTCCTTTTCCTATTTGGAACCAGTCTGTTTTTCCATGTCCAGTTCTAACTGTTGCTTCCTGACTTGCATATAGGTTTCTCAAGAGGCAGGTCAGGTGGTCTGGTATTCCCATCTCTTTTAGATGACCCAGAGGGATGGTATGGGGAGGGAGGAGGGAGGAGGGTTCAGGATGGGGAACACATGTATACCTGTGGCGGATTCATTTTGATATTTGTCAAAACCAATACAATATTGTAAAGTTTAAAAATAAAATAAAATTTAAAAAAAAAAAAAAAAGAATTTTCCACAGTTTGTTGTGATCCACACAGTCAAAGGCTTTGGCATAGTCAATAAAGCAGAAATAGATGTTTTTCAATGATCCAGCAGATGTTGGCCATTTGATCTCTGGTTCCTCTGCCTTTTCTAAAACCAGCTTGAACATCTGGAAGTTCATGGTTCACGTATTGCTGAAGCCTGGCTTGGAGAATTTTGAGCATTACTTTACTAGCGTGTGAGATGAGTACTATTGTGTGGTAGTTTGAACATCTTCAGCATTGCTTTTCTTTGGGATTAGAATTAAAATTGACCTTTTCCAGTCCTGTGTTGTGAGAGGGCATCAGAGGGCAGACCCACTGAAACCATAATCACAGAAAACTAGCCAATCTGATCACATGGACCATAGCCTTGTCTAATTCAATGAAACTAAGCTATGCTGTGTGGGGTCACCCAAGACGGACAGGTCATGGTGGAGAGGTCTGACAGAATGTAGTCCACTGGAGAAAGGAATGCAAACCACTTCAGTATTCTTGCCTTGAGAACCCAATGAACAGTATAAAAAGGCAAAATGATAGGATACTGAAAGAGGAACTCTTCCGGTTGGTAAGTGCCCAATATGCTACTGGAGATAAGTGGAGAAATAACTCCAGAAAGAATAAAGGGATGGAGCCAAAGCAAAAACAATACCCAGTTGTGGATGTGACTGGTGACAGAAGCAAGGTTCAATGCTGTAAAGAGCAATATTGCATAGGAACCTGGAATGTTAGGTCCATGAATCAAGGCAAATTGGAAGTGATCAAACAGGAGATAGCAAGAGTGAACTTCGACATTCTAGGAATCAGCGAACTAAAATGGACTGGAATGGGTGAATTTAACTCAGATGACCATTATATCTACGACTGTGGGCAGGAATCCCTTAGAAGAAATGGAGTAGCCATGATGGTCAACAAAAGAGTCCGAAATGCAGTACTTGGATGCAATCTCAAAAACGACAGAATGATCTCTGTTCATTTCCAAGGCAAACCATTCAATATCACAGTAATCCAAGCCTATGATTCACTTACTGAGCTAGTATTTGGGGACTGTCTTAATCCATTTGGGCTGCTATAATGAGATATTTCAGTTTATATAAACAGATATTTGTTTCTCTTAGTTCTGGAGGCTGGGAAGTCCAAGATGGTGGCTCCAGCATGGTTTTATGTGATGACAGCCCACCTCCTGATTCAAAGCCAGTGACTTTTCATTGTTTCATCACATGGTAGAAAGGATAGGAAGCTCTGTGGAGTCTCTTTCTTAAGAGAGTTAATAGCATTTGGAAAGCCTTCATTTTCAGGATCTAAGCACCTCCCAAATGGCTCACTTCCTAATTTGGAGGGGTTAGGATTTTGCAAGTGAATTCTGAACGGGCACAAACATTCAGACCAAAGCAAGGAGCATCTGTTCAAAGCTAGGGATTAGTGATATACACTGTCAATACTGCATCTGCTTTTGTGGAATGTGTATTTTTTCTCTTGTTGCATTAAACTCATATCTGTCTTTCAGTCCTAAGCCTGACCCCTTCTACACTGTCTTATGAACCATTTCTACCCAGTCTGTTTTTTAAAATCCTTCAATGGTCTTCATTGTCCAAATATTAAATTCCAAAGTCTTCATCATTTATAAGGCTTTCATAATATGATTTCTCTGACAAACCCCATGATGTTGAAGTACCTACCTTTTTCCAGATTTAGTCTTTGAAACCTATGTCCTTTAACACATTATTGACTGGAGACATATGGGCTTCCCTTGTGGCTCAGCTGGTAGAGAATCCACCTGCAGTGTGGGAGACCTGGGTTCAATCCCTGGGTTGGGAAGATCCCCTGGAGAAGGGAAAGGCTACCCACTCCAGTATTCTGGCCTGGAGAATTCCATGGACTGTATAGTCCATGGGGTCGCAAAGAGTTGTACATGACTGAGCAACTTTCACTTTTATTTTCTTACATATTGTGGCCCATAGGCATTAGTTTCTGCAAAACAGTCAATAACATGTTAAAACTTAGTTCAGAAATCACATCCTTTGTTACCATCCTCTCTTCCTTTGTCTGGGGTAGATTGACCTCTGAACATGGATAACACTGTATAAACTCTCCTGTAGTAGTCATGGTATCCTAAATATTATTCTTCCCTCATTTCACCATGAACAAATGAATAAAGCCTATAAAAAGAATTACTCTGAAGAGTGCAAAACTCTAACAGTATCTAAAAGAATATATCGACTTCAGTCTTTCATCACATACTTATTAATTATTGTGTTTCCTTGGTGGATCAGTGGTAAAGAACCCACTTGCAATATAGGAGATGAGACATGGGACTTTGACCCCTGGGTCAGGAAGATCCCCTGAAGAAGGGCATGGCTACCCACTTTAGTATTCTTGCCTGTAAAATCCCATGGAAAGAGGAGCCTGTAGGGTTGCAGTCCATAGAGTCACAAGAGGCAGATATGACTTAATGACTAAACAACAATGACAACAACTAGAACTGTGCATACTAGATAGTAATCGTAGATGTGTTCTCTGGCATTACAATTAATACATTGAGAATAAATTAATGCTAACTTTCTGGTTAATTATTTAAATAAAGATGCTTTGTAAAGCCATTGGTTTAAATATTTCTTTAAAAGCTTTGTTGTTTTAAACCACAGGAAGGTTGTCTCATTCTAACTCTTGTTTGAGAATGTCTGTCTAGTTTGCTTGTGTGATCTGGAGCTTCTTTAATTAGTCCCAAACTCAAGTTATCATAGTCTTTCAAAAACTAACATTCACTTCAGTGTGATTTCTACATATTCATTGGGCAGTTCATATAATTTCAGGAGATGAATCATAGGAAAGAAGGGTTTTAATATCATATTCTTCCCTTTTGGTTCTTATTTTTCTTGGAATTGTTCATGGACATAAGACTTTCATGGGTTTCATAGTGAATGTTACATTTACATTTTTAAGAAAGGTGTTCCTTTTTCTTTCTTTTTTTTTTAAAACTAATTGCTCAAAAATATTTCTTCGCCCTTCCATCTCATGATGTTGAGCTCTGTATTCAGAGCATAGATGTTACATAATAGGGTAAGAATGATAATCTGTTTGCTGATCAGTTTTTTATTTTCATACTGTGTGGATGTATACTCCAGATGCAGAAGAGAGTAAAGTTAATCAAGCAAATAATTGATTCCCCTGATTATAAAATATCTAGACCCAGAATTGAAAGCAAAGACACCAATTTTTGAAAGTGTAAGGTTTTTGTTGTGTTTTTTTTTTTAAACGCATTCTTCTGAGATGAGGGAGGAAATAAGATTTCACTTCACTAAGAGCCAAGACTTCACTAAGAAAAAAACTGTAACTTTGGAGAACTAATAAGATGTTACACGCCAGATACAACTGTGATGTAAAACATGGAGTTCAAGAACTTATCTGTGTGGAAATCACACATTAGACTGGCTGGGATGTCATTATTCATAATATTTAACAAAAGGACACTGATAGAAGGTAGCTTTAAAGAACAATAGTGGACACATCTCTAGGAATACTTGAAAATATTTGTGAGCTGGAAAGAAAATGCTGTATCTTTAAAATTCAAAACCTACTCTTAAGAAATACCACTTGTCAACTCACATTCATGTTGTATGTTCATGGCATATTTTTTCGCTTCCAAGCTGCATATTAGAAGTTAAAGTGCCTTGGATTCGATAGGCTGCATAAATAGACCATGGGAATGTAAACACCCAGACTGTGTGACTGTGTACTTGGTAATTAATGCATCTTGTTTGCATTCCATATTAACTAAGAAAGTTTTGAAATGGCCTTTACTTTGCAAATAATGTACCCATTAAAACCATGATAAGTCAGACATAGTATCTGTGCTTGAAGTTAAAGTGTGAAAGGCAATGGATGTGTGCTTTACCTTATTTTAGAGTATATACCACAGACTTTCGACCAGAATTGGATAGCATATACTAAAAGCAAAGGTTTTTGTTTTTTTTTCCTCATCCTTTACCTTGTGTGTGTTAAAAGCCACAAAGTTGAAATATAGTCTGCAAAGTATACTTCAAATATATATGAGAAGTGTGTGAGCAATGCCGAAACTTAATTGATATGCTGAGAAATATATAAAACATACAGCCACTGGATTGGGAAAATGAAAATTAATATGTGAATGGTTTAGCGAACACTATGCTTTGCCCCCAGAACCTGGTGTTTATTATTGTGCACTTTAGTAGGAGACAGAAGCAGTATCAATTGGAAAAACATTTCTTAGTGAATTGAGAACTGTATGGCTTTCCAATTCCTAAGTGGGAAACCTGGTTCTTTGGTTTCTTTGTTTCGACTTAAGCAAGTCCCAAGCTATTTCAGCTGAACATTTTACATACTAATGGAGTCTAGGGAAGTGACTTTGGCAGCTGTTCATGGGATAATAATGAAATACACTATTTAATACTGCATGCTGCTGCTGTAAAATGTGGGGAGTATTTTATAGAGATCCTGGTGAGTAGAGCTGTATCCACTTTAAGTTTAGCAAGTGTGTGAAACTGAATGAGGAAGTTCTTTTTTCATATGAGACTAACTAGTACTCTTTTCTTACAGGTAAAGAAAACGTGCACAGAATCAGATGTTCCCGAAGCCCAGAATTCCAGGTACAGTAAAACAGAGGCCAAGACTTCACTAAGAAAAATTGCAACTTTGGAGAACTAATATGACGTTATACTCCAGATACAACTGTGATGTAAAACATGGGGTTTAAGAACCTATCTGTATGGAAATCATACATTAGACTGGCTGGGATGTCATTACTCGTGATATTTAATAAAAGGACACTGATGGAAGTTAACTTTAAAGAACAATAGTGGAAACATCTCTAGGAATACTTGAAAATATATTCCCATACTATTTATTAAGTTCATCCTCAATTTTCTTTCTATTCTCTTCTTATAATGTATTCACATCTGAAATTTTTCCAGAAACTTAATACCCTTTAAATCTGTTTATTGAAGATCTGCCTTTTTTTTTCAATTAAATGTTGCTAGATTTTGAGAATTTCATCAAGTTGGAACAACCAAAACTAACTTGGCATTCTCTTTGTGCTTAGTTACTTCATTCATGTCTGACTCCTTGCGACCCTGTGTACTGTAGCCCACCAGATTCCTCTGTCCATTGGAATTCTCCAGGCAAGAATACTGGAGTGGGTTGCCATGCCCTCCTCCAGCGGATCTTCCCAACCCAGGGATCAAACTCAGGTCTCCCACAGTGCAGGCGAATTCTTTACCACCTGAGCCACCAGGGAAGCCCAAGAATACTGGAGTGGGTAGTCTATCTCTTCTCTAGGGGATCTTCCTGACCCAGGAATTGAAGTGGGGTCTCCTGCATTGGAGGCAGATTCTTTACCAGCTGAGCTATCAGGGAAGCCCTGATATTCTTTTTATGTTTATATAAAGCCTGAAGAAATGATGAATTAAAGTGATCAGACCACTACATACAGGACTTGGGCACCATTTACTTGTTTGTGCCTGGACCAGGTGCACAACAGACATTTTTAGGCCTATACATTTTCACTGTTTTTGTCTAAAAACCCAGGCCTCAATTTTAAAAGTCAGTAAAAGTATTTTAAATACTATTACAATAGTAATCAGGTGGCGCTAGCGGTAAAGAATTCATCTGCCAGTGTTGGAGACACAAGAGATTCAGGTTTGATTCCTGGGTCAGGAAGATCCCCTGAAGGAGGGCGTGGCAACCCACTCCAGTAGTCTTGCTTGGAAAATTCCATGGACAGAGGAGCTTGGCAGGCTGTAGTCCATGGGGTCACAAAGAGTTGAACATGACTGAACACGTACACACACACACCCTTCATATAGTAATATTGGGTTGGCCAAAAAGTCTGTTCAGGTCTTTCATACCATCACAGAAAAACCTGAGCGAAATATTTGGCCAACCTAATATTAATGGTATAACTCAACTTATTGCGTTAACAAATTTGTGTTTAATGATGAAATGGGTCTAGTTTATTTTGTTCTACTCATTCCAGCCTATGATGTATATAATGATTTTCTTGGTACAGTAAAACAATACAGATCTAGGTATAATGTTAATGACCATTGTATTTTCCTTTTAGAAGGCAAATATATACTATATATAGTCCATTTACAGTTTGAGTAAATCTTTGTTCTTATGTAATATGATATTCCTGTAATTAATTCCTATATATATTATGGATAGATAGTGAAATGATTGTATGTGTTTTTTTTCTTTTGAATCATCAAAAGTATTAATATATGATATGGTATAGGATTTTTGACATTTGATCTTTGTCTTTTATGATTAGGTATCAATATAGAACCAAATAGTTTTAGTTTATTGGAACATTGGGAAATGGGTGAACTATTAAATTTTTTCTTACAAAGTAGAGCAATTCCAGGACATATGGAGAGAGGAAACTCAAGCTCTATTGCTTGTGGATGTTTCCTTCCTGACCATTTTGCTGACATCTATGAGAAATCCACCTATGACTTGTTATTTAGCTAATTAGATAGTCTTTGCAAGCTGCTGGTCTTGATGGGTAGTAGGGAAAACAGAACAACATAATTATTATTTTTATTAATACTGTATATCAATTTTTTTTAATTTTTGAGGCCACTCAAGAGTTTTGAACAAATAGTGCTGTACGTTAATAAATTTTAAACAAGCAGAAAGTCACTAAACTGATTCAGTGTTTACAGTTTATATCAATAAGTTCCAGAAGACAGAGTTCAGATTTCAATGTATTTAAACCTGGAACTAGATCATTGTCTTATCTAGGAAATCCCAGCCCATATAGCCTTAAAAATACAATTTTACATTTATGGTAAATAAGTTATGTTTAATAGATTATTTTAAATACATTTTATTATATATTATTATACAATATATATTAATTGAAAAATGACTTCTTATAAACTACTATTTAGTTGCCATGGATTAGCTGCTCGTAAAAGTTTTCTAATCTGCAATATGTGGATCCTTTCCATGTATGCATGTTCATTTGTGCCTGACTCTTTGTGACCCCCATGGGCTATAGCCCATCAGACTCCTCTGTCCATCGGGTTTTTCCAGGCGAGAATATTGGAGTGGGTTGCCATGTCCTACTCTAGAGGGATCAAACCTGTGTGTCCTGCATTGGCAGGTGGATTCTTCACCACCACACCACCTAAGGCAAATCAATTTCTAAGGGCACTAAAGCTTAGTAATATAAAAAATAAACAAGTAAAACAAATCTTATTTATAAAAACCTAAGATGGAAAGGCCAGAGAATAAAGAAGAGCTAAAGAACATCGTGCACAGAAAGGATACAATAACTTGCAAACAGTCAACAAGTCAAGGGAGGCCAAAAATATTATTCAGTATATGCATGTACTGAGGTTCAGTTTTTATGAACAACTGAAAAAAAAAAACTACATGAAAATGCTTTTATTATAGACACTGGACAGCATTACTTTAGTGTATACATGTACGGGTACATTCTTTTTGCTTATTAAGAACCACAGACATTCATGTTCTCTCTCCCCCCAACTCCTTCCCTTCCCTGTGTGTGTGTGAAAGAGAGAAAGAGAGAGAGATTTAAGGCCCGGGGCTAAGTAATTCTATTCTAAACAAATCTAAAACAAAGAACTGAGCTCAAAATGAAATACTGTATCAGCATAAAATGCATGGGACCTGGAGACCCACTGCCTTATAAAATGCTCCCTGTCTTGGAACCTAAAGCTAATATCATTCATTTATTTAGCTAGCTTTATAGTGTGTTGGTTTTGGATTTGAAAAGATTAGAATAAATGCAGATGGAAAGTGTTTTTACAGTAGGGAAGTAATTAAATTGGGCGTGGAGACTTTGTCAGGGAAATTCTTGGAGTGACATATGTGTATCAGCAAATTCTTTGTCTTGCTTGGCCTTAATTCCTCTTTTGGAAAGAGAGTCTTGAGCTGCCAATGTGACTAGTAGATTAGTAAAAAGAGAGTTTACAAACTCATGCAGTATCAGGAAGGTAAAATGTTTTCTTAGAAAGAACATTATGTATGTATACTGGAAGTCAGAGGTTAGTATTTGTTCAGTTTCATAATACTGTGTAGAACTTGGTGGTACGTGGAAAGCGATAGAATGTGCTTCGTAGAAGAACTGACATTCCTTAAATGTACTTTTTTTTTTTTTCACTTTCCTCTGTGTCATAACAATGTTGAGAATGTAGTGTTGTTGGCCTTTGTTCCTAAAACTCATGTTAACCTTAAAATGGGTACTGAGAAAACTAAAAGTTTTATTTCTCATGCTTTATCTTACCCTAAAATTAAGTCTTACTAGACAGACCATGGAGAAGGCAATGGCACCCCGCTCCAGTGCTCTTGCCCGGAAAATCCCATGGATGGAGGAGCCTGGTAGGCTGCAGTCCATGGGGTCCCTAAGAGTCAGACATGACTGAGTGACTTCACTTTCACTTTCCACTTTCAAGCATTGGAGAAGGAAATGTCAACCCACTCCAGTGTTCTTGCCTGGAGAATCCCATGGACGGAGAAGCCTGGTAGGCTGCAGTCCGTGGGGTCGCACAGAGTCAGACATGACTGAAGCGACTTGGCGGCAGCAGACAGACCATTTAAAACAAAATCTGATGTGTCATTTTTATGTTGATTTTTTTCTATGTTCATGGTGACTTTTTGCAGATTTGTGTCTTACATGAGCCATCCCTAAACATACATGGTTTTTGTTTAATTTTAATGTAATAGATATCACCTAGATGAGTGAAGTTAGAATGCTCTATGAGCTTCACCTGTTTTTTAGCTCATCTACCTTTCATTTGTCATATGAGGTGAAGTAATTTATTTCATTGTTGGCAAATATCTTAGACTGCCTTTATGTTAAAATAGTTCCCAAATAATATCTCTGTTGAACTTCTGTTTCTCTTCACTTTTTCCTTTTTGGGCTCTAACTAGTAGAGCATTTTCAAGAGATCAAGAGCTTAGAAAGGAAATAAAACTCAAATCAGGCAGTTTTGTTATGTACTTGTTTTGTTAATTAAGGAATACATGGAAATAAAAATTTTGGTGAAATTGAGCTCTGAAGTGACTTCTAGGAATTATACCAGTTCTTTTCCTATTTTGGCTTTCATTATGGCTTCAGTATTGCCAGTAGATTATAGTAAAGAGATCTAAAGGAGAATATTAAAGTATATACATAGGAAGTACTTATGGTATGGATAGCTAAGATGATAGTTTTTGCACATGGTGAATGACAAAAGACTCTGTGTAATGGGGAGGGTTCCCTAGTCAATACTAACTACAATTATCAAGAGAAAGGCAGAACAACTCTCCAGCTTTCAACAAAGCTTCAGAATTAGTCTCAGTTTAATATCATAATATTTAAGTGAACCTCAGGAAGTTTAGCTATTCGATGCCTATGTTTTAAAAGCTTAAAAACTGCAACTAATTCATCTTATGTAAATAGTTATGATTTGACAATGTTATATTTAAAGGTATTAAGTTATACATGATTATGTTCTAGTAAAATAATTATTGCAGTAATTCCAGAAGTCTGAAATGTTTATCTGTATATAATTGCCTGTCAAAAAAATTAAATGTTACATTTTTTCATAGCAGGGAAAGCTGAGGGCTCTTTGCTGAATATGCACATTGTATTTCACTGTGTCAAATCAGAGGGGCATCTAGCCTCATATTCTGTCTCTAAGAAGCATCAAAAATTATTAATACCAGGTTGCATTTCCTCAAATTTTCATAATGTAGTTCCAGTAAACTTAGATTCTTGCAGTAACACAACTAACTGTATAGTTCATGGAATTATTTAACCATTTCTTGGACTTAGTTACATTATTGACTATCTTCAGATCTTGAGATTCTATTCTTGATCATTTTTTGCTTTCCTTCCATTTCTTTTTTTTTCACATACAATCTCTGTTGACAACTCTTGACGTAGCCCACAATGTCTAGAATGCTCTGGCCACTTCCTGTGACTCTAGTCTCAGTGTCATTCAGGCTTCCTCTGTCAGAAGATCTACATTTACAGATGCCAAGCTTCTCCTTCCAGAGGCTGGATCATTTCTTCCCTTCTTTAACTAGAACCCCTTGCCCCCAGCTTTGCTCACCTACTGAATTTCAACTCATCCTTCTGGTGTTTCTCTCTGTGCACTGCTGCTTTCTTAGGGAAGCCTTTGCTGGCCAACCAGCTACCTCTGGTCCTACTGTCATAGGGCCTCATGGCCTCATCTGCTTCTCCTTCCAAGTAGCCTACTTTGATTAATGCCTGCCTCATGCACTACACTATAAACTCCACAAAATGAGGGATCGTCTCTGCTTTCTTTTGCTCCCCATCGTAACATTAGGGTACAGTGCAGGGCCTGACGTATAGCAGATCTTCAATACATACCTGCTAAGTGAATGTGCTCAGTGCTTAGTCTTATCTGACTCTGCAGCCTCATGGACTGTAACCCACCAGGCTCCTCTGTCCATGGGATTTCCCAGGCAAGAATATTGGAGGGGGTTGCTATTCCCTACTCCAGGGGATCTTCCTGACCCAGGGATTGAACCCTCATCTCTTGTGTCTCCTGCACTGGCAGTCGAATTTCTTTACCACTAGCACCCCCCTGGATAACTTCCAAATATACACAATCAGCATGCAGTCTCTCTTGGGAGAGATACAAACTCCTAATGCAATTTTATTAGGGATTTTTCCCAGCCGTCTCAAACTCCCTTTGAACAGAATCATAATGTTTACTTTTCCTCCCCCAGCATCTTTTCTGTTTAGTGATAATGCTCTCAGTTGTCCTGCCTCAGAACTTCAGAATAAGCCTTATTTCTTTCTTTCCTTTCCCAAATCAAACTATGTATTGAAATTCACTTTTCCCTGCCCCTGCCCCTGCCCCTGATCACTGCCACTAAGAAAGTTCAAGCTTCTGTCATCTCACCTCTGAACTAACACAACAAATCCTCTGTGGCTTCATTGGATATCAACCTTGCCTTTCTAGTCTGTGGAATTTTTGGACAAGCCCTTCTTAAATAATACACTTTCCATATGGCATTAGTCATTAATCTGACAGACAGTATTTAGTAGATATTCAGAGTATACATAGAAGCATGAACCAATAACCTTCAAAGTGAAATTGTGGGCAAGACGTTAAAAATAAGGACATATACTATTCATGCCAATTTGCTGTCCATAAGATGTCAAGGATTACCTGGGCTACCTGTTACTCGCTTTCCTTGTGCCCTTATTCTGGTGTGCTAGATATTCATTGATTCCACTTAATTTTCATCCTTTAGTTCCAGATTGACAGACGAGTACATGAAATTCCAGAAAAAAAAAAATATATATATATGCCAGTTGCTTAGGTACCTTGATTTTCAGTCCTTTCTCCTGTCACCATTTCCTGCATAGACATTAGAGTAAAATATGCTATTTGTGTACTAGGCACTTACCCGAGAGCATCTGTGTAGGACAGTACTTCCCTGCTCATCCTACAGATGAGCTCATTTCACTGAGGAATGGTTGAGAATGGTACACCAGAGTATAGCCTGAGTGCTGAACACTGTGGACTAAAGTGGTTAGGAAGAGTTGAATGGAATATTTAGGGCAACAGCTGGGTATCAGAGGACAGATAAGATTCGAAGAAATGGGGGAAGAGAAACCACAGTAAGGTTAAGAGTGAGGGAAAGAACTAGAAACTGAAATGAAAGGTATCTTTTATGGATGGTTGGTGACTAGTCTTGATTTGATTTGTGTGGAGAAATAGTTGATGAGATTGGAAAATAGGTAAATTTGCATAAATTGTGGTTGGCTTGGATTCCTAGTTATTTTAGTTAGGACCTTTATTAGTTGCAGCTATTAGTGTGAACCAGTTTAGGTAGAAAAGGGGAGGTTTTTGTTGTTTTGCTCTGATTTTAAACAGGAGTATAATATCTTAGATAAATTGAGAAGATAGGGCTTGCTGGATCTCATAAGGTCTGGCAACCAGGGACTGACTTTCTGTTTATCTCTAATCCACTGTGTCCTCACTGCTTGGCTGCTTCAATGTCTTTCTCTCTGTTTATGCCCATTGGCTGCTCTGTCTTATTTTTGCTCCTGGACTTATAATAGGAGGAAAATATGCATGTGACACTGCTTCTTTCTGATTTTTAAATTTTTACCTCTTTAGGTACCCATATAATAGAATCTCTCTCTTTTTCTTTATTTCTCTTCCAAATTTCCAGGAAAGAGAGTGATACCTGAGTGGCTTTCCAGAGCCATGTCTGGGAGCATATGACTCAGTGGTAAGAACAACTTCCAAGGAAAGGATGCTGAGCAGATAACCTGATCAAGTGCCCTCAACCTTCTACCTCTTTCCTGCCCACCTACTTCATCCAGCACCCTTGTCCCAAGTCCTTCATTTTAATCCAGCACGTATCATTTCTCTAAATACATATAACTCACTGGTTATCTATTTCACTAGTATGGAGATTTGGAGCTCAATTTTATATCAGACATCTACAACTATGATCTGCAAAGCAGAGATCTCTTAAGAGAGCATTATGTGGAATGGCAACCAGACTTCAAAGTAAGATGAGTTCCTTTCACCTCTTTTTATAAACCCTGCTCCCAATTTTTAACCTTCTTGCTCCTATCCTCAAGTTGACCAGTTAAACCCAATCTCCTTTTCTGCTCTCAAATACCAATCCAAATATAAATCACTTTCTCCAGTTCGTGTGGTTAATCCAGTTGTTAGATAATAGATGAATGCACTTCATCCTGCAAATTAAATTATTTTTCAGAGGGCAATTTTGCCAAAATGACTGTCTAGGTTTGGACTTCTTTCTTTTGAAGCCAACTCTCAAGCATACCTAAAGAAATACACTAGCCATTAATCAGTTGCAGTCCAAACTTGAAATTTTGGCCACCTGCCTTTCAGGCATTAGGAGGTCACCAGTGGATTTCTGATCAGGTAATAATGTTATTAAAATTGTACTTGCGATGACAGATCAGTCATGGCACAGGTACGTGGAGGCAAGGGAAGCAAAAGTGAAACTTACTTAAAAGACCTGAGAGACACTTAGCAAATTGTGGTTATTTCGGAGAAGACATTATACACAATTTTTTTTCATGGTTTAAACACATTTTCTAAATTTTCTACATCATGTATTTTTATGTGTGTTAAGAATATAAAATAATAGATTTGACTTGAAATAGACATGGTAGCAGTGGAAGGAATCTGGCTTCTTCTTTCTAACAAACTGCATTATTCTCCCAAAATGAGAAAACTCCTGACTTCCCCGCATGTATTAGTGATGACTTCCAGAGAATGGCTATCTTCCTGGCCAGTCACTTCTACAGTAAACTGAGTTCCTCTGAAGTCTTTATGGTTAATAATCTAAAGCAGCCTTTCTGGAGACTGTGAGCTGCTTTGAATTATTTGGTCAGAGTAACACATCACATAAAGTAGCATTTGTTTAGTGACTTTTATCCAGAAGATCAGAGGAGCTAAGATAAGACATTACTTTGCATCACAGTAATAATTAAAATTGTTATTCAACGTGAGTAGAAGCATTGAGGGTCCTGTTTTATATTGGGGGACCCTCAATTTATATTATATTTATATAAATATAAATATATTTATATATATTCTCAACTTAAAATGAGAACAAACTAGAGGACCTTAGTTTTCTTTTCAGCAGTTCAATTATAGGAACATTTATTCTTGCCCTTCAAGTTATTGTTTATTGGGTATCAACTGTGTGTCAGGCACTGGTTTGAAGGTTTGAGATACTTCAGTAACAAAATAGAAGCATACGTAACAGTGGAGTATCTTAGAAAGCAATTAGTTCTAGTGATAAAAGGGGAGATGGGGAGTATTGGGGGAGTAGATTGTGATTTTCAATTGGATGATACTTAAAAGTAAAGATTTGAAGTTAAGTCAAGAAGAAAGCGGGGGAAAGTGCACTCCCTTCGGGTTGAGCAATGCACAGGCCCTTCCATGGATGCCTGTCTGGCATGTTCAAGCAACAGCTAGAACAGTGTAGCCAAGACAGAGAGCTCAGGGTTTCAAATTTGAAATAGCCACATTCTAAAAAAAGCAACTATTTCTAGTCTTTCCCGTATTTTTGAAAATATTTACTTGGAATTTACATAAATCAGTTGCAAATATTTTTTCTTGACTCATCGGTAATAGTTTCTGGCAAGCACCTCATCCATCATTGCTACAAGGTGGGGCTGATCCCCAGCCAGGAACGCCTCTCTTTGCCACACCACACACGTTCTCTAATACCAGCGCTCTCTTCTGATCGGAAGACTTCAAGCGTCTTCAAAAGCCTGAAGCCTGTTTGGTTTCTTTCTTTCTTTCTTTCTTTTTTGTTTAAGAAATGCTGTTAAAGTTGCAGCCATAAATATAGATTAGAGCTTAGTAAAGATTCTAAAAATTTGAGTCGTAAAGGTACAGAGATTCTGCTCATTATCTCACATTTAATCATCACATCTCAGTTGTCTTAGCAACCTACACAATGTTCTCATTTGCTTTTCAGTAAGCCCAAGGATGAATGGATTCTTTGTTCATGTGTTTATGAATTTCTATCACCTGATACTTGATGTCTTTCTGGCATGCTTACTGTGCCAAATAACTGTCTTTATATTCTTAACGTTCATGTAACCAAAATTAAACTCTGCTCTTCCTAAAAAAGTAAATTTCTAATGGAAAAATATCCAACCTCAGATAAACATAAATAAGCTTATATTATAAAATGTTTTTGTTGTAATTATAATTAATTTTCAAAGCTCAGCAAACTTGCCACACTCAGTTATCCAACAGATTTGACCTACACAGGCATACTTGTGAACTACAGAGAAAGAAAAAAGCCTGTTGACAGAGCTAGGTGTCCAAGAGTTGATTCCCCCAAACTCACATGCTTGCTTCTCTCTGATGCTGTCTTGGAGTGTATGTTCTCTTATACTACATATATCTCTAGTTTTCAAGTGTGTGCTCTGTTCAGTCATGTCCAACTCTTTGCAGCCCTATGGACTGTAGCCCACCAGGCTCCTCTGTCCATGGGATTTTCCAGGAAAGAATACCAGAATGGGTTGCCATTTGCTACTCCAGGGGATCTTCCTGATTAAGGGATCGAACCCACATCTCTTGTGTCTCCTGCGTTGCAGGGGGATTTTTAACCACTGTGCCACTGGGGAAGCCCAGGTTTTTTCAGACTCATACCATAATAAGGTGGATATGGCCCTGCTCACTTGATATACTAAGCAAATATGGTAGACTGTCTGAGTTCAGATTCCAGCTGTTTGGCCTTGTTGCAAACTACTTTACTTCTCTGTGCCTCAGATATCCTTATCTGTAAAATGGGAATATACCATTCTCCCATGGGGTTCTTTTAAGGACTAAATTAAGCAATGTAGGGAAGACACTTAAAGAAGTACCTACTATATATTAGGTGAATTTAAACAACTGGTCCTATTACAAATAGTCATAGTGATAGTATTGACAAGTGACAGTATGACATAAAAAGAACAGAAGAATAATGAAGCATAAATGTAAGAATGCAAAAGGCTTAGTCATGTGGGATGTTGTGGCATAGTGCTAGAAGCCCGGTATGCATTAGAAATGTCTGAGGGCAACCCTTAGTACAGTCTAATGACTCTCATTAGTTGCTCACCTTGATTCTTTATGTAAAAGTTAAATTGTGTTTATCATCATAACACATTTTAGAATTACTTCTATACAAAGGGACTTCCTTCTAATTGTGCTGTTGATTTAAATATTCTGTTCTATAGGTAAATAAGAGCTTGTCTGTTGCATTCTGTCATGTGGTTAGTTTGTAGAAATTCCATACTTCTCAAAAATAATACCATCTTTTCAAGAACACACACAACCTTATTACATGAAGTGATATTGTTGTAGCCATGCATGCCGGGAAACAGACTCACTCAGAAGGACAATGCAGACAGTGGAGTGCAGTCTATTACACCCGCGGGCCCAAGGCAGGGTCTCCTCTTAGCCAAGAACCCCGACCAGTTTTTGTGAAAACCTTATATATCCTAAATGTACATGCTCAAACCCGCCTCCCAAATTCTCTGAAACTAGTCTGAACAAAGGAGAAGAAAGAACAGTCAAAGATAACCCGTGATAAAACTGTGATGCATATGCCTTAAACCTAGGTAGTTAACAGTGGATAATTATCAATAAGCCTGTGGTCATACCCCAATAAGCATAATACAGTTTATGATTTTATTCGGTTACACAGATAATTAGGGTATTCTTTTAGGTGACGGAGAGTCTAGATACGAGCCCTGGGGCTCGTCCATTGGCGGTGGGGGGGGCGGCGCGGGCGGCAGAGGGGGGCGGTTGGGGGGAGGGTCTGTTTTTCCAGTTGGTATGTCGTTTCCATAGATACTGACTCAAAGTCCACAGTCCGGCCCAAGATGGAGTCCTGCTTTAAAGATGGACCTTGTTCTGTCTGTTTCCTCCTTCATTCCCCACTTTTGATGCTCTTAACTCATACTATGAGCATCACTCATAGGGATATATTGCACCGTGGCTGTCTGACCACCAGTTTGGGAGAACGACGCCAACCTTTGGCTTATAAAGTTCATAATACATTGTAAAATGCAGGATCCACAAAACAGAACTATCAAGGCAACTGGTAACAATGGTAAATATAGTTTTCTGCCAATCAACCTTCACCCAAGATAGGACCGAAGTCCAGAAAAATTCATTTTCATTTGACATTGCTTTTACCTGGTTTTTCATGTCATCTAAAGCAGCTGATACATTGCCAGATAAATCAGGAATATATACACAACATTCAACCTTAATTATAGCACAGGTCCCTTCTTGAGCAGCTGTGAGCATGTCCAAAGCCATTCTATTTTGAAATACCACTTTTCTCATTTGGATTTGTTCTTCATTTAAGGCTTGAATGGCTTTAGCACCATCTAGGAGGGCCTGTTTTGTGAAATTAGTCCAGGCCTCCACTTTAATCATAATATCTGTTGTCCCTATAGAAGGTACAAATAAGGCAGCAATATACTCATACCACTGAAACACAGATCTTGTCCACCTAGCATGTAAATAAGGTAGATTTACCAGGGCTTGTTGTAGGTTAAGCTTTATGCTGCCATAGGCAAAAGTGAATCCCAGTGTGCAGCGGCCTACCCAGTGGATTGGTAACCAAGGCCAAAGGTTAGGCCCACAAAGCCATTGGATTCCATTTGGTGCCATCCAGCGGATTACAGGGCTGTATTTCCAATCAGAGCCTGGCCAATGGATGGACTGGCTGGGGTGGTATGTGACCTCGAATGTTCGTTTACATTTTTGGGGGGATATATTTTATTTTAGTTCTTTTGGGTCTAATGGAGGTCACCAAACCCTACCCTTTGTCCTTTTTGTTCCCAGCATATAGCGGCAGGAGTAATTAATTGACCCTTTTCTGGAGTCATCCAGAAATATTCATCCCAGACTTGGTAGAATTGTTCAACATACGTAGAGGCCTGTCCTTCCTTGCCAGTCAGGGTTTTTTTTTTCCTTTTGTTCTTTAAATATTAGGTATAGGCTTTTGTTACTCCTGTGAAACTGGTGATTACATCAAATGTAACCCCGTGACCCAAGTCTATTGACTGTAGGTCTGGCTTACACCAAGAGAGCAGGGAGAGATTATGACTGACAAGAGAGAGGAAAGTCTTTTTTTGTTGTCCCAGAAAAGAGCAGAGTGCTTTAAAATCTCCTTGGTGGGGCAGTGACACCCACCAAGGAAATCCATCCATCACAGACAGAGGCATAGCCCCACAACACAGCAGTTGGAGGTGTTGTGGAAGTCTGCGTAGGAATGTGTCCATGAGATGAAAACATTGTTCTGAGTTGAAACGGAAGTTAAATTCAAAATCACGTTGATGCAGCCAAGCAGCAGGAGTTGATTATGTGGCTTCATCCTGAGGGGCTCATCCAGGATCTTCTTTTCCTTCTTCTTCTTAAGGATGATCTTAGTCTCTTGAAGGTCAGTGGGGTGCCTCTGTGCAGTCCACTGAGCGTTTTCTGGGTCTGCATGGTATGTTCTCTTCATCCTCATATGGCAGATCCAGGGAGTGACACCTTCAACTTTAACTGCTCTGCTGCTGCTGCTGCTGCTGCTGCTAAGTCGCTTCAGTAGTATCCTACTCTGTGCGACCCCAGAGATGGCAGCCTACCAGGCTCCCCCATCCCTGGGATTCTCCAGGCAAGAATACTGGAGTGGGTTGCCATTGCCTTCTCCAATGCATGAAAGTGAAAAGTAAAAGTGAAGTTGCTCAGTCGTGTCCAACTCCTAGCGACCCCATGGACTGCAGCCAACCAGGCTCCTCCGTCCATGGGATTTGCCAGGCAAGAGTACTGGAGTGAGTTGCCATTGCCTTCTCCTTAACTGCTCTAGTGGTGGTTAAAACAACAGTATATGGAGCCTTCCACTGTGGGGCCAAGGAGTCGTTTCCAGTCATTGACCCACACCTGATCCCCAGGCACAAATTTGTGAATCTGTTCCCCAAGAGAGAATGGCAACCCTTTCTTGTACAAACTTAGTTACCTGATTTATTACCTTACCCAGTTGTTCCATCTGCTGTGAAATCTCATCTCCCCTTCAGTTCAGTTCAGTTCAGTCACTCAGTCATATCCGACTCTTTCCGACCCCATTAACTGCAGCACTCCCGGCCTCCCTGTCCATCACCAACTCCCGGAGTTCACCCAAACCCGTGTCCATAGAGTCGGTGATGCCATCCAACCATATCATCCTCTGTCGTCCCCTTCTGCTTCTGACCTCAATCTTTCCCAGCATCAGTGTCTTTTCAAATGAGTCAGCTCTTCACATCAGGTGGCCAAAGTATTGGAGTTTTAGCTTCAACATCAGTCCATCCAATGAACACCCAGGACTGATCTCCTTTAGGATGAACTGGTTGGATCTGCTTGCAGTCCAAGGGACTCTCAAGAGTCTTCTCCAACACCACAGTTCAAAAGCATCAATTCCTCGGCGCTCAGCTTTCTTCACAGTCCAACTCTCACATCCATACATGACCACTGGAAAAACCATAGCCTTGACTAGATGGACCTTTGTTGGCAAAGTAATGTCTCTGCTTTGTAATATGCTATCTAGGTTGGCCATAACCTTCCTTCCAAGGAGTAAGCGTCTTTTAATATTATGGCTGCAATTACCATCTGCAGTGATTGTGGAGCCCAGAAAAATAAACTCAGCCACTGTTTCCACTGTTTCCCCATCTATTTGTCATGAAGTGATTTGACCGGATGCCATGATCTTAGTTTTCTGAATGTTGAGCTTTAAGCCAACTTTTTCACTCTTCTCTTTCACTTTCATCAAGAGGCTCTTTAGTTCTTCTTCACTTTCTGCCATAAGGGTGGTGTCATCTGCATATCTGAGGTTACTGATATTTCTCCCAGCAATCTTGATTCCAGCTTGTGCTTCTTCCAGCCCAGCGTTTCTCATGAGGTACTCTGCTGCTGTTGCTGCTGCTAAGTTGCTTCAATCGTGTCCGACTCTGTGCGTCCCCATAGACGGCAGCCCACCAGGCTCCCCCGTCCCTGGAATTCTCCAGGCAAGAATACTGGAGTGGGTTGCCATTTCCTTCTCCAATGCATGAAAGTGAAAAGTGAAAGTGAAGCCGCTCAGTCGTGTCCGACTCCTAGCGAGCCCATGGACTGCAGCTCACCAGGCCCCTCTGTCCATGGGATTCTCCAGGCAGGAGTACTGGAGTAGGTTGCCATTGCCTTCTCCGATGATGTACTCTACATAGAAGTTAAATAAGCAGCGTGACAATATACAGCCTTGACGTACTCCTTTTCCTATTTGGAACCAATCTGTTGTTCCATGTCCAGTTCTAACTGTTGCTTCCTGACCTGCATATAGGTTTCTCAAGAGGCAGGTCAGGTGGTCTGGTATTCCCATCTCTTTCAGAATTTTCCACAGTTTGTTCTGATCCACACAATCAAAGGCTTTGGCATAGTCAATAAAGCAGAAAGAGATGTTTTTCTGGAACTCTCTTGCTTTTTCCATGATCCAGCGGATGTTGGCCATTTAATATCTGGTCCTCTGCCTTTTCTAAAACCAGCTTGAACATCTGGAAGTTCATAGTTCACGTATTGCTGAAGCCTGGCTTGAGGATTTTAAGCATTACTTTACTAGCGTGTGAGATGAGTGCAATTGTGCGGTAGTTTGAGCATTCTTTGGCATTGCCTTTGTTGATACCTGTTTTGTTATGGAAGGGGCCTCCCATACACAGTTTCATAGGGAGAATAGCCATGGGACCGTGGGGTCATCCTGAGTCTGAGCAGAGCCGTTGGAAACAAATCCACCCAGGAGCAGTCAGTCTCTATGATCCACTTGGAGAGTGTCTCTTTAAGTGTCCGGTTGGTTCCTTCCACCATCCCAGAACTCTGGGGCCTATATGCTGTATGTAATTTCAACTTGATGTTTGAATTTTTGCTTTCTTGTTGTACTAAATCAGCTACGAAAGCCGGGCCATTGTCCGATCCAATGCTGGTAGGAAATCCAAATCTGGAAACTATCTCCCTAAGCAGGCACTGGTCTACTTCTGATGCTCTTTCAGTCAGGGTAGGAAAAGCTTCTACCCATACCGAGAATGTACATACCATGACCAGCAGGTAATGGTCATGTCTGTGGAAGTCCACTTCCAGTTGTTCAGAGGGCACCATGCCTTTTAGCTGAATCCCTGGAGGTTTCTGTCTGTGCCAAGAGGCAGCACTGACCTGTGAGCAGGCAGTGCAGTCTGAGATTTTGTCCTGCATAGGGAAGAGAGGCGGGGAACCAAGAAATATTTTCAAATTAGCTCTTCCAGTTTATCATGGCCTAGGTAGGTCGCTTGGTGTGTTTGGCTTACCAGAGTGGGTATCAGTTCCTCCAGTACCAATAATTTGGCATCTGGCAATTCCCACCATCCCTTTTCAGTCTTGATGGCCTCTTCTGCTTTGGCTAGTTGGTTTTGGGCTTCAGTGTATTTTGGAGAGTCCAGCCTTAGCTCAAGCAGCTCTGCCAATACGAGAGCTTTAATAGGGGCTTCACTTGTCACCCCCAATACCTCGGCTGCTTGTTTAGCGGTCTTAACTGCCAGTCTGTTCCCCGAGCCCAGGGGATTATCCTCTTTTTGATGTTTTCGGCAGTGTAAGATTGTAACCCTTTCTGGTTCCCAGGCAGCATCTAATAGGGTCTTAATTTCTTCCTTATTTTTAATATCTTTTTCACTAACTCTCAAAAGGCCTCTCTCCTATACAGATCCCTGTGTACATGTAGTGTGGCAAAAGCATACCTAGAGTCTGTGTAAATGTTTGATTTTAACTCTTGATAGCTGGAGGGCCCAGATTAGAGCATATAGTTCTGCCCCTTGAGCGGACCAGTGTGATGGCAGAGAGCTAGCCTCAGTGACGGTTTCTTCCATGACTACTGCATATCCTGACAGTCGTCCTTGTTTCACCAGGCTGGTGCCATTGGTGTACAGGACCAAATCTGGGTCTGGGATTGGCTGGTCTCTAAGTCAGGTCTGCTCGCACATTCTTTGCAATCATGTGAGGGCCCACCTTCTCCCATAGGAAGAAGAGTGGCTGGATTCAAGGCCTGACAAGGCTCAATAGTAACATGTGGGTTCTCACATAACAGTCACTGGTATTGAGTAATCCAGGATATTGACAGCCATTTATGGGGGTCCCCTCGCAGGAGACTGTTGACCTCATGCAGGACTTTTATGATCAAATCTTGGCCCAAAGACAGCTTGGTTGCCTCCCATACCAGTAAGGCAACTGCAGCAACTGCCCATAAGCATCCTAGCCACCCAGTGGCAACATTGTCCAGTGATTGCGGGATATAAGCCACGGGTCTGTCCCATGTCCCCATAGTCTGCGACAACACTCCCATAGCTACCTAGTTCTTTTCAGTCATGTAAAGAGTAAACGGCTTAGGAAGGTCTGGCAGGCCCAAGGTGGGCCTTGTACTGGGTTTGAGTTCTATTACCAATGGGACTTGTTTTGCAAGCCTGGGTGGGTTGTCTTCCACCCAGACCTCAGGGAATTGTTGAGTTAATTTTCTCTCTCGACTGTTTAGCCCATCTGGTTTCCCTTCCAGCAGACCGTGCAACCTCTATTCATCTGAGGAGTTACTGAGAGGAAGAGTAAATAGGTGGTTGAGCCCACTTGAAGAGTGGGTCGTTCGCGGGGGGGAAAGGTAACTTGTGCCCCCAATTTAAACAGCAAGTCTCTTCCCAACAAAGGTACTGGGCATTCAGGGATGTATAAAAGTTCATGAGTCACTTGGTGTCCCCCCATCTGACATTTTCAGGGTAGGCTTGAGACACAAAGGCTGCATTTGTCACCATCTGAGAACCAGCAGCCTCTGGATCTATTGGTGTATAAAGTCTACAGGGCTCGCACAGTCTTTCTCAGAACTCAGAGGGTGATTCACTTTCCCTTTGAATAACTTTGGAGGTCTTTGCCATACTCATAGGTTTTCGGGGTTCCCTCTTGTGACCTTGTAAAATAGCGGCCCAATATCTCTCCAGGTGGCCCCTCTCTTCCTCTGTGTTACAGTCCCAAATGCGGCTCTCATTGGGGGTGGCTAGTTCTGCCCACTGCTGTAGGTTTGCAGTACCCTCAGGGGCCATTTCTCTTAACCATTTTCTGGCCTCCGTTAGGATCCTTTGTCTTTCCTCAGTGCTGAAAAGGGAGACTAGTAGTTCCATTAGTCATCCCATGTAGGGTGGTGGGTTCGAAAAATAGTCTCCAGTAGCCTAATCATGGCTTGTGGCTCCCCTGAGTACAGTGGAGTGTATCTCTGCCAGTTTAATATATCTGTAGAGGGAAATGACTGGTAATAATAGGCTACAGGTGGCTGATGGTAGTGCCCACATGTGTCCTGAACCAGAGGCTGTTGAGCTCTCTGAGGGGAATCTGTAGTGGGGTTCTTTCCCCCTGTTCCTTGGCAGAACACAGCCTCTGTCTAATCCCTGTGTTTTCTTCCCCCTTCCCATCAGTACCCACCGGGAGAGGTGGATTCAATCTAGGAGTTCCGGCTGAGGTGGAATTCTGGGGGTGTTGACTAGAGGTCTCCATTAGTGGGATAGGAGCCTCTCGAGACGGTGGCTCCATGATCTTCGGAGAGCTGGAGGAAGAGCAGCAGCTGCTGCAGGAACTTCACCTGGCCCTGGATCAGGCATTAAGGCAGCCTCTAGTCCTGGTGGAGCTCTGGGAGGCGGGCGCATCATTATCCAGTATGGGGAAAGAGCTAGGTCATCCCCAACCAAATCCTATAGAATTTCCTTTTTTATCATCAGTCAATTTTGGTGCCATTAATATTTTTCCCTTTCCCTTCTGGATACAGAACCTTGTCCAAATAGGAGCGTCTTGAGCTAACCCTAGCCATGAGTCAATATATGTATATTGATCCGGGTGTCCTGGCTCTCCTGTGACTACTGTATAGACTGCTTCCACGATTTTTAAGTTCATGGTGTTCTCTGGTGGCCATCCTACTCGCACAGGGGGCCATTGGACCTCACAGAGTATGTGAAGTTGGTCTGGCATCATCTTTACCCCATCAGTTCAGTTCAGTTGCTCAGTCGTGTCTGACTCTTTGCCACCCCGTGAATCGCAGCATGCCAGGCCTCCCTGTTCATCACCAACTCCCGGAGTTCACTCAGACTCATGTCTATCGAGTCAGTGATGCCATCCAGCCATCTCATCCTCTGTCGTCCCCTTCTCCTCCTGCCCCCGATCCCTCCCAGCATCAGTCTTTTCCAATGAGTCAACTCTTCGCCTGAAGTGGCCAAAGTACTGGAGTTTCAGCTTTAGCATCATTTCTTCCAAAGAACACCCAGGGCTGATCTCCTTCAGAATGGACTGGTTGGATCTCCTTGCAGTCCAAGGGGCTCTCAAAAGTCTGCTCCAACACCACAGTTCAAAAGCATCAATTCTTCGGCGCTCAGCCTTCTTCACAGTCCAACTCTCACATCCATACATGACCACTGGAAAAACCATAGCCTTGACTAGACGGACCTTTGTTGGCAAAGTAATGTCTCTGCTTTTGAACATGCTGTCTAGGTTGGTCATAACTTTTCTTACCCCATAGTCTCCTCCAAATCCCTTCTTTAAATTTTTAATCATGTACTCCAATACAGTTGTCTTAGATTCACTTCCCCCCATCTTGCTTACCTTCTCAGACCTTCTTCTACTTTTCCTTTTCATTCTGTCTACGAAGTTCTTGGTACCCTATGTACCTCTGATATTTCCTTTAAATGAAACACTTAAATTGCCATTCTGCCTCCTTCCTAATTGGGGTGAGAAGAGCCTTACCTGCCAGATCCCAGAGGGAGAAGGGGGATCAGCGTGTCTTCACCTGCTGGTCAGCACGACAAAATCAAAACACCTCGTCGTCCAAGACTGTTTCTCCCTTAACTTTTAAAGTCCATTCTGCCTTGGTGGGCTTGATCAGGTGCAGATGAAAACACAGATGGGTTAAATATCCCACGTCCCAGGCCGTCTCCGGAATAGCCAATCTTACTTATATATCCTCCTCCTTCAGGCCTGATAATTCCGAGACAGTCAAGAATTTCACAGGAGATAGGACACCTCCTTGGGGAGGGCAGAATACGAGCACACAAAGACCAAGTTTCTTCTCCTAACAATCTCCTGCTGATTGCTTGGTAATGATTTTCCCCAAGACGGCGTGGACACCACCTCCTAAATGACCTTCACAAATTTTCTGCCTAAGCCCTAGGTACACACGCTCGTCAATCTGTGTACCAGGCAATCGTTGCTACCTGCCTATTCCAGGCTCCTGTGGGTCCATGCCCCTGCTAGCCCCTCCCAGGGGGGTGATCAGGCCCCCTCTTCCACCCTACTGGGTGGGTTCCTCCTCACCTGAGTGCTCAGTTGCCCTGCTGCCATCCACTACCTGCTAACATGAAAGGTCCAGACACTGAGAAGCAGAATCCTTCCAGAAGGGCGAGGCACCTTCCGCCTTCTAGAAGATTTGATCCGCAAGGCCTCGGAGTAGTCCCAAATGCGACTTATCTCCTCGAAGTGAGGAGTTTCCCGGCCAATGCATCAAATGTTGTACCCACGCGTTCTGGGAAACAAAATCACTCAGAAGGACAATGCAGATAGTGGAGTGCAGTTTATTACTCTGGCGGTTCCAAGGCAGAGTCTCCTCTTAGAGTCTCCTCTTAGCCAAGGACCCTGACCAGTTTTTGTGAAAACCTTGTATACCCTAAGTGTACATGCTCAAACTCAGCTCCACAAATTCTCTGAAACTAGTCTGAACAAAGGAAAAGAAAGATACAGTCCAAGTTAACCATAATTCATATGCCTTAAACCCGTGATCCGTATGCTTTAGGCCTAGGTAGTTAACAGTGGACAATTATCAATAGGCCTGTGGTCATACCCCAATAAGCATAATACAATTTATGATTTTATTCAGTTACACAGATGATTAGGATATTCTTTTAGGCTACGGAGAGTCTAGGTACGAGCCCTGGGGCTCTTCCATGGTCGGGGGGCAGCGGAGGGGGGGCAGTGATTGTCTGGTTTTCCAGTTGGTATGTCGTTTCCATAGATCCTGGGCTTATAGCTCAACATCCACAGTCCAGCCCAAGACGGAGTCCTGCTTTCAAGATGAAGCCTGTTCTATCTGTTTCCTCTTTCAATATAATCCTGTATTATTTATCTCCTACAGGTTACCCATTTTTTTTCATTTTCTAGTATTCTTCTGATGGAAGATCCAGAGTCCCAACTAATGTGGATGTTAGCTATCAAGCTTGGGGAAAAGATGATTAATGTGGTTTGGCAGAAAGCCATGGGAGCAGGCACGCCTCCATGCAGCAGCTGCTGTGGGAGCATCATGCCTGGGATCCAGTAGGAGACAGAACCAGCTGCTGTAGCTCAGACACTGACTTTTGCACTGTTTTAATCATAATGTCTCAAAGGTGCTCTTGGTGTAGTTATTATTCTTCGTTTCTCATTATGTATTGTTGTTTACTAAAAAAAGAGAAGCAATGCTGGTTACCATAATGTAGAGAAAAAATGAGGTGTGTGTACATGACTAGACCCATTGTGTGGGTGACCCACCAGTGTTTCTCCAAGAGGAGATTTTAGGAGTCAACTCTGTTATCAAGACTGCCCAGAATGTTGCTGGACTGTCAGGACTGACTTCTTCCAGCTCTCAGTAGTGGCCTTGTCTCTATGAGAAGAACCCCAAATTCCCTAGTGTGTTTTCCCAATAGGTGCCTCCTAGGTACCCAATGGATTGTAGTCAGAGAGGCTACTGTGTATCTTAAAGAATCCATATGTGTCTCATGGATGTTTTTAAGAACATGAGAAGTACAAAGCTTAGAAAATGATGCTAATGAAGCCAGCCTTCCAGAGTCCCAGAAGTCACTCAGCTTTGCTGGGGAAAAGCGCTCTCTTCTATAGCCTCTGGTGGTTAACCTCAGCCAGGACTCTCACCGACACTTGACATTGGAACAAGGGCATCCGTGTGAGAGTATAGACAGCAAAGCTCCAACTATCAATAACTTAGCGAAACAAAGCAAGGTTGGTGTCCCAATAACATCATTTGACTGTAGGTGCTACTTAGACAGTCAATAAGCTTCAAAGTCACTACTCAAGGCCTTTTCCTGACAATGGGAAAGAACAATGTAAGGTTTCACAATTATTTTCAAAATTTCAATATGGCCAATGCTTCTTTTACTCTTTCCATTCCATTTCCAATCTATTCAATTTCATCTAACAGATTCTTGATATTAATTGAATTTTACTTGTGGAAATTTTTTTCTTTATGCAGGGGGAAGTAGTGATCTTTGAGGAAAATTAGGAATAATTGGCTTTGGTCAAATCTGTCTTTGATTTCTCATTTAGGAGTGCTCTAAACAGGGTTGAAAAGTTTTTGAATTGATTTATTTTACTTGCATGTATGATATGCTCCTAAATTCCTTATGTTGCATGTTTTTGTGCATCCTTTCTCCCATGGTCATGCATTGAGGGTCCTTTTAATTAAAGTCAAGGGGCTGCTAAATCAAATTGGAAAAAAGATAAGACATGCAAAATGTAGGTTTGTGTTCAAGTCAAGAATCAGATGATTAGCAAAGGAATGCATGCTTGTTTTCTACCATGGGACTCCAGAGAGTAACCAGACTGGTTTTACAAACCATGTGGATTGATTCTGTGTGTCTTGGGAAGGGTGAGAGGTTGTTTAAACTAGTTTATTTGAAAGACTTTGAGGTTTTTTTTTTTTAACTTTTTGAATAATCTCTCTTTTTTCCACAAGAAAAAAGCTTATGCAATAGACTTTCATTAAGTTGAATTTTTACCTCTGAAGTGAAATTGCATCAGTTGGTTGAACTCTCACTAACTGAACGACTGTCAGGACAGGTTTCCATTTCTTCTTATTTAGGGAATCAGATTCATCCAGCTACTATTTTTTTAAATCATATTTTTCATGTTACTTTTATCCAGTGGGCTTGTCGATAGTGTCAGTAGTAAGAGATAAACGTCTAAGTCTGACATGTGTTTCTTATTTGAATATTCTCTCCTAAAATTGCTCTTTTTGCATGTATGTTATAGATTTGTTTGAAACCTTTGAAATCTTTGGTTTAAGATAGCAGAGTCCATAATTTCGATGAAACTTTGGACTTTTTTTTTTTTGGTAAATTGTCCATACTGTAGACGGGGGATAGGCAGTTTCCTAAAGAAAGTCCTAGAATGACTTCTTTAAATAGAGACCAATTTGCAAATTAAAATTGTATTTAGTAAAATCTTGCCCCTAACTGTTAACTAGTAAAATGTGTATATAAACAAGAAACCTGCAGAGGGTTGCTATAGCTGATGCAATCTTTGCTCCATGATGCGGAAGGATTGGAATTGTTGAAAGATTAATCATAAAGCACGTGGATGAAAGTTAATTAAATAAGTATAAGGTACAGCATCACTACGTGGTTATTCATCTTCTGGCTAGTGTGTGCCTTCCAAGGCCTGCAGTCTTTCACCCCACTGTTTAGAGCAGTGCCAGCTCAGGTCATGCCAAATCCAGGTCAGTATCTGAAGGGAATCAGCTTGCTTTACTCGTGGATTTTCTGGGCATAATTTATACATGCTCAATTTTTTTTTAGTTTCAGGCCAAGTGTATTTATGTCATAATTTATTTTTTATGATGGTAAACCACTTAATTTGGAGTAAATATAAATTATTGCTAATGAAGCATTAAGGACAGAAGGAAATTACTTTTGTTAAACAAGTACTTTGGTATATTTTCTCCCTCTTTCAACTAGAGGATTTCTATGCAAAACTGGCATTCAGTATTACTCGTTATCTGGTTAGTTCACTAGATCAAGATTCCTGTGTGTGGTATAGAAAAGTGGGAAAAATTAAGGAGTTAAAAACAGGTTGATACAGGCTGCTGAGGACAAAAATCAAATGAGAGTACTTATGTTTTAAATCAAGACTATGTTTTCAGTGAAAATATTTTCTAATGATTCACAGAACAATGTTGTCAACTTTGACCACATCTGCTGAAAATCAAAATATAACTAGTTATATAGCACTGAATTCTAGCAGGAATTTATACTGTGACATGAAACAAAGTTCTCATTAAATGACAATATTTTGTATTTTTATGGCCTTAAAAATAGTCTCCTGACTTTTAAAAATGTTCACAGCCTTTTTGTTCCTCCACATTACATAGATAAATTGACAACAAGCCCATTTTATTCGAGTAGATTTCTTAAAATAATTTTGATGGGAAGATAATTGTTTAATGACAGTGTATAAAATTTTGCCACAGTAAAAACAAAATTGGATAAGAGAAAATACAAAGAGAGAGTTTTGTATAATTACTGTAAAAACATAGATGGAACGACCAGTTAAACAATTAGATCTAAAAAAATAACAACTCAAGTTTCCAAATTCCATAATATCCATAAGGATTTCGTGCATTCTCTGACATTACTTGATTTTTTTATGTTTCTGGATTTACACATAAGAATAACAGTGTGTTTATCTACTTATCTCTAGGTTATTTGCACTTATTTATTCTCTAGTTAAAAGTTTCATATAAAAATGAAGCATATGTGCAAAACAACATCATTACCAAAATTGATCTAGATAAAAGTGAGAAAATTACACGCAAGCCTTCTTATATAAACAGTCTGCACCAATATAAGGACTTTATTTAGCAAAATTTATGAAAATTGACTTTGACTTTGTGCCCTTGGACATCATATTCAAAGCTACCACACTTAAGGATAGTAATATAGTATACAAAGTTTTATTGGTTACATTCTCTTTTAACAGTGTTATTTTTCAAAATACCTTTGAGGTGTTCTAAATTATGGTCTGGTTTCCAACCAACATCAGTTAGTTAGCATCTGCTCCTTTTATGTTAAATTGTACACTTTTTCTTACTCACTTGGCATGCATTCTAATCAATTCTAACCTCTCTGTAAGAATGGAGAAAAAGAGTTTGAAATGACTCATATTGGTCAGCTTTGCTTTTGGAATTAAAAACAGCTCGTTTTTTTTTTTTTTTTTTACTTTGTTCTATCATTCTCTTCTTAAAAAATATCAAATATTACTCAGCCTTAAAAGGGAACAAAATTGGGTCATTTGTAGAGATGTGGATGGACCTAGACTCTGTCATGCACAGTGAAGTGAGTCAGAAAGAGAAAAACAAATACCATATATCCATGCATGCATGTGGAATCTAGAAAAGTGGTACAGATGAACCTAGTTCCAGGGCAGCAATAGTGATGCAGATGTAGAGAACAGATGTGTGGACCCAGGGGCTGGGGGAAGAGGAGGGTGGTATGAATTGGGAGATTAGGTTTGACATAAATACATTACCATGTGTTAAATAGATAGCTAGTGGGAACCTGCAGTGTAACACAGGGAGCTCAGCTCGGTGCTCTATGATGACCTGGATGGGTGGGAAGGGTGGGGGCGGGGGGAGGGAGAGCTACGATGGAGGGGGTACATGTATGCATATAGCTGATTCACTTCATTATACAGCAGAAGCTTAACACTGTAAAGCAATTATACTTCAATTAAAAAATAATATCAAACATAGACAAGACACAAAAATATCTGAGTTCAAATATAATCATTCTACTTACTAATGTTTAAATTTCCTTTCCTCTTTTACCCTAGAAATCTGGTACCTTCCTCTTGTTTTCATGAAGACTAAATTAGATGATGTTATGTTTAATGTTTGACACATAGTAAACCCTCAGTGAAAGGTAGTTATTATCTTCCCAAGTGTACACAGCTGAACCTGGGACTTATGACTTGACCTGTTTCAAATGTGGCAGAATCCAGGGCTCAGCTTTCCTAGAAATAAGGAGCCTTGGATTGAGGGTCTTTTTCTACATAGTTTTCTCTAATACCCGTATCACAGTATTTTAGCAGACCCAGCAAAAAGATGACCAACAGTAGCAATGTTACAGGAGATTATACCCTTTTTCTGTCCTTTGAGAAGTAACCACAGTGCACTAAGGGGGAAAAGAACAGAGAGCTGGGGAGTTGCCTACAACCTTATTGTGATCAGCTATCTTCACTGCCTATGGGAGGACTTTGCTTGATCTTTCTGCTCAAGTGATGTCTAGATAATTTCAAGCAAAGCATACATTTTTCCCCCAAAAGTATTTATATGATTCTTGGGAGGAGGGATTTACATATGTGTATGGAAACACACACAGATATATCTTGTTTATGTAATTGTAGTTTTGTGAACCCAGAAGGCACACCAACCGCAGATGGCATAATGACACAGAAGTATGTCTAGTGATAACTCTTAAAACTTCTTATTAGGGCGAAGTAACTTGGTGCATCTCTTAGATTGTAGAGTGACAAACTCTTCAGTTCAGCTCAGTCGCTCAGTCGTGTCCGACTCTTTGCGACCCCATGAATCACAGCACGCCAGGCCTCCCTGTCCATCACCAACTCCAGGAGTTCAGTCAGACTCATGTCCGTCGAGTCAGTGATGCCATCCAGCCATCTCATCCTCTGTCGTCCCCTTCTCCTCCTGCCTCCCAATCCCTCTTTTCCAATAAGTCAACTCTTCACATGAGGTGGCCCAAGTACTGGAGTTTCAACTTTAGCATCATTCCTTCCAAAGAAATCCCTGGGCTGATCTCCTTCAGAATGGACTGGTTGGATCTCCTTGCAGTCCAAGGGACTCTCAAGAGTCTTCTCCAACACCACAGTTCAAAAGCTCTTATGTTATCTTTATTCATTGTTATTGTTGTTTAGTCACTCAGTTATGTCCAACTCTTTTGTGACACCATGGATTGTAGCCCGCCAGGCCCCTCTGGCCATGAGATTCCCCAGGCAAGAATACTGGAGTGGGTTGCCATTTCATTCTCCAGGGGATCTTCCTGACCCAGGGATCAAACCCAGGTCTCCTGCATTGCAGGCGGATTCTTTACTACTAAGCTATCAGAGAAGCAATAGTTTAATTAGTTGTTCATTATTTAGTAAACAGCTAACAACACCACCCATCGTTTTAATCCCCTGTCAGATTTCTGAAAAAATCACACTCATAGAATAAAACATAATATAAAAAGCATTCCAAAGTGAGAATCTAGTTAAGTGTCTGGAAGCTTAAACTCAGACTATTTAGTTAGTAATACAGATGTTGAAATGTGAACTAGAACAGTTTGGTCAGATTTTCCCTGAGCAAATTCATTTTGATGAAGCACTGCGAGAATCTAAGACTGTAGTTGAGAACAGTACGTGGCCTCTTTGTTTAGTCTGGTGATTCAGGGAGCACTGCAGTATGAAGATGCTGTTGAGGCCTGACTTGTAGGCTCTGTTGCTCCCTATTAACCACTTGTGTAAAAATCCTGAGCCATCACTAAGTATGGCTTTTATGTATTAGCCCAATCAGTAATAATTAGGATTATGTTAGATACATATTAAGCCAGAAAGATTAGACTTTAAACCACAAAGAATAATAGAGTGAATCCATTTGAAAATATGATAAAATCTCATGTTTGTAGAGAAATAAGAAAGAGGGTAGGAACAAGGATCAGTAAGAATGAGGGGGAAGCTTTAATGCTTCCTTTAATTGTGAAGATAATACTACTAGTAAATAGCTTTTTTGGAGTATTTGAGAAATTGTATTGTGTAGCAGTGAAGGGCATAGGCCCTGGAGACAGTCTAGGTGGAGCCCAGCACCTTGGCATTTGCAAGCCCACCTGGGGAGCTCTTCTCCTAACCTCTGTGCCTTTTAGTCATCACTTTTATCATGGGAATAAGAACAATGTCTTCCTTCCTGAGGTCCTGGGAGGATGAAGTTAGGTAATGAAGGTAGCACTTAGAACAGCATCAGGTGGCTTTTTAAAATTTTTATTATTTCTGTTACAACCATTGTGTGCATGTGTTTATGTGAAAGGAATCATTAGCATTGTGCGGGCCAAAGAAGGGGTGGGCAGAGGGCAGGAGTATTTTGCCAAGTTAGGATTCCTGTGGTTTTAGTATACCTGGAGGTAGGTGAGATTCTGGGATTCTAGAAGCAGAAAAGTTAAAAAAAAAAAAGTCTTTTTAGACCATCTTAATTTGTTTATACAGAAATACAGAAATTGGTATGATAGAGAAAGAAAACTAGGAAACAGCTAACTGCCTTGCTTTATTGACATTTTCCATAGCTTGTAAATCCTAAAGACCCAGCCTAAATGAACAGTGTTTCATAGAGCACATAGCTATATAAAATATATAATCTTTTGATTTCCCCCAAAATGCCTTTTTATGGCTGAAGTGAAGAAATAAATACTACTTTGTTCTGGTATGTTTAAGTCAAAAGCAGTATAGTGTATAATGTTAGTTCCATATTAAAATGACAGTTTGATGAAGGTATTTATTAAGATTATATTTGATTTCAATAATATTCCTTTATATCAAGAACTATTTATTTTTTATGACTGAGATCATCTCCTTAAAACAGTCTATTCAAATCTGAGTGATAATAACCTTGTCTTTGCATGTTCATAATTTATACTATCTTAGAAAAGAAGCTCTTCTAGTATTTCAGAACTGGGAGATATCTTTCCCCTTCATATATTAATAATAAAAATATCTTGGGAATTTAAAACCTTGATTTCTTTTGGCTGCTTCCTTTGTTTACTTTTTAAAATCCCAAATGTTGCCAAAAAGAGATAGATTAGGATTAAAAAAATAAAGCACATGGCCTATTTTCTAATTTTGTTGTTATTTAATAATGAGGGCAGAACAGATAAGAGTCCTAGTTACTGAAGCAGTGAATAACTATTCCATTAACATATTCATATCTATTTCAGTTCAGTTCAGTCACTCAGTTGTGTCCAACTCTTTGCGACCTCATGAATTGCAGCATGCCAGGCCTCCCTGTCCATCACCAACTCCTGAAGTTCACTCCGACTCATGTCCATCGAGTCAGTAATGCCATCCAGCCATCTCATCCTCTCTCGTCCCCTTCTCCTCCTGCCCCCAATCCCTCCCAGCATCAGAGTCTTTTCCAATGAGTCAGCTCTTCGCATGAGGTGGCCAAAGTACTGGAGTTTCAGCTTTAGCATCATTCCTTCCAAAGAAATCCCAGGGCTGATCTCCTTCAGAATGGACTGGTTGGATCTCCTTGCAGTCCAAGGGACTCTCAAGAGTCTTCTCCAACACCACAGTTCAAAAGCATCAATTCTTCGGCACTCAGCTTTCTTCACAGTCCAACTCTCAGATCCATACATGACCACTGGAAAAACCATAGCCTCGACGAGACGGACCTTTGTTGGCAAAGTAATGTCTCTGCTTTTGAATATGCTATCTAGGTTGGTCATAACTTTCCTTCCAAGGAGTAAGCATCTTTGAATTTCATGGCTGCAGTCACCATCTGCAGTGATTTTGGAGCCCAAAAAATAAAGTCTGACACTGTTTCCCCATTTAGCCAGTATTTATTGAGGACCTATGTTCATCCCTGGGTTTCCCTAGTAGCTCAGCTGGTAAAGAATGTGCCTGCAACGCAGGAGACCCTGGTTCGATTCCTGGGTTGGGAAGGTCCCCTGAAGAAGGAATAAGCTACCCACTCCAGTATTCTTGGTGGTTCAGATGGTAAAGAATCTGCCTTCAGTGTGGGAGACCTGGGTTTGATCCCTGGGTTGGGAAAATCCCCTGGAGAAGGGCATGGTGACCCACTCCAGTATTCTTGCCTGGAGAATTCCAAGGACAGAGGAATCTGGTGGGCTACAGTCCATGAAGTCACAAAGAGTCGGACATGACTGAGCAACTTTCATTTATGTTCATCCCAGTCACCGTGCTCCTTCTGAAAAGACAGTATAGACTTTTAATAGGTTTGATAAGTAGTAGTTCTTAGCTCAATATTTTTCCTAAAACACTCAGAGCTGATTTTTTTTCATACTGCAAGTGTTAATACATTATAGATCCTTTAGGTAGGAAATACATTCAGTCATATTTAAATAAAATGAAAATCATCTATATTTCTAGCTCTCACAGTCTTCCAGTGATAAGAAAAGTTCTATTTGTTGATTTGACTATTAAAGGTTTTTTCCTAATATAAAATACTTGAGACTAATAATTTTCTATGCATTTAATTATCAGCTAAGATAAATCTATGAATAGTATTATTTGCTCAATAGAGTGCAACTCTCTATGACCCCATGAAATATATGAAACATTTATTATTTCACTTCTCTTAAAATTTTCTGAGTAAATTAGGAAGAAAACAGAGAAACTTAAATTAAACTTACTTATAGAGAAAAGCCCACAAGAGAAACATCATATCTAGAACAATGGTTTTTCCAAAAGTTGGAAGATAAAGATAACAAAATCACTTATTTATCTTTACTTATCTGACTTTTAATTTTCCTATGTATTGTCTGTTCTCTTTGGTAGATTTTGCATGTAAGAATTGGTGTAAAATCTCAAAACAATACATGATACACTATGTCTTTGAATTTAGAAAGAAAAAAAAACTTTATCACTTTTTTATTAGGGAAACGATTAAAATTTTGTAATTGAACTCTAATTGAACTTAATTGAACTTGATTGTTTAATTGCTTGTTTAGTTTTAGCAATCGTTATATCTTGTGGTTTTATCACGTTATATCATTAAATGACCTAGTTCAGGCATTTTTTTAAATTGAAAGATATTCATCATAAGAGGTCTATTTAGATCTTTCTATTTCATCTTGTTGGGAATTTGTTAGTATTTTTTAAGTTGGAAGACGTTTGTACAGAGGTTAAAGGAGGGTGATGAGGATGAAAGGAGACAGACCCCACAGTACCAAATACTCCCAAATCCCCAGAACTTTTGTTCTTGCTCACTCCTTTCTTTGCTCTAGAAGATTACTTTCTCCCGCTGTCCCCCAGTGCTGACTCATTAAAGCCAATTTAACAGAGGCAGTTCATAGAGTGCTAGTTCCCCTGACTCTTGAATAACCCGAAAACCCTGTGTACCACAGATAAATACAGTAATAAATCTTCTCAGCTCCAGTGATTTTAGTCTCAATTTAATCAAATTGAGTCATGTAGGAATTTGTTCAAATAGCGAACTCTCTGTAGATCCAAATCCAACTTAGGGCTCCTATGCTTGCTACCGATTTTCTTTTTCAGGAAAAAAAGAAAAAAAAAAAAGCACTGCTGCTGTTTTCTATTTTTCAGCTTCCTTGTAAATGTATTTCTTATTGAAACCAAATTCATGGTTCTTAAATTCCTAGACCATTACCTATCATGCAATTCAAGGCTATTTTCCAAATGATAGAAAATCAAAAGCTGTTTGTTTGGTTGCCTGATTTTCTCTAGCATTCTTTGGAGGATTTAAAGCAGGGGGTAAAAAAAAAAAAAAAAAAAAAGAAAAAACTGACCTATATTCAGAGCTAAACATGAAAAGGGGTTTAGGATGAGCTTTAACTTATTTAATGATGCAAACATTCCCAGAATTATAATGTATACCTTTTACTGGAGGTGCTGTGTTTGGTTTTTGCTAAAGAGCATTTATTGTATGGATGCTCAGTCCATCAGTCCTGTCCAGCTTTATCCTACCCCAAGGGCTAATCCGCCAGGCTCCTTTATCCGTGGGATTTCCCAGGCAAGAATACTGGAGTGGGTTGCAATTTCCTACTCCAGGGGAATCTTCCCAACCGAGGAATCGAACCCACATTTCCTGCACTGGCAGGTGGATATTTTACTACTGTGCCACCTGGGAAGCCCTAAAGAACATTTATTGGTAAAGATTTAATGGTCCTTATGGTGCAGTGGTAAAGCATCCACCTGCCAGTGCAGATGTGGGTTCGATCCCTCAGGCTGTTGTAGCCACACACGTTCCTGGAAACAAACTCACCCAGGAGAACAATACAGATAGTGGAGTGCAGTTTATTACACTGGCGGGCCCAAGGCAGAGTCTCCTCTTAGCCTCAACCTTGACCAATTTTTGTGAAATCCTTATATATCCTAGTGCACAAGCTCAAACCCACCTCCCCAAATTCTTTGAAACTAGACTGAACAAAGAAAAAGAAAGATACAATCAAAGTTAACCCGTGATTTGTATGCCTTAAACTCGTGATTCGTATGCCTTAAGCCTAGGTAGTTAACAGTGGACAATTATCAATAGGCCTATGGTCATAACCTAATAAGCATAATACAATTTATGATTCTATTCGGCTACACAGATAATTAAGGTATGCTTTTGGCAATGGAGAGTCTTGGTATGAACCCTAAGGCTCTTCCATAGGGGAGTGGGGGCGGAGGGCTGGTCTGGTATTCCAGTTGGTATGTTGTTTCCATAGATACTGGGCATAGAGCTCAAAGTCCACAGTCCGGCCCAATATGGAGTCCTGCTTTCAAGATGGAGCCTGTTCTGTCTGTTTCCTCCTTTATTCCCCCTTCTTGATGCTTTAACTCATAATAGGAGCAACACTGATAGGGATATATTGCACCCTGGCAGTCCGACCAAGAATTTAGGAGAACGAAACCAACCTTTGGGTTACAAAGTTTATAATACATTGTAAAATGCAGGATCTACAAAGCAGAACTATCAGGGCAACTTGTAACAATGGTAAATATAATTTTCCGCCAATCATTCTTCACCCAAGATAGGACTGAAGTCCAGAAAGGAATGTTTTCATTTGACATTGCTTTTACCTGGTTTTTCATGTCATCTAAAGCAGCTGATACATTGCCAGATAAATCAGCAATATATACACAACATTCAACCTTAATTACAGCACAGGTCCCTTCTTGAGCAGCTGAGAGCATGTCCAAAGCCATTCTATTTTGAATTATAGCTTTTCTCATTTGGATTTGTTCTTCATTTAAGGCTTGGATGGCTTTAGCACCATCTAGGAGGGCCTGTTTTGTGAAATTAGTCCAGGCCTCCACTTTAATCATAATATCTGTTGTCCCTATAGAAGGTATGAATAAGGCAGCAATATACTCATACCATTGACATAGACCTTGTCCACCTAGCATGTAAATAAGGTAGATTTACCAGGGCTTGTCGTAGGTTAGGCTTTATGCTGCCATAGGCAAAAGTGAATCCCAGTGTGCAGCGGCCTACCCAGTGGATTGGTAACAAAGGCCAAAGCTTAGGTCCACAAAGCCATTGGGTTCCATTGGGCGCCACCCAGCAGATTCCAAGGTTATACTTCCAATCAGAGCCTGGCCAATGGATGGACTGGCTGGGGTGGTATGTGACCTCGAATGTTCGTTTACATTTTTGAGGGGATAGGTACCCTATATATTTTAGTTCTTTTGGGTCTAATGAATGGTCACCAAAGCCTACCCTTTGTTCTTTTTGTTCCCAGCATATAGCAGCAGGAGTAATTAATTGACCCTTTTCTGGGGTCATCCAGAAATATTCATCCCAGACTTGATAGAATTGTTCAACATACCTAGAGGTCTGTCCTCCCTTGCCAGTCAGAGAGCTTTTTTCCTTTTTGTTCTTTAAATATTAGGTATGCTACTGCTAAGTCACTTTAGTCGTGTCCAACTCTGTGCGACCCCATAGACAGCTGCCCACCAGGCTTCCCCGTCCCTGGGATTCTCCAGGCAAGAACACTGGAGTGGGTTGCCATTTCCTTCTCCAAAGCGTGAAAGTGAAAAGTGAAAGTGAAGTCGCTCAGTCGTGTCTGACCCTCAGCGACCCCACGGACTGCAGCCCACCAGGCTCCTCTGTCCATGGGATTTTCCAGGCAAGAGTACTGGAGTGGGGTGCCATTGCCTTCTCCAAATATTAGGTATAGGCTTTTGTTACTCCTGTGAAACTGGTGTTTACATCAAATGTAACCCCATGACCCAAGTCTATTGACTGTAGGTCTGGCTTACACCAAGAGAGCAGGGAGAGATTATGACTGACAAGAGAGAGGAAAGTTTTTTTTTGTTGTTGTCCCAGAAAAGAGCAGAGTGGTTTAAAATCTCCTTGGTGGAGAGGTGACACCCACCAAGGAAGTCCATCCGTCACAGACAGAGGCATAGCCGCGCATACCCAGAAGTTGGAGGTGTTGTGGAAGTCTGCATAGGAATGTGTCCATGAGATTAAAACATTGTCCTGAATTGAAACGGAAGTTAAATTCAAAATCATGTTGATGAGGCCAAGCAGCAGGAGTTGATTATGCGGCTTCATCCTGAAGGGGCTCGTCCAGGATCTTCTTTTCCTTCTTCTTCTTAAGGATGATCTTAGTCTCTTGAGGGTCAGTGGGGTCCCTCTACACAGTCCAATCAGCGTTTTCTGGATCTGCATGGTATGTTCTCTTCATTCTCATGTGGTGGATCCAGGGAGTGAAAGGTTCAACTTTAACTGATGTAGGGGTGGTTAGAACAACAGTATATGGAGCCTTCCACTGTGGGGCCAAGGAGTCATGTTTCCAGTCCTTGACCCACACCTGATCCCTGGGCACAAAACGTGAATCTCTTCCCCAAGGGAGAATGGCACCTTTTCTTGTACAAACTTAGTTACCTGATTTATTGCTTTACCCAGTTGTTCCATCTGCTGTGAAATCTCATCTCCCCATACCTGAGGCAAATTTGTTGACACCTGTTTTATTATAGGAGGGGCCCTCCCAGACACAATTTCATACAGAGAATAGCTGTGGGACCACGGGGTCATCCTGAGTCTGAGCAGAGCCATCTGAAACGCAGTCAGTCTCTATGATCCACTTGGAGAGTATCTCTTTAAGTGTCCAGTTGGTTCCTTCCACCATCCCAGAACTCTGGGGCCTATATGCTGTATGTAATTTCCACTTGATGTTTAAAGTTTTGCTTACTTGTTATACTAAATCAGCTACAAAAGCCTGGCCATTGTCCGATACAATGCTGGTAGGAAATCCGTATCTAGGAACTATCTCCCTAAGCAGGCACTGGTCTACTTCTGATGCTCTTTCAGTCAGGGTAGGAAAAGCTTCTACCCATACCAAGAATGTACATACCATGACCAGCAGGTAATGGTAGTGTCGGTGAGGTTTCATTTCAGTTAAGTCCACTTCCAGGTGTTCAGAGGACAGCGTGCCTTTTAGCTGAATCCCCAGAGGTTTTTGTCTGTGCTGAGAGCGTCGTTGACCTGTGAGCAGGCAGTGCAGTTCTGAGATTCTGTCCTGTATAGGGAAGAGAGGCGGGGAACCAATAAATATTTTCAAATTAGCTCTTCCAGTTTATCATGGCCTAGGTGAGTCACTTGGTGTGTTTGGCTTACCAGAGTGGGTGCCAGCTCCTCCGGTACCAGTAATTTGCCACCTGACAATTCCCACCATCCCTTTTCAGTCTTGATGGCCCCTTCTGCTTTGGTTAGTTGGTTTTGGGCTTCATTGTATTGTGGTAGTCCAGCGATAGATCAAGCAGCTCTGCCAATATGAGAGCTTTAATAGGGGCTTCACTTGTCACCCCCAAGCCCTCAGCTGTTTGTTTAGTGGTCTTAACTGCCACTCTGTTCCCCGAGCCCAGGGGATATCCTCTTTTTGATGCCCTCAGCAATGTATGACTGCAACCCTTTCTAGTTCCCGGGCAGCATCTAATAGGGTCTTAATTTCTTCTTTAATATCTTTTCACTACCTTTCAAAAGTCCTCTCTCCTGTACAGAGCCCTGTGTACATGTAGTGTGGCAAAAGCATACCTGGAGTCTGGGTAAATGTTTGTCTTCTTAACTCTTGAGAGATGGAGGGCCCAGATTAGAGCATATAGTTCTGCCCCTTGAGCGGACCAGTGTGATGGCAGAGAGCTAGCCTCAGTGACGGTTTCTTCCATGACTACTGCATATCCTGACAGTCGTCCTTGTTTCACCAGGCTGGTGCCATTGGTGTACAGGACCAAATCTGGGTCTGGGATTGGCTGGTCTCTAAGTCAGGTCTGCTGGCACATTTCCTTGCAATCATGTGAGGGCCCACCTTCTCCCACAGGAAGGAGAGTGGCCGGATTCAAGGCCTGACAAGGCTCAATAGTAACATGTGGGTTCTCACCTAACAGTCCCTGGTATTGAGTAATCTGGGATGTTGACAGCCATTTATGGGGGTCCCCTCGCAGGAGAGTGTTGACCTCCTGTGGGACTTTTACGATCACATCTTGCCCCAAAGTCAGCTTAGCTGCCTCTCGGACCAGTAAGGCATCTGCCCATAACCATCCCAGCCACCCAGTGGCAACATTGTCGAGCTATTTCGGGATATAAGCCACAGGTCTGTCCCATGTCACCATAGTCTGGGACAACATTCCCATAGCTACCTTGTCCTTTTCAGTCACATAAAGAGTAAATGGCTCAGCAAGGTCTGGCAGGCCCCAGGTGGGTGCTGATGTAATTGTACTGGCTTTGAGTTCTATCACCGGTGGGACTTGTTTGCAAGCCTGGGGGGCTGGTTGTCTTCCGCGCAAACCTCAGGGAATTGTTAAGTTAACTGTCTCTCTGAACTGTTTATCCTGTCCAGTTTCCCTTCTGGGAGATTGTGCAACCTCCATGTATCATGAGGGGTTACCAAGAGAAAGAATAAATAGGTGGTTGAGCCCACTAGAAAAGTGGGTCTTTCGTGGGGGGGCGGGGGGGAAGGTAACTTGTGCCCCCAATTTAGACAGCAAGTCTCTTCCCAGCAAAGGTACTGGGCACTGAGGGCTGTATAAAAATTCATGAGTCATTTGGTGTCCCCCCATCTGACATTTTCGGGGTAGGCTTGAGACACAAAGGCTGCATTTATCACCATCTGAGACCCAGCAGCCCTGGGGTGGGTCTATTGGCGTATGAAGTCTATAGGCCTCACACAGTCTTCGCAGAACTCAGAGGGTGATTCGCTTTCCCTTTGAATCATTTGGGAGGGTTTGGCGATACTCATAGGTTTTCGGTCTCACTCCCCTCTTGAGACCTTGTAAAATAGCCACCCAGTATCTCTCAGGTGGCCCCTCCCTTCCTCTGTGTTACAGTCCCAGTTGGGCCTCTCATCCGGGTGGCTGGTTCTGCCCACCGCTGCAGGTTTGCAGTACCCTCAGGTGCCATTTCTCTTAACCATTCTCTGGCCTCAGTTAGGATCCTGTGTTTTTCCTCAGTGCTGAAAAGGGACACTAGTAATTGGATTATATCATCCCATGTAGGGCAGTGGATTTGAAAAATAGTCTCTATTAGCCTAATCATGGCTTGTGGCTCCCCTGAGTATGGTGGAGCGTGTCTCTGCCAGTTTAATATATCTGTAGAGGAAAATGGCTGGTAATAAAAGGCTACAGGTGGCTGATGGTAGTGCCCACATGCGTCCTGACCCAGAGGCTGTTGTAGCTCTCTGAGGGGAATCTGTAGTGGGGTTCTTTCCCCCTGTTGCTTGGCAGAGCACAGCCTCTGTCTAATTCCTGTGTTTTATTCCCCCTTTCCATCAGTACTCACCAGGAGAGGTGGATTCAATCTAGGAGGTCCGGCTGAGGTGGAATTCTGGGGGTGTTGACCAGAGGTCTCCATTAATGGGATAGGAGCCTCCTGAGACAGTGGCTCTATGATCTCCGGGAGAGCTGGCGGAAGAGCAGCGGCTGCTGCAGGAACTTCACGTGGCCCTGGATCGGGCATTAAGGCAGCCTCCAGTCCTGGTGGAACACTGGGAAGCGGGTGTGTCATTATGCAGTACTGGGGTGGGGGGGGGGGCGGTCAGGTCATCCCCGTCCAAATCCTGTACAATTTCCTTTTTTATCATCAGTCAATTTTTGTGCCATTAATATTTTTCCCTTTCCCTTCTGGATACAGAACCTGGTCCAAGTAGGAGAGTCTTGAGCTAACCCTAGCCATGAGTCAATATATGAATGTTGATCCGGGTGTCCTGGCCCTCCTGTTACTACTATATAGACTGCTTTCACTATTTTTAAGTTCTTGGTGTCCTCTGGTCGCCATCCTACTCCCATAGGGGGCCATATGACCTCACAGAGTATGCAGAGGTGGTTAGACTTCATCTTCACCCCATCAGATCAGATCAGATCAGATCAGTCACTCAGTCGTGTCCGACTCTTTGCGACCCCATGAATCTCAGCACGCCAGGCCTCCCTGTCCATCACCAACTCCCGAAGTTCACTCAGACTCACGTCCATCGAGTCAGTGATGCCATCCAGCCATCTCATCCTCTGTTGTCCCCTTCTCCTCCTGCCCCCAATCCCTCCCAGCATCAGAGTCTTTTCCAATGAGTCAACTCTTCGCATGAGGTGGCCAAAGTACTGGAGTTTCAGCTTTAGCATCATTCCTTCCAAAGAAATCCCAGGGCTGATCTCTTTCAGAATGGACTGGTTGGATCTCCTTGTAGTCCAAGGGACTCTCCAACACCACAGTTCAAAAGCAGTTCACAGTTTACAATTCTTTGGCGCTCAGCCTTCTTCACAGTCCAACGGTCACATCCATACATGACCACAGTAAAAACCATAGCCTTGACTAGACGAATCTTTGTTGGCAAAGTAATGTCTCTGCTTTTGAATATGCTATCTAGGTTGGTCATAACTTTCCTTCCAAGGAGTAAGCGTCTTTTAATTTCATGGTTGCAGTCACCATCTGTAATGATTTTGGAGCCCAGAAAAATAAAGTCTGACACCGTTTCCACTGTTTCCCCATCTATTTCCCATGAAGTGGTGGGACCAGATGCCATGATCTTTGTTTTCTGAATGTTGAGCTTTAAGCCAACTTTTTCACTCTCCATTTTCACTTTCATCAAGAGGCTTTTGAGTTCCTCTTCACTTTCTGCCATAAGGGTGGTGTCATCTGCATATCTGAGGTTACTGATATTTCTTCCAGCAATCTTGATCCCAGTTTGTGTTTCTTCCAGTCCAGCGTTTCTCATGATGTACTCTGCATAGAAATTAAATAAACAGGGTGACAATATACAGCCTTGACGAACTCCTTTTCCTATTTGGAACCAGTCTGTTGTTCCATGTCCAGTTCTAACTGTTGCTTCCTGACCTGCATACAAATTTCTCAAGAGGCAGATCAGGTGGTCTGATATTCCCATCTCTTTCAGAATTTTCCACAGTTTATTGTGATCCACACAGTCAAAGGCTTTGGCATAGTCAATAAAGCAGAAATAGATGTTTTTCTGGAACTCTCTTGCTTTTTCCATGATCCAGCAGATGTTGGCAATTTGATCTCTGGTTCCTCTGCCTTTTCTAAAACCAGCTTGAACGTCAGGAAATTCATGGTTCACATATTGCTGAAGCCTGACTTGGAGGATTTTGAGCATTACTTTACTAGCGTGTGAGATGAGTGCAATTGTGCGGTAGTTTGAGCATTCTTTGGCATTGCCTTTCTTTGGGATTGGAATGAAAACTGACATTTTCCAGTCCTGTGGCCACTGCTGAGTTTTCCAAATTTGCTGGTATATTGAGTGTAGCACTTTCACTGCATCATCTTTCAGGATTTGGAATAGCTCAACTGGAATTCCATCATCTCCACTAGCTTTGTTCATAGTGATGCTTTCTAAGGCCCACTTGACTTCACATTCCAGGATGTCTGGCTCTAGGTCAGTGATCACACCATCGTGATTATCTGGGTCGTGAAGATCTTTTTTGTACAGTTCTTCTGTGTATTCTTATCACCTCTTCTTAATATCTTCTGCTTTCTGTTAGGTCTATACCATTTCTGTCCTTTATCGAGCTCATCTTTGCATGAAATGTTCCTTTGGTATCTCTGATTTTCTTGAAGAGATCCCTAGTCTTTCCCATTCTGTTGTTTTCCTCTATTTCTTTGCATCGATTGCTGAAGAAGGCTTTCTTATCTCTTCTTGCTATTCTTTGGAACTCTGCATTCAGATGTTTATATCTTTCCTTTTCTCCTTTGCTTTTCGCTTCTCTTCTTTTCACAGCTATTTGTAAGGCCTCCCCAGACAGCCATTTTGCTTTTTCACATTTCTTTTCCATGGGGATGGTCTTGAGCCCTGTCTCCTGTACAATGTCACGAACCTCATTCCATAGTTCATCAGGCACTCTATCTATCAGATCTAGGCCCTTAAATCTATTTCTCACTTCCACTATATAATCATAAGGGATTTGATTTAGGTCATACCTGAATGGTCTAGTGGTTTTCCCTACTTTCTTCAATTTCAGTCTGAATTTGGCAATAAGGAGTTCATGGTCTGAGCCACAGTCAGCTCCTGGTCTTGTTTTTGCTGACTATATAGAACTTCTCCATCTTTGGCTGCAAAGAATATAATCAATCTGATTTCGGTGTTGACCATCTGGTGATGTCCATGTGTAGAGTCTTCTCTTGTGTTGTTGGAAGAGGGTGTTTGTTACGACCAGTGCATTTTCTTGGCAAAACTCTATCAGTCTTTTCCCTGCTTCATTCCGTATTCCAAGGCCAAATTTGCCTGTTACTCCAGGTGTTTCTTGACTTCCTACTTTTGCATTCCAGTCCCCTATAATGAAAAGGACATCTTTTTTGGGTGTTAGTTCTAAAAGGTCTTGTAGGTCTTCATAGAACCATTCAACTTCAGCTTCTTCAGCGTTACTGGTTGGGGCATAGACTTGGATTACTGTGATATTGAATGGTTTGCCTTGGAAATGAACAGAGATCATTCTGTCGTTTTTGAGATTGCATCCAAGTACTGCATTTCGGACTCTTTTGTTGACCATGATGGCTACTCCATTTCTTCTGAGGGATTCCTGCCCACAGTCGTAGATATAATGGTCATCTGAGGTAAATTCACCCATTCCAGTCCATTTCAGTTCGCTGATTCCTAGAATGTCGACATTCACTCTTGCCATCTCTTGTTTGACCACTTCCAATTTGCCTTGATTCATGGACCTGACATTCCAGGTTCCTATGCAATATTGCTCTTTACAGCATCAGACCTTGCTTCTATCACCAGTCACATCCACAGCTGGGTATTGTTTTTGCTTTGGCTCCATCCCTTCATTCTTTCTGGAGTTATTTCTCCGCTGATCTCCAGTAGCATATTGGGCACCTACTGACCTGGGGAGTTTCTCTTTCAGTATCCTATCATTTTGCCTTTTCATACGGTTCATGGGGTTCTCAAGGCAAGAATACTGAAGTGGTTTGCCATTCCCTTCTCCAGTGGACCACATTCTGTCAAATCTCTCCCCCATGACCTGCCCATCTTGGGTTGCCCCACAGGCATGTCTTAGTTTCATTGAGTTAGACAAGGCTGTGATCCTAGTGTGATTAGATTGACTAGTTTTCTGTGAGTATGGTTTCAGTGTGTTTGCCCTCTGATGCCCTCTTGCAACACCTACCATCTTCCTTGGGTTTCTCTTACCTTGGGCGTGGGGTATCTCTTCACGGCTGTTCCAGCAAAGCGCAGCCATTACTCCTTACCTTGGATGAGGGGTATCTCCTCACCACCGCCCTTCCTGATCTTCAGTGTGGGATAGCTCCTCTAGGCCCTCCTGCACCCGCGCAGCCACGGCTCCTTGGATGTGGGGTTGGTCCTCCCGGCCACCACCCCTGGCCTCGGTCCTGCAGTTTGCTCCTCCCTGCTGCCGCCCTCTCCTCCAAATTCCTTCTTAAATTTTTAATCCTGCACTCCAATACAGTTGCCTTATATTCACTTCCCCCCATCTTGCTTACCTTCTCAGACCTTCTTCTACTTTTCCTTTTTGTTCTGTTTGCGAAGTTCTTGGTACCCTATGTACTTCTGATATTTCCACTCAATGAAACACTTAAATTGCCATTCTGCCTCCTTCCTTATTAGGGTAAGAAAAGCCTTACCTGCCAGATCCCAGAGGGAGAAGGGGGATCAAAGTAGAGTGTCTTCACCTGCCAGTCAGCACGCCTGAACCAGAACACCACATGGTCCAAGAATGTTTCTCCCTTAAGTTTTAAAGTCTTTTCTGCCTTGGTGGGCTTGATCAAGTGCAGATGAAAATACAGATGGGTTAAATATCCCACATCCCAAGCCATCTCAGAAAAAGTCAATTTGTACTCAGTTATGTATCCTTCTCCTTTTAGCCTGACCATTCCGAGAGGGTCAAGAATTTCACAGCAGATGGGACACCTCCTTGGGGAGGGCAGAATACGAGCACACAAAGACCAAGTTTCTTCTCCTAAAAATCCTTTGGCGATTGCTTGGTAATAATTTTCCCCAAGACGGCGTGGACACCACCTCCTAAATGACCTTCACAAATTTCCTTCCTAAGCCCTAACACGCTTGTCAGCTTGTGTACCAAGCAATCGCTGCCACCTGCCTATTCCAGGCTCTTGTGAGTCTGTGCTCCTTCTAGTCCCTTCCAGGGGGGTGATCAGGCCCCCTCTTCCACCCTGCTGGGTGGGCTCCTCCTCACCTGAGCACTCAGTTCCCCTGCTGCCGTCCACTACCTGCTAACGTGAAAGATCTGGGTGTTGAGAAGCAGAATCCTTCCAGAATGGCAAGGCCCCTTCCCCCTTCTAGAACATTCAAACCACAATGCCTTGGAGTGGTCCCAAATGGGACTTGTCTCCAAGTGAGGAATTTCCCAGCCAATGTACCAAATGTTGTAGCCACGCGTTCTGGGAAACAAACTCACTCAGAAGTACAATGCAGATAGTGGAGTGCAGTTTATTACACCAATGGGCCCAAGGCAGAGTCTCCTCTTAGCCAAGGCCCCCAACCAGTTTTTTTGAAAACCTTATATACCGTAAGTGTACATGCTCAAACCCACCTCCCCAAATTCTCTGAAACTACTCTGAACAAAGGAAAAGAAAGATACAAAGTTAATCCGTGATTCATATGCCTTAAACCCATGATTTGTATGCCTTAAGCCTAGGTAGTTAACAGTGGACAATTATCAATAGGCCTGTGGTCATACCCCAATAAGCATAATATAATTTATGATTCTATTCGGTTACCGAGATAATTAGGGTATTCTTTTAGGCGATGGAAAGTCTAGGTACGAGCCCTGGGGCTCTTCCATCGGTGGTGGGGGGGTGGATCTGGTTTTCCTTTGATATGTCGTTTCCATAGATCCTGGGCATATAGCTCAAAGTCCACAGTCCGGCCCAAAATGGAGTCCTGTTTTCAAGATGGAGCCTGTTTTGTCTGTTTCCTCCTTCAGGTCAGGAAGATCCCCTGGAGTAGGAAATGGCAACCTACTACGTTATCCTTTCCTGGAAAATCCCATGGACAAAGAAGCCTGGTGGGCTACTGTCCATGGGGTCGCTAAAAGTTAGACATGACCGAGCACACAGATGTGCGCACACACACACACACACACGCACACACACACACAATGGTTCTTACTAAGACATCATTCATTTTACATTTGGATCCTTCAAATGATGAAAAGACCATCCCTCCCTCCTTCATCTCTTCTTGGTGACTGCCCAGCTAAGGTTCTGGGTGATGATCTTGAAGAGAGAATCATCTTCCGAGGGTAGCATCTGGCTCCTTGGCAGAGCCCGACATGCACTTTAGTTAATGGGCTCGACTTTGCCTGGAAATCTTTCTTGTGGTTACCTTGCAGATGGACTGTCTGCATCGTCTTGTCCTCCTGATTGATTTGTGTAGAGGTTTTAAAAAAGTCTTTGATTTCTAGAATCTACACACAAGACCAAATAAATCTCAGCAGAAAAAAAAATTAAAAAGTTGTTCTTACAATAATCTAGTAAATTGGTAGAAAGTATAGATTCTGGAGATTGACTTGATTTGAAACCTCGGTTTACCACTTGTTAGCTGTTAGGCTTTGGGTAAGTTCCTTATCAGCCTCAGTTTCCCCATCCAAACATGAAGGATTGTAACAATGCCCACCTCAGATGTTTCTGTGAAAAGTAAACCAGATTACCCTTCAAAGCTTTTAGGACAGTGCTTGATGTATACTGAATACTCTGTGAATATTGGTAGTGATGTGAGGTCTGTCTATGGTATTCATGAGACTAGAGCATGTTCTTGGTTTTATGTGATTTAGGATTAAATTTGGCTTAACTGTGAAGTGGTTTTAGGCTTTTTTTTTTTTTGATGGGACTCATGGCAATGTTTGGTCATATTTAATGGAGAGCAATTTAAGTTCTTTTTTAAGTAGTGAAAAAAGAGTTCACCTTCCACTAACTAGACTTTGATCTTACAAAACCCCTGTTCGAATCTGGATTTTATTATAAGTGAACATGTAGTTGGTGAGTCAGTGGTTCTAAGGTCCTGGGTTTTTAGTTGCCATTTACATGGAAAAGGCTTGGGTTTTGACTGTCAAAGATGACATTTGAGGCTGGATTGGCAAGATAATTTGGAAACATCTACTCTCTCAACCAAAAGTAAAGCTTTAAAATTTATATTCATTTTTTTTCAGAGTTGTTTGAGTGGAGTTTAAAACAAATAAAGGGCTATTAAGCTTTTGAAACAATTCAAATACAACTTCAACCAAAGCCTGTCTATTAAAAGTTTACAGTTCAAATTTATTAATATTTGCAAAGCCAAGTCATGACCTTGGTATCCTATGTGCTAACATCTGTTGATTAAATCTTTTTCATTGATTTAATGAGATATGTTGGCTCAGCAGTGTATATTGACTCCAACTTGCCTAAGTAAATGGAAAACAGCTTCCTAGAAAGCTTCTTATGGAATGTGATATGAGTAAAATGTTCATGTGAATATATTTTTTAAAATAGTGTTATTGGTGTTTCTTACATATAAATTACATGCTGCTTTTCCTCCAAATTTGATCTAAACTTTAGACTGAACAGCTGTGTCTGAAGGCTTAGAAAAATAAAAAACACATTTTGAAAAAATATTAAGTTGGTGTGAATCCAGCTTAATTAATAGCTTAATTAACTGGGTAATTAGTATTCAGGACATAAATTTTCAAAAATTATCACCTAATATAAAAATGACCAACTTCTTCCAAAAGTAAAGATTACAATTTGACTATGAAGGAGATCCTTCAAGAATAATATTCTCCATTTTTTTTTTTTCACGGACCAAAGATCTTAATTTCTTCTATCAATCATGAGTCTTCCCTTTCTCCTTGAAGGCTCCCTACTCTCCTGTTGACCAGGCTGTCTCCCTCTCCAAAGACTCCCTGCAGTCCACTTCAAACAAGTCTCTGGTTCCCCATTGGGCCAGTTAAATGATTACCCCCAGGTGCTAGTTCACCCTTGGCATTGCTGCCCTGCCATGAGTCCTGGGGAAAGGGGAGGGGATTTAGAAGATCAAAGTTCTGGAGCTCTAATGGGAGCATTTGAGGTGGTGTTGAATGCTCAGTCCTGTCTTCTGCTCCTCTGTACCTTACCCACACACCACCTCTGGACTTTCTGTCTTCCTGAGCCTAATCAGAAAACAGAGTGGGGCGTGTGGCTAAACCATAAATCTGTCAGTTGGATGTGTTTTATTTTTACTTTGAATGTAGGCAGCAAAGATTTAATGCTGTATGATGATTATATAATTGTAGAGTATAACTGTATAAATAGAAGGTAGCAGATGCAGTCTTAATATATGTTTGAGTCAGGTTTTTTTTTTTTTTTTTGATCATATAGAATTTTTTACACAGTACTGTAGAGGAATCTTCCCTTGTGGCTCAGCTGGTAAAGAATCTGCCTGCAGTGTGAGAGACCTGGGTTCAATTCTGGGGTTGGGAAGATCCCCTGGAGAAGGGAAAGGCTACCCACTCCAGTATTCGTGCCTGGAGAATTCCATGGACAGTATAGTCCATGGGATCACAAAGAGTCAGACAGGACTGAGCAACTTTCAGTTTGACTTTCATGAAGGAATCTTAAGATGAATAAAATACATCCTGCCTTCAGGCAGCTCAGAGTCAAATAGATAATACAGTTATTATGGGACAGAATCCATTTGTTTCTTGTGTTGTTATAAAAATGTGAAACTCCATGAGAAAAGCAAATAAAAAATGCAATACCAACATGATTATTTTTAAATCTGTCATCTACAAAATATTGTAAACTTTTCTTAGAATATCTAGGAAATAAAAAATTTATAAAAAGAAAATAAAAATCACTCTACTCAGACATGACAGCACTTTGGTACATATTTTTTATGTGTATTTGGAATTGTAATATTGTATATTCATTTTTTTCTATCTTGCATTTTTAAACTCTACATTATGATTATTACACCATTAATTGAAAATTATTTACATAATTATCACATCACAGGTTATAAAAGTTTATGTAATCATTTTCCCATTTGAGGACATTTGTGTTCCTTTCAAAGTTTCCCCTCTTATAAATAATTCATTGAATATATTTATGTGTAAGTCTCCTCATATTTCTAATTTTCTTAAAATGAACTTCTAGAAATGGAATTCTAGGTCAAGGGCCATGCATATTTTAAAGTTCTTGAAACATTTTGCCAGATAGCTTTCCACAAGCTTGTGCCATTTGGAAGTCAAACCAGCAGGGCATAGGAGTTTTTGTCTCATGCCTGCCAGCCATGAGAATTACTGTATTTTTTAAGTATAACTTTTGTTATTTTGATAAATTAAAAAGGCATGTATATTTTTTTCAGTTTAGTAGCTTTAAAATGTAGTTTTTAAGTATAATATACATACAGAAATGCACACATATATTAAATGTGCAATTTTGTGAATTTTTGTAGAACCGACAAACCAGTGTATTTATTCAGCACCAGAGAAGACTAGGAGCACAACCAGCTCCCTGCAGCCTCCTTCATCTCCGTTTTCAGCCATAATCCTCTCTTCTTACCTTTAACATTATAGTTTGATGCTGTTTTTTGCTTTGTATCAGTGGAATGATGTATGTACTATTTATACTTTTTTGTGTCTGGCTTCTTTTGCTTAACTTTGTATTTTTAAAAATTCATCCATATTGCTGTGTGTGGTTCTATATTTGCTTTAGTCTTCATTGATTTCTGTTATGTGACCCTAATATGTGAGACCTCGTTAAGACACCCAGTCTCTTGACCCCGTCTGTCACCTCTGAATGATCTTATCTTCACTACCTGTCTGGCTGAGATCTCTCATGGTTCACCTTTTCAACCACTCATCCTCATGGACTCTTAGTTTTCCATCCCTTTTTCTTTTTATCATGCCCTTTAGCAAAATCAAAACTGTCTGACTTCTCAGCTCATATTCTCATGGCTTTTGAGTGTTTGAAGACTTACCTTAAATAATATTTAGACTAACAGAGAAATCTAGGAGCACCCAACAATTAAAGAAGATAGCTGTTTCTTCTCACGTAACATTCCAAAGGTTGGTAGATGATCAAGAGCTGGAGGTTGGTTTCCTCTTCACTTGATTTTCCTTGGTGGATCCAAAGTGGTGGTTGTAGTTATTAACATTTCACAGCAGCTGGAAAAAAAAAAAAAAGAAGGAAGACCATAGCCCAAATGGAAATGACACTTGATCCAATTAGTTAGAATGCAACTAAGTGTGCAAGCCCATATGTAAGAGAGGTTGTGACATGCGAAAGTCTGGTTGGGTGAATGAGCACAACTAAAATCATATTATTACAAAGAAAGAAGGGAATCACAAGATATTGAGGAATAACTACAAGTATGCCAAAAAACTCTACCAATTCATCTTTCATTCTCCACCTGGGACTTCAGTACTGCCTGACAGTTATACTGTTTCACATCAACTCCCTTTCTCATTTATGGTAGTATTTATTCAAAACTTTCTCCACTCTCCTTAGCCTTATTCCATTTTATCTTCCCATTCCCATGTTTGAATATATTGCTTCCTATTTTCCAGATAAACCAAAAACTTTTGCTTCCGTTGCTTGTCTCCTATGCTCTCAAAGGCCAAATCTCCCATATATGTTCTGGAGGTTACTAAAAACTTCTGGTATTAATCCAATGAATATTTTTAACTATCCTGAGACCATTCCTTCCTGACATTCCTTCCATTTCTTCATTCTTTCTTCTTTTCTGATGTCTATTTTGTGTTCCTCTGTTGTGATCCATCCCTTAAGCAGTGCTGCTTCCCAGGATACTACCACTGTTACCTTCTAATTTACCACTGTTTCATTGGGTGATTTTTTTCCTTAAGCCGAGCTGATGAATATTTAGGCTGATGAATCTCCAATCTGTTTCCAGCACAGATCTCTCCTCCAAGTTCCCTGTTGACTGCTGGATGTCTCTACTCGCACCTCCTTTGGGCACTTTCATCTCAACATGTCCAAAATTGAACTCAAATGTCTTTAAAATTTCTCCTGTTTCTTTGCTTCCTATCTCAATGACTCATGCCTTCTCTATCACAGAAATCTGAAAATCCTTCTTTGTTTCTTTTCTCATGCTCTCCTCCCATAGGTGATCAGTAATTCTGTCTCCTTAGAATTTCTAGAATCTATTTACTTTTACTAATCTCTACTCTTCCTGCTCTAGTTCATACCCATAATCCATCACCTAAATAGCAGTCTCCTAATAATTACCCTGCATCTAGTTTTCTCTTTCAATCTACTTTACACATTAAGCAGAATGATTTATACAAAGCATATATTTAATTTCTCTTTTTAAACCATAGATTCTGTCCAATACCTTCAGTATATATTAATTCACTTTTCTTAGCCAGACGTGGAAGGCTCTTTATGATCTAGTGCCTACTGACCATTCCAATATTTTCTCTCTTTCTTTACCCCTTGTAATTTCCTTGCCTCAATGCTCTTTCCATGTCTGAGCTTTTAAGTAGGTTCCCCACTCTGCCTCAGTTGCCCTACCTTCCCTTAGCTCAGCTCCTGTTTGGATTTTAGAACATAGCATTTGATTTCCTCTGGTAGGAATCTTTCTCTGATATGCCCCTTCCAAGGACTGTTGAAGAATGCCTCTTGCTGCTGCTGCTGCTAAGTCGCTTCGGTCGTGTCCAACTCTGTGCAATCCCATAGACGGCAGTCCATCAGGCTCCCCCATCCCTGGGATTCCCCAGGCAAGAATACTGGAGTGGGTTGCCATTTCCTTCTCCAATGCATGAAAGTGAAAAGTGAACGTGAAGTCGCTCAGTCGTGTCTGACTCCTAGTGACCGCATGGACTGCAGCCTACCAGGCTCCTCCATCTATGGAATTTTCCAGGCAAGAGTACTGGAGTGGGTTGCCATGAATGCCTCTTATATATTCCCAAATGATTGTGTGTTTTCCCCTGTTGTATGTGTCTGCATCCCCACTAGCCTTTGAGCTTCTTTTTTTCTAGTCCCTTTGTTTTTAAAAAAATTTTATTAAAATACAGTTGATTTACAATGTGTTAGTTTCAGATGTACAGCCAAATGATTCAGTTTCATATATCTATATATATATATATATTATATATCTATATATATATAAATATATAACTTTATATCTATATGTATATCTATATCTATATATATATATATATATGTTCTTTTTACCTATACTGTGTGCTTAGTCATTCAGTCATGTCCTACTCTTTTCGACCCCATGAACTGTAGCCTACCAGGCTCCTCTGTCCATAGGGATTCTCCAAGCAAGAATATTGGAGTGAGTTGCCATGCCCTCCTCCAGGGGATCTTCTCATCCAAGGGATTGAACCCAGGTCTCCCACATTGCAGGTGGATTCTTTACCATCTGAGCCACAAGGAAGCCCAAGAATACTGGAGTGGGTAGCCTATCCCTTCTCCAGGGGATCTTCCCTACCCAGGAATTGAACCGGGGTCTCCAGCATTGCAGGCAGATTCTTTACCAGCTGAAAGTCCATGTTTTACATACTTATATATTTTTTTACATTCTTTTTCATTATAGGTTATTACAAGATATTGAGTATAGTTGCCTATGCTATATAATAGGTCCTTGTTGGTTATCTGTTTTATATGTAGTAGTGTATATATTTTAATCCCAAACCACTAATTTATCCCTCCTCTTCCTTTTCTCTTTGGTAACCATAAATTGTGTTCTATGTCCCTCTACTTAAATACCAGGGCTCACACATGAATGGCAGAATAGGGCAAAGCACCACCTCTCTCACAGCATCCAACCTAGTTTCACAAAAATGAGTAGAGATGGTGGGGCCAGCTGACTGTGGTTATAGCACCGTGGGTACCAGGGCGGTTGTGGGACTATGTTTAACACCTGCTGCCTACACCATTACATCCACCCTCTGACCCCCTTTTCCTCTGGTAAACACCAATCTGGTGTCTCTATCTATGAGTCTGGTTATGTTTTGTTTGTTTCTTCATTTGTTTTGCTTTTTAGACCCCACATAAAAGTGAAATCGTACAGTATTTTTTTGGTTTGATTTATTTCACTTAGATTAATACCCTCAAGAGCCATCCATGTAACCGCAAATGGCAAGATTTCATTCTTTTTCTTGGCTGAGTAGTATTCCATTGTGCGTGCATGCATCTGTGTGTGGGGGTGTGTGTGTGTGTATGTGTGTGTATATACCACATCTTCTTTATCCATGCATTCCTTAGATACTTAGGTTGCTTCCATATCTTGGCTATTGTGTATGATGCTGCAGTGAGCATAAAGGTGCATATATCTTTTCAAATTAGTGTTTTCATTTTCTTTGGTAAATACCCAGAAGTGAAGTTGCAAAGCCATATGGCAGTTCTGTTTTTTAATTTTTTGAGGACCCTCCAGACTGTCTTCCATAGTGGCTATACCAGTTTACATTTCTGCCAACAGTGCAGGAGAGTTAGTTCCCTTTTCTCCACATCCTCACCAATACTTATTTCTTGTCTTTATCAATAGCCATTCTGACAGGTGTACAGTGGGACAGTTGTCTTGACTATAGGTTTTTACAATGAGGCTTTTGATGTGTCACTTGGCTATCAAATTTAAAGTTAGGATAACTAGTCTTAATAGTCTATAGCATAGTCTAATATTCATTAGGGTTGGAAGGGACTCAGGAATCAGTTAACTCAAACTTAGTTTCTCAGTTTATAGAGGGGTAAACTGAAGGTCAGAGAGGTCAAGTGATTTGCTCAGTATTTGGGAGGAAGAACCAAGACTAGACATTACCCTTCAGTTCTCTTCCCACTTCACTCTGTAAGCCATGTGGCGCCTAAACAGGAGAAGGAATGCCATCTTTTAGGAAGGTGGATCTTTTGATGGGTCAGTAATTGTGGTTGAAGCAGTAAGGTCTGGCAGACCTGAAAACAGAGAGGGTCAGGATTAGGGTGAGGTAAATGGGAACAAGAAATAAAAGGCAAATGTGGGCCTCTTTTCAAGCTCATGGGACTTGTAATGAGTTTGTTAACGCATAGTCATTTGCACATGGTATACAGAATATATATGTTGTGCAATGTTGAGTAAATAAGAATTTATCTCTGTATGCATTTGTGCGTACATATCACAAATACACTCTAAAATGTATATTAATTAATACTGCTGCTGCTGCTAAGTTGCTTCAGTCGTGTCCGACTCTATGCAACCCCATAGACAGCAGCGCACCAGGCCCCTCTGTCCCTGGGATTCTCCAGGCAAGAATACTGGAGTGGGTTGCCATTTCCTTCTCCAACGCATGCGTGCATGCTAAGTCACTTCAGTCGTGTCCGACTCTATGTGACCCTATGGACAGCAGCCCACCAGGTTCCTCTGTCCACAGGATTCTCTAGCAAGAATACTGGAGTGGGTTGCCATTTCCTTCTCCATACTAATTCATATTAGTAAAAACAAAACAACAACCAAAAAATAATTTGTTCCTTTAATCTTTTCAATAATACTAATAGATATTGTTCCCACTATATAGATAGAAATAAGGCTGCAAGATGCTTGGCGGCATCCCTCATGGCTCAAATGGTAAAGAATCTGCCTGCAATGCAGGAGACATGGGTTCAATCCCTGGGCTGGGAAGATCCCCTGGGGAAGGGAACGACAATTCACTCCAGTATTCTTGCCTGGAGAATTTCATGGACAGAGGAGCCTGCTGGGCTACAGTTCATGGGGTCACAAAAAGCTGGACACAGCTAAGTGACCAATACTTTTACTTTCACTTCAAGGCCCCGAAAGGTTAAATGTTTGCCCCAAATCACAAAGTACTGTGAAGAGCTGAGTTGAGATTTCATGACACATTTCTTAAATTATAATCTGGATCTTTCTACAGGAGCCTTTTTAATTGCCCAAAATATATAGGCAGTATTCCGTTATTATTTTTTTTTCTGCCATGGCTGGTCTTTAAACCAAATATGTCGTTTTATTTTTGTTGTTGTTGTATGTACTGCATAGTATTCCTGCTTAAATGTATACTCCACATCCTCTTTTCTGATGTTCCATATTCGTTTTGCCTTTACTGCTTTTCCCTGTGTTTGACGGCTCACCTGATGTGCTGCACTGTGGCATTAGTTTTGCTTGTGATCTTCAGTTTTCCCACTTTAGGTTTTCATCCTTCAGCATTTGGGGGGAAAGCAATACACATCATTAACCTATGTGCTAACTAGTGTGTAGAGTCTATGTCCTGGTTGACTGTACGCAAGGAGTGTTCACCAGAGCCTGCCTCTCTGTGCGGTGGCTAACAGCTCACATTTTTTACAAAGACGATATGACAGCTGTGGCTGAGCTTTGGGCTTTGTTATGCATATACTAGACTGTGAGACATCTTGTAAATCTCTTCTTCCCACACATCCCAGCATAACACCTTGCATACAATAATTGCTCAAGAATCTTTATTAAATGCATAATTAAAGTTATTGCTGTCATTACACTGTGGACTTTTTTCCTGACTGTGACATTTAACATTGAAATGTAAACTGTTATATATATACACACATGCACTATACGTGTATATATACACATGCACATAAATATATACAATCCATGTTTATTCTCAAACTATTTCAAATATAGTAATTGCTAAGAAAGTACACAGATAAATTGCATGAAGTCTGATACATGAGCTTAAGGTTTTATTCAGCCTGAGTACTTTATATTTTAGACAGGTTAGCTGGGGAAATGTTGGTTGAGTAACTCAGCATAAGTCTATAAACAGATTAACCAAATAGTCTTGGATCTAAAGAAAAATTATGGTTTTATGAAGTTTACAATTTTGGCATTTCCAGGTTAGAATACTGTATATTTCTTTCTCTGATAGATACTTGTAAATAGAGGAATAGCTAAGCCGGCAGCAATCATTTCTAAATTGATGAAGACTTACTGCTGTGGCATTCTGTTCCTGTGATTAATAAACATAAATAGAGTGATGTAATTTCCTGTTTTCTCTCTCTTGTTTCTTTTTAAAAAATTATTTTGTTGAAGTAGAGTTGATTTACAATGTTGTATTAATTTCTATTGTACAGCTAAGTGATTCAGCTATATATATTCTTTTTCATATTCTTTCTCATTATGGTTTCACAGGATGTTGAATACAGTTCCCTGTGCTATATAGTAGGACCTTGTTGTTTATCCATTCTACATAAAACAGTTTGGATCTGCTAATCCCAAACCCCCAGTTAACCCCTCCCCCACTCTCTCCCTGTTGGCAAACCACGGCAACCACAAGCCTGTGCTCTCTCTCTGTGAGTTTGTCTCTCTTGTTTCTGGGCCACTATTAGGGCTGGGCTGTCTAATCATATCTACACATAGACCACGGGATGGCCTTTTCTTATAGAGGATGGATTATGCAATAGTATGTCAATATTCATTCCAGAAATTCCTTGAGTTCTTTAATATCTGATGTGATTTCAATAAGTACAGACTTTGCATAGCTTTATAAATGAAGGAGACAGGATAGTTTGGGGGAAAATATCCAATAGCATTATTTCCATTTATACAAATTCATGAACGAGTTTATCTGTTAGCTTTACACTTTTGGACAGGCAATGTTTGCCCAAATATTATTCGTTCTAGATCAAAATGGAAGTGTTTTGTTCACATGCAGATAATTTCTGGTCTAGAAGATCATCAAAAATTATTCATAACTTAGCATGTAGGAATTTCTCGAGAGGCATTCTTTTAGCAGAAAAATCATATCTTCATACTTGTTTTCATATTCACTATGAAGTCTGTTAACATTCCCTTGTGGTGCAGACAGTAAAGAATCTGCCTACAATGCAGGAAACCTGGATTCGATGCCCTGGGTTGAGAAGATCCCCTGGAGAAGGAAATCGCTACCCACTCCAGTATTCTTACCTGGAGAATTCCATGGACAGAGGAGCCTGGTGGGCTAGAGTCTATTGCGTCACAAAGAGTTGGACATGACTGAGTGACTAACACTTTCACTTTCAACATTTGTTCAGCATCCATTGTAGGCAGAGCTGATAGCCTGCTGATAAACATCCAGTGCTTATTATGTAACACTGTAAGACTATAGAAAGAAGGAAAACTTTGTAAATATAAGTCCTCTCTCTCTACTGATGAGTATTTTTGCCATTATTAAAAACAAATCTTGTATTTGCATATGATTTCCAATTTTAAGAGCATCTTCCCAAACATATTTTATGGTCTTTATACCATCTACCTTGTTGGGCAGGACAAGTGTTATTTTCCTGGTTCTCTCCATGAGAAAATAGAGGTGCAGTGGCGTCTAAGTAATGTCACTCCCCCTGGAAAAGAGTGGAGACTGGAGTCCAGGCCTTCCAGACATGCCATTCTTCCTGCCAGGCCAGTTGAACTTTTGAAATAGAACTCTGAAACCAGCTTCATGAGTTTACCTTTTGCTGAATACAGTGTTTGAAGGAGGAGTGACCTTGATGACACTGAGGGTTTTAACACTTGTGTGAGCACAAGCCACATCCACTCTGCTGGATTCAGAGCCTGTCTGCATGTACCCATTGGTAACTGGAAGTAGAAGGGCCCACCCTGCAGTGTAGCAGACTACTAGAGCTAACGTCGGTGATGGCATGTGCCAGAGGAATCCAACAAGCAGCTCTCTCAACTCTGACCCTCAATTTAGTGCAAACTGAGCAGGCCCCACAGTCATTCAAGAAGTTGCTGCACCCTTCGTACAGAAGAACTTGCTGTTGCACAGCCTTTTATCCTTCTCACTGCTGTTACTGCAGCCTGCCCCCTAAGTTAAATTTCTCTGAAGAAAGGAGATGGAAACATGCGCGTGCGCGCGTGCGCGCGTGCACACACACACACACACACACACACACACACACACGTGCGTGCAAACCCTTCCCTTCTTTCTCCCATTTGCCTCATTCTCAGGCAGTCTGTCCTCTCCAGGGAAGATGAGGCTACATGCAGCCATACAAGTGGCAGGTCAGAGTGAGCCATCTGCTTCCTCCCCCCACCCCCACCCGCCAAAGATGTGCTCAGCAGCTCCTCCTCCACATGCTGACTGTAATTGCTCCTGGAGTCAGGTTCCAATATACATGTCATTCAGATTGCCTTGGCTCTTCTACCTAAGAATTCTTTTAAGAATCCAGGAAGAGCTGCTCAAACTGCTAGCCATGAATCCAGACATGCCAAGGAGTCTAAATTAATCAAGTAGCATCTCATTTGGGGTAAGGCTTAATACGCTGAGCTTGTGGCAAGCCACAATGTTTGGAATGTGTTCCACATGCCTGAAATTTGGTTATAATAGGTTTCTCTAGCAGGGGTTCTCAGGAGTAGCCCAGATAGTATTCATCTTAATGTTTTCGTCTTTAGGAGATATTTCCGTAGGTATCCCTGAAGTTCTACCTCACTTTGAGGTGACCCTGAGAGTCACTGAATTGGAACATCCAGAGTTTTCTGAAATTGGGCATCATGAAATGAGGATTGAAACCATGTTTATCTATTATTTTGCTTAAAGCTAAATTTGCCCAAGAGTAGCTCAGCTTTGGAAGATGTTTTCCTAGAAGAACATCCCCATCATCAAAAGCCAAGCTGTTTACAGGATCAGCTTAACCAGGACATTTTCCTTGTGTTCATAAATTCATAGATGAGTGTGAATTCGGCAGTGAAACCTAATCAGCCTTCATCACCTCTGTTACGACCTAATAGTTCACTATTTTCTATTATAAAGGGGTTTTAAAGGCATCATTAAAAGTCTTGTATATATCACAAAGTCTACAAGATTGTGTCTTTGTTTTTACACCATAATAGAAAATATGAAATAGTTTTAATACCAGTCTTTCTGGTTTGAAAGAGAATAAGACTATTTTTTTAATTTTCACTCACTTATAAACATTTGTACCCACACTCTATGTGAGACCTTAACATCAATCCGTGGTCACTTTGGAACAAAAAAATAAACACTACAGACATTGCTTAAGATCCTTATGTACTGAGCTACCTACCCATCCCCTCTCTCCTTGAGAAAACACTACCTGAATTAGGAAATTATCATTACCATGAGGGTAATGCTGGGTATTGTTACCTTAGCCAGATACCCTTGGAGTGATCTTTCCTGACACGCCATAAGGGCTTCAGGACCTGCCTGCATGGTTCTCTTGTTACCATGGCCTCCCTACACCTGCCTTGCCCATTCATAAACTGTCCCCATGCCAGTGGAGAGATATGTCTTCCTCAGGTGGTATTTCTGATCCCTGAAAGTGAAAGTCACTCAGTCGTGTCCAAATCTTTGCAACCCCATGGACTATACACAGTCCATGGAATTCTCTAGGCAAGAATATTGGAGTGGGTAGCCTTTCCCTTTTCCAGGGGATCTTCCCAACCCAGGGATCGAACCCAGGTCTCCTGCACTGCAGATGGATTCTTTACCAACTGAGCCCTGCTCAGCCTTTTTTTGAGTGGTAAGGGAGGGCTTGTAGTGGGAAGGTTGGGATGGGGAAGAGAAAAGGTACAGTTACATGACAAGGTGTCTCCAGGAGTGGTCATGTACTGGAGGGTTTACATTGAGGGTGTCAGAGAGGACAAGGAGGAGGGACATGGGCAGGAGAAAGGGATTTGAGAGAAATCTAGGAAGATGAACTAAGCTGTGGAATATGTACACAAAATACACCAAAAAAAGTATTCCAGTATTTTTAAATGCACCAGTAGCTAAAATAATGGAAAATTGAAAACTGGTTCTGCAACCATCAATGCTATAAACACATTTTCAAGTTTATTAGATCTTGCCATATTTCTCTCCAAATGTGCTGTACCAATTTACATATCCACCAGAAGTATCAGACTTACCTCCTTTACCATACTCTACCCAACATTAGACCTTATCAGATTTTGTCATATTTTCCAGTCTGATGAACCTAATCCAGTATTCCCTTGTTGTTGAAAGTTGCAGTTCTCTGATTAGTAGAAGAGTAATTCAGTGCCTGGCCAATGTGCTTTTTATAATTTTTAAAATTTTTGAAATCAATTTTATTTATTACAGGTTAATATACTTTTACAGCATCATATTTAAAATTTAAGAAAGCAACATAAGAAAATTAAAATTAACTTCTTTTGTGAGAGTGACTGTCCACTTTTGAGGTATACAGAAAACCTTCCTCAGATGTATTTATTTATTTTTATTTAAATATAGCTGATTTATAAGTTGTCCTAGTTTTAAGTGTACAGCAGAGTGATTCAGCTATATATAATATGTATGTGTGTGAGTATATGTGTGTGTGTGTATATAGAGTTCCTTTTGCTATATAGTAGTTCCTTGTTTATCATCTATTTTATATATAGTAGTGTGTATATTTTAACCTCAAAGCACCAATTTATCCCTTCCCTATATTTTTCCTTTGGTAACCATAAGTTTGTTTTCTATGTTTGTGAGTCTATCTCTATTTTGTAAATAAGTCATTTGTATCATTTTTTAGATTCTGCATATAAACAATATCAAATGATATTTGTTATTCTCTGACTTCACTTTGTATGATAATCTCTAGGTCCATCCATGTTCTGCAAGTGGCATTATTTTATTCTTTTTTATGACTAATATTCTGTGTTTTGTGTGTGTGTGTGTGTGTGTATACCTCTACTTTATCCATTCATCTGTCAATGAACATTTAGGTTGCTTCCATGTCTTAGCTATTGTAAATATTGCAAATAATGCTCCTATGAACTTTGAGGTACATGTATCTTTTCAAATTATGGTTCTCTCTGGATATATGCCCAGGACTGGGATTGTCAGATCATATGGTAACTCTACTTTTAGTTTTTTTAAGGAACCTCCATACTCCTCAGAATTATTTAAGCTAAATGTGTAAAATAAAACTATGTACTTAGCATAAAGTTGAATATATATATATATTTAGTAAAGAAAGTCTTAAAAGAGACATACAAATGAAAGACTCCTCCATATAGCTACTGAATATGTTAATATAGCTCCATGGCTACAGACATACTGTTAAAAAGTTAATAAAAGGAGAAAGTAAATAAAACATAATAAAAAGAGAATTGGGAAAAAATTAACCCATAATCCACATATAAAGATACTTATTATTATTATTGAAAAACAACTTTATTGAGGTATATTTAACATGTATATTTTACATGTTCAATTTGATGATTTGACATGTATATGCCAGTGAAGCCATCACCACAATTATCCATCAATTTATCCATCACCCAAAAGTTTGCGCCTGCCTCTTAATAATCTTTCTTATCTCCCTTCCACTTCCCCCACCCTCATTTTCTGACAGCCACAGATCTCCTTTCTATTTATTTTCACTTTCTTCCATGCTGTGAGCATCTGTCAGGGTGACATTCCTTTGTATTGCTGTCTTCTGTTGGTCAGCAGTACCACCATTTGTCCATTCACTTCTTGATGGACATTTGTGTTGTTTCCAGTTATTGAATTGATTGACCTTTTTTAGAGAATATATATATATAAATTTTCTCATAAGCAAAACATTAAACATGAAATCATACCTGTTATTAATCAGAGCCTGGGGCAGTACCTGGCATGTATAGGTGTTCAGCAATTATGTGATGAAAGAGTTAGATGTCTATTGGCAAATCTGAAAGCTAATGAGGAAAACAAAGCAGGCAAACCTAAGTAAAAGAGTATGGGGCGGTTGAACTGAACTAAACTCAGATATTTTTTCCTTTACCCCGAGGTCAGGAGGTCCTGCACTGCTTACTTGCAAATATTTCCTTCAAAGCAACGTATCAACTCACTTTCACTGAAAACACTCTCTCCACTTTGTTGCTCTTTTGTTCCATCCTTCTCTCAAACAGTGAGTTCAAAGCCTGAATGAGCTCTGAAATTTCCCTCTCTTCATGTCTACTTAGTTTCCAAGTACTGATAACCCAGCGTCTGGCGTGACCGTCATTGCATTGCCCCTGTCTTGCTTGGGTTCAGTCTCTTCCCACGCCTCTGCCTTAGCAGGTCAACAGGGTCTAATCTTGCCCCCCTTCACCCCACTACTCCAGTTTTCCCTTGTCTAATTCAGACTCTTTGTGCTCATCACATTTTTTTAATATTTTCTAAAATATAATTTTAGAATTACTGCACTGCTCCTCCCTGCTGCTGCTGCTACTGCTAAGTTGCTTCAGTCGTGTCTGACTCTGTGCGACCCCATGGACTGCAGCCCACCAGGCTCCCCCATCCCTGGGATTCTCCAGGCAAGAACACTGGAGTGGGTTGCCATTTCCTGGAGGGTATGGGGAGGGAGGAGGGAGGAGGGTTCAGGATGGGGAACACAGGTATACCTGTGGCGGATTCATTTCGATATTTGGCAAAACTAATACAATATTGTAAAGTTTAAAAATAAAATAAAATTTAAAAAAAAAGTGAAAAGTGAAAGTGAAGTTGCTCAGTCGTGTCCAACTCTTAGTGACCCCATGGACTGCAGCCCACCAGGCTCCCCTGTCCCTGGGATTCTCCAGGCAAGAACACTGGAGTGGGTTGCCATTTCCTTCTTCAATGCATGAAAGTGAAAAGTGAAAGTGAAGTCGCTCAGTCATGTCCAACTCTTAGTGACCCCATGAACTGCAGCCCACCAGGATCCTCCGTCCATGGGATTTTCCAGGCAAGAGTACTGGAGTGGGGTGCCATTGCCTTCTCTGCTCCGCCCTGCTAGCAGGATACAACTCAGTCCTCCGCATAGACGGGAAGGACCCTGTGCTCTATGTGACCTGCTGCCTAATCTCTAGGATGCAGAGCTATTTTACTACTTGCAGGTATCTCAGCACACCAAATCATTTCCTATGCCCATGCCTTTGAATAAATCTGTCTTCCCAGCTTCTGAATTCCCTCAGCAACTCTGACCAGGGGAAATCACTCAGAACTCTGTCTTGAAGCCTTCCTTTATCTCTGCACACACACGCACGTTCATTTACACAAAACCCAGCAAAGTTAACCCTCCTCTCCTCTGCTGCCAATATCCATAACACTGCCTTTAAAGGCTGTGCTGTTGTTCCATCTTTCTTACGGGACTTTAACCACAGTCACAGTGTGAAGTCCGTTAATTTTTCTAACAACAGGTAGAAAGGCAGGGACCTCACATGTGCTCAGTAAGTATGTTGATTGCTCAAGAAATATAAATAACTCAGATTGTGGTACTCAGTACATGTGAATAAATGAATATCTGACTTAAATGTCTGATCATCAAGCTGTAATTTTCCAGCCCAAAATGTTTAATGCGTTTCACTTGTTTTCAATCCTGTCATCACCACCTTAAGTCAAAAACCATTTAACTTCCTGAACTATTGAATCAGCATCCAAAAACCATTTAACTTTCTGAACTGTGGCATCAGCTTCCAAACAAGCCTGTGTCAATAACTTCTCCCTCTTTTCTAAACCATACTAATGCAGATTAGCTAGACTGAACTCATACAATGACTGCTTTATTTACAGTACCCCTCCCCCACCAGATTCCACTGCCTGCCTTTCAAAAGCTCTAGCTGGAGAAGGCAATGGCACCCCACTCCAGTACTCTTGCCTGGAAAATCCCATGGATGGAGGAGCCTGGTGAGCTGCAGTCCATGGGGTCACAAACACATGGGGTCGGACACGACTGAGCGACTTCACTTTCCCTTTTCACTTTCATGCATTGGAGAAGGCAATGGCAACCCACTCCAGTGTTCTTGCCTGGAGAATCCCAGGGACGGGGGAGCCTGGTGGGCTGCCGTCTATGGGGTCGCACAGAGTCGGACACGACTGAAGTGACTTAGCAGCAGCAGCAGCAGCAGCAGCAGTAGCTGTACTGGTAATCCAACTTTTTTCTCTTCTCCAACACATATTCTCCATTTTAGTTGTCCATTCTTCTCACTTCTCCATGCCACACTGTGTTCATTCTAGCAGTTTTCCAGGGTTCTAGTCTGTCCTCTCACCAGAATACCCTGTCTTCTCACCTCCATGTGTCTGAATTCTACGAATCATTTGTCTTGTTAGAGTTGTAGCTGTGTGGCTGAGCCACATCTCCTATGGACACCTTTGGTGTTTCTGATCTATAGCACCCAGAATCTTAATTGTATCATAGTCAGTCTGATAATAGATGAAGTAACCCATTGCAACATTTGAAAGTGAACAATGGTTACAGTATAAGAGGATGTATATGCTTCTCCCCTACCCCACTCTAGAATTTAAGCTCCACAAAAGCAGAGAATTTGGTTTGTTCATAAAGGAAAATCAAGGGCACCTGGGCATCCAAATACCTGTCAAATAGCAAAGGTATGAAATTGTCTACTACCTGGTGGGGATTCAAATAATCATTTCTTTAGAAGAAGAACTTGAAAGGAAATAAAATTTGAGTGATCTCTGAATTTTAGAGAATGTGATACATTGGAGGTAATTTCTTAAGTGGAATCACAAAAGCAGAAAATCACCATATTTATTTTTCAAAAATGTAGCACGTGAATTATAAATTGTAGAGCAGCTTCCGAAAAGTAATGATTTCTGTACCTGACAGTGTTAATCAGTCAATCATATGTTTGCTGGAATTCTTGTATTTTAATATAAGATGAAAGACCAAAATGAATGATCAAGATCATTCCAGTACAGGTCTAGATAGATAGAACATAAAAAATGATGTGAGAATATTCCACCTCAGAGAAAATAGATGCAGGTTCTTGGATTCAGAATAGAATGATGATACTTTTATTTCACCATGGTCATCTGCCAGCTCTTCCTTAATTTTATGCAATTGTTAAAAGGAAGAAAATCAATAGCTCACTCTTTCAAAGCTCTTAACCCAGAATCTGACGTGTAGTACATATTTGTTAAATGTTTGAACTTAAACCACTGGAGAACCTTTTGTGGTTTTTTTGTTTTGTTTTGTTTTGTTTTTTTCTTCCTTTCCAAGGGAAGTGATGTGGTTATAGTTGTATTTGAGAAAATAATTGATTATTGTATGGAGGGGGATTTAAAGGTAAGATAGAAATATCAGGAAGCTGTCTATTCATTCATCAAGGTATGGTCAGAGTTCCTACTACTTGGAATGCACTTAAGAGTGAATGAACTGCTAAGTACTGACAAGGATGAAAAGGAGTGAATATTTTGGAATCTATTTAGGCAGAAGCACTGAAAATATTTGGTGAACTTGGTAAAGACTGAGAGCTTGAGGATATTGCCTCAAGGATATTGTGATTTGAGTGAGCAATGTAATAGTACAGTAAGAGATAAGAACATGAATAAGTGTGAAAGGAAAGATGATGAGTTTAGCTGTGAACACAGAACATTAGAAGAGTCTGAAAGAGATCCTGGTGGAGATGACCAGTATAGTATTGTAGATAAGATTTGGTATTTAGAAGAGATTAGAAGGCTGTGATTTTAGAGGAAGTCATTTTGAATTAATTAATGAAAAATAGTGGTTGAAGACATAAATCTGTATGGAAATTCCCTGGAACAGTGTTTACCTGAGTGACATGAAATGAGGGCTGAGACTGCAAGATCACAGACATCAAAAGGTTAAGAGAACAAGAATGACCCACAAAGCAGTCTGAACATTAATGGCCAGATGTGACGTGAAGAAACCAGGAGAGAGTAGTTGTATCAGTTAAGATGGTTTCAAGTGCAAGTAACAAAGAATCTGACTCACCAAGCTTTAAACAATAAGGTAATTTATTGGTTCACATAACTGGAATTCCAGAGGTTGACTGGCATTAGACTGGTTGATCCAGGTGCTCAATAACTTAAGAAATCACTTTACTTTGTCTCCTTTTGCTCTGCCTTCCACAGTTTCGAATTTGTCCTAAGACTTTTTCTCCCCTGGGGATAGAATGACGGGAGGCCAGGATTGCAGTAGGGTAGAAATCAACAGTCTACTCTCCCTCATTCACATCCAGCTGAAGACACAGTTTGAATCTGGAAGCTCTCCTATAAGTGTGAAGAGGAATGTCACACAAGTCTCCAGCAAAGTATTCCTTAGGTCCCATTGGCACAGTATGCTGCTGCTGCTGCTAAGTCCCTTCAGTCATGTCCGACTCTGTGCGACACCATAGATGATTACCTTACAATTCCTGATACAGTCATTAACTGGGAAGATTAGACTGCTGTCTCCTGGAACCGAGAGTAGTCTTAGCTTTCCCTGATATGCTGACCTTTGTTCGTGGAAAATGAATACCTGAACAAAAATTAAGATTCTTTTGGGTGAAAGGAAATGAATAGAAAGTGGTGAACCCATAACCAGGCAACAGAACCACTACAGAAGTATTAGATCAGCCTAAGAGGAAGAATTTTTGAGGAGAAGTCATTACCAGTGTGAAACGCCAAAGAGGCCAAACCAAGAATTAAAGAAAAAAGCCCATTAGGTTAGGAATTACAAGGAAGTGAATCTGAATAGACTCTGGAAACTGACTGGAGAGAAGATGACTGTGAGGTGAGAAAGAAAATATGAAACACAGACTCTAGTTTGAAGATTCTGGGTTTTGAAAGGAAGAATAGTGATTATATAGCAGCTAGGTGGGAAAATAGTAAGAGGAGTGGCGTTTTGCAGCCAGCAATTAATGTTTCAAGTCAAGTCCAGATTCTGATTAGATTCTGTGGAAGGCTAGTCCAGTGACCAGTTGTATGAACTTAGTCAACTTGTCGAGCTCTCTTGAGTTCTCATCACTTTGAAGGGACAAAAAGGCACCTGTGGTACTTTGTTTTTAACCTCACAGAGTTGTTAAATTTCAAAAATATTAAGAAAGAAAATATGTAATTTTTATTTTAGGTGATTGTGTATATGTGTATTTAGGAGAGATTTTAAATGCTGTAGTTCATTGAGGCTTCAAAAAATACTTGTTTGGGGACAGAAAATAGAACAGTTTTTCTTTCAACCTCATTATTTGCTGCTGTGGTCTGAATATTTGTGTCTCCTCAAAATTCATATGTTAAAATCATAGCCCTCAAAGAGATGGGCCTTTAAGAGAAGCTTAGATCATGAGGGTGGCACCCTCATGGATGGAATTAGTTCCCTTGTAAGAGACTCCAGAGAGTTCCTTTGCCCCTTTCGCCACATGAGGATACAGTGGGAAAGCACAAAACGTGGACCAGGAAGTGGCCCAACCAGGGAAATCAACCCCACTGGCTCCTTGATCGTGGACTTCCTAGCATCCAGCCTAAGAGCAATACATTTCTGTAGTTTGTAGACTAGCCATTTTGTGGTATTTTGTTATAGCAGCATGAACATACTAAGATATTTGATCTTAAGCTAAAATTTGAATTTTGTAAAGAATATAAGAAAATGTTTAATTTCAGGTAAAACTGTTACTTAAAATATAGAAAGCACAGTACTTGACACATGCTAAGTGTGGGAAGTGTTAGTCACTCAGTCATGTCCAACTCTTTGCAAACCCATGGACTGTAGCCTGCCAGGCTCCAATATCCATAGGATTTTCCAGGCAAGAGTACTGGAACAGGTTGTCATTTCCTACTCCAGGGGATCTTCCTGACCCAGGGATCAAACCCAGTTCTCCTACATTGAAGGAGGATTCTTTACCTGAGCTATCAGGGAAGCCCTCATTACATAATTATTCATTTACTCTAGTCTTCCAAATTTAAAGTTGAAAAATACTAGCGATTCTGTCAATCAGATTGTAAAATTCTTTGTATTTCAACTGTATTTTTTAATTATCAGAGAGTTGATTCTAAAAAACAATAGAACTGTGCCACAGAAAATTAGTGATATTGAGGCATGTGACAAGCCTAGGTAACTAAGAGTAGGTCTGTCCATTGAAATTACTAGAAAACCTATTCGTACATTCAACAACTATTAATTGAACACTTATGTGCCAGGCACAGTTCTAGGTCCTAGAGCTACAGCCCTCTTCTCTCATGAGCATACATTCTAGAGGCAGAGACAATTAAACAATACATTAATATATACTGTATCAGGGGAGATAGGTGCCTTGAAGTAGCGTAAAGCGGTATTGTACATGGCATAATTATAGTATACATTGGATAAATTATATCTATGGTATAAATTGGTAATCACTGGGTGGGGTTGTTGCTGAGGAGGACACAGAATGGGTCTCTGAAATAAGAGATACCTGAACAGAGGAACAAGACAAGGAGGATGGCTGGGGAACTGAGCTCCAGGGAAAGGGAACATCAGAGGCAAAGACCCTATTGGGAGCTTGTTGGGTATGTTTGAAGATGGGCGGGTCAGGGCTGGGGAGAAGGGGGTGCCGTGGACTGGAGGGGCTCTATGAGTGAGGGAATCACTTGGGAACCAAGGTCAGAGAAATGGGGCATCCGTGTATCAGGTAAGGAAGTGACTTGAAAGGCCAGGTGAGGAATTAGAGAATTTCTCCAGGAGGCATGGGAAGGCATTAGAGGGTTCTGAGCAGAAGTCAAACTTGGTTTGAGTTGGTTATTACAAACCTCTACCCTAATTACCATGGGGCGAAGAGGATGTCCTCGGCCAAGTGTGAAACTGAGAGATAAAAACAAACACAGCTTTCTTTTTTCCTTTTAAATTCAGAATAAAAATTAAGCTACTTATCTAAAGAAGTTTGTCTAAGTAATGAAAAGGACAAAAAAAAAATCTACTCTAAAAAATAGATAGTATTTGGTTTGTGGTTATTAAGATAGTAACTCTTCATACAGAACTATTCCAACAGACACTAGTAAACCATTCTATGTGCAGTCGTACATATTTGGGAAACCTTGCTTTGTAGCTGGTAGAATAAGAACACTCTCCCCCTTTAACACCAACAAACTACAACAGATTATTGAATTTAGTGTCCTAAAAGGTCATGACATTGTGCCATTTTACTGTAAAGAAAATGACATAGTAGGTATTTTTGGCAAGCTTTTAGGAACTGTCCGATGTTTTAAATTCAGAACATTGTGTGTTCCCCTTAAATGTTCATGGTTGGAACACATTTAACTTTATGCAATATTGAAAAACCTTTTTGGCAATGAGACTCATAGCACAGTGATCTCAAAGCTCCTCTCACCTATATTTTATAGGCTACACAACAACTGACTTCAGAATTTAGGGGCAGTCATCTCTGTTTTCCAGGCAGAAGTTATAGAGTGATTTTGGTTTGGAAAACAAGAAAAAGGAAAGGTTGCACGTAAGCCTAACAAAATCCCATTCAATGTGCCGGATGTCTTTTGCGACTGTAGAGCATTATTCCACACCCCCAGCTTTTGCAAACCACCCATCGTTTCCCCAGGGACCTTAACAGATGAGGCATTGAATTCTCTGCAGTCAGTGTCACCTCCCACCTGGGAAAAAGACAGCCCTGTAATTGAATCCCAGCATATGCATTGTCATCCCTCCTGCCTGCCCCTCTGGTGCTACAGCAAATTAAAAGATCTCAAAGGCTCAGCCTGCCTTCCAGCTGCCAGCCCCCGGTAGACATGAGGGAGCCAGAAGGGACCAGGTGGAGCAGTTTTGAGTTGCACTAGACACCCAGCACAAGGGGGTTGGCTGTAACTTCCCAATGAATATTTATACCAACCCCATTTCTCATCTTGCTCTTTGGCATGGATCAGAGCGCTGAGCTCCTGCTGATTTCAAGGGCCCTGCATTGTGTTTGGACCTGCTCCGTGAAGTATTACGTCAGATGAGCAATGGGTCCCAGGTTCCTATCACTAAGATGGCTGGTTGACTTTTTTTTTAATGGAGACTATCATGTTATGGGGTCAGAGGACTGGGGCAGTGGGGGAGTTCCCTGGCATCTTCTGGCTGTTCATATGCTGTGAATCACGCATAGCCTCAACCACTGCTTTCTGTAGAGCAGAAGTAGAGTTGATTGTATCAAGACCACACAACCCCCAGATGGGATACGGGCATATTACTGCATTTTCTTTATCATTTTCTTAGAGGTTTTATTTTTGTTTGCTAAGGTCAGGCACTTATCACAGGGCTCCCTCCTCACATTTCAAATTCTGATCCTCTGTGGCAGGTGCTAACTTCCTTGCGTTCAAACTGAATGGGTAGAGTAACCTCATAAAGATACAGAATGTCTTGGCATAGAAAGAGTGCAGAATGCCTGTCTGTGGAAGACTTGCAGTGTTATTTCAAGAGGCCTGTAAACCTGAGAAGAGATTTGGAAAACCATCTACACACACAACCATTAACTTTTTCTAGGTAGTAGATCATAGACTTAGATTCCTGTTCCTGATTCCCTTATTGTTATCTAATAAAGCACATGCCTTATGTGCATTTTAGCATCAGATTTCTTAAGAGAAGTCACTTTTCTTTGTTTCCTTGTATGACGCAATAAACTTTAAACCAGTGATAAAAATGAACTTATTTACAAAACAGAAACATAGAAAACATACTATGGTTACCAAAGGGGAAAGGTAGGGGAAGAGATAAATGGGATAAATAAGGAATTTGATATTAGCGTATACCCAGTACTATATATAAAATGGAAGCAATGAGGACCTACTGTGTAGCACAGGAAACTATACTCAGTATTTTGCAATAATTTGAAAAAGAATATACATATGTCTCTTGCCTGGAGAATCCCAGGGACGGGGGAGCCTGGTGGGCTGCCGTCTATGGGGTTGCACAGAGTTGGACACGACTGAAGTGACTTAGCAGCATACATATGTCTGTATATATACACCTTTGCTGTACACCTGAACCTAACACAGCATTGTAAATCAACTATACGTCAGATCAGATCAGTTCAGATCAGTCGCTCATTCGTGTCCGACTCTTTGCCACCCCATGAATCACAGCACGCCAGGCCTCCCTGTCCATCACCATCTCCCGGAGTTCACTGAGACTCACGTCCGTCGAGTCAGTAATGCCATCCAGCCATCTCATCCTCTGTCGTCCCCTTCTCCTCTTGCCTCCAGTCCCTCCCTGCATCAGAGTCTTTTCCAATGAGTCAACTCTTCTCATGAGGTGGCCAAAGTACTGGAGTTTCAGCTTTAGCATCATTCCTTCCAAAGAAATCCCAGGGCTGATCTCCTTCAGAATGGACTGGTTGGATCTCCTTGCAGTCCAAGGGACTCTCAAGAGTCTTCTCCAACACCACAGTTCAAAAGCAGTTCACAGTTCACAATTCTTGGCGCTCAGCCTTCTTCACAGTCCAACTCTCACATCCATACATGACCACAAGAAAAACCATAGCCTTGACTAGACAGACCTTTGTTGGCAAAGTAATGTCTCTGCTTTTGAATATGCTATCTAGGTTGGTCATAACTTTCCTTCCAAGGAGTAAGTGTCTTTTAATTTCATGGCTGCAGTCACCATCTGCAGTGATTTTGGAGCCCAAAAAAATAAAGTCTGACACTGTTTCCACTGTTTCCCCATCTATTTCCCATGAAGTGATGGGACCGGATGCCATGATCTTTGTTTTCTGAATGTTGAGCTTTAAGCCAACTTTTTCACTCAGTGAAAATTAAAAAGTAAAATAATATTCTAAATCAATCTCAAAAAATAAAATTACATTTTTAGATACTTAAATGTAAATAATTAGAAAGCAGGCTGTGATCATGAGAACCCAGCTTAAGTTCTCCAAGCAAAAGCTGTACCAGAATAGCCTGACAGCAATACCAGAAAAGAGGAACAGAAGCCTGTTTTATGCTTAATACATGCTATTCAACAATATGTGTCTTAAAGCCTCTAAATACGTGCTAAGTCACTTCTGTTGTGTCCAATTCTGTTCAACCCTATGGACTGCAGGTCATCAAGCTCCTCTGTCCATGGGATTCTCCAGGCGAGAATACTGGAGTGGGTTGTCATGTTCTCCTCCGAGGAATCTTCCTGACCCAGGGATCAAACCCACATCTATTATGTCTCCTGCATTAGCAGGCAGGTTCTTTACCCATAGTGCCACCTGGGAAGCTTGAAAAATAGTACTGCTAGTAGTGCAATAGCTATTTCCCAGTGATGTATCTCTAGAAATATAACTCTAGTGCCCTCTTTAAGTGCATTGGAGAAGGAAATGGCAGCCCACTCCAGTGTTCTTGCCTGGAGAATCCCGGGGATGGGGGAGCCTGGTGGGCTGCCGTTTATGGGGTTGCACAGAGTCGGAAACGACTGAAGTGACTTACCATAGCCCTCTTTAAGAACTGTTTTTAACATTGGCCTGTTCAACATGTTTATTGTGATTTGGCAATCAATGCATGCTAAGAAAGTTTATAGGTGTCATGGCACAGGAAAGAGTGCTTTGAACAGCAAAATTGGAATCTAACAGGACAAGATGAAATAATGGACTCAGTCCAACAAGCTAACATTTAAGAAGAACACATGAAAAGCTATTCACTTAAGTTCCAAATGCCAGCTACAGGTGTTGTGGCTGAGAGAAAAGAAGGCTATAAAGCATCGTGTGGGATAAATCCTAGGGGTTTGGTTGGCTGGGTTTCAGTGTATGTTCCTACCATAAAGTGTCGTCTGATAGCAAAGCTAGTGTACTCTTCAGGCTACATTGATATGTCCAGAGTTATTGTTGTAATCTTCCTGTTGTATTTTGTACATTTAAAAGTTCTGAGTTGGGACATTCCTCTCTGATATTTGAAGGGCAGTAATGGGCTCCAAAATCACTGCAGATGGTGACTGCAGCCATGAAATTAAAAGACCCTAACTCCTTAGAAGAAAAGTTATGACCAACCTAGATAGAATATTGAAAAGCAGAGACATTACTTTCCCAACAAAGGTCCATCTAGTCAAGGCTATGGTTTTTCCTGTGGTCATGTATGGATGCGAGAGTTGGACTGTGAAGAAAGCTGAGCGCCAAAGAATTGATGTTTTTGAACTGTGGTGTTGGAGAAGACTTTTGAGAGTCCCTTGGACTGCAAGGAGATCCAGCCAGTCCATCCTAAAGGAGATCGATCCTGGGTGTTCATTGGAAGGGCAGATGCTGAAGCTGAAATTCCAATACTTTGGCCACCTCATGCAAAGAATTGACTCATTGGAAAAGACTCTGATCCTGGGAGGGATTGTGGGCAGGAGGACAAGGGGATGACAGAGGATGAGATGGCAGGATGGCATCACCAACTCAATGGACATAAGTTTGAGTAAGCTCAGGGAGTTGGTGATAGACAGGGAGGCCTGGCGTGCTGCGATTCATGGGGTCACAAAGAGTCGGACACAACTGAGCGACTGAACTGAACCGAACCGAATGGGAAAGACTTCCCTGGTGGCTCAGACGGTAAAGCGTTTGCCTGCAATGTGGGAGACCTGGGTTCAATCCCTGGATCTGGAAGATCCCCTGGAGAAGGAAATGGCAACCCACTCCAGTACTCTTGCCTGGAAAATCCCATGGATGGAGGAGCGTGGAAGTCTGCAGTCAATGGGATTGCAAAGAGTCGGACACAACTGAGCGACTTCACTTTCTTTTCTTTCTTCTAATGGGAAAGGAAGTTTAGACTTGCCCCATGTTAATGGGTTAAATTTCTTCCAGGACCAAAGTTGCCTGAAAAACCATGTATGGAAAACTTTCTGATAATAAGAGTGAGCTGAAAATGAAATGGGTTGCCTCTTAAGAAAATGATTTTTTTGATACTACAGGTTTTCAAATAGGTTTTCAAATCCAGCATTTATTGAAGGTGTTGTAGAAGTAACTGTAGTGATAGCTAACCTTCATGACTTCATAGCCTTCATAGTCAGTTTTTCCAGTGGTCATGTATGGATGTGAGAGTGGGACTATAAAGAAAGCTGAGCCCTTAAGAATTGATGCTTTTGAACTGTGGTATTGGAGAATACTCTTAAGTGTCCCTTGAACTGCAAGGACATCCAACCAGTCCATCCTGAAGGAAATCAGTCCTGAATATTCATTGGAAGGACTGATGCTTTGGAAGAACTGATGCTACAGCTGAAACTCCAGTACTTTGGCCACCTCATGCGAAGAGTTGACTCATTGGAAAAGACTCTGATGCTGGGAGGGATTGTGGGCAGGAGGAGAAGGGGGCAACAGAGGATGAGATGGCTGGATGGCATCACCGACTCGATGGACGAGAGTTTGGGTGAACTCCGGGAGATGGTGATGGACAGGGAGGCCTGGCGTGCTGCAATTCATGGGGTTGCAAAGCGTCGGACATGACTGAGTGACTGAACTGAAGTGAACTGAACTGATGCTGAAGCTGAAACTCCAATCCTTTGGCCACCTAATGCGAAGAACTGACTCATTTGAAAACACCGTGATGCTGGGAAAGATTGAGGGCAGGAGGAGAAGGGGACAACAGAGCATGAGGTGGTTGGATGGCATCACTGACTCAATGGACATGAGTTTGAGTAAACTGCAGGAGTTGGTGATGGACAGGGAGGCCTGGCATGCTGCAGTCCATGGGGTCGCAAAGAGTCGGACATGACTGAGCAACTGAACTGAACAGAACTGACCTGAACCTTCATGAAGATACACTGTGTGCCGAATTCTACGTACTTTGCATGTATGTCTTATTTAAGACACTCAGTCATCCTCCGGGGTATCATTACCTCCATTTTTGAGCATAAAGTCCACCGACTGGTAAATGATAGAGATGGAGTTTAAAACTCAGGTTTCAGCCTATGGGGGCTTCCCCAAAGGCTCAGCAGATAAAGAATCCGCCTGCAATGCAGGAGACACAGAAGGTGTGGGTTGGGGAGATCCCCTGGATAGCAACCCACTCCAATATTCTTGCCTGGGAAATCCCATGGACAGAGGAGACTGGCAGGGTACAGTCCATGGGATGCAAAGAATCAGACACAACCGAGCACATGCACATTGAGTTGGTAGCGCAAGCCCTTAACGCCACACTCACAGCCTTGTGCATAAAATGATGGTATGTTTGCATTCAAGGACATTGGCTGTCCCTGGAGACTCTGAAATTCCATCATTTTTATAGAGAGTTGTCTTTATTTTGTATATTATTCTAATCAGTTACTCTTTTAAAGTCAATATTCTAGCATTAGAAAGCCCTCATTTATTCATCTAGCAAAATGTTTGATTCTTATTGGTAGAGTTTTTTTTTTTCTTAGAAAAAGAGTCTGTATATTTCTTGGTGTAATTAATGATATTAGATGTTTTGATTGTGGCCTTATGGCTTTATTCTTTTGCTTGCTAGAGGGAAATAATTTCCTGCTTCACTAACCATGGTTTGTAACCGATCTAGCAGAAACTTGAGTCCTGTACTATTCAAATAATGGTTGAAGAATTCATTGGGCTTGTTTTTCCTTTGTTTTCAGAGTAAAGAAGGAGGGTTATGAAAACCTAAATTTAGAGAAATACTTTAGAGGTATATTTTATAAATATTTGCTCACATTTCATGGATTGGGGGAGACCATGTTTTATCTGAATAATCTGTTAGCGTCATAGTGAAGAAAGGGCCGGAGCTGCAGGACTCAAGTAAGGAAGAGCTGTAAGGAAGCCCTGGAAAGGAAGGACTGTAAAAGTGTCCAGAGAACAGTGTGTCCATGGCTTTCTTTGCTGTTATTCCACAGCCTGAGGTCACTCTGGCAGACAGGTCACTTGCACTGCAAGCATTCAGGCCTCGGGGACAGGTGTGAGATCACCGGCAAGTTGCAAGAACAGCTCCCATTATTCATGGCCCACTTCCCTGATCCTCGTTGACAGGGGTCTTCTCCCTCCTACATATCTTTTTCTCTGCAGCAGAGCCCATTTTTAATGATGTCTGCTCAAGTGGGCTAGTGAAGGCCTCCTTCTGGGACGGTCTGGCCATCCCATCAGTGACATAGACAGTGTGTAGCACAGAGCGTTCACATTTCCATCCTAACTGCCAGGAGAGAAACTGGCTCTGGGCTGCAGCTGGGACAAGCATTTCTTGGCTTATCTGAAATGTGTTGGTTTAAGATGGCCAGAAGGGCTTTTTTCCAGACAGTGGGAATTGGTACCCAGTAGTCACATGCCTATGACTTCCGTCTGATCTAGGTTGACCAAATGGCCTTATCATATTGTTTTCTTGCACAGTGGTTTTCTGTACCCATGCAGAGCACCTTCCTTCCCACCCTCTTGCACATGCATGTACACGTGTATATACACGCACACACACCCTTCACTCATTTGAGAGCTCTGACATTGCACATGCAGATATGAAAACTTCCATACACATTGACATCACCGTGCTAATTCCCATCTCCCTTCACCTATCTGCTTTCTCTCCCAGTGGCCTCCAAGCTCTCAAAAGATACTTTTGGATTCCTAGATATGTCCCTAGAACTTGCTGGATGCTCAAGCAGTGTTTGCTAAACTAGAGCACACTTGACTCCAAGTAATTCAAATCATTTCATCTTATTTCATTATTCATCCTTAGCACTCACTATGTATCCAGCATAATTCTAAGTGTAGAAGGAAAAGCAATGAATAGAAAATACCCCCTGCGCTAACCTACAATCTCATTAAAATAGAAGTTGATTTTGTTATTCTTATTTTTTCAATACCAAAATCAAGTCAATTACATTCTTTGTAGCTGAAGATGGAGAAGCTGTATACAGTCAGCGTAAACAAGATCTGGAGCTGACTGTGACTCAGTCATCAGCTTCTCATAGCAAAATTCAGCCTCAGACTAAAGAAAACTGGGAAAAACACTAGGCCAGTCAGGTATGACTTAAATCAAATCTTGTATGACTTTGTAGTAGAGGTAACAAATAGATTCAAGGGACTAGATCTAGTTAACAATGTGCCTGAAGAACTATGGACAGAGGTCCGTAATAACTGTACAGGAGGCGGTGAACAAAACCATCCCAAAGCAAATGAACAGCACAAGGCAAAATGGTTGTCTGAGGAGGCTTTACAAATAGCGGAAGAACAAATAGAATCGAAAAGCAAGGGAGAGGGAAAGATGTATCCAATGAAATGCAGAGTTCCATAGAATAGCTAGAAGAGAAAAGAAGGCCTTCTTTAATGAGCAGTGCTTAATAATAGAAGAAAACAACAAAAGGGGCAAGACTAGGGATCTTTTCAGGAAAATTGGAAACATCAAGGGAGCATTCTGCCCAAAGATGGGCACAATAAAGGATAAAATGGTAGAGACCTAGTAGATACTGAAGAGATCAAGATGAGATGGAAAGAATACATGGAGGAACTGTAAAAAAAGATCTTAATAAACCAGATTACTACGATCGTCTGGTTAGTCACCCAGAGCCAGATATTCTGGAATGCGAAGTCAAGTGGGCCTTAAGAAGCACTGCTCTTAATAAAGCTAGAGGAAGCAATGAAATTCTAGCAAAACTATTCAGATCCTAAAGGATGATGCCATTAAGGTTTTGCATTCATTATGTCAACAAATCTGGAAGACCCAGCAGTGGCCACAGGACTGGAAAAGGTCAGTGCTCATCCCAATTCCCAAGAAGGATAGTGCCAAAGAATGTGCTAGCTATTGGACAATTACACTTATCTCCCATGCTAGTAAGGTCATACTTAAAATCTTGCATGCTAGGCTTCAGCATTGTGTGAACCAAGAGCTTCCAGATGTCCAAGCTAGATTTAGAAAAGGAAGAAGAACTAGAAATCAAATGGCCAACATTTGCTGGATTATAGAGAAAGCAAAGGAATTTCAGAAAAAAACATCTATCTCTGTTTCATTGACTATGCTAGAGCCTTTGAATGTGTGGATCATGACAAACTGTGGAAAGCTCTTAGAGAGATGGGAATACCAGATCATCTTATCTGTCTCCTGAGAAACCTGTATGCAGGTCAAGAAGCAACAGTTAGCATCCTGTATGGAACAACTGATTGGTTCAAGATTGAGAAAGGAGTACAATAGGATTGTCTTCTGTCACCCTGTTTGTTTAACCTATAGGCTGAGCACATCATGAGAAATGCCAGGCTGGATGAGTACAAGCCAGAATCAATATAGGTGGAAGAAATATCAGCCACCTCAGATATGCAGAATAGACAACTCTAATGGCAGAAAGTGAAGAGGAACTAAAGGGCCTGTTGATGAGGGTGAAGAAGGAGACTGAAAGAGCCAGCTTAAGACTAAATATTAAAAAAAAAAAAACTAAGATCATGGCATCCGGCCCCATTACTTCATGGCAAATAAAAGGGGAAAAGGTGGATGTAGTGACAGAATTCCTCTTCTTGGGCTCCAAAATCACTGCAGATGGTGACTGCAGCCATGAGATGAGAAGACAATTGCTTCTTGGCAGGAAAGCAATGACAAACCTAGACAGTGTGTTGAAAAGCAGAGACGTTACTCTGCCAGCAAAGATCTGCATAGTCAAGGCTATGGTCTTCCCATTGGTCACATATGGTTGTGAGAGCTGGACTGTAAAGAAGGCAGAATGCCAAAGAATTGATGCCTTTGAACTGTGGTGCTGGAGAAGACTCCTGAAAGTCCATTGAACAGCAAGGGGATCAAACCAGCCAATGCTAAGGGAGGATCAACTCTGAATATTCACTGAAAGGACTGATGCTGAAGCTGAAACTCCAGTATTTTGGTTATATGATGTGAACAGACGACTCATCATTGGCAAAGTCCCTGGGATGCTGGGACTTTGCTGGGAAAGATAGAAGGCAGAAAGAGAAAAGGATATCAGAATGAGATGGCTGGACAGCATCACCAATGCAATGAACATGAACTTGGGCAAACTCTGGGAGATGGTGAGGGCTTTCCTGCTGGCTCAGCTTGTAAAAAGTCCGCCTGCAATCGAGAGACCTGGATTCCATCCCTGGGTTGGGAAGATTCCCTGGAAAAGGGCATGGCAACCCACTCCAGTATTCTCCATATGGAGAATTCCCATGGACAGAGGTGCCTGGTGGGCTACAGGTCATGGGGTTGCAAAGAATCGGACACGACTGGACAACTGAACAACAATTTTTTCAGCTAGTGAAGTGTAAGTCATTCAGTCATGTCTGACTCTTTGCGACCCCATGGACTATATAGTCCATGGAATTTTCCTGGCCAGGAATTTTCCTGGCTAACTGTTTTCTTCTCCAGGGGATCTTCCCAACCCAGAGATTGAACCCAGGTCTCCCGCATTGCAGGCAGATTCTTTACCATCTGAGCTATCAGGGAAGCCCTTTTTCAGCTAAGGAGAATGAAAAGGTTTGTTTAACATTTAAATAGGAAGTTATGAGAAAAGCAAATGCCTGAACGCTTGTCCATAAATGCTTCTGATGGTCAAAATGAAAATTGGCTAGTTAAGTAGACCTTGAGAGCGTAGGACACAGAGCCCTGCATACATACTGTCCACTTTGTGCAAGAGAAAAGCTGTCATGAGAGGGAATGCCTTTGAAAGTCTAGGATGCTTTTGCATTTCTTGGGTCATGAAGAATTGATGGAATCTCAGCCTGGAAACAAACAGGCTATGACTCATTACTAGGGTCTGTGCAGAAGGAATCATGGTTTCTGAGTTCCAGTAAACTCTAAATGCACAAATATAAAGCATACTCTTCTTGGGTTTTGAAGAGAATGTTTAAGTCTGCTAGAAACAAATTCCACCTATGCTACAGATAATGCAGACAAGAACCAAGAAGACAGCTTCATGTAATAGGCAAGTCTTCTTTCTTTTCTTTTTTTTTTAAAGGGTTTTTGTTTTATTGTTGTTTTGTTCTTGTTGTGTTCCTATTGTCCAGAAAGATGCTAGTATTCACGTAGTGTTATGACATGGGTAGAAAATGGTATCGTGGAAGGAAAAAGGGGGCACCTTTATACATACATACATACATTCCTTTAAAAATTCTTTTCCATTGTGGTTTACAACAGGATATTGAATATAGTTCTCTGTACTTTTAAAAAAGGGATTACCTTTAAATATGGTAATGTAGATTTGGCAGAGTGGATGCTTATGTTGAGTTTAATAACTCTTGAAAACCACTCAAAATGTTTCATTGCAGAAATATGCATTCCTGATAGTGATTTCACAATGTGAAAGAATTAAAGTTACTTAAAAGAAAAATGGGAAACATACAATGTGACAGGAAGAACCTGTGCTCTGGCATCAAATAGATTTGAGTTCCAATTTTACTGCCACTACTTTCTATCTACAAGGTCTTAGGCATTCTGTATATCCTTCTTGAGCCTCAATGTCTTTATCTATAAAATATGGAAAATAATATGCACATCAGTGTGTTAATGTAAAGATTAGTAGAGAGGGTATTTTTGAAGTACCAAGCATAGGCTGTGTCTTACAGTATGGACTCAGTAAAAATAGCATGTAATCAATTTTCTGCTGTTGCACTCTAAGGTAAACTTTATATTTTATGTATTACCTTGTAAACAAATTAGACTTAAAAAGGATCTGAAGTTTAACATACAAAAGAAAGCACAGGAATACTCTTACTGTATAATTGATGGCAATAATGCGTTCCTGTTCTCTAAAAGCTCTATTAATTGTAAGATATCTCAAACCCATGAAAATGAATTCAAGCAAAGGGGACTTACTGTAAAGATTCAGATAATTGCATTTTGGATTCCTGGAAACTGGAATGTAAGATACAAAGGCAATTTTTGCTTTGCTTTGCAGGAGGGACCTCTTCCTGCTTCTCTCTGTGATGTGGGCTTCATCCTTTCATTCCTGACTGATTTTCCTCGCTTCCTCTTTCATGTCGTTCACATTGGCTGTGAGCCACCACACTACCTTGCAGCTTCAGTAATACCACTGACCAGATGCTTTCCCTAGAACCCCCACTTTGAATTCATCAAAACCCAGCTAACAAGTTCTGAGAAAATTTTCCAGACTCTCTAACTTCACACTGATTTCTGTCTGTTCCACTCAGTGGGCTCTTAATGTACTGTTGTTTTCTATGCACAGGAACTGCTTTCTCATTTAGAAATAGGTCTAAATTTATATCATAAATTTCTTGAGGGTAGGACCATGGTTTCTCCACTCAGCAATCCTAACACCTGAGACAGTACTTTGCACATTATAAGCAATCATTCATTTGTTTGCTGGGAGGGGGCTTCTGAATGGCGGTCACATATATATATCTATGGCAGATTCATGCTGAAAAATGGCAAAACCATCACAATATTGAAAAGTAATTATCCTCCAATTAAAATAAATTAATTAATAAAAAAATCTTTATGTTGGTTTCATTCAGAGAAAATAAAATCACAAGCATTAGTTGTTTACTATAATTAAGCCCATTATCAGGAGTATGAGACCTCTGATACTTTTGGGGGTTCCCACTATTCTCTTGTTCTCTGTGTCTTTTTTATCTGGTTGCTATAAAGCTTTCCCTTTATTTTAAGAATTTGACTATAATGTACTGAAGGTTTGGTTTTCTTTTTCTCATTTGTTGTGTTTCAAGGCTTTATGGGTGGCTGTTTATTATCAAATTTGGCCATTATTTATTCTGAAATTATTCTGTTTCATTCCCTTCCTTGCTTTCTGATAATATCCCACAAGTTACTATTCAGTTGCTAAGTTGTCTCGGACTCTTTGCGACCCCATGGACTGCAGCATGCCAGGCTTCCTGTCTTTCCTTCACTGTCTGACAGAATTTGCTTAAACTCATGTCCGTTGAGTCAGTGATGCCATCCAACTATCTCATCCTCTGTTGCCCCTACTCCTCCTGCCCTCAAACTTTCCCTGCATCTGGGTTGTTAACAGTGAGTCATCTCTTTGTATCAAGTGGCCAAAGTATCTGAGCTTCAGCTTTAGCGTCAGTCCTTCCAATGAATATTCAGGACTGATTTCCTTTAGGATTGACTGGTTTGATCTCCTTGCTGTTCAAGGGACCCTCAAGATTCTTCTCCAACACCACAAATCTAAAGCATCAATTCTTTGGTGCTCAGCTTTCTTTATAGTCCAGCTCTCACATCCATACGTGACTACTGGAAAAACCATAGCTTTGGCTAGACGGACTTTTGTTGGCAAAGTGATGTCTCTGTTTTTTAATACACTATCTAGGTTTGTTATAGCCTTTCTTTTAAGGAGAAAATGTCTTAATTTCATGGCTTCAGTCATCATCTGTAGTGATTTCAGAACCCAAGAAAATAAAGTCTGCCACTGTTTCCACTTTTCCGCCATCTATTTGCCATGAAGTGATAGGACCAGATGCCATGATCTTAGTTTTTTGAATATTGAGTTTTAAGCCAGCTTTTTCATTCTCCTCTTTCACCTCATCAAGAGGCTTTTTAGTTTTTCTTCACTTTCTTTTTTTCCTCTCTGCTTCAGTTTGGATAATTTCTACTGGCTCAGTTTCAGATTTACTGATTTCTTTTGCAGTATCCTTATAAGTCCATCCAAAGACTATGTTTTAATTTAATATTTATTTATTTTCTATTTTATAATTTTCATTCTAGAACTTTCATTGAGTATTTCTTGATGTTTTCATATATTTTTCTGTAAGCAATACGTAGATATAATAAATATGATATTATAGATATAATTCATAATTATATGCATATAGAAAATATATGGGCTTCCCAGGTGGCTCAGCAGTAAAGAATCCCCCTGTGATGCAGAAGCTGCATGAAACACAGGTTCTATCCCTGGATCAGGAAGATCCCCTGGAGGAGGGCATGGCAATCCACTCCAGTATTCTTGCTTGGAGAATCCCATAGAGAGAGAAGCCTGGTGGGCTACAGTCCATAGGGTCACAAAGAGTCAGACACAACTGAAGTGACTTAGCATGCACACATGCACATAAAATATATATGACACATATGTATTCATGCATATATGTATTTATATACATGGCATATATATATATGTATATACCTTGTGTGCTTATCTTTTCCTATAATTTTTTTATACATACAAAATAGTTTTTCAATCCTTGTTTGTGCATTCCAAAACCTAAGTCACTTGCAAGTCTACTTCTTTTTACTGTATTTTATCTCTGTTATGTGTACTATAGTCCTGCTTCTTATTATGACTCAAGAAGTCATCTGAACATTATGTACAAAATATTTATAGTATTCTGAATATTATGTATTTGTAGTCTTCTGAAGATTATGTCCAAAAAGCCAGTAGAGACTGAAGCATGATATTTGTTTTGTTGTATTTCTCAATAAGTCTAAATCTTTGCTCTGGCTCGCAGTGAAGGTGAGGGTCTGAGCATTCAGATTCCTCTTGGAGTTGAGTTGAGCTGAAGAGAGACTGAATAGCCCAGCTTCCAACCTCCTCTTTTGATAGTTCAGTATATGAACTAGAGAGACATTGACGTTTCAGACATTTTTGGTCTATTTATTTGGTCTATTTATTCAGTATTAGTATCACCCTTGTACCTGTAATTTTGATAAATTCAATCAGTTCTAATAGGGTTTTGTTTTTCTTTAATGGATTTCTCAGAATTTTTTACATAAACAATTATGTGCTCTGTGAATTAACCTTTTTTACTTTTCTAAGCTTTACTCCTTTTATTTATTCATTCTTGTTTTCTCCCACTGACAAAGAATGCTGATAAAGTTGTGTTGAAGTGGAAAAAAGATATCTTTGCCTTTTCATATCTTTTCTATAAGCAATACATAGCTATAATAAATATAATATTATAGATATAGTTCATAATTATATGCATATACAAAATATATTGGCTTCCCAGGTGGCTCAGCAGTAAAGAATCCGCCTGTGATGCAGAAGCTGCATGAAATACAGGTTCATCATTAGTGAACCTGTGAGAAGTAACTCAGTATTTCATCATTAAATATAATAAAAGATGTAGATTTTTCAAGAATGATCTTTATCATATGGGAGGAAAATGCTTCTTTTCCTAGTTTGCTGAGAGTTGTATGAACGGATGATGAATATTGTGAAGTGGTTTTTATACCCATTGAAAACATATTCTGTTAATATATTGGATTGCATTTTTTGATTTTCAGGTGTTAACTCAGTTTGAATTCTTAGGATTAAACACACCTGGTCATCATATATTATTCTTTTTAGTACTGGATTTTATTTGATTATATGTCAAATATGTCAAAACTATATTTTCACCTATGATCATGAGAAATATAGATCCATAATTTTTTTTTCTTGGCATTGCCTTTGGCAGATTTTGGATCAGAGTAATTCTGGTCACATACAATAGAGTAAAAAGTGTTACTCCTACTTTTTCCAAAAGAATTTAAAAAATATTGTTGTTATTTTTCCTTAAATGTCTGCTAGTATTCACTAATGAAATCATTTGGACCTGGAGATTTTTTCAAGTGTTTAATTATGTATTCAATTTAATTGTAGGACAGCTTGTAAAAGTTGTTAGCCGTTTTTATAGTTTATGTTCTTTTAAGAAAGTCTGATTTTATCTAAATTATTGAATTATTTGGCATAATGTTGTTTATAATATTCTCTTACCATTTTTAATATCTTTAGTATCTCTAATGATCAAACTCTGGATTTGTAAGTTGTCTATATTGTTCATAGATTTTGTTTCAGCGATTTTTGCTTTTTATTGTTTCCCTTCTTCGACTTACTTTGGGTTCAACTGCTTTTCTTTTAGTTTTCTTAAGGTGGGAAGATCGTTCTTAGATTTTAAATCCTTCTCCTTTCTTATGTAACCATTAAAAGGTATATATTTCTCACTAATGGAGAAGGAAATGGCACCCCACTCCAGTACTCTTACCTGGAGAATCCCATGGACTCCTCCGTCTGGCTCCTCTGTCCATGGGTCACAAGAGTCAGACACGACTTAGCTACTAAACCACCACCAACCATTTCTCACTAATCACAGCTTTATTTGCATACAAAAAAATTTGATCTGATTTTTCCTAAGACTTTATTTTTTAGAGCAGTTTAACATTTACAGCAAAATTGAGAAGTAGGTACAAAGATGTCCCATCTGCTTCTTACCCTACACGTGTAACCTCTCCTGTTACCATTCCAGCCTCACTCGCCAGGATGGTGCATTTGTTACCAAGGATGAACCGACATTGTACATAGTTTACCTAGGGGTTAACTCTTAGTTTTGTACATTCAGTGGGTTTGAATATTGTATAATGACACTCATCTTTCATTACAATATAATACAGAGTGATTTACACTGTCCGGAAAATTCTCTATGCTCTGCTGTTCATCTCTGCCCAGTCCCACTCCTGGCAACTATTTTTATGCTGTAGTTGTCATATATTTTACTTTTATCTTCTATTATCAGTTGGACAGTTCACTCTTTCATGGGTTAAAAAAATATAAGATAATTTTTTTGTATTTACTTAAATTTACCTTTCTGTCACTCTTCATTTCTTCCTGTAGATGTGAGTTGTTTTTTTTTCCCCCGGTTATTACAAATAACCAATGAATCTATCATGGATGCTTTACTTATTTATTCATTTTTGATGGACTGCCATGTTCACCTAGTTAACAAAAAATTCTTAGCTATGGGTTTCAATTCCTGTTATTGTGAGATCACATGCATGTTCAGTAGAGTGATTTATGTAGTTTGTCAAGAAATCACTGCTGAAATTTTCAAATTTATCTCTAATAGGTCTATGGAAATGCAGGACCTAGCAAGTCCTCATCCTCTTGTTGGAGGTGGTGATACTCCTGGAAGCTCCAAATTGGAGAAAACTAATCTCAGCAGCACTTCGGTCACCACAAATGGGACAGGAGGTAAGTGTACAACCCTGAAGACACCCTGAATCACATTGCAATGTTTGTTGTAATTTTACATGGTAGAAGTATGCTAGTAAGTAAATATCTCATTAGCAATAACATCAGAGTATTATATACTTAGTGGATTATTTGTTGTTCTGTTCATTTTCTTGATATTTTTGCTCCTCCTCTATAACTGGAAATATTCAGAAAGAATAGATAGCCCTGAGCAACATTTTAAAGGTTTTTAGCAAGGCTTTCTTTTTGTATTTGCCCTTGTAAATATTTTTTAAAATGTACAAAATGTGTCCAAAGGATTTACATTCTGATCTTAACACACCCCCCCTCAAAAAAGAAATTATGCTAGTTTTGGGGTTTATTTTGAATTTTAAGAGAAAGCCTGCTCCAAAATTGTTCTTAAAAATGGTTTTGGAAATAGAAAAATGTCCATATCTGCTGCATTTTCTTTTCAAAGAGAGAAATACCTAATATGTATTTAGAATAGAAATTGAAATTTTTTTCAGACATCTCATTTGATTAGCTTATAATTATGTCACAGCATATGGCAACAATAGCAACTGTTTAAAATATTCCACCCTATTGCTATTATAAAATACATTCAACTTGTAAGAAAATATGATCTGATATTTGCATCAGAATATATATATATATGTATGTATATATATATATATATATATTTCAAAAGCCTATACATATATACGGACTTCCCTGATGGCTCAGATGGTAAAGCGTCTGCCTACAATGCGGGAGACCCAGGTTCAATCCCTGGGTTGGGAAGATCCTCTGGAGAAGGAAATGGCAACCCACTCCAGTACTCGTGCCTGGAAAATCCCATGGATGGAGGAGCATGGTAGGCTACAGTCCATGGGGTTGCAAAGAGTCAGACACAACTGAGCGACTTCACTTGTACATATATATGGGCTTCCCTGGTGGCTCAGATGGTAAAGAATCTGCCTGCAGTGCAGGAGACCTGGGTTTGATCCCTGGATGGGGAAGATCCCCTGGAGAAGGGAATGGCAATCCACTCTAGTCTTCTTGCCTGGAGAATCACAATGGACAGAGGAGCCTCGCAGCTGCAGTCCACAGGGTTGCAAAGAAATGGACACAACTGAGTGACTAACACTATACATATATACGCACATATATACACATATATGGGCTTCCCTGGTGGCTCAGAGGTTAAAGCGTCTGCCTGCAATGTGGGAGACCTGGGTTTGATCCGTGGGTCGGGAAGATCCCCTGGAGAAGGAAATGGCAACTCACTCCAGTATTCTTGCCTGGAGAATCCCATGGATGGAGGAGCCTGGTGAGCTACAGTCCACAGGGTCGCAAAGAGTCGGACACGACTGAGCCACTTCACTTCACTACACTTCATACACATATATAAGCTGCATTTTAAATTATTCACAGTTCTTTTGAAGTTTTGTAGATTTAGTTGTTTTCATTAATGAGTGAAAAATTATTTGAAAATTATTTTAATTTATAAGCTATTCATGTTATTAGATATTAGCAAAGCATTTGCCACATCATATTTTCTTTTAAATTTATGAAATTTATACACCTCTTTACACTTATTTTAGAATAACTGTGAACTCTAAAATTTTCTTTGTAGAGTTGTGTGGATTGCAACTTGCCTGTATTTAATCATTTTTTTACCCAAAACCCTTTGTAAATTAACATTTTCCCTGTTTATAGTGTTTATCTGTCTCTAAACATGCATCTATAATTTCAGCTAATTAATTGTAGGATTGCAAATTTATAGGATTTTTAGTGATAACTTGTGGAGTAAGAACATTTATATTTAAACCTTAACTTGGATGTAAATAAGAGATTTTTTAAAAATCCCATGCACTCTGAAATCAGACCTGGAAGGTCACTAATCATTGTTCTATATATATTTAACTGAACTAAACAGACCTGATACACTAAAATGTAAAAATTACGCCATGCAGTTGTAATTGTGGCAAGAGGGCCAGAAAGCAGTACAAGCATCAGTGCCACTGATGACTGTCCTCGTACATTGAGCAGGCATTCCGACAATGAACCCCTATGCTGTTCCTGTTCTCAGGGGACAACATGACTGTTTTAAACACTGCAGACTGGTTGCTGAGTTGCAACACCCCCTCCTCCGCAACAAGTATGAGAGATGATGGTACACTGCATGTGTTTGGATGTGTGGATTTGCCCTTCTGGTTTGCTTCCTGTTGCTGTTTCTGTTTGCACTCCCTTTTCTGTATTCAGTTCTTATAAAAAGAAAAGGAGACATGAACACACCTTTTAGTTGTTTATTGATAGTTGGCTACATTTTTCATATCAACTAGTGTTCTAATCTTGGGTCAGTGGTGTTCTTTTCTTAGGTTTTTCATAATTTTCACAAATGGCTGCATCTATTACTTTTCTAACTACTTATCTGTTCATTATATGGTAAGAATTCAGCACAACTGTCACGTTAATAAGAGCAGTTGAAGCAGATTGTGCCTATGTATAAATTCAGTCTCCATAGCCTGTGAGTGTGTATGCTCAGTTGCCCCAGTCATATCTGACTCTTTGTGACCCCATGGACTGTAGCCCTCCAGGCTCCTCTGTCCATGGGATCCTCCAGGCAAGAATACTGGAATGGCTTGCCATTTCCTCCACTAAGGGATCTTCCTGACCCAGGGATCAAACTCATGTCTCCTGTGTCTCCTCCACTGCAGGAGGATTCTTCACCCACAGAGCCACCTGGGAAGCCTATAGACTTCCATAAATTAAATTCATAGCATGGCAGAAAGATATTTTATATTTTGTAGACTTTAATAAACATTACGATTAAAATGCTTAAAGTAATAATAACTTTTAAAACTTACCATTTAAAAAATTTCCAGTAATGAAAGCTATATTTTTAAAATTATAAGTTGTCTCTTAAGATGTTTTGAACTATAGATGTTAGCTACAGTCCTTTATTTACATATATATGATATAAATATGGGTTTCTCTGGTGGCTCAGTTGGTAAAGAATCTGCCTGCAGTGCAAGAGACGTGTTTGATCCCTGGATCAGGAAGATCCCCTGGAGAAGGAAATGGCGTTCTACTCTAATATTCTTGCCTGGGGAATCCCATGGACAGAGGAAGCTTGATGGGCTGCAGTCCATAGGGTCACAAAAAGTCAGACATGACTTAGTGACTTAACAACCACCAATATAATACACTTTCTCCAAAACCAAAGGTTAAACTATCAAAATTTAAAAATTAAAACCATATAAAGCTTCTGTGGAATCACCCAATTCTTGGATTAAAAAGAAGAGCTCAGGACGTGTTAGAAATGTGCATTACAAGCAAGCAGCTGGAATAGCCACAGTTTGCCTGGACCTTGCTGTATGTAGATTAAATTTGATGTATGATCAGTGAATGAAGAGAACTCCGTTATGCCCATTATTTAAATTTTTATAATTTTAGTTTCTTTTTTTTCAATTCCACACTTAAAACATACTTTTCATATGTAAAAATATGTTGCCAGAATTTAGTTCCTCTTAATAATAACTCAAGGGTTTTTTCCTGTAAACAGCCAGACAGGAAATGTTTTAGGCTTTGTAGACTATGCTGTCTCTGTCTCATCTGTGCAACTCCATCACTGTATCTCAGAAGTAGCCATAGGCACTACAAAAATGAACAAGAGTGGTCAGGTTCCAATAAAACTTAATTTATCAACTCTGAAATTTAAATTTCATTAAATTATCATGTAACAAAATATTCTAATTTTCATGTTTTTATAAACATTTAAGATTTTAAAATCATACTTAGCTGTTATTCTATTCTAAACTATTAACATAACACACACAACTTTACAATAGTGAATATATATAATCAATATTTAGTAATTTACATCTAATTTCCAACAGAAACATTTTTCTAAGTGTAAAACATCAAGTTTTCCTGGTTCTTTGTATTAATGTTTAAGAGTTGTGTGACCATATGGGAAAAACAAAGATTTCTGTGTCAGGAGGGCTATGGATGTGAAACGTGGTAATGTATTTACCAGCTGTGTCTTCTTAGACAAGTTACTTAACCTGTCTGAGTTTTAATTCTTTTCTATAAAAGGAAGCTAGTAATACTTCACTGGCAAGGCTTTTGTTTTAAATTATATAATGTATGTAAATTTTTGGTAATATAAACCAGCTTCCCAGGTGGCTCAGTGGTAAAGAATCCGCTTGCCAATGCAGGAGACACAGGACACATGGGTTCGATCCCTGGGTTGTGAAAATCTCCTGGAGGAGGAAATAGCAACCCACTCCAGTATTCTTGTCTGGAAAATTCTATGGACAGGGGAGCCTGGTGGGCTACAGTCCATGGGGTTGCAAAGAGTTAGACATGACTGAGCATGCACACACACAAATCAGTATAATCCCTTTTCTTTAATTAATAATTCATTGATAATTAGGCAACAGTTTTTAAGGAAAATGTAAACATGCAGTGTGTTAAAAGACCGTCCAATGCTTAGTCAAATAATACATTTTCTTCATTTAAAACATGTAAACTGGCCACAGAGGCAAACTCTTAGTAATTAAATGTTAAGTATACTTTATTAATGATAATACAATTTTATTTATTTATTTATACATGTATACTTTATAAATTTAATTTATTTGTATATATCATTGACAATATAATTTATTTATAAATTTTAATTACATAATATAGTTTATTATATCTTGGTGGCATAATGATATGAAATAGTCAGAATTTAAATGACTCTTTATGCCATGTATTTGTAACATAGCTAAGCATGTGGTGCACATTTCCCATTGAGAGTAAACTATTTTATTTATAATTCTGGATTTTACTGATGGAATTAGATTACTTTATAAAATTATTATAATAAAACAAAAAGCAAAAGCTAATTTAGTGGCTTTTCAAAATCTTTCCATTAACTCTAGATTTTCAAAAAGATAATTTTAATAGTTTTTACTAATATGACTACCAATAGTATCACCTTAATATCCCACCATACTACCTTGGTGCTATATAAATATATTATATTATTCCTTAATTTATAAGGGTTCATCACCTTAATCCTAATTATATAATAATATCTGCAGATTTATGTTGGAACCTAGATTTTCCTTTCAAATCTTTGTCACTTGTTAAATTGTTAAAATGAAGAACTGTCAATAAAAATAGAGTAAATACAATCATACCTTGGCATATAGATCAGTGGTCAACAAACTTTTTTCTGTAAATAGTCAAATAGTAAATATTTTCAGCTTTGCAGGCCATATGTCTCTGTTGAAACTCAGCTCTGCTTTCATTGCACAAAAGCAGCCATAGACAATATGTAAACAACTGAGCAGGACCATATTCAAATAAAACTTCATCTGTGAACACTGAAATTTGAAATTCATAGAATTTTCATATATCACAAAATATTATTCCTCTTTGATATTTTTTAACTATTTAAAAATATAAGGATCATTCTTAGCTTACAAGCTATACAAAGCAAGCCATTGGGTAGATTTGGCATGTAAGGTATAGTTTGCTGATCCTGATACAGATTCATGTATGTTATTTCATGTGTCATGCTTCATGTGTTTGCATGAATATGTATGTACATGCATGCCAATCATGTGAAAATTTACTTCCATATATAAGATTCTAATTTCCCTAATAGCGTTAAGATACATGATTAGCTTACTTTATATGCAAAATACTTAGATTCATTGGAAGTTCTTAGGATACGGTCTAAATGTGAATTTTCACTTTCTCACTTAAAATATATCAAGTTCCTGTTATATGCCAGGCTCTGTGCTAGGAAATGGGAACCCAGTGACCTATAGAACATGATACTGGCCATCAAGGGACCAAAAGTCTAGCAGAGGGAAACAGAACTGAAAATAATGAGTGCATAATGTGTTCAAGGTGGGTGCACAGCAGAGGGAGGGAATATTTGATTCTACATGGAGATTAAGAAAATACTTCAAAGAGAAGATTTGGGGGAACCAGGATCAGACATTCTGATCAGGTTTATGGTATTTTCTATATTTGAAATCTATATAGCATAGAAAAGGATCTCCTAGAATTTTTAGTATATAGATGATTGGCTCACATGGGATGAATTTGTTTCTGAATATTATATGTCTGTGCAGTAGAACCACCTACTGTTGTGGCTCTGCTCTTTTAGATTTTCTTTTTGCAATGAAAGCTATAAATTGTAAGCATCATCAAATCATTTTATAAAGCTAAATAGTTTACGGATATTTAAAATGAAAGACACTTGATGCTCATAGGTTTTGAAATGAAAAAATTGATTTAGAAAAACATAAATCATGAAACTGGTAGGCAACATTTCTTTCCCCTCTGTTGAATTGTAAATTTTATCCTTCCTGAACTAACTTTTCCTGAAATTCTTTCCTGAATCTAAACTATCAGAGGTGGCTATGCAATATTTTGTGGTCTAGTTTAAACACAGATTTCTGAGGATAACATGTGAAATGTAAATTACTTGGGTCACCTCTGTTTTAAGGATTAATTAAGCCTTATATTGTAACAAATGAACATGAGCCTTGAGTTATGATAATAGACTTCCCCTAAAAATAATTAATATATATTAATTTTGTACTTGAATTCTGAAGATAATCTGAGGTGACAAGATTAAGTTTGCTTTGAAAGTACTTGCATGAGGTTATGGAAGAGGTTGGGATGAAAAGAGAGAAAATCAATGATTCAGTAGCCATAGCTGACACCTGACAATAATCACATGCAATTTTGATTTAGTCCATAGAAATCAATTATTTTTAAAAGTTAAAAATAAAATTAAATTTTATCAGTATAATAAAATTATTTTGACTTTTTTTCAGTATTTGGCTTTATGAAAAACATCTAAGTTGCAAGTGGATAACTAGTGTGGAGGGGGCCTGGCAATACAATTATTTTTTGAAATAATGGTTCTGTATAAAATGCTACATGTATGTAGCTTTTTCATCTCACCTTTTGGGAAATGAACCCTTGAATTACATATATGGAGCATGTAGAAGAATAAAACCACAAAACTCTCTAACCTAAGGACTAAAATATGACTTCTGCTTTTTAAATCAAAATGTTTATTTTGTAAGTTTGAGTTTTGGTGATGAAGAAGATGCTTTTCTTCAATAGAACATTATTATTTCTGTTTTATAGCTTGTACTGTAGTCATATTGGACATTGTCCTGAGAAAAAGTTAAAAGCCCTGTTTAATTTCTGCGTTAAAAAAAATAGAATACAGTAAAAAAAAAAATTTGAATATGTCAGTGAATACACACAATAAACTTTTGGAATGAGGATTTTTATAAGTTTTAGAAAATAGATGCATAGAACTAGACTTGTTTCATTGATGAACATCTTTCTAATAGTGCCTTGCATATACTAAATTAACAAAGTTTCCTGCCTCTAGAAAAGTATATGGTATATCTCATTTAAAGTATAGAGATAAAAGCAAGACAAAAGAAAATGAAATACATTTCAAATATATTCAGACTTTTACTGAAAATTTCTTTCATTTGTCAAACTTTGTGATTATCATTTTTAGACACTTCTTTGTATTTTACCATCTTTAATAAATCAGCGAATCATATAATGTCTATTTCACTTCTAAGTTTTCTTTCCCTGAGAAAAAAATATTATTACTTAATATTATTTACTTTCTCTCTAAAAATCAAAACAACTTTGCATCTTACTCAAGAGATGTTTGTTGATGCTGGCCTCCTGTGAGCATAAGTTATTTTCTGTAAGCAGCATGATTAATTCCCTCCCTTTTCCCTATTATTCAACTCTTACCACATATGAAAATTAAGTTCATATTAATGTGTACTGTTTTCCCCCAAATGTTAGCATCCACTTTATTATTTTAAATCCCTACATTCTGGTACACTGAACGCACCTTGGTGTGTATGCTTCTCTTTATATTCTTTCTAGAGATGCCTCTTTTCAGTTAAATGAACCTCCTTTGTCTTTGACTAACAGCAGACCTTTAAAATTTTAATGAGAAATGTTTCCAGGATAATGAATGCAACCTGGTTGCATTTATTCTCTAGCTTTCCTTCCTTCTCTTTTTGACCACCTGAAATTTTCAAATTGAGGAGATTATAATCAACACCAATACTAAGTTTTTGAAATCAGACCTCAAAGTTGGGATTCAAAGTAACAGAACTAAAACCTCATGTCTAGCTTGGGGGTTTTTTTAGCCATTTTGCTCCACTCTCCGTGGTTCACAAGTGCAATATAGATTACCTTTAGTATTAATAAACCTATTTTACAAATGTCATTTATAGATTTAGACATGTTTAAATGGGAATTTAGCCACAATTAGAATTCGGAGGTTCTGAGAAACTGTCTCTTGCCTTAGTTTTGCTGGAGGCTTTGGATGGTTCCTTTCTGTCATATGTCAAAAGTCAGATGAGGACATTGCATCATTGAGAGTAGCTGTTACACCTTTCTAAACCCTGCTCTGGATCATCTCTATACAGATGAAAGGAATTCTTGGTTAGTTAGTGCTGCCTGTGAGGCAGTATGGTTTAGAGTTTGGATTCTTTCCAACCTTTGCAGTTTGAATCTTCCAGCAAATCTTCATGACATAGTTAAATCACGGATGCTAAATTAACACCAGAGCTCACTGAGGGAGGGTGCAGCCAATTCCGTTCATGTGGAAAGGGAACGTAGTCATTACTGCATGTTTCTCCATCATTAATTGCTTTTCTAACAGAGTAACGTTGCTGACTTGCTTGGTTGGTGGGTGTGCTCTGAGCCCACTGTTCTTTCGGCTGTATTTGTCCATAGTTGGCTAGTCTTCAGCTTTCTTTATAGTTCTCTGCTTGCCTCTGAGGTTTTTAACTGTATCATTCCTTTTATGACTAGGAAACATAAGAGGTGTCAAGTAGAAAATAATTTAGTGTATTCCCTGGCTGCTGTGATATATGGAGCTTTGCCCACAAAGGGAAAATATGGTGTGACAAAATGGGTGGAGGCTTTTGCGTAGCCCCCGCCACACTCGTTGCATCTATTAATGGCAATATTGTGTACCTCAGTGGCGACATCATTGCCAAAGAGGATTTTGCCAAGATATACCACCTCAAAGGAGAAATAATATATTAAAGAGTTTTCAAAAGCTGTACTTCCTGCTGTAAAAACCATCTCCTATGCTTGTCTCTATAATGTATTAAAGATCATTATACTATTAGAATAAAAAAAACAATACCTTATGGCTGTTTTGTCTTTTGTTGAGCAGAAATTTTTTGCGTGCCTGATTTTCCACCCACTATATGAATACACACCCAGGTTTCTGTATATGCATATGCCACCGTTGTTCTTAAGCAGTCTTTTCTTTTAATGTCTCCTTGGGAAGAATAAAACATAAGCAGTAAATCTCTGTTATGATTTGGATTCAGTGTGCTAAAGGCTGACTGATGATTCCTTTCTTCTGCCGTTTGACTATAATATCAGAGTATGCTTAGGGGAGTTAAAAATGCAAATACATGTATACTGCTGTTTCACTGTGTCAGGTTAACTGCCTTGAAAAGCCAGATTCTAGAGAAGCAGCTTAGACAGAGGATTTTTAGATTAAATCCTCTATAAATGCATGTCCATTTAGAAGCTAAATTAACAAAACTCTCCTCATCGACTTCTCAGATTTTCTCTTGCATGCCCATGGTAGCTAGAAAAGCTACTAGTTGAACAGTCAGCATCTTTGATATAAAGTTAGAAATATAACTCACATGTACTTATTCTTCTACGTAGTGTCTCTCCTTGCAGTCAAAACAGAGCCTTTGAACAGCAGTGAAACCACAGCCACGACTGGAGATGGAGCGCTTGACACTTTTACTGGGTCAGGTAAAGCCTTAAGCTTGTGTCTTGTTCTGTACAGATTGCGGTCCATGTCATCCTCCTAGTGAATAATCGAGAATTTGGATTTTTATAAATTCAGCAATAAATTCACTTTGGGGAAAACGTATTATCATAAAACAATGTTTTTTAGAAATAACGTTTGGAATCGTTTTACTGCATCTGCAGTTGACAACCAAGCAATGCCCCAGCTTTCTCATTAGAAATAAGCAAAGCTCACTTCTTTCATAATTATTTTATACAGTGCTTGATTCAATTATTAGGTTGTAATAGTCAAGTTTGTTCCTTCAACTTGCCCGTTTAAATGACTAAAAATTGCCTTCTCTCCAACATTCGAGATGTAAAACTATCCATTTGATTCCTTCTAAATAACCTTGTTTCCTCTCTGGGTTTAAAAAAACCCTCCTGTGTAAGCAGCTGAGTGACAAGTATTAAAGGTTAATGGGCTGCAGGAGAGCACATGCTGGTCGCATTAGAACCCAGCCTCTGAGAGCACTGACTTTCCCTCTAATGCTTCAAAGAGAACAATAGTGTGTCTTTAAACATCAATCCTCTTTAAATATAAATACCTGATAACTCCCAGGTGGGCACAAAGGACACTCATTGAGTTGACTTAAAGATCCCCCTCTCCTGCCCCAATACAATATTTCGTTTGGTTGATTATCTGGTGAGAGGACTTTTTTTTTTTACCTGAGCAGGAATTTGTATAGCAGAAAGATGAACATTAAACCTAGAAAAGTATTCATGCTATTAAATCTTGGTTCTGTTATTCTACTCTAATGTATTTTATACTTATTCATGTTCTCACATACAAGAATTTGATGTGGGTATCCTTCTCATGTAAAAAGAGTGGAGGTAAAGCCTTGAACTCTAATGTCATTATAGCATATATTTGATTTTTATAGATGCAGATGATCCCATTTCATTGGTTCACACTGATTGGAAACAGCTGCCATGTAGTCACATAAATATTAGTACTCCAAACATAAAGATATAATAATTTATACACTTTGTATAGAGAAGCTTTGGAGAAGGAACTGGCAACTCACTCCAGTACTCTTGCCTGGAGAATTCCGTGGACATTCTGTCCATGGTGGGCTGCTGTCCGTGGGGTCGCACAGAGTCGGACATGACTGAAGCAACTTAGCATGCATGAGTGCATTGGAAAAGGAAATGGCAACCCACTCCAGCATTCTTGCCTGGAAAACCCCAGGGACGGAGGAGCCTGGTGGGCTGCCGTCTATGGGGTCCCACAGAGTCGGACACGACAGAAGCAACTTAGCAGCAGCAGCATAGAGAAGCTTGTGTCCTGATTCACATTCTTTCTAGCAATTCTCTTGCTGCTCAGGAGATAAGGTACTAACTTACCCTAGCATTTGTATTACTAACTTACTATAACTATTGTAAACTTTCTGCAAAACGAATATATATATGAACATAGTTTTTAAGGTTAAGAATGAAATTAAATACTTGCTGACATACTTAGATAGCATACCACAAAGTTAATGAAAACTGACTGAAAAAATTACAAGATGTTAGCTCCAGAAGAAATTGCAGTACTGCATTGTGGTGGTTCAGAGGTTAAAGCGTCTGCCTGCAATGCGGGAGACCTGGGTTCGATCCCTGGGTTGGGAAGATCCCCTGGAGAAGGAAATGGTAACCCACTCCAGTATTCTTGCCTGGAGAATCCCATGGATGGAGGAGCCTGATGGACTACAGTCCACGGGATCGCAGAGAGTCAGACACGACTGAGCGACTTCACTTTCTTTCTGATGATCCATTTTAAGAAGCAAGAGTATCGAGGCACAGAGATGTTAAAGATAGTTAAGGCCGAACAGTCAGGGCCTCCCGGGTGGTCACTGGTATAAATGAGTCTAGAACAATGTCCTGGTCAGTCCAAGAGTCCTTTCTTTAAAAGTTTATTGGAAAATATAGAGATGTAAAAAGAAATATGTGTGAACTGTCAAGCTGTCTGGACTTTACTGTCTGGAATTTACTCATATTATATTTACAAATAGTTTCCCAGTTTTCTTTTAAGAATTATCTAGGGTTGGGCTGTCCAGAAAAGTAGCCACTGGCCATATGTGGCTATTTAAGTCTAAATGAAATACTATTTGGTTAAAAAGCAAAAATGTTTTAATCTAGTCACATTAATAATATTCTAAGTGTTTAATAGTTGTATGTGGGATTTTTTTTTAATAGTGGCTTGTTTAATAGTTGTATGTTTAATAGTTTTTAATGGCTACCATATTAGACAACTCAGATATAGAATATTTCCAGCTCCATGGACCAAGTCCAGTTGTGTGTGTGTGTGTGTGTGTGTGCGCGCGCACATGCACACGCGCTTAGTCACTCAGCCATGGTTGACTCTTTGCAACTCCATGGACTGTAGCCCACCAGGCTTCTCTGTCCATGGGATTTTCCAGGCAAGAATCCTGGAAAGGTTGCCATTTCCTCCTCCAAGGGATCTTCCTGACCCAGGGATGGAACCCACATATCTTTCACCTCCTGCACTGGCTGATGGGTTCTTTACCCCTGCTCCACCTGGGAAGTCAAGTTCAGCTGGACAGAGTGATTTAGGTCAGGGATTCTCAACAGCACTGCTATTAAAAACGTGGCCTTTTGTTTCTTGTGGAAGATATGCCTTCTGCAATAGAAGGTGTTTATCAGTATCCCTGGCACCTATCGCAAGTTGACTGTAGCATGCCTCCGTTGTGACAGCGTACCACGTCTCCTGGCATTTTTAATGCTCCCTGGCAGGCAAAATTTCCACCCACCCCGCTACTCATCTCCCATCTCTCATCCCCTAGAGAGCCAGTGATCTAAGGTATTACAGTAATAAGTAATAAGATTGCTTGATACCACCTTGTGAGAATCTGATAATATTCATTAAAAATATGTTTGACCTAATTTTCAGACATCTTGAAGACAGACACGTTTGCTTACTTTTATATGAGGAAATGATGGAATATAATACATTGAGTGCTTTGTGTACATTTCTTGATTAATTAAATTCTGATATGGAATAAAAGGAAGGTCTCCTAAATTTGTACATGGTGTTCCAGAAATCATACTGGAGAGATTAGGCTGTTTTGTGTAGGAACAGTCTTTACTTTGATCAGCGTAATCTCAGTTTACTTTAATCCAGTATTGTTGTTATTTTAGTTATCTGCAGATTTATTAGTTAGAATAAAATGTATACTGTATAGTCAAGAAGTATAAATTTTCTAAGTTTTATATAAACAGTTTTCTGAGTCACAGGTTTTTTTTCTACTTAAAAAATGAACATATAGACATTAATATAAAATTTTTAAAGTTGAACCTTTGTACTGTTATGGGTACATTATTCTAATGATGTCTAGATTCATTCATTAGAGGGAAGAAGCATCCTGTATATTCAGAATTGTGTTCATATATGTGAGGCTTTTTAAAAAATACTACTGTTTGGCTAATTCAATAAAAGCTAAGTATTTCTTTTCATTATTTGGTATTACTTTAGAAAAGCCTTGTGTTTCACAATCTTGAGAATAATTGATTAGTATAGTCTAAGTCTTGCGTGTACCACAGTGAAGTTTTATAAATGAGATGAAAATGTGGAATTAAGCCTTACTTAATCATGTTTCTGCTAATCATTGTTAATTAATGAATCGGACTGAATTTCCTATGCGATATACTGTTGCTATTATGCAATGTATGTTTAGTCCCCATAGTGTGATAGAAAAGGCTTGTTCTTATTGCGTTGATTTGAAAGTTTTGAACATTTTCTATGTTTTTAATAAACAAGTAAAAAATTAATGGCTCATTGCTCCATGTATTTTTAAATATACTGAGCAAATTCACTTAAATTTTGGTTGCTGAAAACATTTAAGATGTTACACCTCAAATCATATCCAGTGATTGTCAAAACTGATTCATAATATTCTTGAAAATGTACTTTCTGCACTATTGCTATGAAAACTATAATGCACTCTCCATACTCAGCGTACAGTCCAAATAGCATTTTAAATACATTAAATTCTATGTGTTTATGAAGCAATAGATCACAAGGATACTTAATAGCATTTGGATATAGAAATATATCATGTTTCATAAAATAGTTAGCAACCTAAACCTATTTGTCACTTTTACAATTCCAAAAGTTTAGCTCCAGAATTATGAACAACTTAGAAAGGACACAGTACTTTGAAGTATAACTATGATTGATTAGGCTAAACTAATTCCAGCGCTGCATTGTATACTACTTTAATCTTTTTGAAAAGTGAATGAACAGCAGATGGCCTAATAAAGACACTCTGTGTGCTTGCCCAGTGTGGACTGGCTCTGAAGGGACGGCCTTAACACTTTAGGTCCATATATTTGCAATACATCTGTCTTAGTCAAGGCAGATGGTTAAAGGAAAAAGAAACTTCCAAACTTTTGGAAATAGTCCAATTTGGGACTGCATGTTTGGCTGAAATGTTGATAAGACCTGATTTTCACCTTTAAAATCTTCTCAAAAAAAGTCTAGTCTGTGAGAGTTCAAAATACATTTGTAATTAGGATTGCTGCTGGATGTCATAGTTCTGTTTTTTTTCATGTTGCATCCACGCTTTCTGTGTATATTCCAGTTATTACGAGAATTATTTGGACTCTGCATTTTAATTACTCATCAGATTGACAAAATGAAGGGAAATAGAAAGCATTATCATTTTATAACTTGAAAATGAAGGTTGAAACATCGCATTTTTCTTAATTTATATTGTATTTCTATTAGAGTAAATGCAGAGGAAGAGCACTATCTTGTCATCATGTTTGGAATTTAAAACATGAAGTTTGCAAATGAAAAGGTTTACTTTTATATCATGAAAGCTTAATTACTTATAATCAAGGATATTTATTCATAGGATATTAATGCATAAAAGCATGCCACTGATTTGAGAAAATGGAAGAATGATGAAGGGGATTGATTTGTGAGAAGATATCATGTCATTTTCCTAGAACAAATATGGAACAGTTTAATTAGAAAAAAATGTTTAGGCATCTGTTTCTGTTTAGAAAATGAATGAATTTTCTGTTTAGAAAAAGAGTGAATTTTGTGAAATACCTCTCTAACATGGTCATTTCTTTAAATTAGTTTTGATTACTCCAATGAAACCAATGAAACATATTTATGAAGCAACCTTTTTTCTATTTTTTGTGTCTCACAGTAATAACAAGTAGTGGCTACAGCCCCAGATCCGCACATCAATATTCCCCACAGCTGTATCCTTCCAAGTAAGTGGTCAGTAGTTTCAGATTTGTTAGAATAATTTTCTGGGATTATTCTGATTAATCATATTTATACAATATAATAACTTTAAATCAGGATATATTTATATATATAAATGCTGCTGCTGCTAAGTTGCTTTAGTCATGTCCGACTCTGTGCAACCCCATAGACGGCAGCCCACCAGGCTCCCCTGTCCCTGGGATTCTCCAGGCAAGAACACTGGAGTGGGTTGCCGTTTCCTTCTCCAATGCATGAAAGTGAAAAGTGAAAGTGAAGTCGCTCAGTCGTGTCCGACTCCTAGCGACCCCATGGACTGCAGCCTACCAGGCTCCTCTGTCCATGGGATTTTCCAGGCAAGCGTTCTGGAGTGGGGTGCCATTGCCTTCTCTGATATAAATGTTATAGATAGTTAAATAGATAGATTTTTAGATAGATTCATTGGATATATTAGACCTATAAATAAATATCTTTCACAAATCTAGGAACATATTCACTTTTGTCCACACAGTTCCTTTAATCTTGAATATTTATATATTTTGAAGAAAGCATCAAGCACAGATCAGAATATACTGATTTTTTAAATAAAAATTTTGAAAACTCTTACTAGTTTAAAGAAAATCTGAAAAGATTACATTTTACTCAAACCTCAACACTTCATAATTTGTCCCAGCTTTATAATATTTTTATTGGATTTCAACTTCTAATAAACATTTTGGAAAAATATGCACTATTGCTTGTATAACTAATGTAGTCATTTTGAGGAGAGTGGTAAACATTTCAAGCTTAACTATATTGGGTGTATATCTGAATTTGGTTGCCATCAGAGAGATATGTCAAGATTTGGGATTCCTGATCATGCACATTTAAAAGTTATTTTCTACAGCAGCTACAGTGTTTATCCTTAAGCATAGGCTAGAGATTGGATATCTATTTTGAGGACATTCTGTAAGATGTGGCAAGATGAAAGGAATGGCTTTCCATTTCAAGAAGCTACGTACTTTTTTTAAAGAAGTTTTTTGGTAAGATTTTTAGTTCTTGTAGGGAATTCTTCCTACTGCTTTTAATGACTTTTGTAGTCATTACATGGCATTGGGTCATGCATGGTAACAAGAAATAAGGCTCATGAGTTAATTAATTAATTAACTGACCTGGGCTCATTAATTAACTGACCTGGACTCCACTTTCCTCATCTACATGTCAATTGGAATACTATTTCGGACGTAAGCAATATAGACCTGGAAGAGACTTTCAGGATGATTTCTAAACCAAAGTTTTCTTTTCACAGGTGAGGTATAGACTCAGGAAGTTTATTTGTCCAAAGTATTGAGCCTGGGTTATAGCAGAGCCTGCTCTCCTGACATTCAGACTTTTGTCCTTTTCTATATTGTTAAAATGATATTGTGGATAAAGAAGAGGATTATGTCCTGGCTATTATCAGGTTTCAGTGAATCTAAGCTGTCTGAAATAATATGCAGTCTTTGTTGCCACAGTAATGCTATTTTTCTGATATTTAGGCCCTATCCACACATTCTTTCTACACCAGCAGCTCAAACAATGTCCGCCTATGCAGGCCAGACTCAGTATTCGGGGATGCAGCAGCCAGCCGTCTACACTGCCTACTCACAGACAGGACAGCCTTACAGCCTGCCCACTTACGGTATTTCACTTCTTCTCTCTTCTCCTTCTTTGGTTACAAGCAGATAATCCTGCTGGCTAGTAGCTGTATATTCTAATATTCTTATATAGACTCTTATATTCTAATATAAGTTGCAACTCATGTTACAACACGATCATTTTACTAATAAAATGGTTTGCACATGCACTTTCCAAACAGATCTGGGCGTGATGTTACCGGGCATCAAGACAGAGAGTGGACTCTCACAAACTCAGTCCCCATTACAGAGTGGGTGCCTCAGTTACAGCCCAGGCTTCTCTACCCCACAGCCAGGCCAGACACCTTATTCTTACCAGATGCCAGGTAAGCAGCCACCCAGGAAACATGTTAAATGAGAAAGAATTCTTTGAATGAGATTCCTTGGCTTCAGACTAAGAATATATAGTCATGAAGACAGTATTAAATGCTACCACTGCTCAGACGATACCATTGGAAAAGATAACTAAGAGGGAACATGATGAAAAGAGCTCAACATACATCAAGAAACACGACCCATATTAAATTTAAATACTTAAGCTTAAGTTGCATAAAATTGGCAGGAAACTAAGTCCAAGCAAAGCAACCTCCAAGCCAGTCACCACACCAGTCACATGTTTGGCATCTACTTAAGGGATTTCAAAGATTCATGACAAAATCCAGCATTTTCTTGTCAGGATTCCGTATGTATGTAATGCTGTTTTGATTTAATTTAAAATTGAGTTAGCACTTTTCTAAGTCCTATATTTACTGTTGAATGATTGAGGATTTCTTTTTTTGTTCATTTCTAAAATACCTCCCCCCTTGTTAGTACTGTATTTCTTAAATAGGAATATTTAAATAATTTGTACCTCCCCTCTTAAAACTTTTTTCTCCATATATGATCATTATTTAATTTTTCTTTTTGTTTTTATCTCTGATTAAAAATTATTTTTGAACATTTTATAATAATTGCGAAAATAATTTAGTGATGTGGTAAAAGCATTAAAAGCTTATTTTTTATCTGTCATTTTTTTCTAATGATTAGTCATAGTTTGGGGGCTATATGAACATTATTCAAATGAACAAATATTGACATTTTGGTTGGTTGTCTAAAATGAAATAACTACTTAGGCCTTTTTTGGCTGAAATGACAGGTGTCTTTTTTCCTTATAATGTTGGTAGATAAATATTTGCATACATGCCTCAGCCACAGTGAGCTGCTCAGCTTTAGTTGGCAGTGTAGAAAAGGCCATAGAGACATTTCCATTTATTTCCCAAAACACTTTTATATTGGATATTCCAGGCTACATTAATTTGCATTATTACCTAATACTATTGCTTTTCAAAACATGTTGATAAAAAAAATAATCAGCTGCCTTTTATTCCTTAACAAGTGCATTCCATGAGAACATATTTTTTTGAATCTATAGATTGATAGTTTGCTTGTTTTTGCCCTAATTTCAAATAACTAAATAACTTGCTCACTTTGTCATAAAATTTTAGGTTATCGAACCTTAGATGACTGTGGTATGAACTCAACAGTTCTCCCTTGGGTCTGAGCCCTAGCCTACAGCTTTTTTGTTCTAAGGAAAGGACGTAAAGGAACAAAAAGATGGGATGCTGGAAGCCTCATTTCTAAACGGATTCTGTATGTTTATTTCCTAAACTAGCCTCAGCCAATTGTTTAAACTTGAGTAGTTTTTGTATGCAGATGCAGTTGATATGACCATTGGAAAGTTGCAGTTGTTTCCTGGAAGTAGTCTCACTATCGCTATTTTATTCCTTGAGTACTTCTGTACACGTAGACATTGGCCCTTGGAAGTTAGCTGAGTCCTTGGTAAGACTGTTCCCACAAACTTCTGTTTAACTCTACAGAATTCTAAAGGAAGGAATTTACCAGTTGTCACAAGAAAAAGCCAAGCATATTTCCCTTGAAAATCTCTCCATTTCAAATCTTAGTGCATCAACAACAAATTTTAAAATATATTGCATTGAATTCTGCAAAGTGAAATATTTTAATATTTTAATATTTTTCAAGAAATACTTTTTAAATGCAATTTGTTCTTTTATCTCTAGGTTCTAGTTTTGCACCATCTTCTACTATTTATGCAAATAATTCAGTTTCAAATTCCACGAATTTCAGTGGTTCACAACAGGTATGGTAGCTTTTTATATTTATGCTTTTTATATATATGAGATTTTTGAAGAATAGTATCAGGTTAATAAATGTTATTTATTTAAAGTTAAGACAGCATTTCAGAGTAGTAAAGATTAGCTATGTAGATTCTTGGGATATGTATAATTATGGGTATTTTAGGTTTCCTGATTGTTAAAGGTTTACCTTTTAAACATGTAAGCCATGATTGTTTTAGTCATGGGAGGAAATGAGAAAATCTACTGCATCCTTTCTGATTATCTTGAACCATACTAAATTAATTTTATTTTTTCTTAATAAAAAAGTTATGAAAATTGATAGGTTGAACTATAATCAATAATCAGATTATGATTAGAGTATAGAGCATGCTTGGTCCAAACCCAAATCATATTTGCCAAAACAAAATGCATCTCAGACTCCATCCTGCTTTTATTTTTTGGTTCTATGAATTTTTTGATAACTTTAGTTCCTACTCTCCTGAGAACTGTAATTTTTTGCTTTTGTCACTATCTCTGCTCCTAGAATTCCTTAGCCCTCTTAGTGATGTTTGCTTAATCGTTTTGTGAGTTTTGAAACCTACGATGGTTTCTAGAATCATGGTAGAATTATATGTGGAGCAAGAGGCAATGTCTCTGAAAGGGTGAATCAGCATGGAGGGAGATGAATTTGTGATATATTCAGATACTTTCTTATTTTCGACCTCTCAGTCATATTCAGAGTAGTTGAGATGGAAGGATAGCTGATTTCATGGGTAAGCAATACACTATTTTACTCTTAACAGACTTGCTGGACTTCTGTATATTTTAAAATAAAAGTTACTGCACAAGCGTTTGCTCTTTGGATTTACTGAAGGAATTATATTAATTGCCTTCTCCTGTCAATTTTTATTAAGACAACAAGAGGCTAAGAGGAAAATTTAATGATTAAACAATGGAATAATGTTAATATTTTTGACAAGATTAAACTGCATAATTTGGCATTAGTTTGAAAAATGGTTTCTTAAAACACTAAACATCAAGACCAGTATGTGTATTTTATTATAAAACATTAAGAATTTTTGATAATCCAGGTTGCTTAATTTGAGTCACTCATTTATTAATACACTGGACATTTATTGAGTACCTGTTAGCCATTAGATTTTTTGACTATGCATTGAAGATTTGAGAATCATAAGTCAGTGTTCCCTGCTCTCTGAAAGGATCCAATCCTCCTGAAGACATAAATATGAAAATAATATGGATGAGGGGTAGAATATTTTGATATAATAATAGAAATATACACTAGACAGAGTGGAAGCATAAGGAAAAGACTGCTTTGTTCTACTTGGGAGGATCAAAAAATGTAATATGTAAAAGGATTTTGAAGGACTATTTAGATCATTTTAGGGTTATTAAAAACTTTTAATAAAAAGCAAGTAAGAGGAATTAATCCAATGGCTTTCCTTTTTCCTTAACAAATGATGCAAACTAAATATTTGAAAACCTCACTAAAGATTTATTTAAGTCAAGGTCTGAGGTGGAATGTAGCCTGTGAGAAACTGGGTAAGAAAATCTTTTAATCATTTTATTAAAATTATCTCCTGCCAAGAAAACAAAATTATCAAGGGCAGCCTATAAAGGGAACAAATACCACAATAATGCAGCCCAGGGTCTGTATGGAAGTGAAGGAAGGGCACACCTCCTTCTTGCTGGTGATTTTAGAAGATGAGATTGAAAACAAGCATCTCCTTCTCTCCTCTTCAAGTGCATAAGATCTGACAATGTACACCCTTGGGTGCATAATTCTGAGTAGGGGAGTGAAGCATATATGATCTTTAGGTAGATTCAAATGTGTGTACTGGACCTGGTTTGCAAAACCCCCTAGGTTATTTCATTACTGTGTGCATGTATAAGATGCCCACAGAATGGTCTCTGCTTTTTAGGATCACTTTAAAACTGTGGACTCCAGAACCAGTGGAGCCAGATACTCTTCTTTCCGTTACCTTGTGATTGCTCTTCTGTGGAGCATGCCAGAGGACAGTCTGTCTTTCACACACACACATCTCAATTGTTATTTCAGGATTATCCATCCTACACAGCCTTTGGCCAAAACCAGTATGCACAGTATTACTCTGCATCGACGTATGGCGCATACATGACATCAAATAACACAGCTGATGGCTCATCCTCCACGACCTCAACCTACCAGTTGCAGGAATCTCTCCCAGGACTGACTAGCCAACCAGGTACAGATCTTCATCCAGGTGAAATATTTTTTATAAGTTTTGCTTATCTAAAAGTATGGAGAAAATGGACATTTTAAAAAAATCTTTTTTAAAAAGGACTGAAAGCCCCCAGATAATTATGCTGGTGTTTAATCTGTGCTAGTACTGCTGTATTAGGCGAGGCTTTTCTGGCATTTCAGAAAACCCTTCTTTTATTAGTAGATGTGGGATAGGCAATTCTAATCTCAAATGACAGAATATGTATAAATATGAAGATAAAAAGGTAAGTGAATCTTTTTCCAGACTAATTATTTTGTGGAGATCTTAACAACATGGAAAAGTAGTAATATTATCTTCTTTGGGTGAAACTGATATTTCCTTTATGCTTGAGAAACTGTATGACTTATTCACCTTATGAGTCATCAGTAGCTCAAGCCAGTGAAGATTTCCCATATTCTTAGGATTTTATATATATCTTAGGATATTCATAGGATCCTTGATAGGTAATTTAATACCTTTGTCTGATGAACACATATTTAAAATCCATTATATTCTTCATTGCCAGAAGCTTATCTGTATTCTTATTAGAACTGTATTTGCTGACACGTTTAACACTTGTCTTAACCACCACCCAGCCTAAATCCTGTGTTCCAATTCTGTCCTGATCCTCTTTGAGTAAATGTGACTTAACATTTCATTAAGAGTCTTACGTTAATTTAAAGAATGAATGATTTCAGAATCCTTGCTTAACAAATGGTGGAAACACTTCAGGTAAGGAGATGTTTGATGCTCTCATCACACTGTAAAAGGTGTTTCTCTCTGGTGAATACGTGGGGAAAACAAGGTAGGATAACTATTCAGAAGCAAAACCACAGAAGAAGTCTTTGATCAAGACATCAGAGACTGAGTGATAAGACCAGCAAAGTGTTTTGGAATTTACTAGAATTGAGCAACCAGGAACGAACACTATTTATACACTAAAAACTTTTTATGCTGAGTAGAACTTTGGATAGAAGATTGACTATGATCTAATGTCAATATGACTACAAGAGTTTCTCTGCAGGAAAGACACAGATGGGTACTTTCTATTATCCAAAGAATAATCAACGTTCAGAATCACTCTTTTATTTATATTAAAAATACTAAATGTAGACATGTAGGTATTCTGAGTGTATGACTTTGAATGTAACACATATGTATGTGACATTCTCATATTCACTATCAGAACTCTGCAATTTCTTCAGCTTCCCATTGGTTGCTAATGCCAATGAGTATAGTTTGACATAATTTTCAGATCTTACGAGACTTTCTGTTGAATTTAAAGAAGAAAGTATTTCTATATGTAACCCTATCATTCTCTGAACCAAAATCATAACAATGCACGTGTCTGGATCTTTAAGAAATTCTGTGACCTCAGAGCTTTTGTCAAGACAGTTTTATGTTTGATTTTGCCTTTGCAGACTGGCATGCATCTGAAAAGTAAACAGTTCACAACTATGGGATTTTTCTCTATTATTGATGAAATCTGAGATATTTTGTTTAAGGGCATAAAGAGTATTTTCCATTGACTGGCTCTGCATTTGGACTCAAAGCAGAGACCTAACAATTAAAATTTATGAAAACAGTTTTTCATAAATCTTTCCCTGTTGACTTCTCCTGTGTTTAAAATGGAAACATACGTTATGTTCTATAAGAGACAGCTGGTTGCTCTGATTTAGCGATAAACCTAATGAAACAAAGTTGGATATGAATATCCAAAACTTAGAAGGTGCAGTTCTTCATTATGGCACTGATTAAAAGATAGTTATTCAATCATGTGCAGTATTGGCTCAGGAAAAAGCCTAGGGCAATGGGTAATGACTGAGTTATTTGAAAATTACAAATAACATTCAGTTATTTATCAATACTTTACCTTACGAGGTAATTTGACAATGTATTTAAAGAAACATTACCATGCTGATTAAGAACAGATATTTTAGTTTATTTTCTTTGAAAAGATATTTCTTTGCTTTTACCATAAAGTTTATCTTATGTATTTGCATTCAGAATGTTTGATGACTGATTGGCACATTAAGCTTACTGATAGTTTTATAGCTCCTTTTTAAAATTTTAAACATTTTTTAAATTAAATATAACTAGCAATTTGTAACAGTATTCTGTACTCTGAGACCTTGAAAACATAGTACATTTGCTAGTTAAACTTTACAAATGCTGCAGAAAAGTAAAGGATATAGTAAAATCCCTTCACACTTTGAAAAGCCAATTTCTTCAGCAGAACCCAGTAGTCTTTCCAGGTTTTATGGCATTTTACATAAGGACAGGAAGGAAAGCAAAGTGCTAATTCATTTCATTGAAGCCAACAAGAAGATTTAGATGGAAAGGACTAACCACATTTAACTTCTCTGCCAATTTGCATTTTTCCTACCTACAGTGTTACTGTACCCTAATGCAATTACCTGAGTGAAATTGACAGAGGCACTGGAATTAACAGCTTTCTCCTTTAAAAAAAAAAAAAGTCAACAAATGTTTAATGATCAATTGAGTTCAAATTTCTGGTTTTAACCTTCATCAGAAGAAAGGCTAGAACCTTGAGAAGATATGGAGGTCAGTTCAGTTCCATCTGAAGGAGCCAAATATAGCGCATGCCCCTTTAGGATCTGTCCTTTTACTTTGATGCTCTTTCGATGAATACCTTGCCCTCTGTCTCACAGAAATTGTATAAAGTCTATATATTCTTTTGATCAGTAGAAACACATACATGTTTGACCTCTTTGTAGTCTGAACAGTCTGTTGCTATTTAGGGGAGGAGGTATTACCTAGTGGTTAAAGCAGGGATTCTGGAATCATACCAGCATTTCACATACAAGCCATTTCATCTTGGTTAGCTAACTGAGTTCCACATGTCTCCAGTTTTCCCACTATTAAAAGAGGATAATGAAAGACCAAATTCACTAGGTTGAAGTGAGATTGAGTCATGTGTGTGTGTAAAGAATATTTCACAATAAAGAGCTCTGGAAAACTCAGCAAGAAAGATAACCCAATTTTTTTAATTATCCAAAGATTTAAACAGTTACTTTGTAAAAAAGAAGATACTAACTGAGCAAGAAACAAAAGTATTCTACATCATTACTCATCAAGAAAATGCTAATTAAAATGGCAGTGAGATACTACTATACCCCGACAGTTGCTGAAATAAAAAAGACTAACCAAGAATTGACAGGGATGTCGAGAAACTAGAACTCTCGTTGCTGGTAGGAGAGTGAATTAATACAACCGCTTTGGAAAAAGGTTCTCAGTGTCTATGCCTTCCCTCTGACGCATCAGTCCTGTTGCCAAATATATACATATAGGGATATGCTAGGCATACATATAGGGATATGCTGGGAATGGGAGCTTATGTCCAGAGATACAAACAAGAATGTTTGTATAATAACAGCTTTATTCATAGTTGCCTAAAATTACAAATAACCCAAATATTTGTCAACAGAATGGATAAAGCATAGTATATCATGAAGTTCTAGCCATATTGAGGAAAAAACAAACTGTTTCAGGCTACAGTGTGGGTGAATCTCAGATACAATGAGCAGTGCTTTAGCCAAACACTTATTCTAGTAAACTTTCTAAAAAAGAAAGTGCCTGGGACTTCCCTGGTGGCTCAGTGGTAAAGAATCTGCCTGCCAATGCAGAAGACACTGGTTATATCCCTGGTCTGGGAAGATCCCATGTGCCACAGAGCACCTAAGCCCATGCACCACAGCTATAGAGGCTGTGCTCAGGAGCCTAGAAGCGGAAACTACTGAGCCCACGGGCCACAACTGTTGAAGCCTGCATGCCCCAGAGCCTGTGCTCTACAATAAGAGAAGCCACCACAATAGGAAGCCCTCACACAGCAACTAGAAAGTAGCCCCTGCTCACCATAACTACAGAAAAGCCCACACAGCAACAAAGACCCAGCACAGCCAAAAAATAAATAAATAGGAAAAAAAAAGTGCATGACACATCCTAAGAGTTTAATAAATGTGGAGCCATTCTTCATAGTTTTCTTCAAAGGCTGTGCCTTTACTTTCATCAGAAACACTTTTGTCCATATTTTGTCCAAATTCTTAGAGTCCTTTTAAGATCTTTCAGTAACTTAGAATCATTGATATCAAGTCCTCCTTCTGCTGAGAGTGAGACACTTCCTGTGACCAGTTTTTTTTCCTTTCTCCTTCTACTCTCTGACTCCCTTGTCGTCATAGCTACTGGCTTCCAGTTCTTTTGAGTAGCTGAGTTGTTCCTGCCAAATTCCGTTGTTACGGATCCAGTCAACAATCAACCACCCATAACTGATGACAGTAATTTTAGGCTTTTGCAAGATTTTGTCCTTTCACCTCTTGCACTGTTGCAGGAACAAAACTACTTGTTAAGAGTTAACTTCTAAAAAATTGATCTGTAATGGATAGAAAGACAGGTTTTATAGAATGTCAACCAAAAATTGGTTTACATTATAAGCTTAACATATGTGAGTTAATTTGAATCAGTATTTTACTTGAAAAAGAACATTTGATTTTTAGGACATAGTAACCTTTTTATTTTATAAAAATAACTGAAAATAGAAAACATTTTGTGTGATTTTTAAAAAATTAGTTGTGTGTTTAAATACCCCAAACCTCCTTTAATGTCTGCACAAGGAAGCTGAAACAGGATTTACTATGATATCTGGCTGTAGTCAGCATTCATAGCTAAAGAATCTTTTGTTTTGTTATTTACTCTCATACATTCGATAACAAAAACCCATGCAAGAAACTGTGCTAGCAGTGTTTTAAGAGCAAATAGTATTTGGAGCACAGACATTTCTTTGATGCTGCCTTGACATGCACAATGTTTCCCAAAGAAAACATTTGACCATTAGAAATTATTAGAGGTTAGCTTTGTAAAAATTATTTACTTAGAATTTCTCGGAAAAAATATTACTTAAGTTTTATCTCGTTTGTTCAGATGTGTTTATTTAGATTAGTAACTGCTTGTCTGTTCTTGTAATTATTTTACTTTGATTTTTATGGTAAGGCATGAGAATCATGGAGAAGGAAATGGCCACCCACTCCAGAATTCTTGCCTGGGAAATCCCATGGATAGAGAGGCCTGGTGGCTACAGTCCATAGGATCAGAAAGAGTCAGACATGACTCAGCAACTAAACAGCTACAAAAACAACAACAGGAGAGTCATAACATCTTTATATTTAAAAACTGTGTAACTTTGATATTGTTTGCCGTTGGATTCTCCTAGACATTTTAACTTTATGCATATGATTTAAATTAAGTGTAAATTAGATTTACCTCGGTAATAAAAGGTAGCTGCTATTACTGATGTTTTAATATACAAAGAAACTAAGATTCAGGGAGATTGAATAAAACACTTGAAGTCGTACGGTAAGTTGGACTCTTGTTACTTGTGAGGTTTTACTGTACCTCGCTGTTGCCTCAGTTTATCTTAAAACCTTCCTCACAGATCTGCCACTGCTCCATGCTCTCCAACTCATCAAGTGCTCCATCACTTAGCTTTAGACATGTCAAACTTTCAGGTATCTGTGGGACATGCAGAACCCAAACATAAAGTCGAAACATAGGATTTGACCCAGTATGATGTATGCATCTTTGAGTAGAAAGTGACTAACCTATGAGAGGGTTAGATTGCCCACATGGTGTGGAGTGGGGAAAATGACCAAAAGATAGAACTACTAAATCCCAGCATGTGAGGAATGGTAGGAAGAAAAGGAGTCCGTGTCTCCTAGACAGAGAAGGACTCATGGAAAAAATTCTAGAAGATTCTAGCAGAGTATCAGCTACTAAGTGGTTCTGAAGAGGTGGTGTTTAAGAGGATTGATCATGTGTAGCACAGAGATCCAGGAAGGTAAAGACTGGGTCTATCTATTATTGTGTGTGTCATTTAAGTGGCTTTTGGAGACTGTGGCTAAGAATAGTTTTGTTAGAGTTTTGGTAAACTAAAGCTGGATTATGACAAATGAGATGTCAGAAAGTAGAGACAAATGTGAGATTCAGTTCTGTAGCCAGCAACTTCAGTCTGTACTAGCTCCATTGCAGGGGCCTAGTAGGCACATGTACCTACTACAGATCCAAGTCCGCTCTAAGTGTCATATACACACAGGATTTTGAAGACTTAGTGTGCAAAACAAATTATGTAAAACATACCATATTCATATTTATTATAGGTTGAAATGATAATGTTTTGAATATATTAGAGCAATTAACATGTAAGAATAAAAATAATTTTACATGTTGCTTTTTACATTTTTTTAAATGCAGCTTCTAGAACATTTAAAATTTTATGTGTGGTTACATTCATGGCTCACATTATATTTCTATTGGACAGGACTAGAATGCCCTGTTCTTTTAAGAGACGATCCTTTAAAAAGAAAAGATAGCCAGTAAATAGTTTCTATAGATGCAAGGTTAAAGGGAAGGACTTTTTAATTTGTCTGTGCCTGAACCACCCCCTCACCCCAGGAAAGGGAGAGGTTGAAGGGAAGATAAGAGAGTTTGAGCAGTGGAACATGGTTTCCCAGTAGGTGAGGCTCAGAAGTCATACTTGAATGTGGAGGAATGGGATCTTCTCTTCTGACATAAGGAGTTGCGAACAGATCTAAATTTAGATAAACATGTAGGTGGGGATAGAGACAGGCAAGTTGAGAGCATCTGGAGTACAAAAGGTGTTCAGGTTTAATAGCTCACATATATCGAATCTAGGAGAAAATGATGTGACCTGCAAAATTTTTTTACTAAATTAGGATTTTTGTGTATTTGGGATTATATCTTTTCTTTCTTTCTTTTTTGGTCATAAGGAGCTTTTTGTTAAGATAATTCATAATGAAGACTTATACCTGATCTAAAAATAAAGTGCTATTCTTGAACAATTTATGTAATTTACAGGAGAGTTTGATACTGTTCAAAGCCCCTCCACACCCATCAAAGATCTTGATGAGAGAACGTGCAGGAGTTCTGGGTCAAAGTCCCGAGGAAGAGGCCGGAAAAATAATCCCTCCCCGCCTCCTGACAGTGACCTGGAGGTATGCTGACTTATCTTTAACAGACGCAATAGGTGTTTTATTCTGTTGGGTATGTTCTATACTTTATAGTTTCATGAAGTTTCAAACTTAAAAGAAAAAGACGTATCATGAAATGAGTGGACCTACATGGAAGCTGGCATTTCACAGCTCTAAAATTGGAGATTTCATCCATTATAATACAAAATTGAAGACAGTAACTTGGAAAGGAAAGGTGGTCATTGGATAATGAGAAAAATTCTAATCATTTGATACATATGGTAAAATGTTTATATCTGTGACATTTTCTCAAGTTGGGATGGATTTCTTGAAATATATTCATACTAAGCAGGCTGATTTTTATTACAAAAATCAGAAGAAACTGTTCTTAACCATAATGTGCTACTTCTTATATAACTGAGTATTTTAATTATGAAAAAAAGTTTAATCTTCAGATTTAGTAAGGTCAAGGAATAGTCATTGTACCACTTCCTAAGACATCACTTCCTTGATGTTTTCAACTAAAAAAGATGCACAACTTGAAAGTTGCGAGTTAAGTTTTATTTGGAGCAAAATGAGGACTGCTGCCCCGGAGGCAGCATCTTAGAGAGCTCTGAGAGACTGCTCCTTAGCGGCAGTGGGGGAAGGTCAATATATAAGGTTTTGGTGAAGGGGGAGTTCAATACCATTAAGCACTCATTTTACAAAAGGTTTTTTGTTGGTCATAAGGATCTGATGTCACCATGAAGGGATTTAGTGCTTCTCTAGACATGCTCAAAATTCTCTAAGCCAGGCTTCAACAGTATGTGAACCGTGAACTTCCAGATGTTGAAGCTGGATTTAGAAAAGGCAGAGGAACCAGAGATCAAATTGCCAACATCCGTTGGATCATCGAAAAAGCAAGAGTTCCAGAAAAACATCTACTTCTGCTTTATTGACTATGCCAAAGCCTTTGACTGTATGGATCACAACAAAAGATGGAAATATCAGACCACGAGACCTGCCTCCTGAGAAATCTATATACAGGTCAAGAAGCAACAGTTAGAACTGGACAAGGAACAACAACTGGTTCCAAACTGGGAAAGGAGTACTTCAAGGCTGTATATTGTCACCCTGCTTATTTAACTTATATGCAGACTACATCAGGAGAAACACTGGACTGGATGAAGCACATGCTGGAATCAAGATTGCCAGGAGAAATATCAATAACCTCAGATATGCCAATGACACCACCCTTATGGCAGAAAGTGAAGAAGAACTAAAGAGCCTCTTGATGAAAGTTAAAGAGGAGAGTGAAAAAGTTGGCTTAAAACTCAACATTCAGAAAATTAAGATCATGGCATCTGGTCCCATCACTTCATGGCAAATAGATGCGATAACAGTGGAAACAGTGTCAGACTTTATTTTGGGGGCTCCAAAATCACTGCAGATGGTGATTGCAGCCATGAAATTAAAAGACGCTTACTCCTTGGAAGGAAAGTTATGACCAACCTAGATAGTATACTGAAAAGCAGAGATATTACTTTGCCAACAAAGGTCCGTCTAGTCAAAGCTATGGTTTTTCCAGTAGTCATGTATGGATGTGAGAATTGGACTATAAAGAAAGTTGAGTGCTGAAGAATTGATGCTTTTGAACTGTGGTGTTGGAGAAGACTCTTGAGAGTCCCTTGGACTGCAAGGAGATCCAACCAGTCCATTCTAAAGGAGATCGGTCCTGGGTGTTCTTTGGAAGGACTGATGCTAAAGCTGAAACTCCAATACTTTGGCCACCTGATGCGAAGAACTGGCTCTTTGGAAAAGACCCTACTGCTGGGAAAGATTGAAGGTGGGAGGAGAAGGGGACGACAGAGGACAAGATGGTTGGATGGCATCACTGACTCGATGGACATGAGTTTGGGTAAATTCCGGGAGTTGGTGATGGACAGGGAGGCCTGGCATGCTGCAGTCCATCAGGTTGCAGAGAGTCAGACATGACTGAGCGACTGAACTGAACTGAACATGAAGGGATGCAAAGACTGAGGCCATAAAATCTGTTCCTAAAAACATCCAACTATCTAAAGACCTGTCCTACCAGATTCCCTGGAGCATAGGGTGCCTCATTCCACCTTAACTCCCTCAGAGGTTGTTGAAGACCAACAGCTTATAGCAGCCTGGGGTTCAGTCTCTGTAGAGGCAGATGGCAAATGCTTTTGTTGTTCAGTCATTGGCAGTGCTCTTGGTAAGTGCCAATTTGTAGTTGACAATGTGAACAACAACAGTAGCAGATTAAAATGCCTTCTGGAAGGCAGAGATGATTGGAGTGAGCTGGGCTAGGGAGCCTGCAGATTTTGAAGAAGAGGAAGCACTGGCCAGTCTCAAGGGGCCCCTGCATCACTGTCCCATGGAAGGTCAGCCAGCATTGCTACAGATCAGAAGTTTGTCCACTGCAGTCAGAACCCTGAACTTTGCGAGAAGTCTAATCTCAAAATGTTGATCAATTATTTGAAATCTTTCAAAACAGTGTGCAGGCCAAACAACATATCTTATCACCTAATGTGACCCAAAGGTCCACACTTAACAATTTGTATTTAGGGATTACTCATTGATTCTTTTAAATATTTTTAAAAGTTTAATTCTTAAAGTAAAATAGTGTATACTGTTTGATGCTGTTTTCACAAGTGTATATTTGCAATACTGAAAAAAGAGCTACCTAAATGCAGTGATAGTAGTTACTACCTAAATATAGTAAGCTAAAGATGATTTCCATTTTGTTTTTCCTTCTGAGTGCCTGATTCTTTTTTTAAAACATGATTATTACTTTTTTAGTCAGAAAAAAAATTAATTCTTTGCATGAATTGCTAAACTTCATCATCTAAAATTTTGTAAAAGCACACTTTTATCATAAAATCCAAATTTGTCTTTTTGGAAATTAAGTGCAAGTAAACATTTGGATGAGTTCTTTCAAATTAGGACATCTGAATTAAGCTTATTATATTTATTTGTCTCTCTTCCTTCTAGGTTTTACAGGAAATAAATCTGGCAAATTTGGGGGAAAAAAAATAATAGAGTAGCATTTGTTGTTCAGCCACTAAGTTGTGTCCAAGTTTTTGTGACCCCATGAACTGCAGCACTCCGGGCTTCCCTGTCCTTCATTATCTCCCAGAGTTTGCTCAAACTCATGTGCATTGAGACAGTGATACCAACCAACCATCTCATCCTCTGTTGGCCCCTTCTCCTCCTGCCCTCAATCTTTCCCAGCATCAGGGTCTTTTCCAGAGTCAGCTCTTTACATCATGTGGCCAAAGTATTGGAGCTTCAGCTTTAACATCAGCCCTTCCATGAATATTCAAGGTTGATTTCCTGTAGGATTGACTGATTTGATCTCCTTGCTGTCCAAGGGACTCAGTTTTCTATACGGTAGTGTCAAGATTATAGCCAACAATAAAGCAAGGTGCTTTCTACCCGTAAAGAGATTTCTCTTTCCTTAGAACTTAATGGTTCCCTGGTTTTTATCTTTTTCTCCAGCGTGTGTTTGTCTGGGACTTGGATGAAACCATCATTGTTTTCCACTCACTGCTCACAGGATCTTATGCCCAGAAATATGGCAAGGTAAGGATTCAAGAAATTTGAATTTTATTTGTTAGAATAAAATTCTAACAAATTTTAGAATTTTAAAATTTAGAATTTTATTAATTCTAATAAATTAGAATTTATTAATTAAAATTTTATTTTGAATAAATTTAAAAGCCATTTAAAAATGCATTGAAGTGTTTTTATTGCAGCCTATCAAATCTGCTCTTATTTATTTCTAGTAGCTCATTGTTATTCAGCGTGAACTGAAAAATTTTATAAAACATAATTTAAAATTGTATTCTTTTTTCCTTCATTATAACTTTTAGTTTTTTATATAAGAAACCAAGCTTCTTACTCTGACGTAGTTATTTTAGAAAATGTTTTCATAAATTGAAATGGACTTTAAACATTATGAAATGTATATTATCTTCTAATACGGGAACTTTAAGAAATTGTTTGAATTAGCTTGTTGCACCAAATGTTGCTATGAAATGGCATTTGAAGTAAGAAGTAATCTTTTGTCTTTCAGATCCTTTGGATTTATGAATATAATTATCTTTTGGTAACTTTGAGGAAGCATATTTTAGTGACTGAGGGCAATATGCCTTCACACACAAATATTGAGACAGATGGTCACATTACTTTCCTTTGTCTCTTGCCATTATTTTTATAGTTCACTTGCTTCTCGTACCAGTGTTGTTTTATAGGCATGTGAGGTTGTTTCAAAGACTGATGTACCTACAACAGACTTTTCGGCTGGAAACACCATTTGAGTCTTTGTTTCTGTAGGACTCATAGTCTAACAAGAGTCAGTTCCCAGCATGACCTGCCTTTGATCACTGTAGTCAAAGTTGTATCTGACCGGTCCCTTTTCATATGATGCGGAAGTGTCCCCTTAAATCTTTACAGTGTCACACTATTTTATAGGGTCTCATGTCAGCTCAACATGCAGTGTTTACAACTTTGTTAAGCTTTGTCTTCTTGTTGTTGTTGCTGTTTAGTCACTCAGTCATGTTCAACTCTTTGTGACCCCATGGACTGCTTTATGCCAGGCTTCCCTGTCCATCACCATCTCCTGGACCTTGCTCAAACTCATGTCCATTGAGTCTGTGATGCCAACTTCTAGTGATAAATTAATTTCACTAAAGCATTACCTCCTAAATTGCACTCTTAGTGAATCTTCTGTGAATTATAGTATAGGTAATGAAAGTTGCCCCCACAGTCAGTCTCTCCAATCAGGAAGCTTCCATAAGCCTCTTATCCTTCTCCATCAGAGGGTAGAATGAAAACCACAATCTCAGAAAACTAATCAAACTGATCACATGGACCACAGCCTTGTCTAACTCAATGAAACTATGAGCCATGCTGTGTAGGGCCACCCAAGACAGACAGGTCCTGGTGGAGAGTTCTGACAAAACGTGGTCCACTGGAGAAGGGAATGGCAAACCACTTCAGTATTCTTGCCTTGAGAACCCCATGAACAGTATGAAAAGGCAAAAAGATATGACACTGAAAGATGAATTCCCCAGGCTGGTAGGTGCCCAATATGCTACTGGAGATCAGTGGAGAACTAACTCCAGAAAGAATGAAAGGATGGAGCCAAAGCAAAAACAACATGTGTTGTGGATGTGACTGTTGATAGAAGCAAGGTCCTATGCTGTAAAGAGCAACATTGCATAGGAATCGGGAATGTTAGGTCCATGAATCAAGGTAAGTTAGAAGTGCTCAAACAGGAGATGGCAAGAGTGAACATCAACATTTTAGGAATCAGTGAACTAAAATGGACTGGAATGGGTAAATTTAATTCAGATGACCATTATATCTACTACAGTAGACATAATGTACTATATTATATCTACTATAAGGCAAGAATCTCTTAGAAGAAATGGAGTAGCCCTCATAGTCAACAAGAGAGTCTGAAATGCAGTTATTGGATGCAGTCTCAAAAATGACAGAATGATCTATGTTTGTTTCCAAGGCAAACCATTCAATATCACAGTAATCCAAGCCTATGCCCCAAGTAGTAAGGCTGAAAGCTGAAGTTGAATGGTTCTATGAAGACATACAAGACCTTCTAGAACTAACAGCCCCAAAAGATGTCCTTTTCATCATAGGGACTGGAGTGCAAAAGTAGGAAGTCAAGAAATACCTAGAGTAGCAGGCAAATTTGGCCTTGGAGTACAAAATAAAGCAGGGCAAAGGCCAACAGAGTTTTGCCAAGAGAATGCATTGTCATAGCAAACACCCTCTTCCAACAACACAAGAGAAGACTCTACACATGGACATTGGCAAATGGTCAGTACTGAAACCAGACTGATTATATTCTTTGCAGCCAAAGCTAGAGGAGCTCTATACAATCAGCAGAAAATAAGACCAGGAGCTGACTCTGGCTCAGATCATGAACTCCTTATTGCAAAATTCAGATCTTAAAGTGAAGAAAGGAGGGAAAACCACTAGACCATGCAGGTATGACTTAAATCAAATCCCTTATGATTATACAGTTGAAGTGACAAATAGATTCAAGGGATTAGATCTTAAAAAGTTCCTGAAGAACTATGGATGGAGGTTCGTGACATTGTACAGGAGGCATTGATCAAGACTGTCCCCAAGAAAAAGAAATGTAAAAGACAAAATGGTGGTCTGAGGAGGCCTTACAAAGAGCTGAGAAAAGAAGAGAAGCAAACAAAGGAGAAAAGGAAAGATATACCCCATTGAATGCAGAGTTCCAAAGAATAGCAAGGAGAGATAAGAAAGCCTTCCCCAGTGATCAATGCAAAGAAATAGAGGAAAACAATAGAATGGGATCTCTTCAAGAAAATTAAGGATACCAACAGAGCATTTCATGCAAAGATGGGCACAAAAAAGGATTGAAATGGTATGGACCTCACAGAAACAGAAGATATTAAGAAGAGGTGGCAAGAATACACAGAAGAACTGTACAAAAAAGAGCTTCACGACCCAGAGAACCATGATGGTGTGATCACTCACCTAGAGCCAGGCATCCTGGAATGCAAAGTCAAGTGGGCCTTAGGAAGCATCACTATGCACAAAGCTAATGGAGGGGATGGAGTTCCAGTTGAGCTATTTCAAATTCTAAAAGATGATGCTGTTTAAAGTGCTACACTCAGTATGCCAGCAAATTTGGAAAACTCAGCAGTGGCCATAGGACTGGGAAAGGTCAGTTTTCATTCCAATCCCGAAGAAGGACAATGCCAAAGAATGTTCAAACTGCTGCACAATTGCACTCATCTCACAAGCTAGCAAAGATGTTCAAAATTCTCCAAGCCAGGCTTCAACAGTACGTTAACTATGAACTTCCAGATGTTCAAGCTGGATTTAGAAAAAACAGAGGAACCACAGATCAAATTGCCAGCTTCTATTGGTTCATAGAAAAAGCAAGAAAATTCCAGAAAAACATCTTCTGCTTTATTGATTACACCAAAGCCTTTGACTGTGTAGATCACAACAAACTGGAAAATTCTTCAAGAGATGAGAATACCAGACCACCTGACCTGCCTTCTGAGAAGTCTGTATGCAGGTCAAGAAGCAACAGTTAGAACTGGACATGGAACAACAGACTGGTTCCAAATCTGGAAAGGAGTACGTCAAGGCTGTATATTGTCACCCTGCTTATTTAACTGATATGCAGAGTACATCATGCGAAATGCCAGGCTGGATGAAGTGCAAACTGGAATCACGATTGCTGGGAGAAATATCAATGACCTCAGATACGAGAATGACACCATCCTTATGGCATAAAGTGAAGAAGAACTAAAGAACATCTTGATGAAAATGAAAGAGGAGAGTGGAAAAGCTGACTTAAAACTCAGCATTCAAAAAATGAAAACCATGGCATCTGGTCCCATCAGTTCATGGCAGATAGATGGGGAAACAATGGAAACAGTGAGAGATTTTATTTTTGAGGGGCTCCAAAATCACTGCAGATGGTGACTGCAGCTATAAAAGACACTTGCTCTTTGGAAGAAAAGCTATGACCAACCTAAACAGCATATTAAAAAACAAAGACATTACTTTGCCAACAAAGGTCCATCTAGTCAAAGCTATGGTTTTTCCAGTAGTCATGTATGGATGTGAGAGTTGAGCCATAAAGAAAGCTGAGAGCCGAAGAATTGATGCTTTTGAACTGTGGTATTGGAGAGGACTCTTGAGAGTCCCTTGGACTGCAAGGAGATCCAACCAGTCCATTCTAAAGGAAATCAGTCCTGAATATTCATTGGAAGGACTGATGCCAAAGCTGAAACTCCAATCCTTTGGCCACCTGACGTGAAGAACCGACTTATTTGAAAAGACCCTGATGCTGGGAAAGATTGAAGGTGGGAGGAGAAGGGGATGACAGAGGATGAGATGGTTGGATGGCATATCCAACTCAATGGACATGAGTTTGAGCAAGCTCCAGGAGATGGTGAAGGACAGGGAAGCCTGGCGTGCTGCAGTCCGTGGTGTCACAAGCAGTTGGACGTGACTGAGCGACTAAATTGAACTGAATGAAAGTTGCTAAACAGATGAAAGATAACAATTTCGTATAATGAGCATTTCGAAAAGGGAGTCTTCCACAGAGTTATAGTCGAGAATGAATGAACTTGTGGTTGCTGGGGGGGAAGAATAAGGGGAAAGGATAGTTAGGGAGTTGAAGATGGCCAGTACACACTGCTGCATTTAATGGATAACCTAGAAGGACCTACTGTATAGCACAGGGAACTCTGTTTATGTGGCAGCCAGGGTGGGAGGGGAGTTTGCGGGGAAATGGATACATGTATATGTGTGGCTTAGTCCCCTTTGCTGTTTAATTGAAACTATCACAGCATTGTTTGTTAATTGGCTATACCCCAATACAATAAAATGTTAAAAAAAAAAAACAGACTCTATATGCAAAACAAAAAAGCAAAAGGAGTCTTAGCCCCTTTATCACAATCATTATTATCTTAATTCAGTGGTCTCCAGGATGGATGCTTACATGTCACATACACACAAGGTGTTTCATTGAGATAAAGAGAAAATATATTGACATGTGTGTATGTATACACACACATTTATGCCCCACAATTTCTACTGTTGTCTGTTTCACAGTGCAGGTACATGATAAATACATGTAAATGATTACAACTTTAAAAATATGTATGTGATTTATAAATAAATTAACTGTATATGAATTTGGGGTACACACTCAAATTACTGATAGAACATATAGTGTAAAAAGTTTCCAGACAGCAATTGAAAGCATTTTCTTCTGCAATAATTTTAGCTTGTGTGGCATATGCAATAAATCCTGTTGAATTGATTGCACTATTTATATGCTGAGTTTCATATTAGATAAATTTTTACAATTAACAGTCTAACTTGAACACACAAATTCAAATAAAGTTCCCTTCAAAATAGTCACCATTAGAGGCTATACCTAAATATCTGCATTGCTTCCATTGTGCCAGATCAGTGGTGGAACTTGTCTTCGGGAATTATCTTTAGATTGTTAAAATATTTCCTGATTTCAAACCTTTATCCTTTTGTGGTAATCATGATCTTTAGAAATAGAAGAATAATTTTGAACCCAAGGCAATAAACAAAGAACACAGTTAAAATCTCTCCCTCTCTCTCTCTCTCTCTCTCTATATATATATATGTGTATGTGTGTGTGTGATTTTGTTTTCTTTTTGTCAAAAATATTTTAAAATTTTTACCATGCCAGAACTGAGCACAGACTTACAGATAAGGAGGAGCTCCAATAAAGTAGCAAAAAAAAAAAAACATCATTTGAAAAAAAAGAACATCAAATCATGAGGCCGCTTTTGCATGACTCAGAAGATGGCTCTAAGAGCAGTTCCAAAAGCAGCCTTCTCCTGCTTCCTTCATCAGTGACCTGTCACTGAAATAACCGTCACCTCCCGGGATAGCCCCCTGGTCATGCAGCATTCATTTCACAAACAAATTCCATTATTTTAAAGTATTATCAAAATGCTGTGTTCACATAGAAAACAGAGACATTCTGTATGCCTACAGAGGCTTGAAGCAGCAGAGCTTGCAGAGTGGGCAGGGCAAAGCGACGGAAAGAAGGGCTCTACTGTTTATTTAATACCCATGATGTGCCAGGGGTTAAGCGTCGCAAACATTTTAAGGGGTGGGTTGTTCTCCCCAGTCTGTACATGAGGAAAAACGCTCAGAGAGGGAATAAGATGTGTGCAAAGTCACAGAGCTAGACAATGGCGGAGATGAATTCTCGGGCCCTGGACATTTGACCCCAAACCCCTTGTTGTTTCTGCTAATAGAACATCACATGGCATAGACAAGTAAGCTACCATGAACACAATATATAAGTGACATTTCCTGAAACAAGGATGGGCAATTAAGTATGTATAGGCAGTTGTGTGAGTTCTCCTTTAAGTTGGAATAATTCTAAATATCTTCTCTCAGATCACTGGGATCGTTTTCCATCAAAAGGAAAAACTTAAGAAATATTCAGTGAAACAGAACGTCCAGACAGATATCCGTACAGTGGTACAGAACAGCAGAAGGATCAGGGGCATGTTGGAAAGGTGTGGGAAGATGAGCCTACATTTCTGCCTGCCGCATGGTAGCACCTGTGTTTGGTATTTCACGAGCAGTAGGGACTGGGGCTAATGACAAGAGCCTTTGAGTTGGACAGACCTAAATTTGAAAGCCCAGTGCTGATGCTTACAGCTTTCTGATCTTGGGAAAATTAATTCTTCATTCTCAATTTCTGTAAAATGGGAATAATATTGTCTTATAGTGAATGAGGAAGTGCTAACATGTTAACAGCCTAGCAGAACATTTGATGTGAATTGTTGCTCTAAAAATTGTAACTGTGATTAGTCATTTTCACAAATGTTACCCAACTTAATGCTCATAACCCACTCTGCTGTAATTTATTGTGAGCCAAGTTCTGTGGATGAGGAAACTGGGTTTTTAGGGTTTGAAAAAATCAACCAAGGTCACAGAATGTTAAATGCTGGTACAAATATTGGAAACTAGGTCCTTCTCATAACACAGCTTTGTCCTTAATACTGTTCTCTGCTACAGGAAGGGGACCTGCTGTAGCTGACCATGTTGACTAATGGTTTACTCAAGGAAATTTGAAAAAATTAGAGTGAAAATATTTTTAGGCTTAATATTTTCAAATCAAAATGAAAGTACCTTCATTGAGTTCCATGAAAAACAACTTAGATGACTTTGTTTATTGAATTATTGCTTATTTATTTTTAAAAGTAACTTGGTCGTTGACTTTTTTTTTTAATTTTACTTTTTTTTGCAGTAGGTTCTTGGTGGTTATCTATTTTAAATATAGCAATGTGTACATGTCAATCCCAAATTCCCAATCTATCCCCCACACCCTTACCCCCCTGGGCAGGTGGGGACCATAAGTTGGTTCTCTAAGTCTGTGAATCTATTTCTGCTTTGTAAGTAAGTTCATTTGTATCCTTTCTTTTTAGATTCCATACAGAATTGATGTCATATCATAATCATTGATATTTTTCTTAATATCAGTAAGGAAATTGGTGTAGTCTAGCTAGTAAGACATGAATATCTTGGCATATTAAGAAGTGGCTTAATAAGGAATGTTGTTTTATCAGACCCAACTTCTGAAGCTGGGGACCACATGCACTCAGGACACATTTGAAGGGGACAGAGAGGACATTGGGTCATCTCAGCTCTACCACATACTAGAGCTCCAAGAACAACTGTGTTCATCTAACAAATATTTACTTATCAACAAATATTTACTCAACAGAGGCAGACATGCTTCCTGCTCTCAGGGAGCTTACAAGCAAGTGAAATTATTTCAGATTGTGGTAGCTGCTTTGAAGACAATAAAAACTAGGTCAGATAGAAATTGATGGGGGAAGGGAGGTGACTGGGGAGGTGACATTGATACTGAGACCTGAATTACAAGAAGGCGCTGCCTACAGATTAGGCGGGGGAGAAGCGTGGAGGGGCAAGTTCCAGGCAGAGGACACAGAAGGGCCCTGAGGCGGAACAGTCTTCCGGTGTTCCAGGAATATAAAGGAGCAGTGTGACTGGAAGGGTATAAACAAGGGGGAGAAACACAAGATAAAAGCAGAGAGGCAGGCAGGGGGCTGCAGCAGCTCCCCCGTAAGGCGTGTGGGATTTATTTAGGTGCAGTGGAAGCTTTAGAAGCAGTGGAAGGGTTTTAGATTGACTTGGGACCTGGTGGTTTAGTATCAACTGCTGTATGGAGAAAAGAGTTCAGAGGAACCCAGGTGAACCCCAGGAGACCATTTTGAAGGCCGCTGACTGAAATAGGGCTTCTCGAACAAATGTGAGCCATAGTGAGCCTCAGAGTTTGTAAAACAGAAATGGCTGGTCCCACCATCAGAGTTTCTGATCCTGTAGGTCTGAGGGCTAGGAGCCTGAGACATTTTGTCTTTGGAATGAATTTCAATAAGGTTGCTGAAGGTCTTATTAAATGCTTTACTATCTCCTTGGCTTTCACCACCACCCCCCCCACCCCACCCCCACCCTATGTGACGGATACCGTGTCACCCAGCTCACAAGTGGTTCGGCCAACCAGCACCCACAACTCTTCCACCTGCTCTTAATCTCTACACTCTTTTGGTCTATTGTCTTTCCCCACCACCGATAAAAATAAAACCCATGGGACATAATCGTTTAGGAATGCCATTTTTATTCATAAATTGCTCTGTATAGCTAACTTTTATGTTTTAATAAAAAAAAAAAACTTTAGAAAAATCCTGCTTCAATGTATAAATAAATAATACTATGAATTTTCCAAGGATCTCCCTAAGATGCGATCATTGTGGACTCTGTTCAGTTGTCAACAGAGCTGTTGCTGGGTATTTACCGTGATGGCAAATGAAGGATGTTGGTATTTGAGGTCTGCTGCCTGTGGAACTGACTGAGCACCAGTTGGCATGTATACCTTTCAGCACCACACAGCTCTCAAATAAGAGTTTGTAAATTGGCAGGACACAGACCAGGAATCATCCCTCATCTGTTATAGTTTATGAAGATTATTCCTGTTCCCCGATTAATTACATATAGTATTTTACCCGAGAAGTTGCAGTAATTCCTCTGGTTAGAGGGAGGCATGAAGGAAGCTAAATAAATTGTGCTCCAGGGATTTAATCTGTTTTGGAGCACTAATACATCATGGGCTATGAGGCTGTGATTCTCTGTAAAGTTATTCCACAGGAAGGATGTAAAGCCCATAGCCCAAGTCAGGGGAAAGACTGAAAGAAAAGTGAACAGTTGTATTGTGAAACTGAAATTCAAGCTCCCAATACTACCTCCCCACTTTAGACAACCTCTTACATAAGAGCAGCACTGGAGAAATGATATGCTCATCAGGATAAATCCAGTGGATACTTTTATGTGAAACAATCCCCACACACTTACCTCAAAAGGCTCCCAAAATAGCATGAACTAGATTTTAAATGATAAGATTGTCATGAAGGTAAGTGGGGCTTCCCTGGTGGCTCAGTGGTAAAGAATCCACATGCTAATGCAGGAGACATGGGTTCAATCCCTGGGTTGGGAAGATCCCTTGGAGAAGAAATTGGAAATCCACTCCAGTATTCCTGCCTGGAGAATCCTATGAACAGAGGTGCCTGGAGGGCTATAGTCCATGGGGTTGCAAAGAGTCAGACACAAGTGAAGCAACTTAGCAAAAACACACACGCACTGTATTTATCAATAACAGAAATTTGTAATCTGTTTATAAGATGAATTACCTGTCAGTACCTGTGTCAGTATGTAAGACATGGTACAAAACACTGGGGATGTGATAGATATTACTAACAGTAGACATCAAAAATAAAAAGATAATGTGAAAAAGAAAAACACATTTATTTACAGGCACAATGATTCATGCATTAATAACAGAGCAGCAATGTGATTGCTTTAGCCTATACACCAATGAATGAACCATTCTAAAATGTTTATGCCACACAGTATTACAGTCATATTCATAATACAGTATTGGAGGCGTTGTCACATTAAAAAAGAAAATAGCACCTGTGATGATAAGCTGATATGAAGTTTTTCCAATTACTAGAGAGAGGGCTGTACTGGACAGTCATGTAATTCTTTCAAAGAAAAGTTATAAAACAGGGAAACTAACACATTCTTAATTTTACATATCTCTCATCTCATGCACACCCACTCCAGTGTTCTTGCCTGGAGAATCCCAGGGATGGGGGAGCCTCATGGGCTGCCATCCATGGGGTGGCACAGAGTCGGACACAACTGAAGTGACTTAGCAGCAGCACCTTCTGCACATGTAAGGATAAGCTGTACACTTCAATACAAGTCTTTGCACACCATGTTCTACACGACAGATAACTTAAGTAGTGATGATTATGGGACAAAAACATGTCATATGGTCCTTGACTTACATTGATTAGGTTTATATACGAAGACACTCAACACACATACACAACAGATAAGCTTATTAACTGTCATGATGATTACTATTCATAAGGTCTTTTCCTTCATCCTCTTCACAGTGGGTAGGCTAGAGAGGAGGAGGAATAGGAGGGGTTGGTCTTGAGGTCTCACCAGGTGGTAGAGCTGGAAGAATAGGAGGAGGTAGAAGGGGAGACAGAACTGCAGGCATACTCAGTGTAACTTTACAGAAATACATCACAATTTCTGTCTGCCTCTGGCTTTTTCATTTCTCTATAAATGTTTCTATATGGCCCAATCCTTCCACTCTTTGCTTTAGTTTCAGTTCCCATATCATAGAAGGGTCCGTGTCATAAAAGAAATCGAAAACCACTTTGAACAACAGAATGCTTCTGCCAGATTGTCTAACATCAGTTTGTTTTATTAATTTTTTAATTTAAGTATTTAAAAAATTTTACAATGCTGTGTTGGTTTCTGCCATACAACAACTCAGATCATTCATAATTATACACACATCCCTCCCTCCCTAGTTTCCCTCCTCTCCCCTCATCCCACCCCTCTGGGTCATCACGGAGCAGCAGGCTGGGCTCCCTGCGCTACACAGCAGCTTCTCACCAGCTCCGTCCTACACCTGGTGGTGACATATGGTGATGCCACTTTCTCCTTTCGTCCCAGTTTGTCCCTCCCCCGTTGTGTCTGCAAGTCCATTATCTACAGCTGTGTCTCCCTTCCTTGCAACTAGGTTCATCAGTATCATTTTTCTAGATTCTGTGTTGCTCTTGTTGTTCAGTTGTTAAGTCGTGTCCAACTATCTGTGACCCCGTGGACTTCAGCACACCAGGATTCCCTGTCCTTCAGTATCTCCCGGAGTTTGCTCAGATTCATGTCCATTGAGTCAGGGGTGCTATCTAGCCATCATCCTCTGCTGCCCTCTTCGCCTTTTGCTTTCAGTCTTTCCCAGCATAGGGTGTTTTTCAATGAGTCAGCTCTTTGTATCAGGTGGCCAAAGTATTAGAGCTTCAGCTTCAGCATCAGTCTTTCCAATGAATAGTCAGGGTTGATTTCCTTTAGGATGGACTGGTTTGATCCCCTTGCTGTCCAAGGGACTCTAAATAGTCTTCTCCAACACCACAATTCAAAAGCATCAGTTCTTCAGCGCTCAGCCTTCTCTTTACTTACTTACTTCACTCAGTATAACAGACTCTAGGTTCATCTACCTCACTGAAACTGACTCAAATTCATTCCTTCTTAGGACTGAGTGATATTCCATGGTATATATGTACCACATCTTCTTTATCCATTCATCTTTTGATGGACATCTAGGTTGCTTCCATGTCCTAGCTATTGTAAACAGTGCTGCTATGAACATTGGGGTATGTGTGTCTTTTGGCAACCCACTCCAGTACACTTGCCTGGAAAATCCCATGGACAGAGGAGCCTTGTAGGCTACAGTCCATGGGGTCGCAAAGAGTCGGACACGACTGAGCGACTTCACTTCACTTCGCTTCAGGGTATATTCCCAGTAGTGGGGTTGCTGGATCATATGGTAGATTTATTCCTAGCTTTTTCAGTAATCTCCATACGGTTCTCCGTAACGACTGTATCAGTCTACATTCCTGCTAACAGTGTAGGAGGGTTCACTTTTCTCCACATCCCCTCTGGCATTTATTGTTTGTAGATTTTTTAATGATGGCTATTCTGACTGGTGTGAGGCGATACCTCATAGTAGTTGTGGCTTGCCTGTCTCTAATACTTAGTGATATTGAGCATATTTTCTTGTGTTTATTGGCCATCTGTATGTCTTCTTTGAAGAAATATCTGTTTAGATAGTCTGCCCTTTTTTTTTTTTTTTTTTTTGATTGGATTGTTTATTTTCCTAATATTGAGTTGTATGACCCATTTATATATTCTGGTGATTAATCCTTTGTCTGAATTTGGCAATAAGGAGTTCATGATCTGAACCACAGTCAGCTCCCAGTCTTGTTTTTGGTGACTGTATAGAGTTTCTCCATCTTTGGCTGCAAAGAATATAATCAATCTGACTTCGGTGTTGATTTCTGGTGATGTCCATGTATAGAGTCTTCTCTTGTGTTGTTGTAAGAGGGTGTTTGCTATGACCAGTGCATTCTCTTGGCAAAACTCTATTAGCCTTTGCCCTACTTCATTCTGTACTCCAAGGCCAAATTTGCCTGTTACTCCAGGTGTTTCTTGATTTCCTACTTTGCATTCCAGTCCCCTGTAATGAAAAGGACATCTTTTTTGGGTGTTAGTTCTAAAAGGTCTTGTAGGTCTTCATAGAACCATTCAACTTCAGCTTCTTCAGCATTACTGGTTGGGGCATAGGCTAGGATTACTGTGATATTGAATGGTTTGCCTTGGAAATGAACAGAGATCATTCTGTCGTTTTTCAGATTGCATCCAAGTACTACATTTTGGACTCTTTTGTTGACCATGATGGCTATTCCATTTCTTCTAAGGGATTCCTGCCCACAGTAGTAGATATAATGGTTATCTGAATTAAATTCACCCACTGCAGTCCATTTTAGTTTGCTGATCCCTAGAATGTTGAATTTCATTCTTGCCGTCTCCTGTTTGACCACTTCCAATTTGCCTTGATCCATGGACCTAACAGAGAAGGCAATGGCACCCCACTCCAGTACTCTTGCCTGGAAAATCCCATGGATGGAGGAGCCTGAAAGGCTGCAGTCCATGGGTCGCTGAGGGTCGGACATGACTGAGTGACTTCACTTTCACTTTTCACTTTCATGGATTGGAGAAGGAAATGGCAACCCACTCCAGTGTTCTTGCCTGGAGAATCCCAGGGACGGGGCATCCTGGTGGGCTGCAGTCTATGGGGTTGCACAGAGTCGGACACAACTGAAGTGACTCAGCAGCAGCAGCATGGACCTAACATTCCAAGTTCCTATGCAATATTGCTCTTTACAGCATCGAACCTTGCTTATATCACCAGTCACATCCACAATTTGGTATTGTTTTTGCTTTGACTCCATCCCTTCATTCTTTCTGGAGTTATTTCTCCACTGATCTCCAGTAGCATATTGGGCACCTACTGACCTGGGGAGTTCCTCTTTCAGTATCCTATCATTTTGCCTTTTCATACTGTTCATGGGGTTCTTAAGGCAAGAATACTGAAGTGGTTTGCCATTCCCTTCTCCAGTGGACCACATTCTGTCAGATCTCTCCATGACCCGCCCACCTTGGGTTGCCCCACGGGCATGGCTTAGTTTCACTGAGTTAGACAAGGCTGTGGTCCGTGTGATTAGATTGACTAGTTTTCTGTGATTATGGTTTCAATGTGTCTGCCCTCTGATACCCTCTTGCAACACCTACCGTCTTCCTTGGGTTTCTCTTGGACGTGGGATATCTCTTCATGGCTGCTCCATCAAAGTGCAGCCGCTGCTCCTTACTTTGGGCGAGTGGTATCTCCTCTCCTCCACTAGACCTTCAAGTATGACCTAAATCAAATCCCTTATAATTATACAGTGGAGGCGAGAAACAGATTTAAGGGACTAGACCTGATAGAGTACCTGATGAACTATGGACGGAGATTCATGACACCGAACAGGACACAGGGATCAAGACCATCCCCATGGAAAAGAAATGCAAAAAAAGCAAAATGGCTGTCTGGGGAGGCTTTACAAATAGCTGTGAAAGGAAGAGAAGCAAAAAGCAAAGGAGAAAAGGAAAGATATAAGCATCTGAGTGCAGAGTTCCGAAGAATAGCAAGAAGAGATAAGAAAGCCTTCCTCAGTGATCAATGCAAAGAAATAGAGGAAAACAACAGAATGGGAAAGACTAGAGAGCTCTTCAAGAAAATTAGAGATACCAAAAGAACATTTCATGCGAAGATGGGCTCAATAAAGGACAGAAATGGTATGGACCTAACAGAAGCAGAAGGTATTAAGAAGAGATGGCAAGAATACACAGAAGAACTGTACAAAAAAGATCTTCATGACCCAGATAAGCACGATGGTGTGATCACTGACCTAGAGCCAGACATCCTGGAATGTGAAGTCAAGTGGGCCTTAGAAAGCATCACTATGAGCAAAGCTAGTGGAGGTGATGGAATTCCAGTTGAGCTATTTCAAATCCTGAAAGATGATGCTGTGAAAGTGCTGCACTCAATATGCCAGCAAATTTGGAAAACTCAGCAGTGGCCACAGGACTGGAAAAGGTCAGTTTTCATTCCAATCCCAAAGAAAGGCAATGCCAAAGAATGCTCAAACTACCACACAATTGCACTCATCTCACACACTAGTAAAGTAATGCTCAAAATTCTCCAAGCCAGGCTTCAGCAATATGTGAACCGTGAACTTCCAGATGTTCAAGCTGGTTTTAGAAAAGTCAGAGGAACCAAAATCAAATTGCCAACATCCACTGGATCATGGAAAAAGCAAGAGAGTTCCAGAAAAACATCTATTTCTGCTTTATTGACTCTGCCAAAGCCTTTGACTGTGTGGATCACAATAAACTGTGGAAAACTGAGAAAGAGATGGGAATCTCAGACCACCTGACCTGCCTCTTGAGAAACCTATATGCAGTTCAGGAAGCAACAGTTACAGCTGGACATGGAACAACAGACTGGTTCCAAATAGGAAAAGAAGTACGTCAAGGCTGCATATTGTCACCCTGCTTATTTAACTTCTATGCAGAGTACATCATGAGAAACGCTGGGCTGGAAGAAGCACGAGCTGGAATCAAGATTGCCAGGAGAAATATCAATAACCTCAGATATGCCAATGACACCACCCTTATGGCAGAAAGTGAAGAGGAACTCAAAAGCCTCTTGATGAAAGTAAAAGAGGAGAGTTAAAAAGTTGGCTTAAAGCTCAACATTCAGAAAACGAAGATCATGGCATTTTGTCCCATCACTTCATGGGAAATAGATGGGGAAACAGTGGAAACAGTGTCAGACTTTATTTTTTTGGGCTCCAAAATCACTGCAGATGGTGACTGCAGTCATGAAATTAAAAGACACTTACTCCTTGGAAGGAAAGTTATGACCAACCTAGATAGCATATTCAAAAGCAGGGACATTACTTTACCAACAAAGGTCCATCTAGTCAAGGCTATGGTTTTTCCAGTGGTCGTGTATGGATGTGAGAGTTGGACTGTGAAGAAAGCTGAGCACTGAAGAATTGATGGTTTTGAACTGTGGTGTTGGAGAAGACTCTTGACAGTCCCTTGGACTGCAAGGAGATCCAACCAGTCCATTCTGAAGGAGATCAGCCCTGGGATTTCTTTGGAAGGAATGATGCTAAAGCTGAAACTCCAGTACTTTGGCCACCTCATGTGAAGAGTTGACTCATTGGAAAAGACTCTGATGCTGGAAGGGATTGGGGGCAGGAAGAGAAGGGGACAACAGAGGATGAGATGGCTGGATGGCATCACCTACTCAATGGACATGAGTTTGAGTGAACTCTGGGAGTTGGTGATGCATAGGGAAGCCTGGCGTGCTGCAATTCATGGGGTCGCAAAGTCGGACAGGACTGAACGACTGAACTGAACTGAATCCTTTGTCAGTTGTTTAATTTGCAATTATTTCCTCCCATTCTGAAGGTTGTCTTTTAATCTTGTTTATTGTTTCCTTTGCTGTCAAAATCTTTTCAGTTTAATCAGTCCCATTTGTTTATTTTTGTTTTTGTTTCCATTACTATAAGTGGATCACAGAGCGTCTTCCTGTGATGTATATCAAAGAGTGTACAGCTTGTTTTCTGATACTGCTTCTTCTTACTCACCATCTAGCTTTGGTTCAGAAGCACTCACCTCCATCAAGTTGTCCCCTGTTAATTGCTCTGGTGTGGTGTTTATTAGGACATGAATATCTCTGTGATCTATATCTTGAAACCTTTATCCCCACCTTTCTTTGCTGTATCCACCATCTCTTTCATGATTTTCTTGATTGGCTCTTTTTTAAATCCTGTGACATCATGCACAAAATCTGGACACAAGTTTCCCCAGTAGGAGTTTATTGTTACTGGCTTGATGGCTTTTAGGGCTTTTTCTGTACCAGTGATGGCATTTTTAATGACATAATCCTTCAAGATGTTCATGATGTTCTGTGTTGAGGTTCTCTTCCATAGCACTGACAATCCTTGCCATAGATTATCCTGTATAATGAGCCTTCAAGCGCCCCCTGACCCCCTGTTCTAGACACTGAATTAGAGATGTTGTGTTTAGGAGAAAGTAGAATACTTTACGGTGCCTTCGGTGTTGAACTCATGGGGTCTGGGTAGCTAGGGGCATTGTCAGATATCCAAAGAACTTTAAAAGGCAGTCCCTTACTAAGAAGTTACTTCTGACTTCAGGGACAGAGCATCAGTAGAACCAATCCAGCAAAAGTGTTTTCATTGTCAGGCCTTCTTGTTGTACAGTCAGAAGACTGGCAGCTGGTGTTTATCCTTTGCTTCAAGGCTTGGGGTTAGCAGCTTTATATGTACGGGTGATCCTGATCATAAACTCGGCTGCATTTGCACAAAACAGTGATATTAGACTGTCCTTTCCTGCCTGAAGTCCTGGTCCTTGCTTCTTATTACCAAGTGTCCTTGATGACATCTTTTTTTCCAGAATCGGGCACTTCCATCTATATTAGAAATCTGTTCAGCAGATATTCTCTTTGTCTGTGATTTTCTTAATGGTGCCTCGGAATTCATCTGCTGCCTCGTGGTGGATGAATCTTCTCTCCTGCTATCATGACATTTTTAAAGCCAAGCCTCTTTCTAAAACTCACACCATCGTTGCTGGCATTAGTTTCTCCAGCTTTAGCTCCTTCACCTTCCTTCGGGTTTGAAAATGAAGGAATTAGTTGAAAGAATACAGGAGTGGGTTGCCATTACCTTCTCCAGGGAATCTTCCCAACTCAGAGATTGAACCCAGGACTCCTGCCTTGCAGGCAGATTCTTAAGTTGCCAAATAATGGCTTCACCTTTTCTCCAATCACACTGGTGTCTGTAGGTATGCCTTTCTTAAAGGAATCCTGCACCCATGTCAAAGCTGGATTTTCCTTGTGAGATAGACAGGTATTTCTGAAAAAGAACAAGGGTTTTGAGCCTGCTGGTGTAGCTGCAACCATGGCTTCAAAAATTTCCTTTTTTTTTTTTTTTTTTTTGCAATAGTCCTTACGCTGGATTTATTTATCTTGAGATGGAGGGCAGGCACAGCTGCAAACTTCAAGCTGTGGTACATACCAAGTAATTCAGGGTTTTTTGTTGTTCATGTGATGATTCTGCTTCTTGAGTGCACTTCTAGCATCACTAGGGGCACTTCGTCTGGGTCCCCTGGAGTTATTTAAGGTTTATGGCATTGCAGTAAACACAACACAAAATATACGAGAACCGCAAGAGATCACTTTTTACTGTAGTATGTGATTTACTGGAGAAATGAACTGCTCACAAGGAGATGATTAGCATCACTCAGCATTTCAGGCAGATACTCGCAACACTTGAGCTCACCAGAATAGTAACAGGAGATAGCTACAAAATTATTACAGTAGTACAATGTGGACTATAGTTAATTTATTTCAGTTACAGTTTAATACTGCATCTTTATATTTGTATACATTACTCTTGAGTGTGAATGGTGTCATGAATGGTCTGTGCATAAGTTTTGATAAATTCTAACTTGTCTTAATAGATTTGTGTGTATCTTATGGTATTAAATGGTAAAATAGACTAGTATCTGTTTATACTTTATGCATTCATGATATACCTAACTAAAGAATATTTTTTCCATATTTCTAGGCTATGTGGTTGGCCTGCAAGTTTTTTCAAATTATCGCAAATCTCAAAAAAAGTTCCAGATATTCATTGAAAAAAACTCCACATATAAATGGACCTACATGGTTCAAAGCTTTGTTGCTCAAGGGTCAACTGTACATACGTATGTAAAAGTAAAGCTAAATCAAAGATAGTGACATTTCTCAAATCCTTAGAGGGAGTTTGAGAGATGGCAAAACTTGAAACTAATACACGAGAAAGATAAGCGGTAATTCGTTTCTTAAAAAACACAACTTCTAGAGGCACCTTTTATAACCGTCCCTAAAGTTTCAGTCTCAGTTTATTGATCTCGGCTAATGAACATTCAGCCTCATATCTTGGGAAGTTGGAGGGGCAGATTAGATTATTAAATTTACATAACTCATCATCAACTCTCCTTTCTCTAAATTCATGTCTCACTTATCTTTACTACAGTCTTTCACTAAGATACTCATCCACCTTTGTCCAAGTCCTGAGGCTGGCTGTCATTTGCCATCTCCATCATTTTTGTTTCAGTCCTGTGCTTTCTAGGTCATCCTCCCATGGTCTTTCTTGCCATTGTCTTAACTTGTCCCTTTCTATCCAAGTGCTATGCTATAAATTATGTATTGTATAAACGTAATACTATGCTATTTTTGCATTTTAAAGTATTTGTGACATATTATAGGCTGGAAGCAAGTTCCATCAATCCAAAGTCTCTGTAATAGCAATAGTATATAGTATAACAGTTCTAGTTGTAGCATATTAGTACTGCTGTAACTCCCCTCGAAGTGTATTTAATCTGTTATTAGTTTAATAAATGTGGGTGAGCTTTATTCATTGGATTCTCTTCTGATCTAAACAACAGAAGCTAGTAGTAGTAGATAAGCTGTGTAATATCACCTTCATAGTTTCTGATTACTTAATATTGACTACTGTCTAATTACAAATATGATGCTTACATCAAACACTTGGATTTTGAACAAATCGTTTTAATACAGAGGAAAAATTTGCTAGCTTTTCATGTTTACCTGCTCTCTAGCAAGTAGTTGGATATATGACTAAGAAAAGGGGCAACACAAGTCACTTGGTCCCTAAGTCCACAGAAGATCCTTATGGAGATGAAACTGGGACAGTGCATTCTTATTCATAACTTTAAGCTATTTCTAGGGAATCTTGATTCCTAAGAAATTATACAGAATCATCATTCTACTCAGTCATCAAACTGGCTCACATCTTAAGAGTGATTTGGGAGTATCTCAGAGGTTTAACTCCTGGGAAGCCAGAAGGCCATGCTAGCTCTGGTCTTCCCTAACAGTCCCAGACCTTAAGGAGAGCTCTTAGATCTGCGCTTTTGAAATATTAACATGTGCATGAATCACCAGGTGATCTTGTTAAACTGTAGATTCTGCTTCAGTAGATCTCTGGGGTAGTTCTATGCGTCTGCCTTCTAAGAAGTACACAGCTGATGCCAGTGCTGCCAGTCTGTGAGCCACACTTTGAGTAGCAAGGTCTTACTCTGCTGATTCTCAGTCTTGTATACACTGGAATCAGTGGAGAGCGTTGAAATTGCTGGTGCATGAGTCCTACCGTAGAGAATATCTGATTGAACTGGTATAAGGCAGTGGCCTGGGAAGCAGGATTTTTCAAAGTTCCTCAGTTGTTTCTCATGTGTGGTCAAGCTGGAGAGCCTGAGCCTTAGACGTGATCATCCCAGCCTTGGATGTGATTCTCACCCCTCTTATCATTAAGTCTCATCATCTTTATCCCTCTTTTTCTCCATCAGACTCACCTTGCAAAAACAAACAAGCAAACAAAAAAACTACACATACAACATCACCAAAAGAAACAAAAAACCTTGCCCAACACCCTACCTGTAACTCAAGCAGCTGAATGTGGCCACAAGTCTCCAGTGGGTCCCAGCACTGCTGGTCTAACTCTTCCAGCTTATTATTTCAAACCTTCTCTTCTCTCACCCCCTCTAAGTGCCCCCCTCCATTCTGCACAAAACTCATCTATCACTTTAAGATAAGAAAGCAAACTGGAAGAATCACTTTATCTTTGCATCATAACCATATTCTTTTCCTGCTTTCTGCACCCCCACCATGCCCTGGCTCCAGGCCCTCTGACTTATCCAGTGAATCGCCTCCTGAAAAGACCCCTTTCACTCCTGAGTCCTAAGTGTCCCACTTTTCTGGATTATTTCCATCGCTCTTTTTTAACAATTTATTTTTAATTGGAGGATTACTGCTTAACAAAGTTGTGTTGGTTTCTGCCGTACAATGTAAATCAACCATAAGTATGTGTATACATGTATCCCATCCCTCTCAGACCTCCCTCCCAGCCTCCCTACCCTTCTAGGCCATCTTTTATGTGCTGTAACAGTCCCATCACCAGCAAAGCCTTTTGAGCCATTTTCCAGTCACTGCCCACTTTCTCTGCTCTTCTCTCACTTGCCAGTCCAACAACTCTCTTCAAGTCTGAGAAGTGACCTGCATGCCAGATGCAGGGTTTATCTTCCTGGGGTCTCTCTCACCTGCATTTGATCCAGGGAGCACTCCCTCTTTATTAAAATTCTTGGTCGACGTCATGTCCCTCACCTGGGTCACTCTGCCTCACACTCTCTCACATACACTGGCCCCAGTGTTGCCTCTCCAGATATCCCCAACTGCCTCACCTGTGCATGGCTGAACCCTCCCTTTTCTCAGGGCCCCTATCCCTCATTTCCTGAGAAAGGCCTCCCCTGCACTTTCTTTACGTGAGTCTTCACCACCCAGCCCCACACCCTCTGTGTCTGCTGACTGATTTTTCACCACCTGGAATATTTTCCTGGGCTTTTGTCCATGAATTTATCAGAGGGCTCATCCAGTAATAAAATAAACCCCATAAGAGCTGGGACTTCGCTTATTTAATTTTCTGCTCTCTGCCCAGAATTTGATCATGTCTGACACGTAGTAGACACTCAATAAATACATGCTAAATACATGAATGTTGCTGAAACCTTTCTCCAATTCCCCCTGAGAACACGTAAGCCCACTGGCTGTCCATTAGAGACAAACAACTCAATTGCAAAATTTCCCTTCTGATTCATAACTGAATGTCAATGGCATTTCTTGTCGCTGATGAAAAGAGTTTATGTATGCTAACTAACCCACTAGCTGTCTCCACCTTGATTCGTGGAGCTGGTTTGTCTTCCTTTTCCTGTAATGACCTGGCACATTTTGGCCTCTGTGTGCACATGTCTACAAACTTGCCTCAGGTCTCCAGGGAGTAACTGTTCCAAGAGCTTGAGTTCTTTAGGGGAAAAAAAAAAGAACCCATTTCTTTAAAAATACATAATTGCTGCCTCTCCTGAGATATTTTTACAGTGTGTCCCTGGAGGAGGAATTCCAGCTGATGGGCCAGTGCAGGGCAGAGGCCCCTAGACAGACTGTCTGGCTCCAACTCATGCTCTGTGCTAACACGGCTAATAGGCGTTAGAATTTTGATGTAGAGAAGCGCCGTCCTTGATCCTGACTTTGTTCTACAGTGGTCACATCCGGCTGAGAAGCACAGCTGAGGGCCAAGAGCTGCTTGTTTTCTTCATCTCCTCTCTGTCTCTCTTTCTGGGGCTCTTGTCTCTCTCTCTCTCTTTCCAACAGATGTCTTGGGAATAGGTTCAGTATTTCATAGAGCAGTACACAGAGTAAATTTCAATTGGCAGAGGTTCAGTTTGCCCCACATGAAACTTTGAGCTGATTGGAACTGTTCTACATGTATAATACACATCAGAGCTGCCACAAAACCCTGTTACTGCCTTTATTATCCCGCTTTCCCCCTCTATCCAAATTTTCACTGTCACTTCATTCCAGACCCTAAACTCAACACTCACTACAGTTAAACTGAGAAAAGGCAGTAACCCTTGATTCATAAGGTGCCCATAATTCTACAAACATCTAATGAAAACGAGCAAACATCTCTGTATAAAACTTGGGTTCAGTTCAGAAATATGTTTAACTCTCAAATGCCTGATAAAACTGTGGGATTGTAGGCTCTGACAACTCTTGGCTGGTGGTCTGACGAGGGAGAGGGTGCCCAACATGAGAGTGACCTCTACCAAATTCCTGCTCATCTTTTTGGATTCTTACATCTGTGGGCCCTTCTGTTGGAAAACAGGGCACTGGAGTCTGCTTACTTAGAGTTAGCTATTCCAGTGACTTAGTAAACTGGAGGGAAGAGGAGTAATATTAGATATATGAAAGTAAGCCCTCACTCGACCTTCTCTTAGAGACAAGACCAGCACCTCTTACAAGCATGGTTTTCCTTGGCTTGTGGGATGGCTGTTCGTAGCCCTTCTGTGCCAGGCCTTCAACATAGCTTTCAACAGGCCTGGCTCTCTCGAAACCTTAGCAAAATACAGCTAGTTCACACTCAGGCAGACCTCAAACCGAAACTCTCCCAGTTAACAAATGATGTTTTGCCAAAATGCTTAACTGAGTCCTGGCTCTAGGAGACCGTGTGATGTGGGATTGCCATAGCTCAAGAAATAAACCAACGGCCCCTTCATTGCCATGGGATTGCATTCCAGTGTGATTCTCAAGAACAGCTTTCATCATATCCTATGCTAGAGTTCCTTGTTGGAGAATTCCTGTTGGTTTTTTAAAAATTATATTTGTTTGCATGTCCACTGGCTGCCCAAAATGCATTCTTTATGGATTTTCCTATCACTGCTTGGGTTGCATGGAGAGTTACATACTACAGAAGCATGGCATCGATGAAAGTAACAATCAAAGAGGAACAGTATGTTTTCCCCCCTTCCCATAAATCAGATCTGTAAATGCAAAGAATGGGAGCCATGAACATAAGAAATTTAAAAATTGTATCTAAAACTTAAAAAAGGAAAATTGGCAAATAATAGGATAAGACTGTAAGCAATCTAGTCTTGAGAAAGAAAACCTTTCCTGTAAAGACATTTCTGAACCCCCGTCTGAAATATACATCTCTGGAGCAGTAATCATCAGAAACATAACGGAGTCCTGTGGAGCTCGGTTTTATTGTCTTGCATCAGTGAACATTCCTCAAAAGCATAGAGTGTCACTAATGGAATTATATGTTTTCATGCTATAATTACATTTGATTTTTCCTGATATTTCTGTAGGCTTTTTGTTCATGGTCCCTTGACTAGACAGAATATTTACAACTTTTTTTGTGTCATTAGCCTATTCAATCCCCACACCCATCCCCCTCATAATAAAAGAGACTAGAAATAGGACTTTTTAATAGAAAAAAGACCTTTTTTTTAAAAAAATTTTTACCTTCAGAGATTACCTGTCAACATCAGCAACAAAACACAAACAACAACAAAAAGAAATAAGAAGAATTTTATACTTGAAGGAAATAGAGCAAGAGAGCACTCTGAGTTTTGAAACTCTTTGAGACACAAAATGGGCACTTAATCTTTTTGTTCTTGATCTTGAATGAATACTTGTTGGATGAAATGGAATTTATTTGATCTTGCTTGCCTGGTAGCTCAGCTGGTAAAGAATCTGCCTGCAGTGTGGGAGACCTGGGTTCGATCCCTGGGTTGGGAAGATCCCTGGAGAAGGGAAAGGCTACCCACTCCAGTATTCTGGCCTGGAGAATTCCATGGACTGTATAGTCCATGGAGTCACAGAGTCGGACACGACTGAGCGACTTTCACTGTCACTTTGGGTGTGTGGGTGTGTGGAGCACTTGGGTGCTCCAAATGATCCTGTCACTGGAAGAAAGATGAATTTATCAGTAGAGTAATACTGACCGGAGGACGCAATACCAAGATGCCATCAAATATGTGAACAACGAATCTCTGTTTTTGAGAAGAGAGAATGTCTAGCTATGAAATCACAGAAATCTCCAAGAAAGAGACATAAGCAGTTATAAGATTGACACCCAACATATGATTGTCTTCTCTTCATCTTCTCCCACATCAAGTCAGCTTTGCCCAACATCTCAGTGACCTCTTTCCTTCTAAGCACTCAATTCCTATTCTGTACATTTTCATCACTACGGAATAGGAGAATGATACTTCAAATATGCATACACTCTAAGGTTTCCCCCCCTCAAAGAATATTAGAAGTAAAAGGGAAAAGAATGATTCTTGGTATATAGGTGTGAAATGAAGAGAGTCTTCTGCTTGCTAAGTAGAGTAAGTTTGGGAGTCTATATAAACAATGCTAGTCCTGACCTGGGTTGTGTATGCTTATCATAAAATGAACTGAAGTTAGCATTACAGTTCCCCAAGTTTAAATACATTTCTTGAAATGTCATTTATTAGATCACTGAAAACACAAGTGTGGTTCTCTGTCCTCATATCCCTACAATCTGGCTCCTAGCCCAGCCACTCAACCCAAATCAGCCTCCAAGGTCTTCCAAAATAACTTCTCAGCCAAAACCAATAGTATCCTCTAGACTTGTCAGCTGCATCTGAAACCATTTTTTCCTCCCTGCTAACACCCATTCTGGTCTCAGATTCTGAAGATTCGTCCTTTCCAGGCTTTCTATTTTCTCATCTCCAGAATCACATCCAGAGCAGTTCTCTTTTAGAGATCTTTCCAACTTTGAAATTTTAAACACAAGGTTTGTGCATGAATTATTGCCCTAGCTCCAGCCCTAAACTCTCCTTACTTTTAAAAATAAAGTTTTACACCTCTGTGCCAGGCTTTCAACTGTAATTAATTGTGGTAAAGTACCAACTCTGATTTTCATTCTCAACTCCTTGCTGCTGTATAATCTCTTGGTTTCTGTAAACAAAAATTAAGTCACTTTGACTTTTTGCTAATCCCCTTACTTTCATTAAACTTCTAGATGTATATATTTTATTTTTATACATTTATGTATTACATTTACTGAATTAATGTTTCTTAGTCATCCTCCACCCTTCCCTCTTCATCCCTAGTCAAATGCAGGTGAGATCATACTTTATAAAGATTCAGATAAATATTGTTTGTTGATCAGAATGCAATTAATAATGAAGGTGTTGTCCCATCAATCTCTACCAGCTCTTCCTATCCCACTCCAGACAGCACTGCCTGCTCAGGTCCCACAAACATCCAATAAATCTACCTTTCTCTCTCTTTTCCACTTCTTAGTGGTTGTCATTCTTAAAAGGGTGTCCTTTACTTTTTTTAACAGATCCATTCCATTCTTCAGTGGAGAATTACCTTTCTCCAAAGGACTTTGTGGAGTATATGTAAACTCCAATGAACCAGCTTGCTTCCTTCCTCCTCTTCTCATGAATATATAGCTTTATGTGAAAGCATATCTAAGTCATCTTTCTGTGCATGTCAATTCCTGTAAATTCACAGATGTATCAGTATATCTAGCATATTTTAGATAACACTTTAGAAAGGCACCTTTTCTGTTAATCAGGAAAATCTTTTGCATTCTTAGGTTAAAAATCCCTACAGTCTCCCCATCCCCACAACCATATGCACTTAAGATAATTTTCACTAACCACAGTTATTATTAAAAATTACTTCATACTGTGTGCATTTCCTTTTCAGGATCCCCCCATGGCTGTAACCCTTGGACTTCGAATGGAGGAAATGATTTTTAATCTTGCTGATACACATTTATTTTTTAATGATTTAGAGGTAAGAATTTTAAAACGTAAGAATCGTTGTATCCAGCTATTAAAACTCATATCTTTTCTAGATACATGCAGATAACCTCGAAAAAAACCTGGAAAGATAGAAATTTAGCTCAAGAGAAAAGTAAAGTTTCTGTCAAGGGAGACATTGTGTATGCAACATAAACAAAAGCTAAATTGTGTTCATGAAAGGTATATATTTACTGGCATACACTGAGAATAGAAACGTCTTCAAAAAGGAGCTCTTGCCTTGCTGTCCCATACAATACACCCCTATCCGCTGCTCCTGGTTCTTTTAGTGTCTCAGCCACAATTCATTTTATCTTTGGAATCAACATTAGCTTTTCCAGATTATTAACCAGGATGTAATTTAGGTTAATGACTGCACAATAGTCACAGATACTGCTCCTGGTGCTATCATGGATCATTAAATTTTATAGATAATTTGAAACCTAATTCTAGTCATTATCATTCCCTATGTATTCCTCTTCTGGGTAAAACTTTGCGAGAACTATTTATGTAGTACTTCTGACCAGTTTGATTGCATTTATTTTCTCTCTTTTCCTAATTTATCCTTTCATTTCCAACCTTAAATGAAGAGAAAGTAAAAGCAGTAACAACAAACTGAAAGAACCCAAGAAAAATAGCCTCAGGATAGCTGAATAAGTACTGTAATAGGGTATATAATCCGAGTGCTAATGGTCTGAGTCATTAGGTATTTAGATGATGAAATTTGAAATAACTGAGTAGCGTGGGCACTGGGAAGAGATTGGCACAGCTAGACTGAAATAGACTTTCTTTCTCTTTTTAAAATGATCCATTCAAATCCATTCAATTTTTTTATCTCCTGGTTTCACGATGAAATTAAAGTGTTTACTTACGATCACAGTGTGAATGAAGATGGGAATCGTTATTACTGAATCTGCACCTTGTGTTTGACATTGTCACTAATTAGTTACCAACCTTTTGTAATAAATACATTATCATATAATTTTTGTAGAGAAGATACTGTAAGGTCCATCAGCATAAAAATCACATCTAAGTTTACCTGCTAAGTGGTAGAATTGGAATTTGAAACTTTGGAATCTACCAGGCTCCAAAACACATATTCGGCTCCCATACCACACTGAAATTAACAGACAGCTGAGAGGCCAAGTTAGTCAGTGTGTTAAATAAGTTTTTTTTTTTTTAATTGACAAGGTCTTAAACCCAGTTTTAAGGCATCTCAAATAAAAGATATGTGGTTCAGCATATCCCATAAAAGTATGGGCTGGAAATATGTGTAATAGCATTTTCTTTCTTATTCTTTCTTCATTGAGTCACTGTTTTTACTGGATAATAAAATTTTAAATTCTGTTTAGAGAGGTTTTATTGTTTTCTTTAATAGACAGTATGAAAGATCAGCATTCTTGGGCAAGTCTTCCAGTTTTAGATAATAAGAAATAATAATCACCTCTCTGAAACCTGATATAAATTAACCTTGCTACTTATTTCTGTCTAGTGTACAGAATGATTCTTTATATACAAGATAAGAGAAAACACACTTTAACCTTTTAGGAACTTGAATTTTTTATACATGTATGGTGATAACATATAACTTACTGGTTTTTCTGTTGGGTAAAATGGATGAGTCTCATTCTGAAAAAGAATTCTTAAAATTACCATTCCTCTCAAATCTGTGAAACACACACACACAAAAGAAATTTAATGTGATTTTACCCAAGTTTATAAGTTTATTTCATTTCAATTATTATTTTTTACTAGACATAAATGGAATAAATGACCCTTTAGGTTTCTTAGTGGTACTTTTGAAGCCAGATGGAATAAATTTACCACCCAACTTCTAATAGAACACTAAAGTGAGAATTTGAAAGTAGTGTACGATGAATTTAAATATACCTTTAGCAATTTTGACATGAATATTGGCATATCAGAAACATATGGTTGGCTCTCGTGCTTTAAGAATTTTTATTTTGGATTAGATACTGTATAAACTATATCTTTAAAATACCCAGCAGGATCTCTGGTAGAAATAGTAAATGAGAAAATATTGGTATTGACTTTCTCTTCTCTGATTATAGCTTTTAAGTTGTGCTTTAGAATGTGATAAAAATTCCATTCAACTCAACCACTAAAACTTAATATCCAACAATAACTTACTGAATCAAAGAAATGATTTTGTCTCTGCATATAAATTGATTGAGTTCTCAGACAAGAAACACACACGTGCACACACATCCAAGTGGCCCAAGCAAACTCAAAGGCTTATACTAACTTAAGTGAGATAAACAAATACTAAAACTAACAAATCTATAGCTTTCAAAATCATTCAGTCCAGTTACATACATACCCACTATCCTTCTGCATCTGATTTTAAAACTTTACTTTCTCCCAGGTTTTTATTTCAGTAAACCTCTTACAAGCAAACCTTGGCATGCGCTTCATGACTGGTATTACTCTATATATGCTTCTACTGACATAGAGTATGTTAAAGAGACTTAAAGAGAATTCCTTAAGAGAATAACTCCATGTTTTGCTTATTATGTTTTTTCCCCCTTGTGCATTTAATCTCTGGGGATTCCTTTTTTTAACCTAAAAATCTATGTGAGACAAACCCTTCAATAGAAACTGCAACATGTGTAGTAACAGCTGCTCTCACATAATTCCTTGAAAGATGCACATTTAAATCCTCTTAATAGAAACTTCACTACATCCTTTCCAACTGTAGAGAAGGCAGATGCTCACTCTGCTGCCCCTAAGAAGTGGATGCTCTCCATTTAAATAATATGTTATTTCAGTTAAAATAACTTCCAGAAGAGAAGGCACCAAGGAGTTTGGCTCACAAAAGTGAGAGAAGACTGCTATGGATTATAACTGATAAAGATCAGTGACAACTTTGCGGTCACCTTCTAAGACCTTCTGAAATTAAAGAATTTAAGATCAGTGCCAGAATTATTCCAGATGCTTGCATTCTTACACTAAAGTTTGTTAAAGCCGAAGCATGAAACTCTTTTTAGTATTTTAGGTTTTAGTCAAAATAATTCTTGTAAAGTTCCTCTAAGTGAATGCTAATTGAAGAACAATTATTTAGATTTTTCTAAAAATGTAAGTGATTGAAGTTCAGGTTTCTTTCACTGGACTGTAATCCTCAGGCACAGGTCCAGAGTCAACAAGCATAGTTAACTAGGCATAAATTTAAAGAAAAGTTCCATTTGGAAAAACCTCAAACATAACTTCAAATATGGAACGCACGGTCCAATAAGTTTGATATACTGATGTCCTCAAGAGTAAAAAATAAATTTGAGGGCAAAATGTACAAATTAATCATGTGAGTTAATACTTGAAATGTCAGAGGAATTTCTCTAAAAATTAGATGAGAGAGTATTAGATAAAGAAATGACTTACAATTGCCAATGTAATTCATAAGAACCCTGATTTTTAATATAATTAGCTTATGGTAAAATTGTGGAAATTGTTTACATGATGAAAGATTTCAGAACCTCGGTGGAATGAGCAGCTTTGCATGATTCCATTTCAGTGGTGGTTTAATTTGGGCCTCATACTTAACAGGAATGTCACCAACTCAAGAAATAATTCTTGTCATCTAGAACTGCTTTGCTACCTCAGTATTCTGGAAGAACTTTTATTTCCAACTTTCATGCTTTCTGGTTACATCTCACCCTTTCCTTTAGAGCTCAGTCTAACAGCTATTATGGTTGGTGTAACACTTTTCCCTGAGAATTTTCTGGAAACCTAATGCTTTCTTGGGTTAAAGTTTGACCTGTGCCCCTTTCAACAACTACTCAGTCAGAATGGGAAAGAACCTTTTTAAAATGCCTGTCCTGCAGCCTCAGCCCACACTCTGTTCTTTTGCCCTTTCCTTCACTCTTAATACGTCTTCTTACAGCCCTTACCATCTAGAATATTTTATATCACCATAACTTATGTCAGAACATTTAAATGATTGTGGTAATTCTGTCTTGAATTACATTTGTCTAGACTTCTGCTATTTAGTCAACAAAGAATTGTTGAGTGATTGCTTTGTGCCAGATTGTGCTTTAAATGTGGTTTTATCCAGGTGACCCAAACAGCCCCCTCAGGGAGCTTCCAGTCAGATTAACTTTTAAGGCCCTCCCTTATCTGTGAATGTATTTATTCAAAAGTTAAACCCATAATTTATGTTCCTCATGTGAATCTTTAAGATTAATTTACCTGGATTTTCAAATTATCTACTAAAATTGTATTGATTGAGGTACTCACTAAGTTTCATATTTTAAAAGAAGCCTGAGCCAGCTAATTTATCCTCACACCGCAGCAGGATCTAATATACTCAAGTGTAGAAAGCTGGAGATGAGATATTAAATGTTTCACTGTCGGATACTTCCAAGTCCTATAATAATTATAAATAGTAGCTGAAAAGTCTTCAGTATGGCATCTTATCTTCAAATGTAATGATTTTTTAGAGTTGATTTTGAAAGATAAACACTTAATATATATAGTCAGTTTCTGTGAGTTTGACTGGAATAATTTGATGAGAAAAAAATGAGGTCTGAAAGACTAAACCATACTTATTCTGAAAGTGAAAAGTGAAAGTGAAGTCACTCAGTCATGTCTGACTCTTTACGACCCCATGGACTGTAGCCTTCCAGCCTCCTCTGTCCGTGGGATTTTCCAGGCAAGAATAGTGGAGTGGGTTGCTGTTTCCTTCTCCAGAGGATCTTCCCAACCCAGGATCGAACCCAGGTCTCTGGCACTGCAGGCAGACTCTTTACCATCTGAGCCACCCTGAAGTATTAATAAATTCCCAGTGTTGAAATGCCTTAGCCAGATTTCACCTTCATATCATGTACTACTTCACTGGAGCTTTGCAGATTATTTGAAGATAGAAAAAGAGTCTTAGAACAGCAAAGAAGAATTGAATTCTTTTTCCAAAAAGTTGCCATTTGAGTATGCTATAACTAAGGTCAATTATGTGGATGTACATACCTAAAGTCTGTTTTCCTCTGAATTTGTAGCACACTGAAGGTGGTAAATCTTCATTATTTCCCTTTTACTTGCAGTATTCTTTTCAGCTTAAAGATTTAAAAACAAGCTATAAAAAGAAAAAGAAAAAAAAAACCCACCAGCTTCTATGGTTGTTAGCTTTTTGCTGTATTGAAAGACCAGGACTTTTAAAATAACATCACCATGGTTCTTTCGTGGTATCACTCACCCTGCAAAAAAGCAGGAAGTCATAGAAATCTCACAGAGCACCATAATCATCAAGCCCCTCTGTTGCTGCTCAACAAATAATACTTAATAGTAACCACTGGGGTTAGTATTAGTCACTCGGTTGTATCTGACTCTTTTCAATCCCATGGACAGCAGCCCACCAGGCTCCTCTGTTCATGGGATTTTCCAGGCAAGGATACTGGAGTGGTTTGCTATTTCCTTCTCCAGTGGATCTTCCAGATCCAGGGATCAAACCCGGGTCTCCCGCACTGCAAGCAGATTCTTTACTGACTGAGCTACCAGGGAACACCATTGGGGTGTCCAGCCCAAATAAGTTTTGAGTACCTTCAGATTAGCTTTGCCTTCATATTTATGTGTGCATAACAGAAATGACTGGAAGTGATCACCAATATTATTTTTGGGGTAGCAAAGAGTCGGACATGACTGAGCGACTAACGTAACATAATGGTGATTGTAAAGATTCAAAAGAAAATTCCTTATCAGTCATTTTAAGGTTAAAATTAATTTTTTGTTTGTTCTAAAGAAACCCGTGTGCCCTGTGACTTCAGGCTTTAAGGCCCTCCTCTGGGTTTAGATCTTATAGATTGGAAATAGTGCCATTTCCCAGCATGAGAGGGTGGGAAGGGTGGGCAAATACTGCCCTCTTCTGGCCATAGCCTGATCAAGTGGAAAGATGGAAAAAGCTTCAAACATGGTGACTAGCATCCTTTGAAAAACAACTCTTCCAATGTTTTTAACAGGAGTGTGATCAAGTTCACATAGATGATGTTTCCTCTGATGACAATGGGCAGGACTTAAGGTAAGCCACGCCTTTCAGTCTGCTCTTTCCTACAGAAATTCAGCTGTGAAGTTTTGCACATGTAATTATTTCTTTTATTTCTTTTTAATGTATTTTGGGTGTTGCAGTACCTACAGTTTTGCAACTGATGGCTTCCATGCAGCTGCAAGTAGTGCAAACCTTTGTTTGCCAACAGGTGTAAGAGGAGGGGTTGACTGGATGAGGAAGTTGGCTTTTCGTTACAGAAGAGTGAAAGAATTATACAACACCTACAAGAACAACGTGGGAGGTATGTGTGGCTTTTAACATTTAAAAAGGTCTGCAGATAGAGGTACAATTTGAACTACAGTTTCAAGTTTCGTATTAAGGATGATCCTTCTGTAAAATAAATTACCAAGGACTCATGATGGATGAGAGTAAGCCAGAATTTTTAGTTTCTTGGAGTTGGTGGGAAAAAGTCTGACTGCACAGTGAAGTGTACAGCACTGTCAGATGACTTGGGAATTCTTTGTGCCCAGATGTTTGGTCAAGACATAATAGCAGGACATTTGTTTGACCCTTCTTCAGCTGGGACTCTCCCAGTGACAACCAGACAGAGGACCTGATGGAGGCCATGGAAAGAAGACCTATCTAAAGACAAGAGCCCCAGTCATTGAAGCAGAGTTGTTAGCAGGCATTACCTTTCTGGAATCCTATCAGAAATAAACACAAGCAGCGCTTTATGTTGTTCCAAAGACATCGACTAAACTTATCCTTTCAAAAATGGCATATTATCTGTCAATATATCTTTGCCATGTATATCATAGTTTTTAAGAGTTCAAATGTTCTATGGGTAGTAACTAAACCATTTTATACTCATTCATAAATTACAGGTAATATCAAAACCTGATATCAAAACTAAGATCCTGGATGTGCTTCTTGGTATAATAAACTTTAATGATCTCTATTATTAGGATCAGTTTTAGGTGACCAAAATCCTAGGGGGGGCAAATCCTAGGGATTAGTTATGAGGTCATTTAAGGTTCTTCTCTTAGGGCTTTTTGTTTGTTTCACTTTTTAAACAAAAAGAGAGATGATTGAGGAGTATAAACCAGAATCTAAAATTGAAGAAGACAGTTAAATATATTTGTGAATGCTCTACATGTGTATGTTCACATATATGTCATAGAATACAATATAATAAATAAAATTTTCATCTCTAGTGTATATCACACCACACACATCATGAGGGTGGGCTGTGTGTCTGTTGGCCTTGCATCGGTGCCTAGCTAGCTTGAAGCACATAAGATGTTCAGTAGATATTCTGTAACTACAGGAGAACAAAAACATGGAAAACCATGAATAATAATAAAATGTTAAAATCAAAGTGAAGCTTAGGTATGGATGTTCTTCATTTCCAAGTGAGAACCAGGCTCCTGCAGTCTACTGACTTGCCCAGCGGTTTAGGCAGACAACTCAGAAATGCATGTTTCCTAATTCACTCTAACATTCTATATAAGACATTTTTTGCAAAACCAAATAAATAGATATTCTGTTTAAAAGCAATTGAGGGTAATAAGGTCAACTTTAAAATAAATATCCCTTTGGGAAATCTGAATTAACTTTTCTCATTAAAACATGCTATTATTTCCCTCTTAAAGGGTATTATTCAGTTCAGTCACTCAGTCGTGTCCAACTCTTTGCGACCCCATGAGCCGCAGCACACCAGGCCTCCCTGTCCATCACCAACTCCCGGAGTTTACCCAAACTCATTGAGTTTACCCAAATCCATTGAGTCGATGATGCCATCCAACCATCTCATCCTCTGTCGTCCCCTTCTCCTCCTGCCCTCAATCTTTATTATTATTAAAATTATATAAAAATTAACAAGCTTGCTAGTAAATAATCTTATAGCTGAAGAAGTTTAAACAATGAGATATGAGTCCATTCTGTGATATGTTAGCATATCTTTATTGAAATAAAGACAAATGAGATTTGATAGAAACTAGAAATCTTGACTTTAAAAATATCCACCTATATATATGTACTCAGTATTCTGAAATAGGATTTAAATAAGAAACTCTATTTTTTAGTCAATTTACATGTTCTTGTTTTATCATGAAAGCAAAAGCTTTCTCTGTAAAATTAGTTTAACTACTTCTTTTCTTGTCCTAATACCATTGTAACGTTCAGCCATCATCTGTAGCTCTGTCACAGGCTTTAGGATTTTCAAATTCTCAACTCCTTTTTACAAAGCAAAGTATTTCTAATAGCTTCAACATTAATATTAGAAACAAATTCTAAAAAATTCTAAAGCTACATGTGGTAATGTAATTATTATTTCAAAGCGGTAATAGCTGTGATTTTTAAGAAAGTAAACATTTTCTGACACTCACAGTATTTGGGATTCATATCCCGAGGCTGGTAGACCCTTACTTCCCCCGCTAGACCAATTCTGTCAGTCTACTGGCGTGGGACCCGAGCAGGGGAGTTGTCAGAGGCCCTCCGGTGACTGACGTCGTCCGTGCCAGATTCTAGGATCAGTGAAGGCAGAGACTGTGACCCGCCCTTCACTATTATATCCCTAGTTTTTAACCCAGACTGTTACATGTAGAAGTTGTTCAGTAAATGTTTGTGGAATGAATGAATGAATAATCAATTCTGACATGAAAGATCAGGGTTGATTTAAGTCTCTATTTTTGATATAGGTGGGAATAAAAATTATCCATAATAGACAGAAGGGAGACCAAGCGAGGCATCCCTGAAAAACATTGATCTCTTGACTCTGCCCTGCTTTTCCATGTTGCAGGACTTCTTGGCCCCGCCAAGAGAGATGCATGGCTGCAACTGAGGGCTGAGATTGAAGGTCTGACAGACTCCTGGCTAACAAATGCACTTAAATCTTTATCAATTATTAGTACGAGGTAAGCCACATTGTTGCAGTTTCTGTATTAATTGTATTGAAGATGTCCTTCTAGTAGTCTAGCATGTATCAAAATATTTTAATTCCCAGTCTTGTTTTGGAGGTTGAAGGGACCTAACACTTCTGTGTATGTGTGTGTGTGTGTGTGTGTGTGTGTGGTGGGATGGGGTATAGAGAATGGAGGTTGCTGCTTTTTATCCATTTCTCCTCATAACTCTTGATAAATCCCATGGGAATGTCATTTGACTTCCAAATTTTTTTTAAAAAGCACTCTGTTGGTGGCAAAATACAGAAGATGGTGGCAAAAATATACATTGTTTTTATAATCTGTGCATGTTTTTAAGTCTTTTAGGCCATTATAGATAATGTACATAATTCAAACATTATAATTCATGACATCCAAAAAGCAACAGAAACTCCTAAATAACTTGTAACCTTTGTGTTGTTTGAACAGAACAGTGAAATGCTGACTTTTGTTAGTGTAGATAATAGAATTGAGTAGACATAATGAGTTGCATACCATGTGCCATAAATACTAATGAATAAAATAATATAAATCTGGAACATGATAGCCAAATAGGGTGGGGAAGAATCTTTGTTCTATCCTATTCCTTAGTTTTATTTCTGAGTTGGAGGAATAAATAAAATTATGCTTAGCAAATGTGTGGAGGAATAAATAGAATTATGCTTAGCAAGTGTGCTTAGCAAAACAAAATTCAGAGAAGAGCTAATATTTGGACTGGTTGAATCAAGATTCAGAGAAACCTTAACAAAGGTAAAGGAGAGTCTAGCATTCAGAACGCAGAAGTAGACAGATGTGCCCCCAACCCTGTTCGAGACTTTGAGCCGTGTGTTATGACGAGCCACTGCACTAAGAGCAGAGAGGCTACATGGTAAGGGAGGGGGCAGTAGATTTCCTGGGTCAGGTTAAGGACGCAGGACAGAGAACATTGCAGTTCTGTGCACCTCATTCCAACAGGGACTGTGACATATTTGAAGCACCTTGTGTCCAACAAAGTGGCCAGAAGTGTTTAGGCTGTGGAAACTACATAAGAGGAACAGTCAGAGGGAGAAACCAAGGAGTTTAGTCTGAGGAAGAGTCATGAGTGGGACAAGGTTACCGATGTCAACTGCTTGAGATGTTGAGCTGGAAACAAGTTACATTTCTCTCTCCATCTATGAAGGAGAGAGTTGGTCCCAATGAGTAGGAATCCTAGGCAGGGAGCTTCTGGCTCCATGGAGGAAGAATCGTCTAATAATTAAAGCTGTTTTAAGATGGGATTTGCTGCCTTGTGATCTCTGTGATGGTGACCTGGAGACCCAAAGGTCAAGGAGGCTGGGATGTGAGGACTGCAGCCTGAAATCCTGTGTAAAATGCAATAGAAGGTCCTTTCATTATTTTTAAAGAAGTCTCCTAGATAATTAAAAACAAACGTTATTACAGTATTGTTTAGATTATCTCTGTGTTACCCAGAGTATATATAAATTATTTTTAAACACATGGGTATATGATATAAATAAATAAATGTATGCATATGAAACATAAATGTATGTAAGTAAATAAATACATGAATAACAAGGAAAGGAAGGGGGAAAAGAAGTCATTATACAATGAGGGTTTTGAAATTTGTCATGAAATTTGTCACATTATCCACATCCTCACCTTATTGGTAAATTTCACAAAATATATCAGGAAAGCAGATGTTTATACCAGTCGTTGCTGAATCATGTATCAGAGCAAATGCTCCTTCACTGCATTTTGGGGTTTATTCCCAGCATCTGGCATTGTGCCTAGTAGGTGATAGGCACCGTGAACAACCATCGAACATTGAAAGGTTGGGTTATCAGGGGGTGTTTATTATGGAATTGAAAGATTGCATAATTTAAAATCTGCACTGGTAGATGTTACTTTAGAAAACAAATATGCCAATTTCCTCCCCATCTTAGGAGTAACTGCGTAAATGTCTTGGTAACAACAACCCAGCTGATCCCAGCGCTCGCGAAGGTTCTACTCTATAGTTTAGGAGGTGCTTTTCCCATTGAGAATATTTACAGTGCTACTAAAATAGGTAAGAGAATTATTTCTAACTGTGTGAAGTATGTTCAGATCTGTGGGGGATTTTCTTAATGTGTGTCTTCGCATGATTCCCTCTTTCTTTCATTTTGCTATTAGAATATCAAACAAATTTGGTAGAGCTCAAATAACAAAATTCTCTGCAACTGTTTAAGCATGTGTAAATTTTCTGAAAGCTGTTGCCTATGAATTTTGAACTCTGTGTCTGACTCTTTAAATAGACATTTATTTGTATTCATTATGGCACACGTTATTTAAATAATATATAGTATCTTTAGCCATAGAGTTTAATATTTTAATAAATATGATATGTGGTATTATATCCTTGCATATGCAGTAATCTAGATCTAAGATAAAAATACCATTTTAGCATTATATGGGAGTATCAGATGAATTAAACTAGTATCCTTAATTCAAGAGAAAAAAAGTTTCATGAATCAGAAAACACATTTGGAACATTTGTAGCATGTGAATGGCTGAAAATACACATTTCTCAAAACATTCAGTAGCAATCAAAGAACTACCACCTTGTTTATTTAGATCACAGCTATCTATGGAGCCATCTTTAAGTGCCTTTCACAGGCACTGAGACTTCTAATAGACTTACAGAAACAAAACCTCATCAACTTCTGCCATCTTGAAAGAGTTAAAAGAAAACAACTCATGTATTCTGTTGTCTGTCAAGGAAATGCCTGGGGAAATAGATGGGTTGTATAATGTGCCTTGAAGGTCAACAAACTTGGGCTTTGGCAGCTTGACAAGAGTTCAGAATCCTAAAATCCCCGACCAAAAATAACCTCCCTGGGCCTTGCACAGTTCTGATATTGGCACAGGCAGGAAGAGCCCCCAGCTGCAGCTGTTTGGGGAGTATAGTTAAAGAGGGCCAAGCTTGCATAAATTCCTGGTTCTCCTGAGCATTGCAATTCAGAGCCCTGATACCAATCCCATTCATTTTTTTGTTGTTTGTTTGTTTTTTAACATTTATTTTAATCCAATCATTTTTTCTCCTTTTTATTTTTTAAATTATGAAAACATTTACAGGAGACTTGGAAAATACAAAACAAAGTTACATATATTAATAGTTCCACTATATATTATAGCTTTTTTAAATAGATGAATTAAGATTTTGTAGTTGGAGTTTTAATATAGAACTCTCAAAAATTGATAGCGTGAATATACAGATAAGTAGAAGGATATAGTAGACCTGAAAAGTACCATGAGCCAATTCAACATAATTAAGATTTATACAATTTTTCATACAACAGTAGGATACAAATTCTATTCAAGTTCCCATAGACTATAAACTCGGAGACACTGGAACATATCCAAGGACATAAAACAACTTGCAAAAATTTCATGGTCTAAGGGTATTGAAATCATACACCACTCATTTTTATATAAATGTGTATATTTATGCTAGCAGGATTACTACATGGAACCTGATTTTGCTTTTTGATAAATTAGTTTTACACAGATGTAAACATCTCCTCTAGCAAGGTCAACAGTCTTTCTTATTAAATAAGACTAAGTTGTTCCTTATATTTAATCTGAAAAAAAAAATTTTTATTTTTCCCTTTAAGTCAGTATTTTTTGGACTTCTGAAGTATCAGAGTAAGAAAAAAAAAAAATGCAGAGGTAGCCATGACTGCATGAACATACTGAGAAAGAAATTCAGAGCATAAGGCTAGTGTTTTAAAAACAAAGAACATGTAGAAATTCGTGATGTAATTCCCATAGTGCAGTCAGAGGATGCTAGAGTCACCAGTACTGTGGCCCAGACAGCAGCCTTAGTGCAATTAATCTGAGCAAACTAGTTTCCAGCCACTTGAAGAAAGGAGTTGTTTTATCACGGTAAACCCATATCTTAGTATTTCCTCTTTCATTCTAGGTGAACCTTCAATATTTCACAGTAATGTTTTTAGCTGATTTGTCTATACTACTGAAGACAAACTAGATAAAATTGATATATAGTTATACAAATAAATGTAAAAACGAATAGTTGCTGGTAAAGTTGTTCCTGTATTCTTCAGGTAAAACGAAAGATACAAACATGTTTCTTTGGGTCAGATGCTTAACCTTTCTGACATTTTTTGGAGCTTGGAATACATTTGTTTAATAATCAGTCTCAAGTAAAAATTTAGAATATTCAACCATGTTTGTTGATTTCATAACCCAGAGTTTGCAAGCTAGTTTAAGTGATGTATTATCGAGAGAAAATAACTTAACACTTTATGAATCGTTAAGTTAATGATTCCAATGGCTGGAAGAATAAGCAGTGCATTGTTTTTCAGGCAAGGAAAGCTGTTTTGAGCGTATAGTGTCCAGATTTGGCACTAACATAACTTATGTTGTGATTGGAGATGGCCGAGATGAGGAGCATGCCGCTAACCAGGTAACTTCACTCTGAACTTTATCTTGTTTATCTTCCAGGAAAAGAAAGTTGCTTTGAACGAATAATGCAAAGGTTTGGCAGAAAAGTAGTATATGTTGTAATTGGGGATGGTGTAGAAGAAGAACAGGCAGCAAAAAAGGTAACCTGTTTCAAACAATGTTGGTGTGATACTTCTAAATGCAAGCTTTTTTGTTTGCATTCCTGTAGTTTGGCCCAATGGCAGCTTGACAAATGATTTAAATTTATAGATGCAAAGCAGTAAGAGCATGAGAAGGTCAATACTTACATTCAAATAAACCATTTGGAGTCTAGCATTTTTTTTGCCTGAAACTTCACAGGAAATATAGAAACATTTAGTTATATTTATCTGTGTGTATGCTTGTGTGTGTGTGTGTGTGTGTAATACACACAGATATAAGAAAGATGGGGCAAAAATAACCATTTTGAACACATGAAATTCAACAAGTTTAAAGATGCTTAATGAGCTCCATAGAAAACCATGTGAGTGGCTCAGTTCTTACCCTTTTCCCATCCAGCCTCTGTGCCATTTGGTGCTGTGAGTGCCGAGTATCAATTGTGCCTCATGATGATAAATGTTGATGATAGCTTTAATAGCTGAAGAAAAAACTGTTGCCAGAGAATCTAATAAATGCTACTGGAATGAGATATAGTATTCAAATCGTTTGGTGCCAACTTACTGTAGAGACTTAAAGGCAATGTACCTTTCATAGACATCTTCTAAAAGAGTGTTACCTTTCTGGTAAATCCTTGGTACTTTCATGAAGCCAAGCAGCTGGCTTTGAATATATTCAGAAGATCTCATAGACCCTAGGTATTTAAATCAGCCTTTTCATCTGGCCCACATTTCTAGAGAAATCAAGGAAGTTAAAAAACCTTAAATGGTTGGTCCAGCATCAAGAGGGGAATGATATCATTGGCTTGGCCCCAGATACCAGACTGTAAGTTAACACAACATTGAGATCTACTGCTTTCTTCACTTCTTGATGGCGAAATGTCATCTAGAGAGGATTAAAGTGATGTAATTTACAAAACAGAGAAAAGTAATGCATAAGTATTGTTAAACAATGACATATCAGCATATATTGTTTTCCATAGGAAAAAATATTGTCCTTATTCTCCTGAAGAGATTTCATAGCATCATCTTAAAAAACCTTAACTAAACACTTGCATGTGCTTAAGTGTTTATCTGATTTCTCTCCCCGCCACCCTCACCCTCGCCCCTCCCCCGAAAACCTAATATTAACAGTGTCCTAGAAAAGTTTATAGTGATATTAGAAAGTTAAAAGAAATGATTTATGATTGTAATCAATTCAAATCAAGCAAAATGAAGAAAAAAGAAAGAACTTCCACTTTTGAAGGTTTGGTGACACTCGGAAACCATACTTGAAATACTCCATGATTTCCCATAACATTAAGAGAGTTGCTTTAGTCTCAGCCTCCCACAGAGTCCCTCCCCTCCTCGGTCCTAATTAGCAGTGTCAATGACCCAAGACAGCACACTGGCCCCAAGGACGTTCTGTATGAGGTCAGGGATGCAGCCTCAAGAAATACAATTTCCCAGCTGATGACCGCTGAAATACTTTGGGTCACACACAGTTGAAATATCTTCTGGACTTTGTCAGTGCCCTGAGTCCCTGTTGTTTTAATTTTTCGTATTAACACCGTAATTACACCTAACAAAGAACAGCCAATGCAGCCACCATGGCAAGCATTTTACATATCTTTTAACCTATATGAAATTCACACATATCTAGGTCAGGGCTGATAAAATTCACTTTTCCAAAATAGCTTATGCCTTTGAAAATTAAAACTTATAAAGTGTACCCCACTTATACATAGCATGAAAACTAGACTTGGTATACCAGTTGTTACACCTTCAGCTTTAAACCTACAACTTCAGGGGGGAAAGGCATGACTCCAATGGATAAGAACCTTTAGAATGCTATTTCCAAATGGTTGTGTATGTCGGTACAGTTTTGGTGATGGTGAAGGCTTATAATTCTGTTTTAAAACACAGGTGGCTGGTTTCTCTAGTATCCAGAATGCATGCTTTTCTTGGGATGTAGCTGTAATCGCATGTGCAAAAATATAAAGTACTATTTTGTTACTACAAATAGATCTGAGCTGAATTTTTTTTAAAAAATTACTTCTAGATGAATTTCATGCTTTAATTTGACCCGAAAGTATAGGGTTTTTTGGGGTTTTTTTTGTAAATTTAAGAAGAATTTCAAAGTTTACAACTGAACTCCCCTATAGAAACGTGGTATGACCCATATTTGTCATTTTAAATTTTGTGGGAGCTGCATTTTAAAAAAAGTTAAAAAAAAGACAGGTAGAATTAATTCTGCTGCTGCTGCTAAATCGCTTCAGTTGTGTCTGACTCTGTGTGACCCTGTGGATTGTACCCCACCAGGCTCCTCTGTCTAGGCGAGAACACTGGAGTGAGTTCTCATGCCCTCCTCCAGTGGATCTTCCCAACCCAGGAATCGAACCCATGTCTCTTATGTCTCCTGCATTGGTAGGAGTTCTTTACCTCCTACCTTTACTCCTGTGGGTTCTTTACCACTACCGCCTGCTGGGAAGCCCACTAGAATTAATTCTGGTAATATACTTTCATATACCCATATACTCAAAATATTATTATCTAAATACCTAATAAGTATAAAAGCTATTTGTGTGATATTTACATTTTTAAAAAGTTCTAAGGTTTTGAAGTTCAGTATATATTTTGAACTGGACTTGCCACATTTCAAGTCTCACTCAGTAGCTACATTGGACTAATGGCTACCATATTGGACAGTAAAAACTGTATAACAATGGTGATTATTGTTTTAATTACTACTTTTTATAATAAAGTATCTTTACCATGTTATATTTATAATACATATATTTCTATTATACACATGAATATATATTCTACAAGATGTCATCAGCCCGAAGTTGTAAATTAAGTTTTGGTTTTTTTCATTGCTATAGTGCAATATTTCTTTTTTTCATTAAATCATCCATGATGAAGTACTTTTAGACATTTTTTCTTAATTGCAACCCTTCATGTAATTTTAATACCACACATATACCGTATACTGGTATACCTTTGGAGAACCACAAACCATTGTAATATTTAAGAATGTTTTCCCCACAAGAACTCATTTTTGTCCCCTTCGGGAAGTGATATCGCCCACCTTGAGCATGTGCTTTCCCTCGGTCCTATACCAAGGAAATGAATCAGGCCAACTCTGCTGACTTCAGTTATTATTTGCTCCAGACAAGTAAGAAACTTGATCATCCGCACATTTTTTTCCTATCGTATACAGTCCAGTTTCAAGTTATTTCAAGGAATTTACCCTCTTTCTCTCAAATAGACAATAAGCCTTGGATTTAGGAAGCTTATAGTTTTTTCATTTTGTTTCTGAGAGACAGACATTAAGGAGTGACGTAGGTAAAATTTGCTCTCCTTCAGCCACACAGGAGCTCAGCTTGCATTTCTGGATGCTGATATTAGTAATGGTATTTTCCAAAATGAATATTAATTTGATTAAGAAGCCTCATTACTTTCTGTTATTATCATTAAAATTCAGTTCAGATCTATTTCTCCAGTATTTTGACAGTACCACATCGATGCTACCAAGCCTTCAAATATGATCATTCCTCCTTTCAACTCCCTCCCTTGAACTTGGGGGAACTGCCCATCCTTGTGTGGACCGCTGCTTCACTGAGATAATAGTTATGCTCTCTCTCCATCCCTCCCCCTTCTCCCTCCCATCCCTCCTTCTCTTAACCACACAGCACAATATGCCCTTTTGGAGGATATCAAGTCACTCAGACCTCTTGGCTCTACATCAAGCACTGGAATTAGAGTATTTGTAACTGTGTTCTCTAGCTGGAGATCCGTTGTTTTTTGTTTTTTTTTTTTATATTTCAAGTACACTGAATTTTTATGTGTGATTCAATGCCTCTGGCTTTACACATATAAATTGTCTTAAAGGATGAAATCATATTTGGAATGAGAATTCCAGAATGAAGAATTCAGATTGCTGAATGGAATTAAACTTTAGTGCTACAGAAAGGAAGCTCTATGGTCTTATATTTACAACACTTTAATGGTTTAAAAAAAAAAAAAATTCTGTGGAGGTTGCTGGTACCCACCGAAGGAGTCCTAACTGGAATTAGCAACTTTAGCAAAGAACTCACCCTGGCAAAGCACCAACACAGCCTCCATCTGACAAGGTTCAACAACATTCCTCAAAATGGGAGATCTTCTTAGCCCTGAGGTTTGAATCTGACTGTAACCTACCTAACCCAGAAAATCTGAATTGGAATGCACTCAGACTGTGTAAGGACAATCCTATCTAGACCTGTAATTTGTGTAAATTATTGATGAAAATAATTTACTGTGACTTTATTAGCAGCTGACTTTGAAAGTGGATGCAATTTTTCCTTCATTTGTCGGGGAGGGCTTTGGGAGGGGAAAGGGGAATCTAATCATATCTGTTTTTTTAAGTTTGGCAAACAGAATGTTCATACTGATGTGTTGTGCCTTAAAGACAAGACAGCGTTTGTGTGTTACAATGTAACTTTGGTTAAAATCTCTGTAGATAATGAAAAACAAAAACCTTTGTGATCATTTTTCAGATGACCAAATTTAAAATTCAAGCTATCAGAGCTGAATAATGCCTCAGCAAGAAACTGAGCACTTGTTGCAATAAGAAAATGATAATAATAATAAAGGAAAGCTTGTGTTTTATTTGGGTTCTTAATAATTCCAGTAATTGTATGAGGCAACTATTTATGCATCCAGCCAGAAGCAGAAGGTTTGGGAAAGACTGTGGGACCTTTACTTAGAAAGTGAAATGTATGTTGAAGCCTCGAGTACCCTTTCTACAGTTTTACTGAAGAAAACTAAAAGCCATATTCATGATGACCTATACAATTTGGAGTTTGACTTTTTCATATGTATAAGTTGTGTAGAAGAAGATATTCAGATGAAAATCATAGGCAAATATCACCCAAACTTTCTTAGACTATGCATGAACATGGCTTAAAATTCACATTGGGTGAACAGGGCTAAAAATAAAGATAAGTGCATTTATTCCCAATGCCATTGCAAAAATGAAATGTCATCAGTAGTGGAAGGCAAATTCCCCAGACAGTTTCTAAGGAGAGAAGAGAATCAATGAAAAATTTTCCTAGCCTATCATCATAAAATAAATTTACAAATGAGCCGGATCTTGGCAGCATTACTAAAATTAAACAGTCAAATGGTATCTGGTTCTCTGTCTTAACACATCCATCTAGTTTCTGTCCATTACAGACCTGTATATCTTAGTTTCTGCCTGTACCGTTACTGCACAATGGATTTCATTCATTGCAAGGAGAGCCTGTCATCGTTGTGTTTGCATGTTTTGTTTTGTTTTCTTCTTGGTGTGTAACCCATGTTAGGAACACGATACAGGTTCTCCTGTCATTTTGTGTGACCTGATTTCCCTTGTGGAAATTTAAGACTTCAACATCTAGGAATGTTTTAATGGTGTCTGCACCTGCAGTTCTGTGTTTAAAATGTCACAATGTGGAACCTGCCATCCAGCTACTAACCTGTGCTCCTAACCAGAAGCTGGTCCTTGATAATTCATCATCTGAGGCTTCCGTGGCTCCCAATAGATTTGTGCTTTGTACATTGATCACAACATTCACTGTGGAAGTGTGATTTTGCTTTTCAAGCTATAAACCTGTATTTCTTTATTGTACGCTAAGGCCATGTTTGTATCAGGCAAAAAGAGACCGAAATCAAGTTCTGCAGATATTAACACTGTGGTTTCATCACATATACACCTTAATCTTTAAATTCTGTAGCTTATGGCTACCTCTGCAACCAAGTACTGTTGCAGACAGATTAAGGACAAATGCATAATAATAATAAATTTTACATTTCTATTGACCTTTAGCTTGAAAATGGTAGTTTAAAAAATTAAGAGCTGCATTGATTATCAATACATAATTCTATTTTGTGCACTAAAACCTTAAATGTTTATTACTGTGAACAAATCAAAATTGTCTTTACTATATAGCCAGGTTCTTTAATAGAATTTTGGCATTATATCAAAAGTTTTCACACTTCTTCGTATTGAACAAGCAAGACTTCTTACACTGCTAACCCTGCAGGTTGCGGACTGCATCAGCAGCGCTGTTTCTTACAAACCTCTTCTCTGATAATGATATGTCCAGAAGAGACTGCCAGCCTAAAACCTAAATGCTGGGCTGTTGGACAACTACTCGGCTGACCGCAGGCCAGTGAGCCTACATCACAGTTTGTTCTGCGACTTTGAGCGTGCTCAAACTAGAATGTTTCTCTCCCCCACTTAGGAACTCAAGATCCTCTTCCTTTCTTACCTGAAAAACATAAAATAAACCAACCAACAAACAAAAAACACCCCCTATGGCAGTTTCCACATTCTGTTGACATTTAGAAGATTGTGCCTTATTATAAACCAATTTGAAAAATGTTCTGTCTCAGACATGGGTTTTTGGTTCCTACATGTACAAACTTGGGCTATCACCAAGATAGGTAACCAGCTCGTGTTGCTCCTGAAAAGTAGTAAAACAGGTGGCCTGATATAGTAATGTCATAGACGAGATTAAGGTACTATGCCCTGCAAAGATTTGTAAGTCAAATTCAGAGGCAAAAAGAATATTTTAGTATCATGCAGTTTGCACACAAATAGTAGATATAAGACTCTAAAAATGTTTTTTCTTTAGTCTCTGGTGAACTGATTCAAAATAGTGTCAACAGCATGCTGCAGTATGAAGGTTTTGGGGTTTTTTTTTAATGCACATTTGTTATGACAAGCCTACATTCTCAGTGAATATGGCATTTAGTATTTCTTTTAAAAACAAATAAGCGTCTTGAGCCAAAGTTGCATTTTGACTCCCAACTATGATAGCATATGGAAATCTAACAAAGAAGAGGGTTTCTGTTATGTATTAGTAAAATATAGATTATTGGGGCCTACATAATTTAAAGAAATGTAAATTAATATTAAAAGCTTGTAAAAATATGTACATCTTTACTTTTTCTCAATAAATACCTTTGGAAATGTTTTCATTTTCTTCACCCTCCATGTTGTTGAGTTTCTGTTGTGTGTATTTAGCTCAACTCTAAATAATCTGAAATTTGTATTTAGGTTCCTTGCTGTGTTCTTACCCTCCCTTGTTTATGCCTAAATTTCAGTTTGCAGTTAAAGCAAGCTAAGATGCAAACAGTAAAACGCCACTAATTAAGACTCATGTTCTAAAAGATGTGAGCAGTTTTTACATACACAGAGTTGTGCGTGTGTGCTCAGTCGCTAAATCATGCCTGACTTTTTGTGACGCGTGGACAGTAACCCGCAGTCTCCTCTGCCCATGAGATTTTCCAGGCAAGAATACTGGAGTGGGTTGCCATTTCCTTCCCCAGGGACTCTTCCCAACCCAGGGATCAAACACACATCTCCTACATTGGCAGGCAGATTCTTTACCACTGAGCCATCTGGGAAGCCCCATATTCATGCTTCAGTCGTGTCTGACTCTGCGACCCTATGGCTGCAGCCTGTTAGGCTCCTCTGGCCATGGGATTCTCCAGGCAAGAATCCTGGAGCGGGTTGCCATTCCCTCCTCCAGGGCATCTTCCTGACCCTGGGATAGAACCAGCATCTCCTATGTCTAACCTGCATTGGCAGGTGGGTTCCTTACCACTAGCTGCCACATGGGAAGCCCCAAGCTCTGTATAGGTGGTCACATTAAAGTGCATAATGTAATCACACTTCATTGGTGATTAAAATAATATCATTTAGAATATTTAAAGCAAGTTCCCTTTAGATGAATATGGCATATGAATTATAAGTATCTTCAGAGAGTGATAAAGGAGCATTTTTCCCCTGAAACAGATATAACAGCTCTTTTATTATCTTGTGTATAGTATTGACTTATTTGCAAATCTGTTATTCAAATGCAAACCAAAGGGAAATTTGAGACCAATTTCATTCACAACTTTTAAAAACATCGACCTCCAAATTGCTGAGTAAGTCCTCATCTCTAAAATTGCATCTGCTCATCCAACACTTCTGTCATGTCCCTGCTTTACTGTTAAATAATACTTAGTCCTTACATTTACAATTATCCAACATGACATATATTTTATATATATTTTATTTAAATTTGTATTGGATGATTCACCCATCAGAATGTATATTCTATGAAGGTAGGAATTTGTTTTGTCCTGTTCATTGCTATATGTCCAGTATCTAAGAATGTGTCTTTCATATAGTAGTTATTCAAAAAACCTTTGTTGAATGCATGCATAAACCATAGGAAAATATGACCATTGTCAGAAATTAAAAGAAATTTACAATGGTAGAGCTAGATTTAAAGAAGAAAAAGAAAACACAGTTAAGAGCCTGATGCTGGGCAACACTGAGGACAGAAGGAGAAGGGGACAACAGAGGATGAGATGATTGGATGACATCGTGAACTCAATGGACGTGAGTCTGACCAAACTCCAGGAGATAGTGAAGGACAGGGAAGCCTGGCATGCTGTTTTCCATGGGGTTACAAAGAGTCAGACATGACTTAGCAACTGAACAACAAAGTTTGAATGGGACCAATGTGAATTTTTACAACTTAACTGGATTGTTTACTGACCTAATATTGATAATTCATGAAAATAAAGAACAAGGATGGCCATAAGCAAAGGTATATTTGGAAAAAAAGTTATACATGAGCTGAAAAGTTATACATGAGGAAAAAGTAAGTCCATAGTGAATCAATAATTGTTTCTTCTCCTTTTACTCTTTTATTTAAAAAAATGAAACATCAATAGGTTTAGTTGATTTAAATTACTTAAAGCCACAAAATATTACATAAAAATCAGATCTATTTGCAAACTATAGTTCATGATTCTGAATCCTAGAAACAAAAAGGAAAGTGCATGATTTCCCTCAGGTAGCAAAAGATAGCCGTTGTTTAACATCTGCATGGTTGTTTTTTTTTTTTTTAATCAATTATTGGAGGTAGTGATCCCATATAGTCTCATTCAATGGTCACTTCTCAAACCCCTCTCAAATCTGACTCAGCCAAGGTCAATCCTGAGGATGAACTGTGACCGAGAAAGATGCTTGCACAGAGCATGAATGGTTCCAAGCTCTGACTTTAAATGCCTGACCCTCATTCAGAGGACCTTCCAGGATTGTATTAGCAGAGTTTGAAAAATGCGAAGACAGAATATGCTAATGAACCTGTGACAAACCAGATATATACAAGCCAGAAAATCATTTTCCTTCCACATGAAATACTTTTTGATTGGGGCTTGTATGGACACTGTCTCTGCAGCTAAAGGGCACTGTATTCTACTTTGTCATCATAAAGTCTTAGGTTTTTGTGCCCAGTGCCTACAGTGATGATGTCAATCTAGTTCTCTCTGGAGCCTTCTGGGAAATGCACTGAACTGAATGAGAGCGTGTGTTGGAGAAGATGGCAGAGCCACCAAGTCAGTCTCCACAGAACCACAGCTGGTAGGGCTCACCATGAACTCATCACGCTCTGACCCTCCGTTCAGTGGAAGAGACTGTGAAACAGTGTGTGAAAGGCATGAGGATGGGTAAGCACCTGGTACATGACCAACAACTTGCACCCTCATCTGACCATCCCACAAAGGGAGGATTCCTGGACAAAATGATTCTCAAGCTGGAACTCCGTGGGCAAAATGGAGAAGGCCAGGGAAAGGGGAATAGGAAGCATCCAGACAAAGTGGAAAATATATATGAGAGGATAGGTAAGAGAGACAAAAGCAGAATGATGAAGTCAGAGGACTGCAAGTAATTCTTATTTCTGGAGCATGGAGTAAAGATAGGAAATGGTAAGAAATGAAACTGGAAAATAAACAAGGGTCAGATGATGAGGTTTTGATAAGTTTTTATTTTATCCTGAGATCAGTTAGGTATTCAGTGAAAGTTTTATATACAGAGGATTTATGTGTCAGGATTTGCTCCTGATAACACTTTCTCTGGCCACTCTTTAGAGATAAGGGATCTAAAAGGATCCTGGAGAGTTATTGATGGATTGCTGAATTAGGTTACGAGATTAACATGCTAAGAAGAATAAAGATTTTGTAATTGTTGGTGCTTCTCAGGTAAATCCAGCCTGCCATTTCCAATTTGGGAAGTTTGGTAGAGGCAGAGCAGTTCACAGAAAATCAGAAACACAAAAGAAGGAAAAGCTTCTGGTAGCTGCTTTTATAGGAGAAGGCAATGGCATCCCACTCCAGTACTCTTGCCTGGAAAATCCCATGGACAGAGGAGCCTGGTAGGCTGCAGTCCATGGGGTCGCTAAGAGTCAGACACGACTGACTGACTTCACGTTCACTTTTCACTTTCATGTATTGGAGAAGGAAATGGTAACCCACTCCAGTGTTCTTGCCTGGAGAATCTCAGGGATGGGGGAGCCTGGTGGGCTGCCATCTATGGGGTCACACAGAGTCGGACATGACTGAAGTGACTTAGCAGCCGCAGCAGCAGCTGTTTTTATTGCTGTTGGTGGCAGTTGTTATTGAAGGAGGGTACTGAGTCTAGTGTTTGAAGGTGTTCATTTGGAAGAATTGTTCAGTGGGAAGCTAAATTTGTAGCAACTCCCTGGGTGTTCATTAAACACCTTTCTGCATCATAACTGAGATACTATGAAAACAGCCCAAAAATCTAAATAAATTCATCAGATCATACCAGTTAGTCGTTTAAGAAGCATTTAGCATTTGTGAATCCTTGAGACAATATGAGTGAAAGCTGGGAAAGATGGCTATAAGGTAAAAAGTGTAGGCAGCATGCTGCTGCTAAGTCACCTCAGTCATGTTCAACTCTGTGCAACCCCATAGATGGCAGCCCACCAGGCTCCCCCGTCTCTGAGATTCTCCAGGCAAGAACACTGGAGTGGGTTGCCATTGCCTTCTCCAATGCATGAAAGTGAAAAGTGAAAGTGAAGTCGCTCAGTCATGTCTGACTCTTAGCAACCCCATGGACTGCAGCCCACCAGGCTCCTCCATCCATGAGATTTTCCAGGCAAGAGTACTGGAGTGGGTTGCCATTGCCTTCTCCTAGGCAGTATGCACACTGGAAAAAACATGCTGCTCCAAATATCTTCAGTTCAGTTCAGTTCAGTCACTCAGTCCTGTCTGACTCTTTGTGACCCCATGGACTGCAGCACGCTAGGCTTCCTTATCCATCACCAACTCCTGGAGTTTACTCAAACTCATGTCCATTGAATCGGTGATGCTATCCAACCATCTCATCCTCTGTCGTCCCCTTCTCCTCCCGTCTTCAATCTTTCCTAGCATCAGGGTCTTTTCCAATGAGCCAATTCTTTACATCAGGTGGCCAAAGTATTGGAGTTTCAGCTTCAGTATCAGTCCTTCCAATGAATATTCAGGACTGACATCTTTTAGGATGGACTGGTTGGATCTCCTTGCTATCCAAGGGACTCTCAAGAGTCTTCTCCAACACCACAGTTCAAAAGCATCAATTCCTTGGGGCTCAGCTTTCTTTATAGTCCAACTCTCACATAGCTCAGATAGTAAAGGGTCTGCCTACAATCACGGAGACCCAGGTTCAATCCCTGGGTCGGGCAGATCTCCTGGAGAAGGAAATGGTGACCCACTCCAGTATTCTTGCCTGGAAAATCCCATGGATGGAGGAGCCTCGTAGGTTATAAGTCCATGGGGTTGCAAAGAGTCGGACACGACTGAACGACTTCACTGCACTTCACTCACATCCATACGGAAAAACCATAGCCTTGACTAGACGGACCTTTGTTGGCAAAGTAATGTCTCTGCTTTTAAATATGCTGTCTAGGTTGGTCATACTTTTCTTCCAAGGAGCAAGTTTCTTTTCATTTCATGGCTGCAGTCACTGTCTGCAGTGATTTTGGAGCCCTCCCCCAAAAAATCTCTGTCATTTTTTCCATTGTTTCCCCATCTATTTGCCATAAAGTGATGGGACCAGATGCCATGATCTTAGTTTTCTGAATGTTGAGTTTTAAGCCAACTTTTTCACTCTCCTCTTTCACTTTCATCAAGAGGCTCTTTAGTTCTTCTTCACTTTCTGCCATAAAGGGTGATGTCATCTGCATATCTGAGGTTATTGATATTTCTCCCGGCAATCTTGATTCCAGCTTGTGCTTCATCCAGCCCAGCGTTTCTCATGATGTACTCTGTATATAAGTAAAATAAGCAGGGTGACAATATACAGCCTTGACGTATTCCTTTCCCTATTTAGATCAAGTCTGTTGTTCCATGTCCTGCCTTACCCCAATTTCCAGTAAAGATAAACCCAGGATTTACAACCCCAGAGAAATCCAAGTGCCTCTGTGAGCCTTTCATCAGTGACTTTCGTACAAGTCATCTCCAGTTTATGTTAGATTGGAAACAGCATAACGTTTCAAATTATTTGCCAAACAAAGAAAAACTCTGTAGCAAAATGACAGATGACTCAATCAATTATTCTTAGATAGATTCATGTTTTCCCCAAAAACATGGCTTTCATTAAGAGACATTTTGGTTGAATAAGCTATTCATGAGAGTAGGCAGTAATAGCATGTATGTGAACAGAAATTAAAATTAATGCCAAACACACACCTGTAAAACCATCCTATTTGGCTCATGAAATTACTTTTACATCAGTTATAAGAACAGCAGGGGGTGGAGGTAGGGGAGACACTAAAAAGGGCTCTGAAAAATGAATGGTCTAACACATCATTTTTTAAAATTGCATTTAGTATTTTACAAATGACAAGTACATTCTCCAAATTTTGAGGACCCACTGCTTTTCTAGAGGAAATCTACTACCACCTATTATTATTGCTCCTTTTGGCAATAGGCATTGTTACCAGGCTTGGCTCAATAATTGTTTTTTAAGAATAGAAAAGGGAACATTTTCCTTCCGTCTATGCAGACAGAGCATGGATATTCATTCATGCTCTTCCTCCTCTCTCTGTGAAGCCTTTATTGATGTTACAGTTTTGCTTATTCCAACCTCAGCAGCTAGTTGGAGACAGTGGGAACCACTGAGGCTAAGTGAGTGATGGGAACATGCAGGAGGCCATCTTGCTTTGCTTTAACTGGTAGCTTTGGAGTCCACTCTAAAAGAAGGGAGTATGCCAGAGAAGGAAGAGGAAGGAAACAAACATTTGGAGACACATAATGTGTCAGGAGCTTATCCTATGTGACCCCATTTAATGATCATATCCCTGAGAGTTGGTATTATTAGTCCTATTCTGTAGTTTAAGTGACTTCCAGACGTCACATGACTGGTGGGTGGCACAAGTAGAACTGGAACGTAGATCTATCAGGTGAACCATCTATAGTGCAGAATTAAGTTCCTTGCGCTGTATCTCACTTTCATTTACTTTTTGTTCCTTAAGCTTATCAAGAGAGTGTGCACAAATACACAACTGGAAATGGTGATTCCTGGAGCAAACATTCCAAAGCATAGCCTCCAATCAATGTCTGAGAGAATAAAGGAGGTTAGAATTGGTCAAAGTGTATTAAGTGGTTTGGGACTCCTGATTTTCTGGGCTTGCTCTTCCTAGTTACACAGTGACCGAGAGACATGGGATCAGCAGAAATGTAAAAGGGAAGAAATTGTTTGTTTAAAAGAAAGGGACCTAAAATATCTTAGAATAGTTTTAAATTGTCACTTCAAATATTTCCCCCCTCTAAAGTGCCCTGGATCAATCCTGTAACCTCACTATATGTTACCCTGTAAATGGGCCATACACACTGAGAACACAGATATGTAGGCTTAGAAGGTCAGAGTTCCATCTGCCTTTCTCATCCTCCCTACCCTAAACCCCATGGCCACATCACCTTATCATCTGTGAAATGCAGTTTGGAACAAACTTGGTCAACAAAATGCCAAATCCTGTGACCACGTTTTATTTATACTTTTTATTTCTTTGGGAAACTGTTTGGACTGTCACCCTGACTCATGACTGTCCCACCAAGAGGCATGCAGTGTATTCAATAAAAAGGGCACTGCCAAGTTCAGCCAAGTCCCCAGCATTCTGTGTCATCAGAGCTAGTGTGGTAGTTAGGACTATACAGGATTTCTCTTCTTTCCTCTTCCCCATGTAATCCAAAGCACCCATACTGGTAACCACACTGAGAGCTTATTTACTTTGTTTTCAGATCAACCAGATTTTTGTTTTTAACAACTGAATGAGAAACCCTAAAATTTCTATTCCAGCAACTGACAGAACCTTAGTGCTAGGGAACACATCATGGTAATGAAACAACTCGTGACCCTGAACAGTTGTGAGGTTGTTGTCTGTTCATCTTTTTACAGGGCAGTAATCTAACCCTGTAGGTACTTATTTCTTAACATTATATCTAGGAGTAAGTCACCTTCCAAGCCTGAAATTCCCTTTAACTAATGACCAAATTGTACATAATTAATTAGTGCATTTTTAATGTTTTTTTTTAATGGTCCAGCAGAGTTTCCTTCTAAACACTTAGTTTGAATCATATTTATTATCTACAAAATATGAGACATTTGCCAACTCTGATCATAAAGTGCTCTTTCTTGAGACTCTCTGTGTTCTCAAGAGAATAAGAAGAGAAATATATTTAAAATAACCAATCCCATCCCAAGAAAACTTTGCAGTTGTTTTCTCTCCTTGGGATATTTTTTAATTTAACCAAGGTGAAACAAAACAAATAAAAATAAAGCAGTATGGAGTAGTGGAAGCAAGTGGAATTAAAGTACCTTTCCATTCAAAACAATGTCTAAAGTAATGTTTAAATTCATCAGACTTTCACTGCCTAATAATATGACATGTTTACAATGTTTAAGGAAATCAGGTGTTTTCATGCTAAATGAAAATAAAATTTATGTACTGTTATTACCATATTCTTTGCCTGGTGTTTCTCACTCTATTCATCATTAAAAGCTGCTCAATAAATACTGTGCAAACTGCATGTGGGGATGTTATGCAGTAATAACTCAATCAGCTATAAATAACCACCACTCAGAGCCTTGGGAAGAGTCAAGGGCCTAAGAGGGAATGGTTGAAGAATTGCTAAATTGTGAAAAAGAGAGTTATTGGTCTATTTTCTCTTCATATTTGACATACTAGAAGTAAATTTGGACACTAGTGCTCTAGCCTGAGATGAGGTCTTTATTCATCACGTGAGCTGAAGCAGGCACTAGGTTAAATGGTGTGATTTTGGAGACTAAGTTTCCTCTACCCATCTATATCAGAAAAGCTGATGGAGAAAGACTTACCTGTCTACCCCATGTATTAGTTAACCTTTGCTCTGTAACAAATTACCCCAAAATTTAGTTGCTCAAAACATCAAACATTCATCATCTCACGCTGTATCTGATGGTCAGTAATCAATGAGTAGCTTCTGCCTCAGGGTTTCTCACCAGATTGCAGTCAGGTAATCTGCCTTTCAGCCAGGACTACAGTCATCTCCTAGCTCAACTGGCCAGAGACTCTTCTTTTAAGCTCATTTAAATCATGGTTGTCAATGGTCAGTTCTTGCATGGTTCTTGGCTGCAGGCTTCAGTTCCTTGCCACGTAGACTTCACCATAACATTAGTCACAGAACGGCAGCTTGTTTGCCTCATGATGAGAGATTCCCCAGGGAAAAGTGAGCTAGCAAGAGAGTGCCCTAAATAGAAGCTGCAGTATTTTATTCTGCATCTCATAAGCGGCATACTTTTGCCATGTGCTATTAGTCATGCAGCTCAACCATGAGACAAGGGGGCGAGAACTACACAGGGTGTCAGTATCAAGAAGTGAGGGTTATTGGGGGCCACCTTGGAGCCTGGCTTCCTCAGTCTTAGATGAAGCTGGCATTGATCCAAAGCACAGATTTAAAAAGTGAAACAAATCAGGATAGTCTATTTGAAAGAGCACAACTGAAAGTAATACATACCTGGATCCAAATTCTAGAGTGCTGTGCTACCTGCTGGCAATTACTTGCCTCCTTGAGTCTACATTTTCCCATCTCTAACCCTTAAACAACTCATCTCACTTGGTTATTTTTAAAATTAAATGAGATAATACCTAAAGAAATTTCTTTTTGTGAAATGAATAATTTGAACAGGCTAGATTATAACTAGTCAAGGAAAATCAGGAGATCACCTCTTCAGTGTACCACACCATGTGTTTACAGATGTTTTGATGTTGACTCAAGCTTGGAATCTGCTTGAAATTATATGATTTATCATTTGTTCCCGTCTTCTCTTTGTTATTAGAATTCCTTTCTTCATAGATATATATTGTGTGATTGAAACAGAGTTGGATCCTCTGGTCCTTCCCCACATGTCCTTCAGCTGCCTTTTGTCTATAGAACACCTTTCAGTTCAGTTCAGTTGCTCAGTTGTGACTGACTCTTTGCGACCCCATGAACTGCAGCACACCAGGCTTCCCTGTCCATCACCAACTCCCGGAGTCCACCCAAACCCATGTCCATTGAATCGGTGATGCCATCCAACCATCTCATCCTCTGTCGTCCCCTTCTCCTCCTGCCCTCAATCTTTCCCAGCATCAGGGTCTTTTCAAATGAGTCAGCTCTTCACATCAGGTGGCCAAAGTATTGGAGTTTCAGCTTCAACATTAGTCCTTCCAATGAACACCCAGGACTGATCTCCTTCAGAATGGACTGGTTGGATCTCCTTGCAGTCCAAGGGACTCTCAAGAGTCTTCTCCAACACCACAGTTCAAAAGTATCAATTCTTTGGCACTCAGCTTTATTTATAGTCCAAATCTCACATCCATACATGACCACTATAAAAACCATAGCCTTGACTAGACGGACCTTTGTTGGCAAAGTAATGTCTCTGCTTTTTAATATGCTGTCTAGGTTGGTCATAACTTTCCTTCCAAGGAATAAGCATCTTTTAATTTCATGGCTGCAATCACCATCTGCAGTGATTTTGGAGCCCCCAAAAATAAAGTCAGCCACTGTTTCCACTGTTTCCCCATCTATTTGCCATAAAGTGATGGGATTGGATGCCATGATCTTAGTTTTCTGAATGTTGAGCTTTAAGCCAACTTTTTCACTCTCTTCTTTCATTTTCATCAAGAGGCTCCTTAGTTCTTCACTTTCTGCTATAAGAGTCGTGTCATCTGCATATCGGAGGGCAGGAATCCCTTAGAAGAAATGGAGTAACCATCATAGTCAAAAAAAGAGTCCAAAATGCAGTACTTGGATGCAATCCCAAAAATGACAGAATGATCTCTGTTCGTTTCTAAAGCAAACCATTCAATATCACGGTAATCCAAGTCTATGGCCTGACCAGTAACACTGAAGAAGCTGAAGTTTAACAGTTCAATGAAGACCTTCAAGACCTTTTAGAACTAACACCCAAAAAAGATGTCCTTTTCATTATAGGGGACTGCAATGCAAAAGTAGGAAGTCAAGAAACACCTGGAGTAACAGGCAAATTTGGCCTTGGAGTACAGAATGAAGCAGGGCAAAGGCTAATAGAGTTCTGCCAAGAGAACACACTGGTCATAGCAAACACCTTCTTCCAACAGCACAAGAGAAGACTCTACACATAGACATCACCAGATGGTCAACACCAAAATCAGATTGATTATATTCTTTGCAGCCAAAGATGGAGAAGCTCTATACAGTCAGCAAAAATAAGACCAGGAACTGACTGTGGCTCAGATCATGCACTCCTTATTGCCAAATTCAGACTTAAATTCAGACTTCATACTTAAAGAAAGTATGGAAAACCACTAGACCATTCAGGTATGACCTAAATCAAATCCCTTATGACTATACAGTGGAAGTGAGAAATAGATTTAAGGAACTAGATCTGATAGAGTGCCTGATGAACTATGGACGGAGGTTTGTGACATTGTACAGGAGACAGAAATCAAGACCATCCCCAAGAAAAAAAAGAAATAGAACACCTTTAGCCTCCAGAGAAGTGAGAAAACACGGAAGCAAAGAAAAGCAGTCAGACAGGATGAATTAACAATAGTTTAGTCATTAGGCAAACTCACGGACGTTTAATTCCCCTTCTAGGGCTGTAGATGATATTCTGAGCCATATCCTATGAGCTGTTTTGTGGATTCTGAAACCACTCCCACCAGGTGGAAGAAGTTAACTACCTGATGACCAGACTGTTGGCATGACATGCTGCTGCTGCTGCTAAGTCACTTCAGTCGTGTCCGACTCTATGTGACCCCACAGACGGCAGCCCACCAGGCTCCCCCGTCCCTGGGATTCTCCAGACAAGAACACTGGAGTGGGTTGCCATTTCCTTCTCCATGTATGAAAGTGAAAATTGAAAGTGACGTCGCTCAGTTGTGTCCGACTCTTAGTGACCCCATGGACTGCATGCAGCCCACCAGGCTCCTCCATCCATGGGATTTTCCAGGCAAGAGTACTGGAGTGGGGTGCCATTGCCTTCTCCTGGCATGATGTAAGCTGCCACAATTCTAAGAATTGGCCTCAAAGAAATAGGACCAAACTGCGTCTGGAACTGAAGACTGTCCTTGAAACAATGAAGATGAGACTGATCAGACCACCGCATGACAATTTCAAGATGACTATCAGAGTTGATGGTGCTGTTTCTGCATGTAACCCTCTTCCTCTTCTTATTAAAAAAAGAAAAAAGAAAAAAAACAACTCTTTTCCACTGACTGTCAGTTTCAGGGATTGGCCTTGAATGAGAGTCTGCCCTTCCAGACGTGAGTCTGACCTTCCTATCTGACCTTCCTATTCAGAGGTTGCCAACCTGTGAAATAAAGCAAACTTTCCTTTCCACCAACTTTGCCTCTTTATTGGCTTTAGAAGTGTGAGCAACCAGATCCCCCTTTTGGTAATATAGTGACTACAAAGAAAGAAGCTGAGAGTAGTAGCTTGAAGCATCCAGTGACAATCATTGAGATGTTTTGTGCTTAGTCACTCAGTCATGTATGACTCTTTGTGACCCCATGGACTGTTGCCCGCCAGTCCATGGGGATTCTCCAGGCAAGAATACTGGAGTGGGTTGCCATCCTCTCTTCTACGAGATCTTCTCAACCCAGGGATCAAACCCAGGTTTCCTGCATTGCAGGCAATTCTTTTACCATCTGAGCCACCAGGGAAGCCCAAAGAGATGTTTTAGTGGTTTAGAATTGGCAAAGAACTCTGCTTTCTGGAATTTGATTTTAATGAAAATATGAACTCTAAATTTAAATAGTCCAATAAAATTGATATAAAGATGATATTTAGAAGTTGTTTGGGACTGATAGGAAAAAATTTTAAATATGCCCACAAAGACCAAATTGTGATGATGGAAAAAGCACAAGATTAAGAATCAAGAAACTTATTTCCTGATCATACTTTTAGGGTTTGTTGTTTTTTTTTTTTACACTTAATTGACATACAATTGACATATAATATATTCATTTCAGGTGTACAACATAATAAACTGCTATTTGTATATATTTTAAGATGGTCATAGTAACTCTAGTTAACATCCATCACCTCACAGTTACAAACTTTTTTTGTGATGAGAACTTCTAAGATCTACTCTTTTAGAAACCTTCAAATATACAATACAGTATTTACTACAGTCACCATGTTGTATATTACATCCCCAAGACTTACTTATTTTATAACTGGAAGTTTGTACCTTTGACCACCTTCATTCCTCTTGCTCATCACCCCATCCACCTCTAACAACCACTCATCTGTTCTCTAGATTGGTAACTTTGGTGGAGGGACTTGTTATCTTTGTTTTTAGATTCCATGTATAAATGAGATCATACAGTATTTGTCTTTCTCTGTTAGACTTATTTTACACAGCACAAAAATTCTTTTCTTTGCCCACTGTTTTTCAGGAACACTTACAAAGTAAAATAAGGGGATTGGAAATCACTGTTTACAATATTTTTTCCTATTGGGGGATTCTAAGCATTTATAGAAGCATTTATATCCCAAAGAAAGGCAATGCCAAAGAATGCTCAAACTACCACACACCTGCACTCATCTCACATGCTAGTAAAGTAATGCTCAAAATTCTCCAAACCAGGCTTCAGCAATACATGAACCGTGAACTTCCAGATGTTCAAGCTGGTTTTAGAAAAGGTAGAGGAACCAGAGATCAAATTGCCAACATCCACTGGATCATCGAAAAAGTAAGAGAGTTCCAGAAAAACATCTATTTCTGCTTTATTGACTATGCCAAAGCCTTTGACGATGTGGATCACAAGAAACTGTGGAAAATTCTGTAAGAGATGGGAATACCAGACCACCTGACCTGCCTCTTGAAAAACCTATATGCAGGTCAGGAAGCAACAGTTAGAACTGGACATGGAACAACAAACTGGTTCCAAATAGGAAAAGGAGTACATCAAAGCTGTATATTGTCACCCCGCTTATTTAACTTCTATGCAGAGTACATCATGAGAAACGCTGGACTGGAAGAAACACAAGCTGGAATCAAGATTGCTGGGAGAAATATCAGTAACCTCAGGTATGCAGATGACACCACCCTTATGGCAGAAAGTGAAGAGGAACTGAAAAGCCTCTTGATGAAAGTGAAAGAGGAGAGTGAAAAAGTTGGCTTAAAGCTCAACATTCAGAAAACGAAGATCATGGCATCTGGCACCACCACTTCATGGGAAATAGATGGGGAAACAGTGGAAACAGTAGCTGACTTTATTTTTGGGGGCTCCAAAATCATGGCAGATGGTGATTGCAGCCATGAAATTAAAAGATGCTTACTCCTTGGAAGAAAAGTTATGACCAACCTAGATAGCATATTCAAAAGCAGAGACATTACTTTGCCAACAAAGGTCCGTCTAGTCAAGGGTATGGTTTTTCCTATGGTCATGTATGGATGTGAGAGTTGGACTGTGAAGAAAGATGAGCACCGAAGAATTGATGTTTTTGAACTGTGTGTTGGAGAAGACTCTTGAGAGTCCCTTGGACTGCAAGGAGATCCAACCAGTCCATTCTAAAGGAGATCAGTTCTGGGTGTTCCTTGGAAGGACTGATGCTAAAGCTGAAACTCCAGTACTTTGTCCACCTCATGTGAAGAGATGACTCATTGGAAAAGATCCTGATGGTGGGAGGGATTGGGGGCAGGAATAGAAGGGGACGACAGAGGATGAGATGGCTGGGTGGCATCACCGACTCGATGGACATGAGTTTGAGTGAACTCCGGGAGTTGGTGATGGGCAGGGAGGCCTGGCGTGCTATGATTCATGGGGTCGCAAAGAGTAGGACATGAGTGAGCAACTGAACTGAAGCATTTATAGTCAACTGAAGCTTGGAAGTGAACATAATAAAAGGAGTATGTGACTTCTGTTTACATTTAGGAAATTTTTGGCACCTGGCATTAAAAACTTACTGATTCATTTATTCAACAAAAACTTATTAAGCAGCTATTATGTGTCAAGCCCTCTATTAGGCACTGGACCAAAACAGCAAAGGAAGGAGGCTTGGTCCCCAAGATCTGTTTGGAGTTTGGAGAGGGCTAAAGTTAGAACCATAGACAACTACAATGCCTGAGCTAAGTGCTTTAATGAGAGCTGTATGGGATGGTATTTGGAATTGAATACTATTTCCAATTTAAAAATTTTTGAAGTGGAACCACTTTTCATCCGTGTTAAAATTAAAATGGCTTCCAAATCTTACATCACAATATAAACAGTATAATGGATTCCCAAAAATGCAGGCCTTCTGTTGATCTGCTGCAAAGACAGCATATGTGCTCAGACATCTGTTTAGACGTCCACTTAGCAAGCATTCTGTCAGCCTGGCGGGACCAGGACCACAGCTGAAGCACATATAGCCCCAGACATCAGCTGTAAGGGAACCAAATGGTGCCTTCCCCAAAATTACCTTAGAATTCAAAGTATCCAAACAGCTTGACAGGCACAACCAATGATTCACAAAGAAAAACCCACAACATAGAGACATATGTAGCCCCTGAGTTCAGTAAGGAACATTCTGAATTTCAACTGTCTCACTCTAGTCCTGAGTTGGGAATATTCTCCACTGAGTGGAACAACATATAACACCATGAATATAACCCAAAAGAAAAGATAAATTAGATACCAGCCAAATAATGGTAGATTAACTAATTGTTGAGAGATTCCACAAATCTAAAACACTTGATAATATTGGAAATCTCTGATTGCCTGATAGTCTGCTATTTTTATGCAAAGTTTCAAAACTGAAGATGCTTTATATTTATTTTAGATTTTCAGGGTAGTAATGCAGCAGAACGGACTATTAGGTTGTCACTGCATTGGTCTCATATCTATTGAGAATAATTAAAGAAGAACAAAATTTCCCCCCTGGTCCCAAGAAATCCTGAAAGTTCTGAAACTTTGCTAATCACTAAAGACTAGAAACTGTTTTAAACCTGTTCAATTTCTTTTAAATTTTTATCATTTTGGCCATATTGTGCATCATATGGGATCTTAGTGCCTTGACCAGGGATTGAACTTGCATCCTTTGCCCTGGAAGCCAACAGTCTTAACCTCTGGACTGCCAGAGAAATCCTCTTAAACCTTTTTAACCAGTAAATTTCAGTTAAAGGGCCATGAGGAGGGCATGGCAACTCACTCCAGTATTCTTGCCTGGGGAATACCAAGGACAAAGTAGCATGGCAGGTTACAGTCCACAGGGTCGCATAGAGTTAGACACAACTGAAGTGACTTAGCACACATGCACACACGATGAGACAAACCAACACCAGAGCTGATTTTAAACTTACTTAACCAGTCATTACTTTTCACTTTCACAAATTGGAGAAGGAAATGGCAACCCACTCCAGTGTTCTTGCCTGGAGAATCCCAGGGACAGGGGAGCCTGGTGGGCTGCCGTCTCTGGGGTCGCACAGAGTCGGAGATGACTGAAGTGATTTAGCAGCAGCAGCAGCAACCAGTCATTGAGGACTTGCTTCAAAGAAGCAATTCTGAAAACCAACCAATCAATGACAGCCTTACATTTTCAAAGTTAGCCATTGGACAGCACACATACTCTAGTGAACAGGATCCTAGGGCTGAAATCAATCCACTCTTACCCAGTCACCAACACAAAACCCTGCTTCCAAGACTGTGGTAACTAACACCACTCAAAACAAGTTCTTCCCCAAATCCTTTGTAAGTCCTTCCTTTGCTCAGTATAACTAGCTGAGTTCTCCCTTACTTAAGCAATAAATTCAACTTTATATTTTCGAGGATCCAATGTGTTGATCTTCCTTTTTCTACACTATATACACATTATTTTAAGTCATATAATGGCTCTAATCCTATTTATCACTTTGTGCAACCTTGCTTTTCTACATAATGACGCTTGATGTTAAAATAATTTATTTAGGAAACATTCTTCATTAAGTATAGATTCACCCTTTTATGTAAAATCTGTCTTTTACAAGTTTATCTTTACTTACAAAAACCTCATTTAATCTGTCCAACATGCAGCTTAGATTCCCTATCTTTGTTTATGTCATAATTGTCCACTGACTTCTCCAAACTCCAAGCCTTGGACTTAGTAATGACCCTTCTTTCTCTTTGCCCTTTCCAGGTTTAGCAATATTATTTCTGAAATGTTCTTTAAATCCCTTCTCACCTCAGTCCTCTGGCCCAAGCCCTAATTAAAGATTTCAATTCCTTTCTGCCTGGATGATTAGCAATAAATTACTACCCAAAACTGTCCCCCCACCCCCAACTTCTAATCAGGCTTCTCTGGTGGCTCAGATGGTAAAGAATTTGCCTGCAATGCAGGAGAACTGGGTTTGATACCTGAGTCTGGAAGATCCCCTGAAGAGGGAAATGGCAACCCACTCTAGTATTATTGCCTGGAGAATTTCATGGGCAGAAGAGCCTGGCCTGCTACAATCCTTGGGGTCACAAAGAGCGGGACAAGACTAAACAACTAGCACTTCAGCTTCTAGTACATCCCCTGTAAGCCAGCTCACTGTGGTAGTAAAGAACAAAACTAAGTTTGTCTCTGCTCTTTGAAAGTCTTCTGGGAAGACCTTATCTCTTAAGGGACTAAATGGAGACTCCTAAGACACTGCATATTGTCAGTCTGCTTATTTAACTTCTATGCAGAGTACATCATGAGAAACTCTGGGCTGAAAGAAGCACAAGCTGGAACCAAGATTGCCGGGAGAAATATTAATAACCTCAGATATGCAGATGATACCACCCTTCTGGCAGAAAGTGAAGAGGAACTGAAAAGCCTCTTGATGAAAGTGAAAGAGGAGAGTGAAAAAGTTGGCTTAAAGCTCAACATTCAGAAAATGAAGATCATGGCATCCAGTCTCATCACTTCATGGGAAATAGATGGGAAACTGGAAACAGTGTCAGACTTTATTTTTTTGGGCTCCAAAATCACAGCAGATGGTGATTGCAGCCATGAAATTAAAAGACACTTATTCCTTGGAAGGAAAGTTATGACCAACCTAGATAGCATATTGAAAAGCAGAGACATTACTTTGCCAACAAAGGTTCGTCTAGTCAAGGCTATGGTTTTTCCTGTGGTCATGTATGGATGTGAGAGTTGGACTGTGAAGAAAGCTGAGCACCGAAGAATTGATGGTTTTGAACTGTGGTGTTGGAGAAGACTCTTGAGAGTCCCTTGGACTGCAAGGAGATCCAACCAGTCCATTCTGAAGGAGATCAGTCCTGGGTGTTCCTTGGAAGGACTGATGCTAAAGCCGAAACTCCAATACTTTGTCCACCTCATGTGAAGAGTTGACTCATTGGAAAAGACCCTGATGCTGGGAGGGATTGGGGGCAGGAATAGAAGGGGACAACAGAGAATGAGATGGCTGGATGGCATCACTGACTCGATGGACATGAGTTTGGGTAGACTCCGGGAGTTAGTGATGGACAGGGAGGCCTGGCGTGCTGCAATTCATGGGGTCGCAAAGAGTCGGACACGACTGAGCGACTGAACTGAAGACACTATGTCAACAACATTACCAAATTCACCCTCCTCTCTGCTCCTATGGACTCAGTTTCCCATGGACCTCATTTGCTCTTCCTTAAACACCCTGTACTTTTGCTGCTCTTGCTAAAACTCTTTCTAAAACTCTCCTCTTCCTGAAACCCCTTTTTATCTTCTGTACGAGGTAAAAAATCCCACTGTGGACTTAAAAATATTCACAACCTACAAGTTCAGAGTTATGTTTTATTTGGCGAGAAGTTTTAAGATTTCCAAGTCTGGGAGGCAGCATCTCAAGGAACCTTGAGAAAATTGCTCCTAGAAGGTGAGGGGGAAGCTAAGATATACAGCTTTGAAACAAAAGGTAGGTAGTCTGAACATCAAAATTATGTAGGGGAAGATGCAAGAGTCTGGGCTCATTGAAACCATTTCTTTGATATGCACCTCACCTATCTGGAGCCCGAATCCCATGTTTCACATCCTGAGCTTCCTCAGGGCTCACCATAGGGAGTGGTGAGTGCGGTACAGTGTGATGGTTGCTAGATGGCAGGTATTTGTTTCTTCCTGAGTTTCCACAGGATTCACCTGCTCACATTGGAGGGCTGCAGGCCAGCAACTGCTGATGACTGTGTTATCCTTTTTTCACTGATACAGCAGAAAAAATGTCATTTTTCACCACTCATACTAAAATCATCTCCCTGTGCTTTGCAATTCATTCTGCGGTCCATTAACGCTCATCGTACGGGGCTTTACTCCCTTACTGGAAACAGCTTAAGACAAAAGGAAAATCTTTTCTCTTTGGATTTTATGGGTGAGAAAAAAAGGTAATACTGAATAACGTTCCAGTAAATGTTAGTTAAAAGACCTTCATTCGTTTATGGACTAGTTTCTGCAGCAGAGTTTAATGGGTTCATAAGACTCGTAGAATTTTCCTGCTGAAAACTCTTCATCGTGTTAATCCACTTGACCCTGACCTCTCAGCACTGCCTATATTTAAGGTCTCTGTTTCTATGAGCAAATGTTAGTGTCTGGTTTCGTTTTCGTCTCTGCAGGGCTCTCACTGAGCTATTCTTATGAGAGAATGCCAAGGCATTCCAGAATTAATGTTTGCATGTGTTTCCGGAGGAATGTTTCTTGGACTTTCCTGTCTTCACTGTCATTTTAAAGGCATGACTTCTTAGATGGCACCAGAACCACATGACTGTATTATGTTTGCCTTGGCAGTTGTTAGTGATACTTTGGCAGATAGATTCCACACCTCCTGGTTTGGGAGGTGGGAGCTTAAAGAAACATTTAATGAGTTCTTACTATATGGCAGGTTCTAAAATTAGATGGTGAGACTACAAAAGCTGTTAAAGCAGATATCTGCCCTTAGAAATTTGCGTGATTGTTATAAATGAGCCAGGTCTACATGCAAATAATAAAAACACTCAAAGAAAATGTAGCATTGATCCCTGAAGAATGTGCTCTGGAAGCAGGCAGGAAGACTAGGAGAGAGGGCTTCCTGAGATGTGTCTGTATATGCATATGCATATAAGCATATTCACATATGTGTCCAAGCATGTATGCATATGCAAATGAGCATATATTACCTATATCTTCATATAGGTTGCCTGGAAAACATGAGTTTAAGGGTCCTGGAAAATCTAAGAAGGCTCTGCCACTAGGAAATGTTAGCAAGCTCTTTCAAGTTAATACTTGTAGTTTATATTTTAAATTTCTGTTACATTCTGTTTGCTTATTGCTTGTTTCGCTTTGCCAAGTCTGAAACTATAGTGTACCCTATGACCACACTTCATGGGTATCTTCAAACTAAGAGTTATGTAATATAGAAGTCTGAGAAGTTCCAGATTCTTAGCCTGGATGAGAGGTGGGATCCTGACAACAGGCCAGGGAAAACGGTGAGATTGAATAACTCACAGAGCATCGTGTATACATGCAGCTCACGTTCTAGAGCGGTGACGACGCTTTGAACTGAGGCTGCCATTGACAGTGCCTCTGTGTCCGCTTGACTTGTATGCACCCAACTCCCAGGAGCAGTGCAGGGCGCTCTCACCCCTCCTGCTGAGCTCAGGTCATTAAATCCTCACCCTACATTTTTACAGCTTTGGCCCTGTGACAGGAGAGCTGACCCCAACTTGGTGCCAGGGACCCAGTGAAACAGGGATTAATAAACCCTGCCCCAGTATAGCCAAGGGCTCTACAGCTGCTTCTTGCAATTAGACTTGTCATCATTCTCTTAAGAAGCCCCTGTTGATTCTTAAATCCTAATTGGCAGGAGACACCTGTTTCCCAGTGGAAGGATGGGAAAGGGTCATTCGCTTGTGGCAAGCATGGGAGAAAGGCTGAGAAAGTAGATGAATGTGCAAAATACCTTTGTCTGAAATCTGCCTGCTTCTATTGAGAGTTTCTTTTCTTTCTTTCTTTTTTCCAAGAACAACATGTCCAGAGTCAGGCTAGTCCTTGGGAATTAATAATAATTTGGCTCTGAATATTTTTTTATTTTTGAGCAAGAACTTACCACCAGTCTCTCCCTAAACCATCCTCCTTACCATCCAGCAGCCCCTCCTTGCGATGAGTACTGTTTCCTGGTTATTAATATTATTATTATTATTATTATTATTATTATTGCAGCATCCTGGCTGTCATTCATCCCAGTATTTATATATTTATTAACTGCCTGCAAGCTGCCTAAACCCTAAACCCTGTAACCTATTTGTGCCTATAAAAAGTATTAAGTATATTTTTAGTTCCTGTCTTCACCGAGCCAGCATTCTAAATAGAAGGAGGCATTAGAACTTCATGTAACAATACATGTAAAATATTCTTTTTCAACGAACAAATTTGAGACAGTTTTTATGAGTAGAAAGAAGGAATAGTAAATGTTCTCAGAATGGTCTTTTTAGAAGTTTGAGCATTTTGATTTTCTCTAAAATTTAATCACTTTAGAGTTTCTGCTTAGATCTAATACTTGAAGTGGCCTAAATGTAACAAGTAATGTCTGATAAAAATCACTGTGACCATTTCTCTTCATTTATACCACTGGAGGTTTTCAAATAAAGTACTATTATTATTTGTTAGGCTCTGATTATTAAAACTAATATGTGGGGTAGTAGGAATAAAATAACTAGATAGAGCTATAAGTCAGTAAAAAGGGAGAAATAATGAAATCATGACTCTCATTTTCATGCATAAATGTTTATTGAACACTTAGTATGTACCAGAATCTTTTCTAACACTCAGCCTTCTCTGGATCACCCAAAGTTTCAACTTAATTTGTAAGCACTGTCTTCTTAGTGGGACTTTGCCAATAGCTAGTTAAGCCCTCTCATCTACCTTGCCATGTCCTTGTGGGCTTCAGTGAAACTAGGTAATCAACAAAGACTTATTCTGCACCTAACTGAATACCAGAGAGACTTTTTTCAATTATTGTACAGCAATTTCATATAATTTTTTTGGTTTTGTTTGATTTCCTTGATGCCTTGTTTTATGTTTAGCTTCACAAGACTGTATGTCTTGTTTCCATATAGTTGTACTGCCACTTTTAAAAATATTAAGGAAGTAAAAGACCCTATTCTTGCCACTAGAGATTTGTATATTGGAATAATACATACATCGTAACAACAAGCACCTACATTTGGCAATTCTTCACAAAAGTTTTATTGAAGGCATTGTTGAAGCCCATTGGACCCCATCACTCTTCAGGAAATGTAGCTGTTAATACTGACCTGAAAGTCTCTTAATATCTTGGATAAAGGGTTCTCAAAAGTCAGTGTCCAAGAAGATTATCCATGAATGTCATTAGAATCCAGATTCCCAAGGCCCTCAACTCAGTGATTCTGATTCAGTATTGATGGTGAGGGCTAGGAATCAAAATTTAGCAAGCACTGCAGATGATTTTGATGGAGAGGATCTGGATCCTACACTTTAAGAAGCTATGAGAGTGTCCCCCACCCTTTATATAAGGGAAGCTACAAACAGAAGGATAAAATTAGAGGACAATCATTTCCGCCTCTTTCACTTAAGACCAAATGGATTTCAGTCATGAACACTGAAGGATTTCCAAGGCTCATGACTTGTTCTTTGTCCTCCTGTACACAAAATTCCATTTAAAAGGTGGTTGGCTATACATGAATAACTGCCTTAAATACATTTTTTGTCAGGTACAGAAACAAGCTACTCTACGTCTTTGGCTATTGATACTGCCTCTGAATTCCTTGTTCCTTCAAAGATAGGGTCCTGTTCTGTCAGAGGTTCAGAGCTGTTATTACCATATAAAGAAGGAGATACTGAGGGTAAACTCTCCTTTTACATGTTTGGAGCAAAGGGTGAGGCTCTGCAGCCTCAGTGTGTGTATGACGTAAGCACCGGTGAGTAGCACATGGAATTCAGAGGAGAGTGGGTGATTCATTCTGGAAGAAATAGCTTGCACCTGTGAGGATGCCGAAGGTGCCACTTGGCATTATTGGGGTGCTGCATCAGCTGGGAGGCAGCCGCTGTCCCCAGACGAACTGACGGCTTGTGGATCTTGAGCAGAACTGGGCCTCTCTCACTGTTATGTTTTGCTTTTGGACTGAAAGCAAACTTGTGACTCACGTGGGAGCCGAGGGGAGGTATGCGCTTAGCAGTGTTCAGTCTTGGCAGGAGGGCGGCTGCTGCAGACATGGGATGCAATCTAATAAGCACATGTGTTCTTACAGTATGCCTCATGGCCAGACCACTTTATCTTCAGTAATCCCAATCTATGTCCCAGAATCACATTATTTGGCTGGGGCTCAGACCTCATGTATTCTTGGCTTGGGGCATAATGAAACGTGATCTCAAGACAAGATAGGATTATGATCTGAAGAGGTACTGATGGATTTGCCTCCCCCAGCAGCACAATGTTAATGGAACATGGCATCAGGAAAATATATTTAACATGCTGCTGCTGGAAAAGTTCAAACATTGCCTTTGTACATAGAATCTTGCCTCTATAGTTTATGATGGCTGACAGGAACAAATTGATGTTGAAGATAAAAGAGCAAAGAAAACAGAGCTCTAGTAATAGGCTGCAGTACTCCTGACTGTATTTGCTGTCACTGGCAGTAGTCATTCGTCTTTGAGAAGGCATTACATGCTATTATACATGTCATTCAAGGGGCCATTTATCAAGAAAAGCCCTTCAGGGTACAATAATGTTAAAAGAAAAAACCCTTTGTGCTCAAAGAGTGTGGTGAGTAGGACCAGGCCGTGGCTAGAGTGCAGGACATGGCCTTTGGGCAAGCTCAGTGCAGTGGGCCAGAGTCTCGGTGATCTAGGTAGGGTCACTGGGAGGGCAGGCTTCTAGAAGGCTCAAGGAAGATCAGGACTGATTCCCTGTAGCCACTGATGATCAGAAAGTGGCTGGTGCTGGATCCAGTGATGGGAAAAAGAATCATTCACTTTGGAAAGCCTGAATCTCTTGAAATCACATATACGTCATATGATCTCTTAAAGCAGCGACAGCTCTTTTCCAACTCCATCCATTTCCTATGATTAAAGCTCTGTTCTGCACAGTAATCATCCCCTTTCAAAATATAAATTATCCTTAAGCTCAGTGTTCACACCAGGGACACACATGTAAATTGGACAGGTCAAAGTCAGGGTTGCATAGGATAGAATTTTAAAAAGTACAGGGTGGCTGGGTTTGGGGGGAAGTGGAAAACAAATTCTATTGATTCTAGTTGAATACACTCAAGAAGTTCTAGTCCATGCACTTTACTATCTTGATGTCTTGGTGTAACACAACTCAAAAACTACCTCCAAGTTAAATTTCACAAAAGTTCCCAAAAGGAAAAAAAAACTATATTTTATTTTTAAATCTTGGTTCTGTATTTTCAGAGAAATAAAGCTTGGTCGTCTTTTTTGGAAAGAAAAATAGCTATGAAATTTGTTTTGTTTGTTTGTTTTTTACTAAATGGCCAGTAATCTCTGATACACTTTCAGTGCAATTTGATTTGCTCTATCGTGAGTACCCCTGGAGAAGGAAATGGCAACCCACTCCAGTATTCTTGCCTGGAGAATCCCATGGAGAGAGGAGCCTGACAGGCTACAGTCCATGGGATCACACAGCATTGGACACTACTTAAGCAACTTAGCACACATGAATGACGAGTAAGGCTATCTAGAAAAAAAGCAGAAATAGTCAAACACTGCCACCTGCTGTTACTCTTTCCACATTTACTGTTAAAACACAGGTTTTATTCAACCTCTGTCTCATAGAGGCAGAATACGTAGAGAGCAGCAGTTCCCAAATTTCAACTGGTGTCAGAATCACCTGGAAGGTTACAAAACACAGAGGGATGGGATGGGGTTGGAGGTGGGTGGGAGATTTAAGAGGGAGGGGATATATGTGTATGTAGGCTGATTTGTGTTGATGTATGGCAGAAACCAACACAATAGAGTAACAATCCTCCAATTAAAAATACAATAAAATTTTAAAAACAGCATATATCACTGGACCCTGCCCCAGTAATTCAATAGGTCTGAATGAGGCTGGAGAATCTGTGTTTCTAACTAGGTTTCTAGGTACTGCTGCTGCCGGTCTGTTTACTGAACACAGGTTCAGCCGTTTCTTGCTCACAAGCCAATAATTTGAGAGGCAGTGTCAATAGAAAGGAAAGTCACTTTAATCAGGAAAATCCAACAATCTGAGGAGAAGATGGGCCAGTGTCCAGAGACAAACTCTGAAGATTCTGCTCGGCCATGTCAGTTTTTAAAGGAAAAAAAAAAAAAAATGGGGGAAGAATCTTAATAAACCATCGAGTCAGGAGCTTGGGATCTACATCATTCTACTTTTTGTATAAGCTGACTGCCTCTCTTTAGATATTATCTTGCCCATGTGAACTGCCTGCAGGGTTCCTTGGGGGACTGTTGGAGATAAATCATTATTTAACTACTTAAGTGTTCGTTCTTACTTCATTTTATCTAGGTACAGAACCAAAGGTCCATCTAGTCAAAGCTAAGGTTTTTCCAGTTGTCATGTATGGAGGTAAGAGTTGGACCATAAAGAAAGCTGAGCACTGAAGAATTGATGCTTTTGAACTGTGGTGTTGGAGAAGACTCTTGAGAGTCCCTTGGACAGCAAGGTGATCAAACCAGTCAATCCTAAAGGAAATCAATCCTGACTATTCACTGGAAGGACTGAGCTGAATCTGAAACTCCAATACTTTGGCCCCCTGATGCAAAGAACTGACTCATTTGAAAAGACTCTGATGCTTGGAAAGATTGAAGACAGGAGGAGAAGGGGACAAAGGAGGAAGAGATGGTTGAATGGCATCAGTAACTCAATGGGCATGAATTTGAGCAGGCTTGGGGGGTTGCTGATAGACAGGGAAGCCTGGCGTGCTGCAGTCCATGGGGTCGCAAAGAATCGGACACGACTGAGCAACTGAACTAAAAGAATCAACAGGTTAGCTAAGGCATGGTGTGTATTCAGGACAGCAGAAGTCAAGAGTTAGGTTCAATTGTTTAGTGATCTCATTCCTATAGATAAACTTTTAAGGTTAGGGGGGGAAAGAAATGCGTGAACTGGAAAGGAACAAAAGAGCTACTCTCAGATCCAGTCACTGATCTATTTTAAAATGCCCAGGATGCCCTGTGTTGCCTACCTAAAAGTTTCCTGACAAAAGGACTCAACTTCTATGGCCCTAGGAAGATTTACATTATATTGCTTATTCTAACTTATCCTCTACCTCCCATAAGAAGAATAAGCTGGGTTTGAAAGCCAAATCTGAAAAGAGTGTGATCAGAGATGCAATCAATCAGGCATGCAGGTTGCTGTGCTTGAGGCTGAATGATTATAACAGAAGAACATGGGGTGAATTGAACTACAGGAGATTGTTTATATAAAGAAATAACTTGGCCTGGAATGCGAAGGACTTGCCCATATGTAAGAAACCAAATGGATAGTGCTGGTCTTTGAAGGTCTGGGCAGAGTCCCAATTTTTCTGCCTTTCTTTCATATGCCACATGTTAATTTGTCTTCAAGATTCACTTACTCTGAAAAGCAGATGGCTACAAGTGTGAAATTTTGGTGGTATTAAGTGCTATCATTTTTGTCATCACCAATGTTTTCAGTAAAACCAGAGAGTTCATTGATTAAATAACTCACTGAGCAAAGCTGTGCTTTTGAACTTTGGAAACTGATGAGAAGGAATGTGTTTTAACCACTTTTTAAAAAAATGTGGTTGAAACACACACAGAGCATTAAATTTACCATCCTAATCATTTTTAAATATATGGTTCAGTGGTGTTAAGGATATTCACATTGTTGCGCAACTGATCTCTCAACTTTTTCATCCTGTAAAACTGAAACTCTATAACATCCCCCCTATCTTTGGCAATCACCCTTGAAAATTTTTTTCTATAATATTTTACTCCTTTAGATACTCCATATGAGTGGAGTATTTATCCTTCTGTGACTGGCTTATTTCACTTAGCATAACATCCTTAAGGTTCAAACATATATCTACCCATGTAACCATCCACCATATATTGTATCATATGATTTCTTTCTTTTTAAAGGCTGTATAATGCTCCATTGTATGTATTTACCACACTTTATTCATATGATGATGGGTAGTTTGCTTTCATCTGTTGGCTAAACATGGATGTACAAATACCTTCCCAAGACTTGGTTTTGAATTCTTTTGGATATGTACCCAGAAGTAGGATCACTTCTATTTTTAATTCTATTTTTAATTTTTGAGTAACCTCCATACTGTTTTCCACAATGGCTGCATGATTTTGCATTCCCACTAACATTGCACAAAGATTCCAATTTCTCCACATCCTTGTCAACACATTTTTTTGCCAATAATTTTTATTATGTTCATTTTATTTAATAGTAGCTATAGATGGTGACTGCGGCCATGAAATTAAAAGACGCTTACTCCTTGGAAGGAAAGTTATGACCAACCTAGATAGCATATTCAAAAGCAGAGACATAACTTTGCCAACAAAGGTCCGTCTAGTCAAAGCTATGGTTTTTCCTGAGGTCATGTATGGATGTGAGATTTGGACTGTGAAGAAGGCTGAGCTCCAAAGAATTGATGCTTTTGAACTGTGGTGTTGGAGAAGACTCTTGAGAGTCCCTTGGACTGCAAGGAGATCCAACCAGTCCATTCTGAAGGAGATCAGCCCTGGGATTTCTTTGGAAGGAATGATGCTAAAGCTGAAACTCCTGTACTTTGGCCACTTCATGCGAAGGGTTGACTCACTGGAAAAGACTGATGCTGGGAGGGATTGGGGGCAAGAGGAGAAGGGGATGATAGAGGATGAGATGGCTGGATGGCATCACTGACTCAATGGATATGAGTCTCAGTGAACTCCGGGAGTTGGTGAGGGATAGGGAGGCCTCAGGAGTTGGTGAGGGATAGGGAGGCCTGGCGTGCTGCGATTCATGGGGTCGCAAAGAGTCGGACACGACTGAGTGACTGATCTGATCTGATGATAGTGAGTGTTAAGTTAGATCTAAGTGTGGTTTTGATTTGCATTCCTCCAATAATAAGTAATGATGAGTCATCCTCTCATGTGCTTATTGACCACATGAATGTCATCCTTGGAGAAATGTTTATTCAAGTCCTTTGCCCATTTTTCAGTTTGGTTATTTGAATTTTTTTTGTCATTGAGTTGTAGTTCTTCCTATTTTCTGGATATTAATACATCAAATTTATAATTCTCAAATATTTTCTTCTACAGGTTGCCTCTTCATTTTATTGATAGTATCATTTGATGCACAAAGGTTTTAAGTTTGATGTAGTCCCATTTGTCTATTTTTGCTCTTATTCTCTGTGCTTTTTGGTGTCGTATCCAAACCAATCTGGGAATTGATTCTGAAGTAAATATCATACGACACCAAGAACCACTGCTAATTTTGTTAGACGTGGTAACAGCATGCATGTTTAAAAAGAGGTCCTTTTTGAGATTTGCACATACCTAGAGGTAGGCAATGGCAACCCACTCCAGTGTTCTTGCCTGGAGAATCCCATGGATGCAGGAGCCTGGTAGAGGCAGTCCGTGGGGTCGCTAAGAGTTGGACACTACTGAGCGACTTCACTTTCACTTTTCATTTTAATGCATTGGAGAAGGAAATGGCAACCCATTCCAGTACTCTTGCCTGGAGAATCCCAGGGACGCAGGAGCCTGGTGGGCTGCCATCTACGGGGTTGCACAGAGTCGGACACGACTGAAGTGACTTAGCAGCAGCAGCAGCAGAGGTAAAATAATAAGATGTAAGATTTACAAAATTAAAATATTTCATCAAAGTAAACAAAGGAAAGAAAAGAAATAGTCAAGCAAAGGTAGCATTCTGTTGATAACTGTTGAATCTGAGGTTTCCACTGTACTGTCCACTCTACTTTTGTGAATATTTGTAATTTTCCATTGATATTTAAACATTTTAAGTGAATCATATCAGATATTGGTAAATATTGAATTAACATCTTTTAAAAAGAAAGTACATTTTTTTAAGGAAAAAGTATGCAGAAAAACAACACTTAGTTTCCTATTTCTTAAAAAGGGTTGTCTCAATTTTTAGGGTGTCTTGTTTACCCATTGGGAACCCCTATAATAATATCAAGGTGCAGGCCCCCCAGCCAAGTAGTCATCTTACCAAGAATATCTATTGCTTTCCAACAGCTTGTGCACAGTAGATTTCCAGGCACAGAGTCAAACATATAAAAATAGCATCAAATGGAGCAGTCTTGGGTGCTTCCTCATATACTCCCCAAGGAAGATTATGGATGACAGAAGCACTTCAGGAGACCTGAGTGGGAATCTGTTTCATTCCTCAGGTAAAATGTTGGTTTCAGAAACCCAGGGTTACAATTCTGTCAAGAAATAAACCAATTTAAAATTCTAATATGTCACCAATAAGCAAAAGTCTGTAATTTTTGGAAATGGAACACAGGTAAACCAAGACCAGAGCCCATGACTCAGAAAAGCCATTAAAAAATACTCAAATTATCCACCAGATTGGAAAAAAGAAGAAGGAAAAAAACTTAAATTTTTTTTTAACTTGACTAGATTACAATTGTAATCTTTTGTAATTACTTGTGCTCAATTAAAAAGGATTTCTGGGGTTTACAAATTCCAGAAAAATGATCCTTTTTTAATAAAGATAAGAAAGATGGGTCTCAGAAAGACATGTAGTGACATCTATGATTTTCTATTTCATTCACCTTGTTCTCAGCTTAGGTAAACAGTCATCAGAAATCAGTCATCATTCCCAGTGCTGACCATTAAAACTTGGTTCTACTTATGAATTGTGTCACATTTGATATTTATGGGAAAAATAAACAGATTGCATGATTTAAATTCTGTAAGATGTCAGAGAGGCCTCTTTTGAATTGTATATTGTATACTAAATGATATGAAACATTTTATTATGCTTATTTGGTTTTTATTTTTCATTTGTTCAAGATCGTGATGACCCAATACCATACAGAAATGTAAAGGCCTTACACATGGTTATCCAAATATAGACAATTTATCTATACTAACTCCATTTATTAGAATGTAATTTTATCATCCATTAATTTATTTCCTCTGCAAAATATTTATAAATCTTATTTTTTGAAACAAGCACATTCCATGCTAGGTGCTAAGAATACAAAAATGAATAAGACATAGTCTCGGCTTTTAAGAGGCTCTAATACAAATGGAATGTGTAGATCTGAAAATGACTCACAAAACTCCAACAGCTAAGTGCTGTAGTACAGGTGAAAAGACACGGTTTCAGTGATGACAATGGATTATGACTCCACTTCATCTCACGTAAATGAATAATTTCTGGATCCTGGAATTGTACAAGTACAAATAATCAACCTCCCAGATTCAAAGAGGAAATATATATGTAGGTGAAAAGAGCAAATAAATTTTCAAAAGACTTTGATTCGTCATTCAACACAAAATTCTGGGGCTCTTCAGACTTTGAACCAACATGAATTGGAGACATTGTCTTTGTAGCTTATCAGTTCCCTAGATTGTGGAATCAGAGAAGGCAATGGCACCCCACTCCAGTACTTTTGCCTAGAAAATCCCATGGATGGAGGAGCCTGGTAGGCTGCAGTCCATGGGGTCGCTAGTCGGACACGACTGAGCAACTTCACTTTCACTTTCCACTTTCATGCATTGGAGAAGGAAATGGCAACCCACTCCAGTGTTCTTGCCTGGAGAATCCCAGGGACGGGGAAGCCTGGTGGGCTGCCGTCTATGGGGTCGCACAGAGTCGGACACGACTGAAGCGACTTAGCAGTAGCAGCAGATTATGGAATAGGCCATGAGGAGTCCAAAGCAGACAAAACAGAAAACCAACATATAGCATGCGGGATATGTTACCCTGACCCCACAAATTCCTTCCACTATTTGCATTTCTCAGGAAGCTTCTCTTTAAGTATCTGACCCACTCTACTTCACATCTCCAGCCCCCTTTTGATTTTCTTGATTTGGATTTTATAATCCAGTCCTGAACTTTTTTTTAAACTTTTTCTTTTTTTAATGCTAGCTAAAACCCCTGGGTCATTGCCTCTGGTCGTTTCCTCTAGGATCACCCACTCCAATTATACTCTAATGCCAAGTGCAGGCCTGGGGAAACTGCTAGCCCAAATCTTCTGGTCCTTCATCTCCTGGGGAGGAACAGGGGAGACACTAAATTATGGCAGCATCACCACCTCCTCTCTCTAGGCCAACCTCTAGATTGAATCATAATGCACACAGAGCTTAATAATACATTTTCCAGTGCATCTCCTTACATTTTGCATGTTCTCATTCATAGTGCACATGCCAGCGTCTTCATGATGTTTCCTTGCTCCCTGCTTTACCCACATAATCTTTCCTCACAACCAACATTTTCTGAACAGCCCTTAATGTTCCACCTTTTCAACCTTCTTTTTGCAGTCTTTGATTCCTATATGAATGAACGCCTTATCCTCTCAGAATTCAATTTCTGCTGGGAAAGGTTGGCTAACTTTTGAGTATAAGAGAATAACTCTCAAGCACATTTGAGACAACTTTGAGGATTCACAGAAATGTGAGGGAAGAATTCGAGGGTGGCTGGAATTCCCAAAGAGCAAGAGGAAGCTGATCTGATGTTGACCTGCAAGTTAGTGAGTTTCTCTAAATAATCAGGAAAACCTGGTAAGCCAGGAAAGATTTGAGGGTAAAGGAGAAAATTTAAAGTACTCCCTCCGTCTTTCTTTTAGCCACTTAACACAGTATCTGGCAAAGAATAGAAAGCTCAATGAATATTTGTTCATAGACTAACCAATTATTAGAATTACTACTCTCAGAGGCCAAAAGACATAGGTCAAAAGCTTTGAGGGGAAACAAACTGGCTAAAGTTGAGAGAAGATAACAGGAGTATAAAGTCAACAGAGCCTAAAGAATGAGAGAAGATTAAAGAGATTCCTTTAGTGAGTCCCAAGAATAACTCACAGATGCTTCTTTAGAATTATTACAATTTTTTTTTCATTTAAAGGAGGAAAAACTCCATTAATCTTTACTTTGTGCCGTACTAAGTCACTTCAGTTGTGTCCGACTCTTTGTGACCCCTATGGACTGTAGCCCACCAGGCTCCTCTGTCCATGGGATTTTCCAGGCAAGAATACTGGAGTGGGTTGCCATGCCCTCCTCCAGGGGATCTTCCCAACCCAGGGATCGAACCCGTGTCTCTTTTGTCTCCTGCATTGGCAGGCAGTTTCCTTACCACTAGGGCCAGTTGGAAAGTTTGGGAAGCCCCAGAACTTTTCTTTATTCCTCTTCAATAATATGCATGCATGCTTTTTGTTTCCTGACTGGCAATACTTCAATGGAACACCAGAGGGCGATACATTTTAACGGTTCAGAATCCCTCTAAAAGGAGCATAGTTGCAGAGAAATTGTAATGTTAGTTATTACATTATCCTTAAATACAAATATTTCGTTTAACACAGAATTTGTGCTAACTGCACCAATATGAAGTTCATTCCAAGTCTAAAAAGGGGCCAGTACAGAGTACTTGAAGCTAACCCTCTGTTAGCTTCCCTGCCAGGTATAAGCTTCTTTTCTGCAACTACCTCCTTGATCAGTGTGATATTATTACAAAGATCTAGATAAAGCAAAAAGAATTACAGGAAGAAAATATGGTGTCATATAAAAAGAAGTATGCATATATGTGGAACATATATATGTGTATGCCTGTGTATATATGTACAAAGTTTGAGTCCTTTAAAAAATCTGTGCATTTCTCAAGTATTAACGTTACAGATATCATTTCAGCATTCTCTGACTATTGATCTACAGCATTTTTATTGGGAATGGAGAGGAGGGCTTTGGTGACTAAAAGCGCATGTCACAGATGGGTGGTGGCAATTAGTCATCCTGAGAAATGGGTTTCAAACCAGGTCCCTCTGAGTGGTGATCTCAGCCCTCCCTCCAGTTGAAACTGGGCTACGTTGCTTTAACTCTAGCGCACCTGATTTACATATGCTTCATATAAATGAAACTTAGCTCAAAAATCGGAGACGGCAATGGCACCCCACTCCAGTACTCTTGCCTGGAAAATCCCATGGATGGAGGAGCCTGGTGGGCTGCAGTCCATGGGGTCGCTAAGAGTCGGACACGACTGAGCGACTTCACTTTCACTTTTCACTTTCATGCATTGGAGGAGGAAATGGCAACCCACTCCAGTGTTCTCGCCTGGAGGATCCCAGGGACTGGGGAGTCTGGTGGGCTGCCGTCTATGGGGTCACACAGAGTCGGACACGACTGAAGTGACTTAGCAGCAGCAGCAGCTCAAAAATACCAGAAATCAAATCTCTGGTATTGGGCAAACACCCCATCCATTAATGAAAATATATTGATTCCCCTGATAACGCAACAATGATAGAGGAAACTGACTGGATTAGTAATTTGCTCCCCCACCCCCTCAAGCCCAATCCCTGGCCCCATTCTAGGCCTCTTGTAATCTCTCCACAAAAATGTATGACCCTGAAGTCCTGAAAACCTCTCTGAAACAGAAGTTAAGACTGCTATCTTTTCTCCGAGACCCTACAGTTTTATTTTCTGTGACACTGCATTTAATATTCAGAAATCATTCTATGACTTGCCATATAACAGCAGTCAATGGATGTGCAAAATTCAGTTGACTCAAAATATACAAATACTGGAAGGGATTTTAGCCTGTAAATGAAATCTACTAAGCCCCCAGACATTTTAAGTGATTTTGAAACATTTTAAAATTTAGAAAATAATGTATTAAATTCAAATAGTGATTCCAAGTTATTACTAATATTAGCAAAATCACTGGAATTTCAACTAAATTAACTCTATTAAAATCTGGAATCTGGGAATAGTATATTCATAATTTTTAGAGATGACAAGACAACAATATTTTACCTAGTGAGTCTCATGTCAATATATAACACCCTGCAAGCTAAATTAATCAAAATTGCGGCTTCAAAATTTGGCTGCATTTGGGGTGTCATGGTAGACCATTTTTAATGTATCAGAAGGTAAGAGGTCTGAAACTTGCCTAATTTTTATTCAAATGCATATTTCTTGTTTATGTACAATTTTCCTGAACCTCATTTTCCAAATCTAAACCAGCAGTTAGAAAAAACAAATATTATTAAATAACAAGCATGAAACAAATAACAAGCTGAAAATGTATTCAGCTTCAGTAAAATAATGAAACATTTTTAAATTGATTAAATATCCAGTTTTAATGAGGATGTGATGAAATTATATCTTCACACATTGCCAGTTTTAATGAGTTAAAGCAGTCATTTTGAAAAGCAATTTGTGATACAGTTCAAAGGAAAGATTTTATTCATTCAGAGAACCAAAAAAAAATAATTACCAAGTACCTCCAATACACTGATTTAGGGGCTGGCAGGAAGCACAGCGGCTAACTTACAGTGACACATTGGCTCTGTCTTCATATTGCTTGTTGTCTGGTATTACTTTGAATTGAAAGGAAACAACTGTCTATACATACATATTTTCTGATATTCTCTGAACATAATCTAAATGTCCAATAATTGGAAAGGCATTCATTAAATTTTAGCTTAACATTATTGTACAAAACTATATAACTATTAAAATGAGAATTATGAATAAAGCACTTAGGAAAATGTTTCTTATATAATATTTGCTGAATTTAAAAAAAAGCATTGATAATATTCCATGCATATAAAATAAAAACAAATATAAAGTGTAAAGGGAACATCAGAATGGTAGAGGATTTCAATATTTTATGTTGTATTCCCCATTATTTTGTCACAAAAGTTTTACAGTCATTGGAAATAATCAATAGTTGAGAAAAAGAATTTTCTCATACTTGACATCATAGAGCTTGCTGTACCCATTACTCCTTTAAAAAGATCTCATGTTTCCCAAATTACATTTTATGAGGATTCTATACAGTTTTAAAAAAACTGTTTTTGGAAATTAGCCTATGAGATGATTTTTTCACTATTTACATGAACCTAAATAACTCTATGCTTAAAGCTGAAACTCCAGTACTTTGGCCACCTCATGCGAAGAGTTGACTCATTGGAAAAGACTCTGATGCTGGGAGGGATTGGGGGCAGGAGGAGAAGGGGACGACAGAGGATAAGATGGCCGGATGGCATCACTGATTCGATGGACGTGAGTCTCAGTGAACTCTGGGAGTTGGTGATGGACAGGGAGGCCTGGCGTGCTGCGATTCATGGGGTCACAAAGAGTCAGACACCACTGAGCGACTGAACTGAACTGAACTGAAATAACTCTAATTAATATTATTAATACTCTGGGGTCAAATGAGTTTGAAATTTTCGAACTAATAGATGTAAAAATTCTTTGAAACCTGTAAAATGCTTTGTGACTGTAAGATTTTATTACTGCTGTGAGTAGTTCCTTAAATCATCTTTGTTCCCCCTTTGTTAATACTAAAGGATTGATTTAATAAGATTTTAACCTAGAAAAATCTTTCTTCTGTTCCTTCTCCTTATGAGTAAGAGAGAATGACTTCCCCAAAGAAGTGTGAAGACACAGTTGGTCTGTTGTATTTAAAATAAATTTAAGGAATATCTGATAATGCAAGTCCTTACATCATGAAAACAATGAGTGATGGGAAATCGTACCCCAAGATGATCCACACATATCACACAGGGCAACATTGCCTGAACCTAGACACACAGGAACAGCCATCATGATATAATTCTCTGCAAAGACAGAGCACCTGAAATTAGAAAGAAGAAGTAAAGAAGGCAAGAGACATGCTAAGGCTGTGTAGTCCCAATTGTATTTGAGAGTAGGACGTAGGAATTTTAGTTCAAGTGATGATAAAAGTTTGGTTTTCTGTACTCTGTTTTGCTACTTTTTTCCTATGAGAATAGCATGTCTATGAATCCTATAAAAATTAAAAAGATAATAAAACTTCCACTTCCAAGAAGACAAAGTGGATGTATTTTTTCCTGTTTCTCCCACTGTGCTCAGTTGCTACAGTCGTGTCCGACTCCTTGCAATCCAGTCAACCATAGCCCTCCAGGCTTCCCTGTCCATGGGATTCTCCAGGCAAGAATACTGGAGTGAGTTGCTCTCCTCCAGAGGATCTTCTCCACCCAAGGATCGAATCCAGGTCTCCTGCAATGCAGGCAAATATTTTACCACTGAACCACTGGGGATGCCCCCATTTCTCCCTTTAAGTAGAATATGGACATGAGTTTGAGTAAACTCCAGGAGTTGGTGATGAACAGGGAGGCCCGGCATGCTGCGGTTCAGTTCATGGGGTCTCAAAGAGTCAGACATGACTGAGCGACTGAACTGAAGTAGAACTAAAATGGTGAAAATTATATAAAAAAACAAACATAAGATTCTGAAAGAAGGCAGATCAGTTATAGACCTCAAGAACTAAAGAATGGCATGCTGGGGAGTGTGCAGGTTTTCTTTTTGCCATCTAGTCTTTAGACTGGGTGCTGGAGAAACCAGAAATGCCGAGGGACGAAGACTTTAATAGCTCCAATATAGCCTGCTTGCCCTAGACAAAGGCTCAGAGAAATGGTAGCCTAGCAAGATAAAGAAAATTTTATAAAATGACCACTCCACTGTCTCTCAACACCACACACATATACACACACAAACTGTAAAGCACCACCACAACCATGATATTGATATTTATAGAGTCAAGATACAGAACATTGCCTCCCACATGGCAGCCAAGGCTGAATGGTGAACCTACACTTTCCACCCTTCCCAGGCTGTAAGAAGGTGTCCCCTAACCTCTGCTCTCCCCGCACTGGGATGGCATTGGAGGCTGAATGGAGAGCTGAGACTCTGATGCCATGCCTGATGAGTAGTCACAAAGCCTCCCCTTACAGCCTTGTCCCTGGAGACCACAGGAGAAGCAAGATCTTTTATCCCTAAAAAGCAGTAACAGGGTGCCCATCCCACCTCTCAGGTACATTTATAAATGTGTTTGAAAAAATAGAAATATCAGCCAAAATAAATAAATAAATAGACGTCTCAACAGAGAAGTAGAAAATGTAAAGACAAACTCAATGGAAACTTTAGGAATAAAAAGTGCAAGAAAAAATATCAACCCCAGAATGTTGCATAGCTATGATTCCATTTATATAACATTCTTGAAATAATAAATTTATAAAAATGAAGAACCAGTTTAACAGCTGACAGAGTTTAAGAGGTGTGAAGTAGGAGAGTGTGCATTTAAAAGGTCAACATGAGGGCTCCTTGTAGTGAGGATAATGTTCTGCATATTGACTCTATCAATATCAGTATCATGGTTGTAGTTCACTACAATTTTGCAAGCTCTGACTACTGGGGGAAACGGGATAAAGTGTATCTGTATTGTCTTGTGTGTATCACTCAGTTGTGTCCGACTCTTTGAGACCCCATAGACTGTAGCCCACCAGGTTTTTCTATCCCTGGAATTTTCCAGGCAAGAATATTGGAGTGGCTTGCCATTTCCTCCTCCAGGGGATCTCTCTACCCAGGGGTTGAACCCAGGTCTCTTGTGTCTCCTGCATTGGCAGGTGGGTTCTTTACCAACTGAGCCACTTGCAAGTCCCAGATAAAGTGTACAGGGACTTTCTAAATAATTTCCTACAATGACATATGAAGTTATAGTTGTTCTAAAAATAAACAAATTAATTAGCATTCAAGCTAACTTTTAAATAAGAAAAAATGTTATAAGAAACAGTTCAGTTCAGTTCAATCGCTTAGTCGTTTCCAACTCTTTGCGACCCCATGAATAGCAGCACGCCAGGCCTCCCTGTCCATCACCAACTCCTGGAGTCCACCCAAACCCATGTCCATCGAGTAGGTGATGCCATCCAACCATCTCATCCTCTATCATCCTCTTCTCCTCCTGCCCTCAATCTTTCCCAGCATCAGGGTCTTTTCCAATGAGTCAGCTCTTCACAACAGATGGCCAAAATTTTGGAGTTTCAGCTTCAACATCAGTCCTTCCAATGAACATCCAGGACTGATCTCCTTTTGGATGGACTGGTTGGATCTCCTTGCAGTCCAAGGGACTCTCAAGAGTCTTCTCCAACACCACAGTTCAAAAGCATCAATTCTTCAGTGCTCAGCTTTCTTTATAGTCCAACTCTCACATCCATACATGACCACAGGAAAAACCATAGCCTTGACTAGACGGACCTTTGTTGGCAAAGTAATGTCTCTGCTTTTCAATATGCTGTCTAGGTTGGTCATAGCTTTCCTTCCAAGGAGTAAGCATCTTTGAATTTCATGGCTGCAATCACCATCTGCAGTGATTTTAGAGCCCCCAAAAATAAAGTCAGCCACTGTTTCCACTGTTTCTCCATCTATTTCCCATGAAGTGATGGGACCAGATGCCATGATCTTCGTTTTCTGAATGTTGAGCTTTAAGCCAACGTTTTCACTCTCCTCTTTCACTTTCATCAAGAGGCTCTTTAGTTCTTCTTCACTTTCGGCCAGAAGGGTGGTGTCATCTACATATCTGAGGTTATTGATATTTCTCCCGGCAATTTTGATTCCAGCTTGTGCTTCATCCAGCCCAGCGTTTCTCATGATGTACTCTGCATATAAGTTAAATAATCAGGGTGACAATATACAGCCTTGACGTACTCCTTTTCCTATTTGGAGCCAGTCTGTTGTTTCTTGTCCAGTTCTAACTGTTGCTTCCTGACCTGCATACAGGTTTTCAAGAGGCAGGTCAGGTGGTCTGGTATCCCCGTCTCTTTTAGAATTTAGCAAATTGAATCCAGTAATATCTAAAAGGATAATGCACAACAAAGCGGAGTTTATCCTAGAGATATGAGATGGTTATAATATCTATCCTTTAATTACTGAAACCCAGACACCTCTATGTTTGAAGCCTGATTTTCTATTGCTTCAGTGGTGTGTTAGAAACTGGGATTGGACATCTGCTAGACCAGAGGTTGCTATTTCATAATCTATGAAGTGCACATCTAGTGAAGAGGGCTTATTGGAATCTGATGAAGCGCGAATGTACACACAGTCCTGGGAATAGGTGAAGGTCAACCAACACCCAGGGGCAGAGGAAAAGAAGGCGTTAGATTATTGCATGGGAGACAGGCATCGTTCAGCAGCTGGAGCTGTAGAACAGGGGCATGCATCGAAACATGGCAGAAGAGAAGCACCAGTCAGAGGCATGCATGAGTCTCAAGCTACGGAGGACCAGGCTATTGCAGAGACTTTTCAAATGGGCCAGAGTTCCTGGAATTCTCTGGTTGGAGAGAGTCTGAAAAAAAGAAATGTTTAATAAAATCTGGAGCCAAGGCTCATGAGTCAGTGAACAGGGATTCCATTTGTATTCCCAACAGTGTCTAGCCCACTGCCTTGCTCATGACTGTAAGTCTGAGCTATTAATTAATTAATTATATATTTTATTGCTCTGCAAAGTAGGGAAATGGATTGTGAGTCTGGCATTGGGGAGAAGCTGCAAGGGTGTGTTATAAACACACCTCTAGTCGGGAAAGAAAATAGCAACTCAATTAGAGGGACTATTTAGAAATTATTAAATTGTTTCAGCTAAGATTCAGCAGAGTCAATGCCAAATGGACTGAAGTTCTGGTTATCATGTGCTGGATTCCACCATGAGAAGAAATAAAGTTGTTCTGAAAAAAAAAAAAAAAAAAAACTAAACAACGTGGTTGTAAAACACAAGCAAAATATGCCATTTTTGCTAAGAATTTTTGTTTTGTTTTAAATCCCCATTCACATAATAAACACTGATGTTTATTTTGAATGGTATGGATAACATGAGTGTTCGCTTCATAGTCAATTTGTGTAGCTGAATAAAAGATGTCTCTATAAACTTCAAATGCACAGTTTAGCAGTTTTTTTAGAAACAGTTACATTTTTGTTGGGAAATATTTATGTTTTACGAAAACCGAAACTCTAAGGTTTCCTATGGGTAGGTGAATTCATTACATAGTGAAGATTATGAATCTCTGACAGGTAATTTATTCTGCCTTTGAAATTTCCCAAAATTCCCTAATTGCTGGGTGTGAATTCCATGAACTCGCCTGTAAGACTTCCTCAATAATGAGATTAAGTCTTCAGAACACAAAATGCCAAGACAAAAACCACAGGATGAAAATGCCAAAAACCAAATGGAAAAATAGAGATAAGAAAAATATTAAGAAGTCCACTTTTAAAGCAAAACAATGACTGCATTTAATTGGATATAACTTTCAAGGGATTATATTTTCCCTGAACGACTATAATAGTCTTTTTTTACTATTTTCTCTGCTTCCAGCTTCCACTCACTCGAATCTCTCCTACACTCTACCCACAAATTATCTTTCTGAAGTTCAACTCTGATCATGTCATTCCTCAGCTCATAAACCTTCAATGACTCCTCGTACTCTGAACAATGAAGTCCGGACTTGAACCAGCCATTCAATTTCCAAATTTGCTTTCCAATTCTGTCTTCTACTTTACAGTCTTTATAGTTCCATTCCCTTTATGGCCCTTAGAGCCTTATCATCTGGAACCACTCTTATTTTATGTGTCCACCCTGCATATTCCTATCTAACTATTTAGTTCCCTTGTTTCTAGCACGGCAGTTGTATATTTAAGTTCTATCCAAATTTGCATGCCTAGTTCACATACCACATGCTTTAGATTGAATCATATGCCCCTTCAAAATGCATAAAGTCTTCACCCACACTATGACTGTTTAGCAGCCTCATTTAGCAATGAGACATGTAGGCAGGCAATGCAGTTTATGTGAAGTCATAAGGCTAGGTTCTTAATCCTATGGCATTTGTGGCCTTATAAGAGGAGAGACTACAGAGATCTCTCCCTCTCTCTCAGCACACACAGAGGAAAGTCCATGTGAGGACACAGCAACAAGACAATCCTCTGCAAGCCAGGAAAGAGTCCACACCACAAAGCAACTCTGATAGCACCTTGCTCTTGGACTTCTGGTCTCCAGAACTGTGAGACAATAACTTTCTGTTGTTTAAACCACCAAGTCTGTGCTATTTTGTTATGGTAGCTCAAATTGACTAATACACTACCTCTTCTACAAATTCTCTCTGATCATCACCATTTTCCCTCCTCTATTCTTATGGCATTTTATTTGTATCTGTACTATATTATTTACCAATTTCTGGCACTAATTACAATAATTTAGTGTATAAGTTAATAGAAATACTTAATTGTTCCCTAAAGTAAAAGCAGTGGGATGAGGGCAGTTTAAGTCTGGTTTGCAGACTCATTGCTCAAAAGATTCAGTCCTGTCTTTTCCTTTAATTTTTTCTGTCTGCTGTTTCCATTCTGAATGTCACCAGATTGTTCAAGATAGTTGCAAAAGCTCAAGCCATATGTGTTCCAGGACACAGGAAGGAGGGCAGGAGAAGGAAAGGGGCAAAGGACTCACCTCTTGGCAGAGCCAGCTCCCCTTATGAAGGCTTTCAGAAATTCCTAACAGCACTTGGCATACATTCCGTTAACCAAAATCTAATTATCTGTCCAAATCTTTGTGACCTTATGAACTGCGGCCCACCAGGTTTCTCTGTTCATAGGATTCTCCAGGCAAGAATACTGGGGATAGGTTGCCATGCCCTCCTCCAGGGACCTTCCCCACCCAAGGGTCGAAATGGTGCCTTTATGTCTCTTGCACTGGCAGGTAGGTTCTTTCCCACCAGCACCACCTCTCTGTGCTCTGTTATATATTGTAGCATATTTATTTTATAGATAGTAGTTTGTACCTTTTAATCCTCTTCCCCTTTCTTACTCCGCCTTTCCTTCCTTTCCCACTGTCCTCTATATCTGTGAGTCTGCTTTTTGTGTGTGTGATATTCACAAGTTTGTTGTATTTTTTAGATTCCACATATGAGTGCTATCATTCAGTATTAACCTCCAAGTCCATCCACGTTGCTGCAAATAGCAAAATTTCATTCCTTTTTATGGCTGACCAAGATTCCATTGTATATAGAATATTATTTTCTTTATCCAATCATCTATTGATGAACACTTAGATTGGTTACATATTTTGGCAATTGTAAATAATGCTGTTACACACCTTGGGGTGCATCTATTTTTTAAATTTCTGTTTTGGGGGTTTATTTTTGTATACCCAGGAATGGAATTGCTGCATCATATGGTAGTTCTATTTTTAGTTTTTTGAGAAATCACCATGCTGTTTTCCACAGTGGCTACACCAATTTACATCCCTACTGGTAGTGTACGAGGGTTCCATTTTCTTAACATCCTCACCAGCATCTGTAATATTTGGGAGTCTTTTTGGTGATGACCATTCTGACAGATTTTTTAAGCTCCCAAAAGATTGTAAGAGCAATTAAAAAAAAAAAAACAAGGGAAATAGTTTTCATATATTTCTAGGAGAGGAAATAGTGTCTGCACACATTTCTATTCTAAACTTGATGACTTGAGCCCTATCAGACAATTAGCCTTCACATTTTCCCATGGACCGTGGTGAGATGGAGTGGGTAAGATACTACATTATTTTGTCTTATTTTGCTTTATTTAAAAACCTACCCTCTTCTTTTGGGATTATACTGAGGACAGAATGTTTACACTGTCACTTACATTTTCTATCATCTCTTTTACTTTTCCCTTTTCCTTTTCTACATCCGAATCCCTCTTACTCTAAACCAGCATTAGAAATCACAAAGGATGGCAAAGTATATATGAGATAAACAAAAGTGATGGAGTAGAGAGATGGGAGGGGTAAATTCCCACTCTCTCAGCCCTTTCTTCTATGTCCCACCTTATGAAGGTTCAGGGGACATCCAGAAGAAGTGAATTCAGAAACAAAAGTATGTGACTATTGCTTGCTGCTGCAGCTAAGTCACTTCAGTCGTGTCCAACTGTGCAACCCCATAGACGGCAGCCCACCAGGCTCCCCCGTCCCTGGGATTCTCCAGGCAAGAACACTGGAGTGGGTTGCCATTTCCTTCTCCAATGCAGGAAAGTATGAAAGTGAAGTCGTTCAGTCGTGTCCAACTTTTAGCGACCCTATGGACTGCAGCCTACCAGGCTCCTCCGTCCATGGGATTTTCAAGGCAAGAGTACTGGAGTGGGGTGCCATTGCCTTCTCCGATTGCTTGCTACCTCCTTTCATCAGTTTCATAGCTGGACTGAGCCAATGGAAGGCTGGTTAACATGTTGCCCCAATGGATGAAGGGTAGGTTCTTTTTAGACTCTTTTAATCCCCAGTCTTATACATTAGGATCCACATTGCTATTAATTTTTTCTCTACTAAAGTCATCTATGAAACAGAACACAGTCTCTGGTCTTACTCTACTGTGGCATTCCCCCATGAACACAGTTGTTAGCACAGAAGTATTCAATCTCAGATGGTAAAGAATCTGCCTGCAATGCAGGAGACCTGGGTTTGATCCCTGGCTTGGGAAGATCCTGTGGAGGAGTGCATGGCAACCCAATCTAGTATTCTTGCCTGGAGAATCCCCATGGACAGAGGAGCCTACTGGGCTACAGTCCATGAGTTCACAAAGAGTCGGACATGACTGAGCAACTAAGCATAGCATAGCACAGCACATTCATATCTAGCAAAGGATCTTTGCCAGGTCTAGCAGAAACACCTACAGAAATAGAGGCATCTCCGTTTGTTTATCCTAACTCCTCCTTTCTCCAATGTATCCAATCAAATCTATGGTAAATAGCAGATGTTGTTAATGAGAGCCACAAATATGCCCATTTTCCCAGGAGTGCAACTGAAGGATTTTCTGTGAACACGGTAACAAGTGACAAATTGTTCACGTTTATTTTCATGAAATGTTTTGACTGCTGAAGTTGTTCTATAGCAGTTCATTAAAAGACCCATAAAATATGTAAGTTTACATTCTATAAAAAGATCATCAGGAATTTCTTGGCTGATAGTATTCCTTCTATTAAGCATCTGTTTTCTATTTTCTAAAGGATTGCAGCAGTGGTTGTCCAATTGTATATTAAAAATAGTTGATTTAAGCTGCATGAAAATGTTGTAATTTCTTATTAAAGATTAGTAACCCACCAATGAAGCTTCCTTAGAAGGCAACCAGCAATGTGTATGTAGCACATCTGGTTTCAAAATATTAAAAAATGATAAACACTCACCGATCCAATCCATCTGTTCCCTCCATCTGCATAATTATCTTATTTTTAAAACTAGGACATGCACTGAGCTTGACATTGCACAAAGCTGAAGAATTTTTTCCTCAATGTCTAGGCAGTAATGGATGATTGAGGTCAATTTCAGAGAAATGTCATGTTGGTTATTGAATATGTAGGCATTCTGGAAAAATGGTTGAAATCTAATTCCAATATAAAGTACATTATCTTTGATATGAAGTTGTGGGTAGAGTCAAGTGGATAGAATATTTGAAATCACAGACTAATGTTTTTGATCAAGGAGTGGTCAAGAACTCAATGAAGACTATCTAATTTAACACTATTAATAGTACTTAGCACTTACTGAGTGCTTAATTTATGTCATGCCTTATGCTAAGTACTTTATAGGCATTATTTCATTTAGTTCTCATAACAACCCTTAGTAATCTCATTTTAGAAAAGAAAATCGAGGCTCATTGAGTTTACCCAGAGCCACATAGCTAGTGCATGGTGAAGCCATGATCCATATTTGGGAAATGGTCAAGAACTCAATGAAGACTATCTAATTTAACACTATTAATAGTACTTAGCACTTACTGAGTGCTTAATTTATGTCATGCCTTATGCTAAGTACTTTATAGGCATTATTTCATTTAGTTCTCATAACAACCCTTACTAATCTTATCTTAGAAAGGAAAATCGAGGCTCATTGAATTTACCCAGAGCCACATAGCTAGTGCATGGTGAAGCCATGATCCATATTTGGGAAATATGACTTCAAGGCTCATTCTCTTATGTTGTCTGTGATGTGGCACACAAAACACCTTTTAAAATAGTACCAGTCTTCTTTGCCTTAACAGTTCTTTCCTGAAAGCTCTATCTCTTAAATATCAAGAACTTCCCCAACCTGCATCTCATCTACAAATTTGTTAAATGATAACATGAATAATAATGATAATAATTAACACTTGTTTGGGTCCTGTGTTTCAGATGTTATTCTAAGCTCCTTACAGATTAACTAATCAAAATAATAAATAACTCTACAACATACCCTTGCTTTTCAAACGAGGAAAATGAGACATAAGAAGTTAAATGACTTGGCTCAGATCAAACAATTTAAGAAATGAAGTTTCAGGAACTCTGGCTCCAAATCTGTAACAGAAATCACTTGTGAGGCATATGTGAGAACCATGTTAAGTGACAGATGTACAAGGAGGAGTAAAACATGTTCATCTTATTTCAGTTAGCATATTTTCATGGTTCATCCATGTTGGATCATGTATCGGAACTTATCTTTTTATGGCTGAATAATATTCCATTGTATCAACATGCCACATTTTGTTCATCCGTTCATCTGTTAATAGGTACTTGGTTGTTTTCACATTTAGGTTATTGTGAACGACACTGCCAAGAACATTGGCATATATCTGTTTGAATTCTGTATTTTATTCTTTGAGGTATAATGTATCCTAGGAGTAGAATTACTGCATCATGTAGTTAAAGTGGCAAATTTTTATCTTTACATTCATTTTTAACACAATAAAATAATAGTTAAAAAAAAAAGCATTTCCTGTGTCTGAGGACTCACAGATTAATAAAAAAATGAAAGAAATTTCAACTAGTAATTAAAGTAATATGATACATGCTTTATTGGTAGCTTGTGCAACATATTGTGTGAACTAGAACATGACTGGGATGGCTTAGAATGGGTGTAGGGCTTTAGGGAAGACTTCAAAAATAACATTTGGAAAAACTCTTAAAGGACAGGGAGATATTCTCAAGGATTATGGTGGAGATATTCTCAAGGATGATGGCTGGTAGCACTAGGAGTGAGGAAGGTCAGGGGGGCTGGAGAAAATATTTCAAACAGGAATTCTCATGAACAAGGTTCAAAAGGTACATAAGCCCAAATGCAGCTAATTTCCTGTGTCAACTTGATAGGGCCATAAGATGCCCAGATATTTGGTTAAATATGATTCTGTGTGTGTCTGTGAGGTTCCTTCACAGATTCAGGGATTAACACCTGAATCTGTAGACTGGAGGTCTTCGTCTAATCAGTTGAAGGTCTATATAGAACAAAATGGATGACCTTCCTGCAAGTAAGTGGAAACTCCTGCCTGACTATTGGGTTAGAACATTAGTCCTCTCCTGTTTTCAGACTCAAATTGAAACATTGGTTCTCCTGGGGTGTAGAACCTGCAGGTTTATGGACTGAAATTTATACCACCAGCTCTCCTGATTTTCATACCTTCAAACTAAGAGTAAAACTATACCGTTAGCTTTTCTGGATCTCCAGCTGACTGATTACATAGATTTGGGGATTTCTCAGCCTCCATAATCCTATGAGCCAACTTCTCATCATGATTCTCTTTCTGTGTAAATATCTTCTTGTTGGTTCTGTTTCTCCAGAGAACCCTAATGAATCCACAGACACATTGTAGTTTGATGTAGCTGTGTGTGAAGATGAGCAAAAGGGATGGGAATGCTCTTTCACAGTTTCTAGAATTAAAAACCTGACACTCCCATCTGACAATTCTCTCTTCCGTACCTATTATCTGTTTCCAAATTCTGTTGACTCATCTTCAAAATGATGTCTTAGCCGTTTATTCCATACTGTGGCTATCATTACCCTTTGGCATACGACTCCATCTTAGCTTTCAGCTTCCTCTTCATGCCTGTGCCTGTAATCTGTGCCTCAGCCATCCTTGGTTATTACTAGCAAGTCCATCACACGCACTTCCCTCCCTCTGTGTGTTCATTCATGCTTTCTTCTCTCCCCAGAATGCCCTTTCCCCATCTCTGTTGTGATTATATCAAACTCAAAAGCTTAAAGTTTTATAAAACAACGCAAGCTCAATAGGGAGGAAAAATCTATTTGTTTTGTGTATTCACTGCTCTGTCCCCAATGTGTAGGGTAGTGATTGGAACATGAGATAGAGAAAGAGAGACAAATTAACTGACAGATTCAGTACCTAAGATGAATTGTCAAGAGTGTTCAGCTCCACCTGTATCCTTCCTGTTTTGATTATATGAACTTAAATTCACTCAAATTTATTTCACATGCAACTGAAAAAGCTCTGATTGATCTACTATCTATAGAGGTTTAGCCATTAAAAGTTTTGAAAGAGATTATTTATGAGAAATTGATCATAAGAATGGGTTCCAACATTCTCCACTGTCTCCTGTTTTCCCATTCTTTGGGATATGTAAACACTAAAATTCTCTTGTAATCACAAGGCCCCTTTGAGCCAGGAAGAATATCTTATTCCTGAATACCTTAAAAAATGAATGTTAACTAAAAGCTAAAAGAAACACCTTGTAGTCAATTTATGAACCAACTACTCTTCGGATAGCAAACTACCCTTTCTATTTGAAATGAAGTCACTGCCTTGGTTCATCATGTTCTACTATGTCTAAAATGATATGTTTCACTATTAGCTTGATAATTAGCTTAATAATAATAATAATATGTCTACCATTAGTTTAAATTCAAGTCTCCTTATTGCACTATGTTTGTTCCCTCTGTACTATTAAGAAAACATAACTTGTTTTTATTACTCAGGATTTCTGCAGTTACGGTTTTCCTTTTTAGAATGCCGTGAAAGAGTTTTCATGTATTTGACATATTCTAAGTGCCACACATTCTTAATAAGTGAAGAAAGATGGAAACAGAAGTACAGAGAGCAAGTCATCTCTGGACCCTGATGACCTCTCTGGCTTGAGCTGTGGCATCAAGTTAGGCATCCTGATTCCCAAGTTCACAGTCCTTATTCCTTTATATTGCCTTCCTCTTTTTAAATAATATTTTCATGTGTATATACAAAGTTTGTTTCAAAGCATAACTCCTCAGCTAAGTGGATGAGGGAACCAAGCCTAAGTATCAATATAAGAGGTAATCTTGGTGCTTTTGTTCAGTAGAAGTAGATTAGAGGATTTCTAATATCAAGCTAATAGGTCCTATGTTGCTGACAGAAAGTCAGTAGGAGAATCTTTTATGCTTTAATGGTTCTATAGCAGTTAACTTTAGAGGGATTTTTCAGGATAATAGTATCTTAAAATTTTTCCCATCCGAAGAAAATATAAAAATTGTTCTTTGGTATTTTAATAAAGCAAATGCATAAATTTCTCTCAATTTGTGGTCTCATTTAATGCAGTGAACAAGGAAGAATAGGAAAATATGTAAGAATTTAATGTTCCAAAATTCAAAAAAATTGAGAAAATCCCAGAATGCTTTCAGAATGCTTCGTATAGTATATACTAATCTCTTTAAGAGAGGCTTATAGTTTTTTTCCCCATCACCTTTTTTATTCTGTAATCAAAAAGAAATTCTTCTAGATATTGACTGATTTAGTTTGATAACTAAAATATTTTCCAAAAATCCAATAAAGCTTCCACTGTGATAAAAGCAAATAAAAAGAACCAAGAAGCCCATTTCATTTATTTACCATCACTATTGTTTTCATTCTCCTCACGGTGAGTGGTATGTGAAAAAAAATTTTTTTTTTGGTCTTCTAGTTTCAAACGTCAGAGTAGCCATATTTTCTTTATGGTATAGCGATATATCAAGACGTAGATAGTTGAGACATAAAATATCACTTTTTAAAAATAGTAGTTTGACAGTAAGAAAGTTTAAGGCTTTTTGATAGAGAGAAAACATGTTATAGATTTCCTCATTACATGTTTCCTTATGGAGTGTTTCTCAAAAATATCCCTATAAATACTTGTTGTGGTATTGGATCTTGGTGCCAATGAAAATTCAAGTGCTTTAGAATAACTGTTAAAAGTATAGCCTTTTTCCCAAACTCAGAGGAGAAATAACAGCATCTTTGTTGTTGTTCTTCCTTTCCTGTTATTGCTTTTGTTATAAAATTGTGCAATCCTGCTATGTTTTATATCATTTATTTGCATAATCTGTGGCCCTAGATGCTATATAAATACAACTCAAAGCATAACAAAATTGCTCTTTGTCATCCCACAGCAGATTCAGGGAGTGGTTTCCCTAAAGGATTCTGAATGAATTTTACACACAGAGAAATGGTATTTGTTCTGCCTGGAAGAAAAATATGGCAGACAGGTTAGAGACTAACTAGCAATTCTGAAACTGAATCTGACCTCTGTACTCCAGTATCAAATTAGATCTCAGAGATAAGAGTTTTGGTGAAGTAAAAAAAGGTAGCTTTATTGCTTTGCCGGGCAAAGGGTACCACAGTGGTATAATGTCCTCAAAACTTTGTGTTCCAACCTGCAGGGGATAGTAAGGAGTTTTATAATAGTGGTTCATTGAGAGTGTGATCAGCTTATGAACATTCTTCTGACGGGTTGTTGGTGAGTTAAGTGGGAGTCTGCATCATCAACCTTCTGGTTGCTGCCTACTTTCTCCCACCTGGTGGGGGGGTTCCAGCATCTGCAAAATAGCTCAAAGATATTGTTATGTATGGAAATGGAAGCCGTGACAGACTTTATTTTTGGGGGCTCCAAAATCACTGCAGATGGTGACTGCAGCCATGAAATTAAAAGACGCTTACTCCTTGGAAGGAAAGTTATGACCAACCTAGACACTATATTAAAAAGCAGAGACATTACCTTGCCAACAAAGGTCCATCTAGTCAAAGCTATGGTTTTTCCAGTACTCATGTATGGATGTGAGAGTTGGACTATAAAGAAGGCTGAGCGCCGAAGACTTGATGGTTTTGAACTGTGGTGTTGGAGGAGACTCTGAGAGTCCCTTGGACTGCAAGGAGATCCAACCAGTCCATCCTAAAGGAAATCAGTCCTGAATATTCATTGGAAGGACTGATGCTGAAGCTGAAACTCCAATACTTTGGCTACCTGATGCGAAGAACTGACTCATTTGAAAAGAGCCTGATGCTGGGAAAGATTGAAGGTGGGAGGAGAAGGGGACAACAGAGGATGAGATGGTTGGATGGCATCACTGACTCAATGGACATGAGTTTGAGTAAACTCCAGGAGTTGGTGATGGACAGGGAGGCCTGGCATGCTGCTGTCCCTGGGGTCGCAAAGAGTCGGACCTGACTGAGTGGCTGAATTGAACTGATTCCTATGTATATCCCTTGAGGGGCCCCCAGGACCCTGCCCCAAGGCTGCACTATTGTTTCTAGACTGTTTCTCCCTTGTTTTTGCTTTCCCTTTCTTCCTTAATTAGCAAATGTTTCAACCTGCCCTTGAACTTAAGTCAAAGGCTGAATGAAGCCTATTTCCTGTAATCAAGAAACCGGGGACACACACAGGCTCTTGTGCCCAGGAATCCCACAGGATCCTGTTCAGTTTCAGTTTCATCAAGGAAAAGACGAAATTGCCTCATTTATAGCCTGCTGCTGCTGCTGCTAAGTCGCATCAGTCATGTCCGATTCTGTGCGATCCCATGGACAGCAGCCCACCAGGCTCCTCTGTCCACGGGATTCTCCAGGCAAGAGCCTACTAGGTGCTTAATAACTAATTGTTAGATGAAACATTGTTTGAATGAATGAATAAACAAATGAATCATAGACATACTGTGAAAAGACAAACTTTCAGGGGTTTCATTTAGAGAATTCTATTACTTAGAGCAATGATGCTACCCTTCTCCCCAAAACATGCTGCATATGATGCAAAACACATTTAGAATCAACTACGATGCAACATACCAGATGTGATTTCAGATTTTCTTACATAAAAATTATAGAATAGATAGGAATGGATGGCCATTTGGTTTGTGTTGTTTGGACATTCTCCTCACTAAGAGAACCAGAAAACATCCAGATAACTCTCAGCATTTGGGGCTTGTGAGAATAGATAATTCAAGAAGGGGAGCTGAGTAACTGGCTTTACTTAAATCGGAAGAAAAGAAGCTCTATGGAAAAATACAAGTAAAGTATCATGACTAGGGCTTTTTACTGATGTTTCAGCTACAGATTAAAACACACACACACACAACAAGAGAAAAGCTGAGGTTAGATCCAGGATAAAATGAGTCATGTTCTAATGACTAAATGCAGCCTTCAGATTATGGAAACACAAATGCATTTATGTCAAAATTTGTGAAATGGGGTAAACTACATTAGATAATCACTGTCTTGATAGCTTTTTTTTTAACAAACCAATTGTGGTTTTCCTTTTACTATAGCAATTGTTATTCTTGCAAAATGATCTTTAAAAAGTAGCATTTTCCCTGTCTTTGTGACCTCACATTAAGAAAACACCCATATTTCTACTCTAGTTAACACAGAGGAAGACTGACTTCCCAACTTTAGAGAGAACAAAGTTATAGTCTTCAGAATACATGGGTGGTAATTTGAACTTGACCTAAAAAAGTCAAGCTTACAAGTAGTCTAACTTCCAGAGATAGAATGCATACACTGAAGGCTAGAGGTGCTATTTTCTTTCTGTAACTATGAGTATGGCATACATTAAAATAATATCTTTGAAGGTGAATCAAAGATTGTCATGAAGGCCAATCTCTACCGCAGCTTTCTTATTTTCAATCCATTACACAAGAGTTAAACAAAATGTTTGAATGGAACATTTAATAACAAAAGACATTTATGATGTTTACTTAATGTTTTGGACCATTAAGCATCAATGACATGAGTTATTGTATGTAATATCTGGCCAGAAATCTTTTGACCAGGCTGTGTTTTACTACTCTTGGAGCTGCCAGCATCCCGATTTGAAAAAAAATCTGTGGTCAAATCCTAGTTTTCTCAGAGGACTTTGGATTTGAAAATATCTCCCGTTGCCAGAAAGTACCTTTTGAAGTTTACATTAAGATGGATATTTATTTATTTTTTCTCTATAACAATGACAGTGGTTGAGATAAACTGTTTAATTCTAAATAGAAAACACATCTGCTGTGTCTGCATTGTTTGTGGTTGCTGGAGGGGTGACAATTTAAACCAAGTAGCACACATGACATTTTAAGTGAGATGTTGTGTGAGGGCTCACAGCTGCTGTCGTTGTCCTCTCCTGCTCAGCTGGGCCCAATGGGGACGCCGGAGCCAAAGCTACCATTAGTGAATCCTCTATGGATGGACACCCAGAGACATCTTCTGCCTTTCCTCATCCTCAAAAACTGGGAGAGTGGCAACCTAGAATTTACAAACCAACATTTTCTCTAGTTATACTTACCTGTTGATTAGTTAAAAAAAAAAAAAATTTAGAAGATTTTTGAAACTTCTTCTCCACGCCAAATCATATTGACTTTTGAGAGTGCACAAAATCTATAGATTGAGTTAGGGAATGGATGTCTTTGTAATGTCCATTTCTTCTCTGTAATTTTCACATGCTATATAAAATTTTCAAATTTTTCTTCAAATAGGTTTGTGTATTTCTTGTTACATATATGCTAAGGTGTTCTGCAATTTTTTTTTTTTTTTTGCATTTTGAATGAGATCTTGTCTGTTTGTTATACGTTATAGCTTCTGTTGTTTTTATTAGAGAGTTAATGCTTTTTACATTAGTGTTATAACCTGCATTCCTAATAACTTTTAAAGTTATTTCTAATAGGTTTTCAGTTCTTGCTCTGTAAATATTTTTTATAACTTATGATAATGTTGGTTTCTTTGTTGTAATTATTATTGTTATTGTTGTTTAGTTGCTAAGTCATGTCCAATTATTTTGTGACCCCATGGATTGTAGCCTACCAGGCTCCTCTGTCCATGGCATTTCCCAGGTAAGAATACTGGAGTGGGTTGCCATTTCCTTCTCCAGGGGATCTTCTTGACCCAGGGGTCGAACCTGGGTCTCCTCAGCTGGCAGATTCTTTACCACTTAGCCACGAGGCAAGCACTGTAACTATTACATACTTATATAATTCTCTTTCCTAGGGGAATTATCTAGCACTTCCAAAACAATATTTAATGATGATTCCAATAGTGGGCATCTTTTTCCTCATTTAGCAGAGATTTTTACAATTAAGCTTGATGCCAGTTTTGGTTGTTTACTTACTGCTCCTATTAAATCCATAAAAATTTTAGCATGTATTTATAAAGGATAAAGTTATTTTATTTTTACTGAAGTATATTTGCTGTATAATATCATGTAAATTGCTGCTGCTGCTGCTAAGTCGCTTCAGTCATGTCCAACTCTGTGCGACCCCATAGATGGCAGCCCACCAGGCTCCGCCATCCCTGGGATTCTCCAGGCAAGAACACCAGAGTGGGTTGCCATTTCCTTCTCCAGTGCATGAAAGTGAAAGGTGAAAGTGAAGTCGCTCAGTCGTGTCCAACTTTTAGCGACCCCATGGACTGCAGCCTACCAGGCTCCTCCGTCCATGGGATTTGCCAGGCAAGAGTACTGGAGTGGGGTGCCATTGCCTTCTCATCATGTAAATAACAGGTGTATAATACAATGATCCACAATTTTTAAATGTTATGCTCCACTTATAGTTATTATAAAACATTTGCTGTATTACCTGTGTTACATAATACATCTTTGTATATTATTTTATACCTAATAGTTTGTATCTCTTAATCCCCTACCCTTACCTTGCCTCTCTCTCATTCACACTCCCCATTGGTAACCACTAGTTTGTTCTGTGTATCTGTGAATGTCTGCTTCTTTTTTGTTATATTCACTAGTTGTATATTTTAGATTGGACATATAAGTGATATCATAATTATTAATCTGTTGATGGGCATGTAGGCTGCTTTCATATCTTGGCAATTGTAAATAATGCTGATATGAACACTGGAGTACATGTATCTTTTCAAATTGGTGGCTTTGATTCTTTCAGATTTATAACCAGGAGTGGAGTTGCTGGGTCATATGGTAGTTCTATTTTTAGTTTTTTAAGAAACCTTCATACTGTTTTCCATTTCTATCAACAATGTATAAGGGTCCCCTTTTCTCCATATTCTCCCCAACATTTGTTATTTGTTGTCTTTTTGATAGTAGTCATTCTAACATGTGTGAGGTGATATTCCACTGTGATTTTGAATTGTATTTCTCTGATGATTAATGATGTTCAGCATCTTTTCATGGTATCTATATGTCTTTTTTCCAAAAATGTCTATTCAGGGAAAAGATACATGCACCCCAATGTTCATGGGATCATTATTTTCAATAACCAAAGTGTGAAAGCAACCTAAGTGTCTATCAACAGTTGAATGGTTGAAGAAGATATGTCATATATCTACAAATATACATATATAATGGAATAGTTCTCAGCCATAAAGATGAATGAACTCTTGCCATTTGCAACAATGTGGATGGACCCTGAGGATATTATCCTTAGTGAAATTAATCAGACAGAGAAAGACACATACAGTATGTTAGCGCTTATATCTTCAATCTAAAAAATACAACAAACAAATGAATATAACAAAACAGAAACAGATTCACAGATATAGAGAACTAGTGCTTACCAGTGAGGGAGAGGCAAGATAGAGATAGAGGATTAAGAGATACAAACTACTACGTACAAAATAAACAAGCATTAAGGATATATTGTAAAGCACAAGGAAGTATAGCCATTATTGTGTAATAACTTAAAATCTGTGTAAAATCTGTTGAATCAATATACTGTGTACCTGAAACTAATGTAATGCTGTAGATCAACTTATTAATAAAACATAAAAAGATGCTTTTGACATAGTAATATGACTCTGAAGATCAGAATGGCAGTAGACTTCCTACCTGCCATTTTTGCTCCTCTCTGAGCATCTGCCTTTATCTGCAATCCAATGTGTAGAAGAGAAGTGCTCAGTAACTCCCAGTTTCAAAACCCTCATTTAATTAATATCTTGAGGAAAAGCAATCATCACTGTATCACAATTCCAAATTCCCTGCAAACACAGATTGTAAAGATTCCCCAGCCCACACTGGGAAACTGGCATACTTGTGTTTAATTCATGGTAGCCAAAAAAACAGGAACACATCCAAAACCATGGGGTTATAGGGAGCCTGTGCCATGGCTGCAGAGAGGCTTTCTTTGAAAAAGCGATCAACATGAATTAGGCAAAGACCTCAAATGATGCCTTCTATAGTTTCTAATTCATTTTATTAATGTTTTTAAATGGAAAAATCTTTTAAATTACCTAAAACTCTAATGTGCAAATAAACATATTTAAATAAATTTTCGTAAACTAATCCTGACATTATGCTGGTACAAATGAAAAGCTGGGCGGGGTCCATTCATTAATCCATCCCATTGAGAACATTGTCTTAGTTTCAGCTCCTTACAAATATCCTTGGAGATGACAGAATTTCACAAACATCCCTTCCCTCTTCCCCATGGTCCTTTTTAATTCATAAGAAATTTTTTTGAGCACCAGGATTCTTCTCCCTATTGGATTTTCTCTCTCTTTTTCTATCTCTTTTTACTCAGGATTCCAACTCCATTCTGCAACAAATGTCCGCATTCAGCAGGCAATTCTGCTTCTCAGGGATTCTTAAATACTTGTACTCACAGGCCTTATTGTCTTGGCTCCTTACTGATTTTCAGAGAGCAGCACATGTAAGACAAACTAAGCACTCTCTTCTGCTAATGTTGATTGTCTCACAGAAGTTTATTCAACTTCTTAAGATTTCTCGGCAATTACAGGAGCTGTTGAGAAATACAATAGAAGTAAACCATCCAGTCACAGTGACTTAAAAATGTTAATACAGTTTTCATCCTGAAACATGAACAGATGTGTTAAAAGATACAGAAAATTTGTCCCACTTTGCCTGCATGTCACCATTATTTATTTTAAAAAATCTGTGATGGGAAATTTTTTAATTCACATGTCATCTGTGCTAATTTGTTTTAACCCAAATACCTACAACCCTAAGAGATCAACAAAGTGTAGTTGGATAAGCATTGGACTAAAAGATTAGAGCCAAGTTTGGGAACTTGATACCAAGTTACATGACTTAAGAAAATTCTCTCTGAGCCTCAATTCACTTTTTTTACTTTTCTGTACCTGTGCCTAATAACATCTGCCCTACTTCAGTTGCAAGGATACTGTAAAGATCCATCAACAAATTTTATGATAAAATATTTTTTTCATTTTATAAAATGTTTGTTTTCTTTGCTTGTTGTTGTTTAGTCTCCCAGTAATGTCCAACTCTTTGCGACACCCTGGACTGCAGCAAATAGTTACAGCTTTCCTAATAATAAGATGGTGTCTGTTTAGCTAAAATATTCCCTTCATGATTCATGAGGAAAAACATACATAAACATTTTAGGTATCTGAACTTGTAGATTAAATTTGTTCATTCATTTGACAACTATTCATATGTGTCAATCCTTATAAACAGTGCTGGGGATACAGATAATAATGACCTATAGTGTCTACTTACTTTCAAAGGGCTAGGAATGACTATCATTTTGTTCAGCATTGTGTGTAATGCCATGGCAAAAATTAATTGACCTATTTACATTTAAGATACTTGAATAAGTATCTTGTTTATAACTTCTAAAATATTTTACTTTCTCTTTACTATCTACTAACCTTGCAATATGCTTTACAGGAATTATATTAATACCTACAATAATCTTGTGAGATAAATATTATGGTCTTCTCCCTGTTATTTCACCCAGTGTCAGCCTGTAACAGAATCAGTTTTTGAACCTGATTTGTATGGACTCAAAATTGGAGCTGTTAACTTCTGTTTTATTCCATCTCTGATAAAGAAGACTGATTTAAGGTCCCCTCATGATTAGAGCTGACATATGTATCTTAAGCCTTCAACATCTCTTCATTGGAAAGACTGGGATGGCATCAGAGAAATCCATAGTTGGGGAGGAACTTTATTGTAAACTCTAGGGTGGTGGTGATTTTAGTTGCTAAGTCATGTCTGACTCTTGCAACCCCATGGACCGTAGCCCCCCAGGCTCCTCTCTCCATGGGATTCTCCAGGCAAGAATACTGAAGTGGGTTGCTATTTCCTTCTCCAGGGGATCTTCCCAATCCAGGGATCAAACCCGGGTCTCCTGCACTGCAGGCAGATTTTTTACCAAGTGAGCTATGAGGGAAGTTAAACCCTGGGATTCAGTTCAGTTCAGTTCAGTCACTCAGTCATGTCCGACTCTTTGCGACCTCATGGACAGCAGCACGCCAAGCGTCCTTGTCCATCACCAGCTCCCGGAGTGGAGTCAAACTCATGTCCACTGAGTTGGTGATGCCATCCAACTATCTCATCCTCTGTCGTCCCCTTCTCCTCCCGCCTTCAATCTTTTCCAGCATCAGGGTCTTTTCAAGTGAGTCAGTTCTTCGAATCAGGTGGCCAAAGTATTGGAGTTTCAGCTTCAACATCAGTCCTTCCAGTGAATATTCAGGACTGATTTCCTTTAAGATTGATAGGTTGTATCTCCTTGCAGTCCAAGGAACTCTCAAGAGTCTTCTCCAACACCACAGTTCAAAAGCATCAATTCTTTGGTTCTCAGCCTTCTTTATAGTCCAACTCTCACATCCATACATGACTACTGGAAAAATCATAACCTTGACTAGATGGACCTTTGTTGGCAAAGTAACGTCTCTGCTTTTTAATATGCTGTCTAGGTTGATCATAACTTTCCTTCCGAGGAGGAAGCGTCTTTTAATTTTATGGTTGCAATCAACATCTGCAGTGATTTTGGAGCCCCAAAAAATAAAGTCTGCCACTCTTTTCACTGTTTCCCCATCTATTTCCCATGAAATGATGGGACCAGATGCCATGATCTTAGTTTTCTGAATGCTGAGCTTTAAGCCAACTTTTTCACTTTCCTCGTTCACGTTTATCAAGAGGCTCTTTAGTTCTTCACTTTCTGCCATAAGGGTGGTGTCATCTGCATATCTGCTGCTGCTGCTGCTAAGTTGCTTCAGTCGTGTCTGACTCTGTGCGACCCCATAGACGGCAGCCCAGCATATCTAAGGTTAATGATATTTCTCCTGGAAATCTTGATTCCAGCTTGTGTTTCATCCAGCCCGGCATTTCTCATGATGTACTCTGCATATAAGTTAGGCAACATCTAATCAGTAAAGGGCAGAGCATAGCAGAAGTTTGTATAGAAAAAGGGAAAACATTTTTAAAATTTTACTTTGGGAAAGCCCTATGTTATAAAATACTGATTTTTCACACTGCCACAAATATAAACAATAAAGGGAAACATTGGTAAGATCTTAGGAGGTACAGGTCTAAACATCTAAGACATCTAAATGTTAAAAACAATTCACAAATGGAATTGAAATGAAAAGGGCAAATCAGAAAAACATAGCAACGTATAAAACAAGCAAATATTGTTAATATATAAAAAGTATGTTTTCAAAATAAGAAAAAAAACCCAAAAACTAAACAAAGAAAAATGGTAAGAAATTATAAAATAAAAATGTGAGTAACTGATAAATATTTGGTGAAAAAAAAAAGCGTCACTTAGCTAAGAAGGAACTGGTAATTAAAGCAAAAGTGTTTGGGAAATTGATGATACTTACAGTTTACAAAAGTATGAGAGAAATGGGCAGTCTCATTGCTATAGAAAGCAAAATTTGAAAAGATTTCCTGGATGGCCATTTAGTGACAGGTTACAATGTCAGTTCTAAGAATTTATCTTAAAACAATTAATAAAGATGGACTTAACAATTTAGCTATTGACATGGGGCAATGGCACCCCACTCCAGTACTCTTGCCTGGTAAACCCCATGGACGGAGGAGCCTGGTAGGCTGCAGTCTATGGGGTCGCTAAGAGTCAGACACGACTGAGTGACTTCACGTTCACTTTTCACTTTCCTGCATTGGAGAAGGAAATGGCAACCCACTCCAGTGTTCTTGCCTGGAGAATCCCAGGGACGGGGGATCCTGGTGGGCTGCCGTCTATGGGGTCGCACAGAGTCGGACACGACTGAAGTGCCTTAACAGCAGTAGCAGCAATAAATGTGGCATTATCATAAAAGTAAGAAATCAGGGGGAAATGTCCAGAAAGAGAAGGACCAGTTCAATGATTCATAAATTCTGGTGATTTCAGATGAAAGAATACTTAAACAGCAATTTTAAATAAGCCTCTTTTGTTTAAACTGTGAAAAGCTATTTACAGTAAGTTAAGAGAGTCCCTTGGACTGCAAGGAGATCCAACCAGTCCATTCTAAAGGAGATCAGTCCTTGGTGTTCTTTGGAAGGACTGATGCTAAAGCTGAAACTCCAGTACTTTGGCCACCTCATGCGAAGGGTTGACTCATTGGAAAAGACTCTGATGCTGGGAGGGATTGGGGACAGGAGGAGAAGGGGAAGACAGAGGATGAGATGGTTGGATGGCATCACTGACTCGATGGACGTGAGTCTGAGTGAACTCCGAGAGTTGGTGATGGACAGGGAGGCCTGGAGTGCTGCGATTCATGGGGTCGCGAAGAGTCGGACACGACTGAGCGACTGAACTGAACTGAACTGAAGTACAAAACAAAAAACAAGTCACAAAAAAAGCATGTCTGGTTTTATCACACATATGTGTTTTTGGGCATGTGTGAGCATGTATGTGAATGCATTTGTGTGTTCCTCTATTGGAAAGGCCAGTCTGAGAACCACAGTTGAGTCTATTTATGAATGATGGTGTTAGAAGCCTACTAATTTTTGTCTTTTTGCTTTGATAAAACAAAAACAATTAATGTATATTATCTTTTAGAATTTTTATCATGTAAGAAATTTATAAAATAAGCTTCCCGATGATTTACACTACAGACACTTGATATTGTCTATAAATATAGCCTCTCTTGTTCAGTTTTTACTTTGTTGAAATTTCACAACATCCCCATTTGTGTTACTGCAGGCATTGGTCAAGTTATTAGTCAACATTTATTATGTGAGAATTGTATACTTGACTTTAAACAAAATATAAAGATGCCGAGGGAGCTGAAAGTAAGTAAGAGGCCTGAGAGCAGTGGTGCTGATGGCCCTTTGGCAGAAGCACTTCTAATGGACTGGGACCAATGGCATATTTACTGCATGGCCTCCTGACAAATGGGCTTGGACAGCCCTGAGAGGCCTCTTAGGCCTCAGCTGGCAAGCAGAAGCAAGGAGAGACGAGTAGGTGGTGAGGGAATTTAAGGCCACAGCCTGCATCACTGTAAGAAAACTGTAATCGGGGTCAGATACAAGGGGGCAGCTGATGGAAGTTGCTGGAATGATGGCTCCTTTCTCTATCAGTACAGCATTTTCTATTTCAGTCTGTACATTCATAAATGCTAGAAATTACCTTGGAAAGAGAGAGAGAAAAGGCTCTTATCAAAGAGAGTTTAGTGTTTTCCAGCACAACGAAAACTTTTCTTGGCCCTAGGGTCTGCTCTAATTAGAGGTTTCTTCCAGGAATGCTAGAAAGCACAGCGGCTGGAGAATAAAACAAAAAAAGGCAGATTGAAGTCTGTTCAAGTGGGAGGAGAGATAAATTAGGGGTTTGGGTTTAACATATATACACTACTTTATATAAAATAGATAATCAACAAAGACCTACAGTATAGCAGAGAAATTGTACTCAATATTTTGTAATAACTTATATGGGAAATGAATCTGAAAAAGGATATATGTATGTGTATAACTGAATCACTTTGCTGTACATTAAAACTAACATGCCATTGTAAATAAGCTATCAGATCAGATCAGATCAGTCACTCGGTCATGTCCGACTCTTTGCGACCCCATGAATCTCAGCAGGCCAGGCCTCCCTGTCCATCACCAATTCCTGGAGTTCACCCAGACTCACGTTCATCAAGTCACTGATGCCATCCAGCCATCACATCCTCTGTCGTCCCCTTCTCCTCTTGCCCCCAATCCCTCCCAGCATCAGAGTCTTTTCTAATGAGTCAACTCTTCGCATGAGGTGGCCAAAGTACTGGAGTTTTAGCTTTAACATAAGCTATACATCAATATAAAATGAAAATTTAATTTAAAAAATTATTTATAAAATTGATGCATAAAAATTGATGTGTCACCAAAAATATACGTTTATTGTTCAGTTGCTCAGTCATGTCCAACTCTTTGTGATCCCATGGACAGCAGCGTACCAGGTTTCCCTGCCATTTACCATCTCCCCAAGTTTACTGAAACTCATGTCCGTTAAGTCGATGATGCTATCCAACCATCTCATCCTCTGTAATCCCCTTTTCCTCTTCCCCTCAATCTTTCCCAGCATCAGGTTTTTTTTCTATGAGTCAAAAAACTGAGAGGTATTTTATTTCTGAGTTCAAATTTTTTTCAAATTAATGAATGTCCTATTCAATAAAACCTAGATATATATATATACATACGAACATATATATATATATATATACACACCACATAACTAAAAGTATTCAAAATTTTACATATATATATATATATATGTATGTGGAATTATATATATATGTATATGTTCATATGTATATATGTATATATATATATATAGGTTTTATTGAATAGGACACTAATTAATTTGAAAAAAAATTGAACTCAGAAATAAAATACCTCTCAGTTTTTTGACTCAAAAAAAAAAAAAAAACCTGATGCTGGGAAAGATTGAGGGGAATAGGAAAAGGAGTTCGTCAAGGCTGTATATTGTCACCCTGTTTATTTAACTTATATGCAGAGTACATCATGAGAAACGCTGGACTGGAAGAAACACAAACTGGAATCAAGATTGCCAGGAGAAATATCAATAACCTCAGATATGCAGATGACACCACCCTTATGGCAGAAAGTGAAGAGGAGCTCAAAAGCCTCTTGATGAAAGTGAAAGTGGAGAGTGAAAAAGTTGGCTTAAAGCTCAACATTCAGAAAACGAAGATCATGGCATCTGGTCCCACCACTTCATGGGAAATAGATGGGGAAACAGTGGAAATAGATGAGGAAACAGTGGAAACAGTGTCAGATTTATTTTTCTGGGCTCCAAAATCACTGCAGATGGTGACTGCAGCCATGAAATTAAAAGACGCTTACTCCTTGGAAGGAAAGTTATGACCAACCTAGATAGCATATTCAAAAGCAGAGACATTACTTTGCCAACAAAAGTTCGTCTAGTCAAGGCTATGGTTTTTCCTGTGGTCATGTATGGATGTGAGAGTTGGACTGTGAAGTCTGAGCACCGAAGAATTGATGCTTTTGAACTGTGGTGTTGGAGAAGACTCTTGAGAGTCCCTTGGACTGCAAGGAGATCCAACCAGTCCATTCTGAAGGAGATCAGCCCCGGATTTCTTTGGAAGGAATGATGCTAAAGCTGAAACTCCAGTACTTTGGCCACCTCATGCGAAGGGTTAACTCATTGGAAAAGACTCTGATGCTGGGAGGGATTGGGGGCAGGAGGAGAAGGGGACGACAGAGGATGAGATGGCTGGATGGCATCAGTGACTCGATGGACGTGAGTCTGAGTGAACTCCGGGAGTTGGTGATGGACAGGGAGGCCTGGTGTGCTGCGATTCATGGGGTCGCAAAGAGTCGGACACGACTGAGCGACTGATCTGATCTGATCTGATGTGGAATTTTATTTTAAGACTCCCTGTGATACGGTCATCTATGTCTATCAGATTCCTGTTTTAAAGCGGAGACTTTAAGAGGAGGAGGATTAGTGGTAACGCTCTTCCACTCTTCTGGAGTGTGTTTCCCATTCTTGTTTCTCAAACTTCCAGTACTCTCCCGTTCTCACATAGCTGATGACCTTTATTTCCCTCAGAAAAACTCACAGAAGCCGTCAGAGGGTTTAGACATAAACACCCACATGCTTGGACCAGCTCATTTATCAGCCACCTTGCTTGTATCTCACACCCTGTTTTCCCCTGTGATAGATGATCTTGAGCCCGAATCTCACCCCTCTGACTCACCCAAGTGTATCCTTCCTTCAGCATTGTTAATCAGTCACACTCTGTTGAGTCACTCTCCTCAGCACACAAACGTGCTATATTCACCCTCCAAAAAAAAAAAAAAAAAAAAAAAGTCCTTCTTCTTTTACCTCATATTCCCATATCTTCTTCAGATATTGCTCCATGTCTTCCCACTTCCCTTTATGACACAATTCCTCAGAAAAGTTATTTATACTCACTATCTAGCCTTCCTCTCTTCACATTCTCTTTGGAAGCCACTCTAAGCCAGCTTTCATCCCAGCCACTCTACAAACACCGGCTTCTTGAGTTACCAAGGACCTCCACATTCTAGATGGAAGGGTCTGTTTCCCATCCTCAGATTACTTGAACTCTCACCTTTGACACCATTCTCTATCTGGAGATACTTTTTTAAAACTTGATTTCTCTTGGATTCTCTTCTCTTTCCACTGTCAGTTTTTATCCTACTTCAGCAACCAGTCTTTCTTAGTCTTCTCTGCTGGATCTCATCTCCCCCTTACCCTCAAAACATGGAATTCTCCAGAATTAGTCCTTTGACTTCTTGTTTTCTCCACCCACTGCTGGGGGGTTTCATATAGCACCACTCACTGCTTTGAATACTCTATAGGAATGAATACCAAGTTTACATCTCTGGCCTTGACCTTCTCCCCAGTTTACTGTCCTCTCAATTTTCCACTTAGAGATCTAGTGAAGTGAGGTCACTCAGTCGTGTCTGACTTTTTGTGACCCCATGGACTGTAGCCTACCAGGCTCCTCTGTCCGTGGGATTTTTCAGGCAATAGGACTGGAGTGGATTGCCATTTCCTTCTCCAGGGGATCTTCCCAACCCAGGGATTGAACCCGGGTCTCCCGCATTGTAGACAGACGCTTTACCATCTGAGCCACCAGGGAAGTCCTAGAGGTCTACAGGGGTTCAAAGAAAAACAAGGGACGCAATTCCAGACCCAGCTGGATAGGACACAGCCAGCTCCCAGATGTCATGGGCTGCTCTTCTCTTTCTCAGTGGGTATCTCAGACTCAAAATACCCAAGCCACAACTCATGATTTGTATGCTCTCCCCACTACTCACTAAACCCATGTCTCTCAAGTCTTCCTTGTTACTAAAAGAAAGTTATCAGTGCTGTAAAGTCCTCTGCTTCCCCATGTAATTCATCAGCAAGTTCTAGTACTCTGTCCTCAAACTATGGCCCAAGCCTGACCATTTGTCATGCCTATTATCCTAGTTGGGACCCCAATCATCTCTCAGACTACTGAAAAGTCCTCCTTGTTGGTCTCCCTGTGTTCACCCAGCCACTCTTAAAATTCTTCCTTGTACAGCAATCAGAGTGATTTGTTTCAAATGCAAACCAGACTATGTCACTCCTCTCCTTTAAACCTTCTCATGGCTTTTTTTTTTTACTCACAGCAGAAGCTGAAGGCCTTGGCCTCTAAGCCTTCTGTGGTCTTTGTCCATGCCAGCTTTCTGATCTCATTTCCTCTCTCCCCTTGCTCAACCCCCAGCAGTCCCTCTGGCCTCCTTCTGCTCCTCAGACACACTGTGCCCAGTCTCTCTCCAGTACCTTTGCACTTGTCCTCTCTGCTTTTATATTAATCTTCCAGATTTCTGCACAAGGCTCTCTCTCCCTCCATGTAAGCTTCTTCCATAAGTCGCTTTATTAGAATGGCTGCCCTGACCACCCTTCCAGTTACCCTTTTTCCATTGACCCACTTCTATTTGTCACTACACTTACTGCCACCCGACACATTTTATTATTTCCTGTTTGCCTCCTCCCAGTAGAATGCAATCTCCGTTCAAGTTGGGAGCTATCTTGCTCATTGATAGCATATCTTTGTGCATTATCTGGCACAAAGTAGATGCTCAAAAACTTCTTTTGAAATAGTGACATAGTTTAGAAAAGGTTCTTGGAGCTAACCTTTCTTTGATGCACTAGAGAAATATAATGCAATGCCAATGTGGCATTGTTGAAGAAAGAAACCTTTTGGATAGGGTTCTGATGAATGAATGACCTCTACATATAAGAGAGAGTGAGAAAAGGCATGAGGAGGCACTGGGGTAGAGTAAAGAGCTATAGAGCTTCAGGATGTGAGGGTCCTGATGTGGAGTCAGGACATCGGATTCTTGTGCCCACCCTCCAATGGTCAGCAGAACACTCCTGGGCAAAGGAGCCATACTCTTTCTGGGTCTCATTTTGCCAACAGTAAGATAAGGTTTAAATGATTGTTGACACTGAATATTGTGGTTATAAAAATACTGCTGTGGACTTTTTTTGTTTGTAGGATAATTAGTAGAACTTTGTATGCATCTTTATTTTCTATTACAGTCGTTCCCCCCTTTCACTTCACCTCACCCTCTCTCCCACCCCATCTTTTCCAAATGTTCTGTTACCTTCCATAGCACCAAAATTACCACAGGTACCAGGGTCCTGGGTGTGAAGCCACTTAAAAACACTTTTTCCTCTTTTTCCAACCTCCTTGATCATCATCAGTGCAGGCTGATAATCCTGTCTGTAAAACCCAAATTTGCCACGCCATGCTCCAAGACCCCCTCAATGTACACCCAAACCACCATGTTTATCTCCTTCTTGGAACCATCTTCAGCCTCTCTTGAAGTCATCCAAATACAACAGATATTTGTGGTCCCTAGGAGGAAGTTTTCATTACCTCAGTCTTCACTCAACCACTCAGATTATCACCCCTGTTATTGACTAGCTTCTCCCTTTCATGCTAAGCTTTTCACTCAGTTCACTTCAGTTCAGTCGCTCAGTCGTGTCCGACTTTGCAACCCCATGAATTGCAGCACACCAGGCCTCCCTGTCCATCACCATCTCCCAGAGTTCACTCAGACTCACATCCATCGAGTCACTGATGCCATCCAGCCATCTCATCCTCTGTCATCCCCTTCTCCTCTGCCCCCAATCCCTCCCAGCATCAGAGTCTTTTCCAATGAGTCAACCCTTCGCATGAAGTGGCCAAAGTACTGGAGTTTCAGCTTTAGCATCATTTCTTCCAAAGAAATCCCAGGACTGATCTCCTTCAGAATGGACTGGTTGGATCTCCTTGCAGTCCAAGGGACTCTCAAGAGTCTTCTCCAACTCCACAGTTCAAAACCATCAATTCTCTGGTGCTCAGCTTTCTTCACAGTCCAACTCTCACATCCATACATGATCACTGGAAGAACCATAGCCTTGACTAGACGGACCTTTGTTGGCAAAGTAATGTCTCTGCTTTTCAATATGCTATCTAGGTTGGTCATAACTTTCCTTCCAAGGAGTAAGTGTCTTTTAATCTCATGGCTGCAGTAACCATCTGTAGTGATTTTGGAGCCCCCCAAAATAAAGTCTGACACTGTTTCCACTGTTTCCCCATCTATTTCCCATGAAGTGATGAGACTGGATGCCATGATCTTCGTTTTCTGAATGTTGAGTTTTAAGCCAACTTTTTCACTGTCCTCTTTCACTTTCATCAAGAGGCTTTTGAGTTCCTCTTCACTTTCTGCCATAAGGGTGGTGTCATCTGCATATCTGAGGTTATTGATATTTCTCTTGGCAATCTTGATTCTAGCTTGTGCTTCTTCCAGCTTAGTGTTTCTCATGATGTACTCTGCATGTAAGTTAAATAAGCAGGGTGACAATATACAGCCTTGATGTACTCTTTTTCCTATTTGGAACTAGTCTGTTGTTCCATGTCCAGTTCTAACTGTTGCTTCCTGACCTGCATACAAATTTCTCAAGAGGCAGGTCAGGTGGTCTTGTATTCCCATCTCTTTAAGAATTTTCCATAGTTTCTTGTGATCCACACAGTCAAAGGCTTTGGCATAGTCAATAAAGCAGAAATAGATGTTTTTCTGGAACTCTCTTGCTTTTTTGATGATCCAGCCGATGTTGGCAATTTGGTCTCTGGTTCCTCTGCCTTTTCTAAAACCAGCTTGAATATCTGAAAGTTCACAGTTCACATATTACTGAAGCCTGGCTTGGAGAATTTTGAGCATTACTTTACTAGTGTGTGAGATGAGTGCAATTGTGCGGTAGTTTGAGAATTCTTTGGCAATGCCTTTCTTTGGGATTGCATGAAACTGACCTTTTCCAGTCCTGTGGCCACTGCTGAGTTTTCCAAATTTGCTGGCATACTGAGTGCAGCACTTTCACAGCGTCATCTTTCAGGATTTGAAATAGCTCAACTGGAATTCCATCACCTCCACTTTGTTCATAGTGATGCTTCCTAAGGCCCACTTGACTTCACATTCCAGGATATCTGGCTCTAGGTCAGTGATCACACCATCGTGATTATCTGGGACATGAAGATCTTTTTTGTACAGTTCTTCTGTGTATTCTTGCCAACTCTTCTTAATATCTTCTGCTTCTGTTAGGTCCATACCATTTCTGTCCTTTATCGAGCCCATCTTTGCATGAAATGTTCCCTTGGTATCTCTAATTTTCTTGAAGAGATCTCTAGTCTTTCCCATTCTGTTGTTTTTCTCTATTTCTTTGCATTGATCGCTGAGGAAGGCTTTCTTATCTCTTCTTGCTATTCTTTGGAACTCTGCATTCAGATGTTTATATCTTTCCTTTTCTCCTTTGCTTTTCGCTTCTCTTCTTTTCACAGCTATTTGTAAGGCCTCTCCAGGCAGCCATTTTGCTTTTTTGCATTTCTTTTCCATGGGGATGGTCTTGACCCCTGTCTCCTGTACAATGTCACGAACCTCAGTCCATAGTTCATCAGGCACTCTATCTATCAGATCTAGTCCCTTAAATCTATTTCTTACTTCCACTGTATAATCATAACATATTTGATTTATGTCGTATCTGAATGGTCTAGTGGTTTTCCCTACTTTCTTCAATTTCAGTCTGAATTTGGCAATAAGGAGTTCATGATCTGAGCCACAGTCAGCTCCTGGTCTTGTTTTTGCTGACTGTATAGAGCTTCTCCATCTTTGGCTGCAAAGAATACAATCAATCTGATTTCGGTGTTGACCATCTGGTGATGTCCATGTGTAAAGTCTTCTCTTGTGTTGTTGGAAGAGGGTGTTTGTTATGACCAGTGCATTTTCTTGGCAAAACTCTATTAGCCTTTGCCCTGCTTCATTCTGTATTCCAAGGCCAAATTTGCCTGTTACTCCAAGTGTTTCTTGACTTCCTACTTTTGCATTCCAGTCCCCTATAATGAAAAGGACATCTTTTTTGGGTGTTAGTTCTAAAAGGTCTTGTAGATCTTCATAGAACCATTCAACTTCAGGTTCTTCAGTAACTGGTTGGGGCATAGACTTGGATTACTGTGATATTGAATGGTTTGCCTTGGAAATGAACAGAGATCATTCTGTCATTTTTGAGATTGCATCCAAGTACTGCCTTTCGGACTCTTTTGTTGACCATGATGGCTACTCCATTTTTCTGAGGGATTCCTGCCTGCAGTAGTAGATATAATGGTCATCTGAGTTAAATTCACCCATTCCAGTCCATCTTAGTTCGCTGATTCCTAGAATGTTGACATTCACTCTTGCCATCTCTTGTTTGACCACTTCCAATTTGCCTTGATTCATGGACCTGACATTCCAGGTTCCTATGCAATATTGCCCTTTACAGCATCGGACCTTGCTTCTATCACCAGTCACATCCACAGCTGGGTATTGTTTTTGCTTTGGTTCCATCCTTCCATTATTTCTGGAGTTATTTCTCCACTGATCTCCAGTAGCATATTGGTTACCTACTGACCTGGGGAGTTTCTCTTTCAGTATCCTATCATTTTGCCTTTTCATACTGTTCATGGGGTTCTCAAGGCAAATACTGAAGTGGTTTGCCATTCCCTTCTCCAGTGGACCACAGTCTGTCAGACCTCTCCACCATGACCTGCCCGTCTTGGGTGGCCCCACGAGCATGGCTTAGTTTCATTGAGTTAGATAAGGCTGGGGCCCTAGTGCGATTAGATTGACTAGTTTTCTGTGAGTATGATTTCATTGTGTCTGCCCTCTGATGCCCTCCTGCAACACCTACCATCTTACTTGGGTTTCTCTTACCTTGGACGTGGGGTATCTCTTCATGGCTGCTCCATCAAAGCGCAGCCGCTGCTCCTTACCTTGGTCGAGGGGTATCTCCTCACTGCCACCCCTTCTGACCTTGAAGGTGGAATAGCTCCTCTAGGCCCTCTTGGGCCCGCGCAGCCATTGCTCCTTGGACGTGTGGTTTCTCCTCCCGGCCGCAGCCCCTGGCCTTCGGCGTGGGGTAGGTCCTCCGGGCCACCGCCCCTGGCCTCAGACGAGGGGTAGCTCCTCTCGACCACCGCCCCTGACCTCGGACTTGGGGTAGCTTCTTACTCAGCATCATTTATTCTCCTATCCAATGAGTTTTAAGATATTTCGCCATCCCCAAGAAGATTCCCTTGCTCTTGCCTCTGTGTCTTTATGCATACCAGTTTTTTCCCTCCTTTGAATTTAAAATAAATAAATAAATAATCTTTTCATCCACCTCTGATCATAGGTAAGCAGAATATCTCAGCTATATATAGGTGCATTTTTCTATGCCATGTTCTCATGGAGATGGCTGAGCTCTACTCCAGAGTTATTCTTGAGGCAAGGATCCTTTGCTAAGGCTTGATAACCCCATGCTAGGTCCTTACCTCCTAACATGCCCCTAACCACTACACCCTCCCCTGCAACCCTCTCGCTCCTCCATGCTGCTTCCTCTGCAAGCCCAGTGAGTTTTGTTTTGTTTTGTTTTTCCAGTTCTTCTTAGACTTTTGGAATACAGGCCAGAAAGTGGTTCTGTCTCGTACTCTGTCACAGGGCCAACCCTTGAGTTAGCTATCTGCTAAAGTGACAGGAAAAGAAAGAGGAAATGTAGGGAAAAAATGAAAATATTATCTATCCCCAAGAATATGTGATAGCTTTTGCTAAAAAATATACTTGTGTCATATTTGGTATCACAGAATTCTCCCTTCAGATATTTGATGTGGATACATGACAGGGGGTTTATTTTATTCCTCTTGAGATAGATACATGTGGCTCTTAGATGGCATTGTAGGAAATGTCACTATTTGTACTTGGCCTCAGTTCTTACATTTTGAAAAGATAAGAAGTATCTCCCAGTATAAGCAGAGAAATACATGTAAGAATTCATTTGTCATAATCTTTTTACATTTCTGACATGAAGGATAAGGAAAACATAGTGAACATTTGAAACACCAGGAGATTAAACTTTACCCTTCAAATTCACAAGGAATTTGTCTTGGAATAAGTGGTAATTGTGGTTAAGGGACCATATGATCTGAGGGAAGGCATTGGCATGTGTAAGAGAAAACAATATAAAATTTTAAAAGCTTATCTGGAAAGTAAGTGGGACTGCAGCCTTTTGCTGTATGCAAAAGGCTTTCCTGGGCTTCCCTGGTGGCACTAGTGGTAAAGAACTCGCCTGCCAATGCAGGAAACTTAAGTGACTCGGGTTGGATCTCTGCGTGGGGAAGATCCTCTGGAGGAGAGCGTGGCAATGCACTCCAGTATTCTTGCCTGGAGAATTCCATGGACAGAGAAGCCTGGCGGGCTACAGTCCATAGTGCCGCACAGAGCCAGGCACGACTGAAGCGATTTAGCACACAACGCAGCACAGAAGGCTCGCCACTGTGGTAAAGCGGAGAAGCACACGCTTCATCTTCTTATTCTAATTTCTAATTCTGAAAACATTTTTTTCACAGTACATTTATGTTCATGTTTGTGTACTCTTCATGTGCTCAGCTGCTAAGTCATGTCGGACTCTTGTGAACCCGTGAACTGTAGCCCTCCAGGCCCCTCTGTTCATGGGATTTTCCTGGCAAGAATACTGAGGTGGGTTGTCATGCCCTCCTCAAGGGGATCTTCCCCATGCAGGGATCAAACCCACGTCTCTTATGTCTCCTGAATTGGCAGGCAGGTTCTTTACCACTGAGCTACCTAGAAAATCTCTGTACTCTTCATAAACCAATGTTATACCATTTCTTCATGGGAATCACATCTGTGGTGCAGCTTTGGGAAAGGTCTTAGAAGCTCTATACTTATGACTTTCTCAGCACATAGGTGCTCAGCAGATTGACTCATTGGCCTATTCTTTCTTTATTAGCTTTAGAACAGTTTATCGCTGTGCATTTTTTAAAATATGGATTGAATTCTTTGTTTCTCTGTCTGACTTTTTCTTTGACTAAATCAAGCTTCTTTTCAGGCTTCTCAGTTACATTTTGGAACCAGAGAATTCTTTTTATGGGTATTCCTAAGTGAAGCAACAGATGTTCTGGTTTTCTTTATTTTTGTTTATCCCTGATGCATGGAAAAGATGAAAGAGGTATACAACAGAATTTTAAAGCTGAAAGAAGAAATCCAGTCAATAGCTTTTTTTTTTTTCATTTACAGAATGTGCATGTGTGCTAAGTCACTTCAGTCATCTCCAACCCTTTGCAACCCTATAGACTGTAGCCCACCAGGTTCCTCTGACCATGAGACTCTTCAGGCAAGAATATTAGAGTGGATTGCCATAACATCCTCCAGGGGATCTTCCCAACCCAGGGATGGAAACCACCTCTCTTATGTCTCCTGCATTAGCAGGTGGATTCTTTACCACTAGTGCCACCTGGGAAACCCTTACAGATGCTGAGGCCCAGATTAAGTATTTATTGAAAACTAAATATCTGGTAATGATAAAATTGAGACTGGAAAGAAGATGATCTGCTTCTAGTCTTTTTGAAAAATAATCCTAGAGTGAACATCTATTTTCTTTTTTTACTCTTATTATATCACCAGGACACAGTACTGGGCATGTATGGGACATAAGAGATGTATCACAGATATTCACAGAATAAATTAGATCAAATGAAAGTTATCAGACATGAAAAGGGGCATTGCATAATGATAAAGAGATCAATTCTTCAAAAAACCATAACAATCTGATGCATCTCACAGAACATCAATAAGATGCTCCTTCCTCAGGACCTATGGGCACAGGCTGTGCTTTAATATTACTGCAAATGATTAATATATCAGCTTTGGTCTTTCATAATTGAAATAATATTCATACATTATTTATATTTTAAGCTTTATATGGAAAGGACTCTATTCTCTCTTTACTTTTGATTCTTCCCCAAAAGTGATGTGTTAGTTGTTCAGTCATGTCTGATTCTTTGCAACCCCATGGACTGTACCTCTGCCCACGAAATTTTCCAGGCAAGAATACTGGAGTGGGTTGCCATTTCCTTCTCCAAGGAATCTTCTTCACCCAGGGATTGAACCCAGGTCTCCCATATTACAGGCAGATTCTTTACCATCTGAGCCACCAGGCAATCCCTATTTTTCCCCTAGATATTGACAATCACATCCTTCATGCATATTGATAGCTCAATAACTAGCGTTGGTCCCATGCACCTTTTATAAGTCATTGAGATCTATAACCAGGACCTGCCTGATTACAGAACTATAAAGCAGCGACAGTTCTCAGCCATGCCTCACCAGCACAAGCTTGTCTCCTAAGCAGGATATGTATTCCTGTGCACACTTGCCACCAGCTTTGGTTAGGACACTTAACCTCTCTGCACCCCGTTTCATCTTTGCCTCAGATGCAAATGATAGTGATAATGATATCTACCTCACAGGCATGTTATTGTTTTGAGAATAAAATGCAGAAATAGATGTAAGTATGGATAGATAGACATGAATTTGAGTAAACTCTAGGAGATAGTGGAGGAGAGAGGAGCCTGGCATGCTGCAGTAGGACCCTCAAAGCATTGGACATGACTTAGTGACTGAACAACAGCAACAACTGATAGATGCTCTCAATAAAAGTAACTTTCTTTTCCTTTCCCCATTTCCAGACTATAATTCAGAATCCTACAAGGATTCATCAGGGCCAGGAGGACAGAAAACCAAGATAAGAAATGCAACCGAAATTTCAATAATATGAAGATACAGGTTTCTGTCTGCTAGGTATAGAAGGTGAAGACGAAGTTTATGTAGCCTTGAAATTTTAAGCAAAAATGGTGAAACATGTGGGACTTGGAAAAGACAGAAACCCAGTGCAGACTGGCCCAGGAAATACCAGTTCATTTGCACAATAACTCCTCATCCTCGACTTAAAAGTCTTGAGAGCAGCTGCGTATTTTCTCTTTGTTTCCAAAAATCAGTCCAGCTCCCTCTTGACCCATCGTGCAGTTTGGCGGTTTGCTTCACATTCTGCTCGTACCCTTCACGCAGAGAGAGCCTGTCTGTGGAGGCGGCAGGAGCTCCCACCCCAAGGCCACCGCCGGAAACGCCTGCCACCACACCACCAACTACTTTGCCCTGCTCCTCCCAGTCTTTAGCTTCTCTTTTTGGCATTCTCCTGATTCTCCAAGAGACTCTTCACCTCTGCTTCCCTTGTTTGATATTGAAGCAGTTATGTTTAACTCTCTTTTTTTTCTTCCTATTTCTGTTCCTATACACTCAATAAGTGTCAACATTTTTGGCTCTGCTATTTAAACTCATCTGTGCTCTTTCACATTTTAGAAACTGAAATGTGTATTTTCACTTAAAAGATTAAGTTTAAGAAACAGCTTTTTTAAAAATGTGAATGTTCCGAAAAAAAGTCCTCTTTTCAGGTTTTATGCCAGAATCTCTTTAGTTCTTATCAATGTCCACACTGGTCACGGGACTTCAGATTGCTCCTATGTGATTGTTATGGATATTCCACAATATGGTAAGACTTTGATGCCAGGGTCTCTGTCTGATTGATCTTTGTACTTGTTTAATGAAATAATGGCATTCATACTATTAACACACTAACATTCTTTCAAGAAAAAGGCAAGAGAAATACTATTTACCTAAAGATTTAAGAGTTAATGGACTGGATTATTTGGTGCTTAGAATTTTAAGAATAAAAGACCAAAGAATAATTTAGGAAAATAAAATACCACAAATCATTTTAGAAAGGTAATGAATTATAGTGAGAATTTAGCTCATCTGTTAACAGCTTGGGTAGGCACAAATGGGCCCACTCTGTTGAAGTGTATATTGTAGAAATTAAACTGTCCTACTGTCTTTTATAAAAAAAACTCTTCCCTGGTGGCTCAGATGGTAAAGCGTCTGTCTACAATGCGGGAGACCCGGGTTTGATCGCTGGGTTGGGAAGATCCCCTGGAGAAGGAAATGGCAATCCACTCCAGGACTATTGCCTGGAAAATCCCATGGACAGGGGTGCCTGGTAGGCTACAGTCCATGGGGTCGCAAAGAGTCGGACACGACTGAGCGACTTTACTCACTCACTGTCTTTTATGATTTTCTCTTCTTTACATTAGGTGAGATTTGTATTTGAAACTTAGATTTTATCTCCTTTGACCAGAGTTTTCAAATACCACCCACAAATTGTTTAGTAGCATATCAGGAGAGTGATTCCTTTTGCATGTCAAACATCAAAATGTAGAACACATACCCCATAAAGTTTCTATAGAACATAGCTGTGCAACTGTCATGAGGGTTTTTTTTTCAGTTAGATATTATTAATTGTTGAAATTATTGCTATTGAAAGAGTCCCAAAAGATTGCAGTGTGATTAGGACCAAAAGAACTAACGTTTTAGCAAATATATTGGCTGCTTATGGAATAAACTGCTATTCCATGGCCAACTTTTTGTTGTAAACCATGTTATGCAATAAAACACAAGTTCCCCCAAAATGGACATGGGCCTTCACTATCTTTTTGGATTAAATTATAACATCTTTCAAATGATTTTTGGTATGTGTGCTACTTTATCTTCATTATGAAGAAAAAAAATTTGGGATATGAGCTTTGGAGAAAATTAAAACCTCATCAGGACACAAATAAATTACATATGGCTCATTAAAAACTGTCAGTTTAATCCAGATAACATTTATTTATTATTAGTTGTTTTAAAGGTTTATAGTTATTTTCCAGATTATTTCATTGCACTTTACTTACCCTCATTTAAAATTCTTTTTCTGTGGTGAACAGTCTAGTTTAATTTTTCTTTCCATTACTTTTTTTTCACTGAAAGTTAAATAGAAATACGCTGTCACTTGCCATTTGCCTCCAAGATCATTATCATGTGCTGTGTGTTCTCTGAATTGCCAATGGATTCTGTGCCACTTATTTACAGGGACTAGGTTGATATATGAATGTTGAGAGAAATATATTTACTTTATCAAGATGCATTTATTATGTGGCCCTATGTCCTAAGCCAAAGTGAATCAAACAATAAACAGATAAGGGACTGTGTCATCCAACTATTCTGATATTTTTGAAAAAACATCTTAAAGTTTTTGCACACTAGACTCAGTACTTTTTGCTTTATTTCACATAATTTAGCTGTAGAGATGAGCTTATTTGGTGTGATTTCTTCTATTTGTGTAAATAGGTTATAAACATAGAAATGTTTAAATATTGATCCAAAAAAGTGATGTGTATTTGCAAGTTAAACATCATATGTCAAGTAAGAGGCACAGGACTTAGAAACAAACAGACATTACTTAGAATTTTGAATCTTCAGTTTAACAGCTATGTAACTCACAGTTTTCTCATTTATTGTATAGGGGTAATAATAAATACCTTGAAAGACTGATGCAAGGATTAAATTAGAAAATATGTGTACAAAAAATTGAGAGGTTATAATGGTTCAGTAGTGTGTGTGTGTGTGTGTGTGTGTGTGCGCGCGCGCGCGTGTGTGTTAAGTCATTTCAGTCGTGTTCAACTTTTTGTGACCCCATAGGAATAAAGAGTGGTGTTTTTTAATTTTTACTGTTTTAGGTAAGCACAGCCATGATCTAATGTGCTTTCCATTAATCTAATTTGGTAGCAAAAGTGATCATGATGCTGCTGCTGCTGAGGTGGTAAAGATGATATACTGTGATGCTGATGTGGGGAGACGATACTGTGGTGTGAACAGTTTGCTTTGATGATGGTTTAGTGTGATTGGGGTGTAGTTTGATGTGATGATGGTATGGTGTGATAATGGAGTCAAGTGTCAGGAGGTAATGGTGTAGTGTGATATGATGATGGTATAGTATAATGTTCATGTAGTTGTTTCTCTGGTTGAAATATGATTGATGTAAATTTTGATATGAGATGATTCTAGAGGACCAGAATCTCAAGGATGAGTTTTCTCAGTTGGTTCTGGGTTTTTTGGAATTGGTTGTATAATGTGATTCGATTTAAAAGCACTAATTATTCTATTTCTAGTGGTAAAAATAATAAGACCCTGGTAGTCTGTGGCATGATATGGCAATTGAGATAGATAAAATATTGCCATTGAATCAGTTCAGTTCAGTTCAGTCACTCAGTCGTGTCCGACTCTGCGACCCCATGAATTGCAGCACGCCAGGCCTCCCTGTCCATCACCAACTCCTGGAGTTCACTCAGACTCACGTTCATCGAGTCACTGATGCCATCCAGCCATCTCATCCTCTGTCGTCCACTTCTCCTCCTGCCCCCAATCCCTCCCAGCATCAGAGTCTTTTCCAATGAGTCAACTCTTCGCATGAGGTGGCCAAAGTACTGGAGTTTCAGCTTTAGCATCATTCCTTCCAAAGAAATCCCAGGGCTGATCTCCTTCAGAATGGACTGGTTGGATCTCCTTGCAGTCCAAGGGACTCTCAAGAGTCTTCTCCAACACCACAGTTCAAAAGCATCAATTCTTCGGTGCTCAGCCTTCTTCACAGTCCAACTCTCACATCCATACATGACCACAGGAAAAACCATAGCCTTGACTAGACGAACCTTTGTTGGCAAAGTAATGTCTCTGCTTTTGAATATGCTGTCTAGGTTGGTCATAACTTTTCTTCCAAGGAGTAAGTGTCTTTTAATCTCAAGGCTGCAGTCACCATCTGTAGTGATTTTGGAGCCCCAAAAAATAAAGTCTGACACTGTTTCCACTGTTTCCCCATCTATTTCCCATGAAGTGATGGGACCAGTTGCCATGATCTTCATTTTCTGAATGTTGAGTTTTAAGTCAACTTTTTCACTCTCCTCTTTCACTTTCATCAAGAGGCTTTTTAGTTCCTCTTCACTTTCTGCCATAAGGGTGGTGTCATCTGCATATCTGAGGTTACTGATATTTCTCCGGGCAATCTTGATTCCAGCTTGTGCTTCTTCCAGCGCAGCATTTCTCATGATGTACTCTGCATATATGTTAAATAAACAGGGTAACAATATACAGCCTTGACTAACTCCTTTTCCTATTTGGAACCAGGCTGTTGTTCCATGTCCAGTTCTAACTGTTGCTTCCTGACCTGCATACAAATTTCTCAAGAGGCAGGTCAGGTGGTCTGGGATTCCCATCTCTTTCAGAATTTTCCACAGTTTCTTGTGATCCACACAGTCAAAGGCTTTGGCATAGTCAGTAAAGCAGAAATAGATGTTTTTCTGGAACTCTCTTGCTTTTTCGATGCCATTGAATAATCTTACTCAAATATCAATAGAAGGTAAGGTTATGGGTGAATGTGTATTTGATATCTTAGGACACTCTCGTCCAACCAAGGGGTATAGTTGGGATTGCCTGGCTGCTCTCAAATAAACTGGCCAAAGTGAAAGAACAAAAGGATACGATTGAGACTTCAAATTTCCAGCTCTAGTTCTGTGTAAGTTGCCTGAAACCTTCTACTTCTGCCCTGAAATCAGATCTCTCCATATGTCCTCAAATATGGATAAGTAGAATGTATTTCAGGTTTAGAATTATGTTAAGTTCCTAGCTTATTTCTGTGTGTAGGTTACTCCTTGTCTCCACACATTACTATCAGAAAGTAGTCTTACAAATGGTTTTCAAGTGTCACTAGGCCAATAGTAACAGAACTAAAATTTCTATATTTATAACCACACCTTGCTTTTTTTTTAAAAAGTATTTTTATCATAGTCTGTTATCTTTTTTACTTTCTCTCATGCCAGCTCTCTTACCTGATGCCTTCACAAATATCTTCCTCCAGAAAATGTACCTAGGTACTTGTATATTACATCACACATCATTCATATTTATTTCCTCACTTACCCAGTCATCTTTTAAATAGTTACCAAGTACGTAACTGTGTGCAAGGGATCACACTACGTTATTGAATGTGTCTGGGCCTTTCCATGACCAAATCCAATTCTTAGCCTGTGGAAAAAATCAATAATAAAAACAGAAAATAAAATCCTTTGCCCACATTTACTCAAGTGTTTGCTTGCAGATAATCATTTGATTTTTATCTTCTCTAAATTCCAGTTGGAAGGCCAAACAGATTTTCAAATTGCTTTTGTGGTTTCTCCTGACATCAAACACACACACACACATACCCATCTACCTGCACCTTTTCTTAGAAATTCATAAACAAAAGTGAATTCAGACACACACTGACAGACCATTTTGAATGCCTGCATTATAGTGCTGGCCATAAGCAGTCAAACATTTGCATAAAAGTCAGTGGTTCCCGCTTTTATCCTCTTTAAAATATTGTAAAAGGAGTGGGAGTCAAATTTCCAGAGATATCTAACTTTGAGGGTTAAAATTATATGCCACCAAAATGCAGCCTGGAGTCCTCTTTTCTCCAGCAGAAAAAACTAGCTCAGAGCAAGGTTCTGAAATAAGTCCCTCTGCCAGATGGTACTGACCATGGAGAAACTATCCTGAAGTGCCATGTTCAGAGACACAACATAAATGGTATCCTGGATATCACTGGATAGAATTCTAGAGACCGCTATTCTGCATTCCATACTATAGAGGGCTGTGTTGTAGGCAAATTCCAGAGCCTTGATCCCACTGCCACAATGCAACTGTTTACTCCGTCTCAAAATGTTACATCAACATGACCTTCTAGAAGAGGTATTTGTTTGTGCAACTCCTTAGAGTAGGGCCTTCTCTGTGTCTGGAACATTATGAATTGTTAGTAAATATGAAACAAATAGAGGAGAAAATGAGAAAGTTAGATCCCAAACAAACAAAAAGAATATAAAGGGAAGGAAGGAAGGGAGCAAGAAAGGGAGGGAGAGAATAAACAAAGGAAGAGAAAAGAGAAAGAAAAATATGACAACGATAAGACTAACTTCTATTAAGGGCTTAATGTGTATGGGGCAGTAGTCTAGAATCTATTTTCTCATGTGTTAATTCATTTAGTTCTCTTTGCTGTTGTTATTCAGTCGCTCAGTCATGTCTGACTCTGCTACCCCATGGAATGCAGCACACCAGGCTTCCTGTTCTTCACTATCTCCCAGAGTTTGCTCAAACTCATGTCCATTGAGTTGATGATGTCATCCAACCATCTCATGCTTTATGACCTCCTTCTCCTCCTACCCTCAATCCTTTGCAGCATCAGGGTCTTTCCCAGTGAATTGGCTCTTTGCATCAGGTGGCTAGGTATTGGAGCTTCAGCTTCAGCCTCAGCATCAGTCCTTCCAATCATCATGATCCCAACACTTAGAATTATTAGGTGCCTACCAAAGCTTGACAGACTATGCTCTTCTCTCTTGTTCTCCAACTCTAAGTGGGAGGTTTATTGTCTTTATTTCACAGAGGAGGAAAACAATGCCAAGAGTGAGTAAGCAACTTTCTCATGGTCACATAGTAAGTAGCAAAGCTATGATATGAACGAAGACTGGTCTGTTATATAACCAAGCTCATTCCATCATATTATGTCTGGAGAAGGAAATGGCAACCCACTCCAGTATTCTTGCCTGGAGAATCCCATGGACAGAAGAGCCTGGCAGACTGCAGTCCACGGGGTCTCAAGGGTCAGACACAACTTAGCAACTAAACCACCCACCCCCTGTGGTAAACACTAAAATTATAATATAAATTGTGCTTAAAAAAGTACTCAGCTTATTTCAATTTCATCTCTACTTAGTCCTCATATTATCCTGGAAATTATTAACTCCAGTGTTAGATCAGGAATCTCAGTCAGTTCACTTGACCAGTCATGTCAGACTATTTGTGACCCCATGGACTGCAGCACATTAGGCCTCCCTGCCCATCACCAACTCCCGGAGTTTACTCAGACTCACGTCCATTGAGTTGACAATGCCATCCAACCATCCCATTCTCTGTTGTCCCCTTCTCCTCCTGCTTTCATCTTTCCCAGCATCAGGGTCTTTTACAATGAGTCGTTTCTTCTCATCACGAGACCAAAGTATTGGAGCTTCAGCTTCAGTATCAGTCCCTCCAATGAATATTCAGGACTGACTTCCTTTAGGATTGACTGCAGAAAAATAAATAGCTTGCACAATTAGCATAGTTTCTTAATGGTAAAGCTGGGCTTTGAACTCAGGAAACCTCACTTCAAAACTTGCACTGTTGAATGCTGCATTCTTACTTCCTCTCAACAGAAACCAGTAACAGCAAAGTGAAGTGGAAAAGGGTAGGGAATTAGAAGAATGTATTCAATAAACATTTTATCTCATAAATATTTATTGAACTGGAAAGACAGAATTTACTGAGCTGTTAAAGAAGATATAGCTCCTGTAATCAAAGAACTCACAATTTGGAGGAAGAGAGAAAAAGAAAGGGAAGCTTGAGATGAATGAATACAATAGAGTACAAAATCCATAGCAGGGCTTGATGCCGTGCCGGGCCTTAGGTCCACATGCAAGAAGGCTGCCATCTCCACCTGGGGAGGAGGTGGAGGTGTCAGTGGTTCTCCAGGACGTGAAGTCTGGGCTGGCTCAGAGCACCGACTCCAGCAGCCATGAGAAGTGTGGGTTGAGAGAAGGTGAAGCCCAAGAGAGGAACTGTTACAGCCTACTGTAATACATCATGTGGGAGCTAATACAGACCAGAATGAGAGCACTGACAGTTGGATTAGAGAGGCTAGGATAAACTGAGCTAAAGTTTGGAGCAAGAATTGTCAAGAGCTGTTCACCAACCAGCTACCATTAAAGAGAAGGGACACCACCAGCTGAGTTCCAATTTCTAACTTGGACGACTTGATGGCACCACCAGTGAACCTGAACAGAGAACATAGGAAGAAGAGCAACTTTCAAGGTTAGAGGAGAGGAGATGATATAAAGATAGAATAGTACGTTTTTTCTTGTTGAGTTTGAAATCCCCATGAGACTCTAGATTGAGATGTTCTGGGAGCTATACTTCAGATTGTACAGATGTGACCAACATGAGTGTTTGGGTGACATTTACATCCAGAACAGAAAGATCAATGATGGAATGTGCTTAATAGGAGAACAGTGGAGAAACGAACCCTAGAAAATACTGACAGTGGGAGGTACATGGAGGAGAAAGAGCCTGAAAAGTAATCAAGCATAGAAGAAAGACAGTCAATCATTCAAACCAAGGGAAAAGAATTTCCAACTAAAAGAGATGAGAAATGATGTCAAATGTCACAGAACAGCCATATACACTCATAACAAAAAGTATTTATGGTATTTGATTGTTAGGAGATTATTGGAACCTAGAGCCCTGGAGAATGGAGGATGGGGTTCTTGAAGAGAAAGAGTAGCTTTTTCTCTAAGAGGGAGAGAAGAGAGAAGGAAAAAGAGGATAAAAATGAATTTGCCAGTGTTTTAAATGGAAGTCAGAGGTTTGAGGTTAGTCTGTGAACTAGAAAGTCAGATCAGATATGTAAATGATAATGGGACTGACAACAGTGAGCAATATTTAAAACCTCTACTGAGGGAAAAGGACAATTTAAAAGGCTGCTAAAGTTACAAAGAAGTCCCAGTTGGGACAGAGAAGGATCAAGTTCTAGTTATAAATCTGCATTCCGACCGCCCTCAGCAGTCTCCCCCGCCTACCAACAGGAATGTAAGGAGATTGTGATTAAAGGATATTAGAGGATAAGATAGGATTTTGTGAACTCAAAGGTAGAAATTATGAATGCTCAAAGGAAAAGGAAAATAATAAGAAGAAATGTTTATTTCCTAGTTACCATTTGTTAAATACTGGTGATTACCTGTGCTGTGTTGTGGAGAATAATTATTCAACTAATCCCAAGTATTCACTGAACAGCTGCTATGTGCTCAGGTCTCTGTTAAGACATTCAGGGTCGTATGACCTCTACCCTTAGGATGGTTGGGACTTCCCTGGTAGCTCAGATGATAAAGAATCTGCCTGCAATGCGGGACACTCAGGTTTGATACTTGGGTTGGGAAGATTCTCTGGAGAAGGAAATGGCAACCCATTCCAATATTCTTGCCTGGAGAATTCCATCACCCTTGGGATGCTTACAGTCAGATAGAGAACTCATGTGAGAAAGCTGCAAAGAAAAAGCAGTATGGTAGAAGCTATGATAGAAGGACACGTAGGATGCTGGGGGATCATTGAGCAAGGCAGTTCAAACCCAGATTGGGAGGGGGAAGAAAAAGAAAGTTTTCCTGACAGATCCATGCCTGAGACATAAAAATGAGTAGAAGTTAGGCAGGGTGCTTAGAGAAGGCCAAAAAGGCACACGGATAAAGCTGAAGATATGAAGAGGGTCAGATTATAACAAGTTCTTGGGGTATACTAAGGAATTTGAATTTTATCCATTAAACTCTCTCTCCTTTCTTTTTTCTTTCCGGCAATTTACACCTAACAGCAAAAACAAGCAAGTATTTTTTCCTCCAGAGATATATTGCTGTTGTTTAGCCTCTAAGTCATGTCTGACTCTTTTGTGTCAACATGGCCAAGCTCATCTGTCTATGGGATTTCTCAGGCAGGAATCCTGGAGTGGGTTGCCATTTCCTCCTCCAGGGGGTCTTTCTGACCCAGAGATCAGACCAGTGTCTCCTGCATTGTCAGGCAGGTTCTTTGCCATTGAGTCACCAGAGAAGCTCCCAGAGATATGTGTGTGCTAAGTTGCTACAGCCATGGACTGTAGCCCACCAGCATCCTCTGTTTACGGGATTCTCCAGGCAGGAATACTGGAGTAGGTTGCCATGCCCTCCTCCAGAGATATGTAGTCTACCTGAAACTGTTGTTGCTCAAGTTAAAATTCCTCAACTTTCTATGTTTAAAAACAAATGTAAATTTTCTAACTTACTTTAAAATACATTAATTTTAATATACTTTAAATTTTTACCTGCAAATCAATTCATCCTCAAGAAGATGCATCATGCTCCTTCTGGAGCTTCCTGTCTGTAAATTATTGGCTGTAGGTAGACAAGGAATCACTGAATTATTTTAAGCAAGAGTGTTGCATAATAGATTTCAGTTTTAGAAAAATAACCTAGCAACAGTGTGTTGTATGGTTTGGGAAATCAAAACTAGGGACATGAAAAGTAGTTAAGAGGCTGTTGCAATAACTCAACCAGAAAGGATGATTTCCTTATACTAGCAGTCTGAGTAGCAAGAAGGGTCAATAGACCAGAATTACTAAGTGAATGAGAATTTCAGCAAATTATGTGGTGAGGAGGAGTCAACATGGCTGGCATAATTCTGGATTGAATGCAGTTCCCTAGATTTGTAAATAAAGGAGGAAAGTCAAGACCTCAGGAGTAGAAGAAATGGTGAGTTCTGCTCTGGACATTGAATTGGAGGTCTCCATGGGGAATTCAGGGGCTTCCCAGGTGGCACTAGTGGTTAAAAAAAAAAAAAAACCCACCTGCCAATGCAGGAGATACAGGTTCCACTCCTGGAGCGGGAAGATCCCCTGGAGAAAGGAATGGCTACCTACTCAAGTATTATTGCTTGGAGAATCCCGTGGGCAGAGCAGTCTGATGAGTGACATCCACGGGGTCATACAGAGTAGGACATGAGTGAAAGGATTTAGCACCCATGCATACATGGAGAATCCACGTTCTGATGACCACCATGCATTTAGACACACGTGTGGAATGACCAGTGTATGTATGGAAGTTACATGGTAGGGGGAAATTATCTGGAAACAACAAATAAAACCCCTAGCAAGGAGGTCCAGTAAATTCAGTTCTCATGGAATGAAAAGTGCTAAGGGCACAGGAAATTAGAGACTGAACAGATGAAGGCGGGTTAATCAGGGAAAGAACACCACCAAGCTACATCGCTGAGCTCAGGGGTGGGTTTATAGCGTCATGCTAAACAAGAAGACCACAGTCACAACCCATACCTTCTTTACAGTGTCACTGTGTCTAACCACCAAACCATCTGCCTCTGCCTGGAACAATGAGGATGCCCTTGATGAGAGGGATGGCTTATTTCTGAGAATTCTGAAGATGTGAACACCATGTAATGGGTAAGTGAAATTCCTGAGCAGGTGCTGTGAGCATGGAGGTAAAGCGATTCTTCTTATTGTGAGTTTGGGTCCGTCCTGCTGCCACAGCTGGAAACCACTGCCAAAGCAGTGGGGAGAATGCCTCTGTTCCTGGAGAACACTTGCCTGCCTGTGTGCTTCCCAAACCCAAAAGTGGAGTTGTGAGCTACTCCTAAGGGGGACAGAAAGCCTTGGGGATAAAATTGGGTTATAAATATATTTTAATTTCTAGGACATGTTTGTAGCTTCCAGGGGCAGTAAACACAACATATTATACAAAATTGGGTCTGTCCTGTCTTTGTATTTAAAAAGAACTTTCCATGGAGAGAGGAGACTGGAGAGTTCCATGGGGTCGCAAACAGTGGGACACGGCTGAGTGGTTAACCCTTCCACTTTCACTTCTTGAGTTCTTCCCAGGGCTCCAGAGCAAAGGAAGAAAAAGTGGTCAGAAGTGGGCCCTGCAGTCTGCTGTCCTTCTAGCCTCTAAGCTTTGCAGGTTAAGCTGCATTTGCATAGCCCCAAGGAAGCCTGGGGTTGAGCAAAGACAAGGTGATGTGAAATGTTGTGCGAATAGGAGAGGCTGTGGAGATCTAAATGTTGGGTGACATTTAAAACATGGACTTCTGGAGCTCACATTTTAACTTTATTTGAAATAATCGCTTTTTCACTTTGAAATGTATTAATAGGTGGAATATTTTACTAGATTCAAGATGAAGCAAATCTTTAAAAAATGAAATACCAGTGAAATATGTTTGGAGATAGAGAAAAAACATATATAAAACCCTAAATGCTCTCAGTCACATCCTGCATGGTAACCCTGAAGACCACTTTTCATAGTGTTCATTTTTAATTTAAAAGAAAAGAACATTCTTTTCATTTTCTACATTGAGTGTATCTTATCCTTGTAATCAGAAAAAAAAAATACAACCAGTTTAAAAAACAAGAATACTAGAATTACTGCCAAATGCTCCTTTCCATGTTTCATTAGCAAATCTCTATTCTCTATAATTGATGTCAGAGCTGGACTCAAATTATCTTAGCAAATATTATGTCTCCTGAATAGCCAGAATCAGGTTTACTCTGTGAGATCACCTATGAGTTCTCTGTGACTAGTTTCCAAAGAGGCTGAATCCTGGAACTTCTAAAGGCCCAAGATTTATGTGGCCATAAGTGAAACAGTTCTTCTGGAATGAACAAGATCTAAAAGTTTAGAAATCCTCAGGCTATTCTCTAAACAAAGATGTGGGAAACTATTAATGTTTATATTAAAGATTCCCTAGTGTTGCTTTTCTTTTTTTTCTTGGTCATTGTAGGATATGAATGGTTCTGTCCTCTGCAATCCTTATGTAGTTGCCTCTGGGCAAGGAGCCCCTAGCTTGAGATGTGGCTGGAGAAGAAGATGATGAGGTGACTTACCTACTTAAGCTATAAAAGGAAAGCAAATTCTCATACACAGACATACAAACACACACAAACACACACACACACATGCTCACACACACAAACACATGCACACGTGTTCTCAATTGTGGCTATAAAATGCTAGTTCTGAAGAACTGGAAGGATGTAAATAAGTTTATCCTTTATAATACCTGTCTAGGATGTCATTCATTAAGCATGATAAGGGCAATGTCCTGGGACCACAATATTTTTAATGGCCTTGAAAATGTTTTCATCTCTATGAAAATCAGAAGAAAAAGATGAACCTTTAAACTGAGGAAATCTTTTACCCGGTGGAAAAGACTCTGATGCTGGGAGGGATTGGGGGCAGGAGGAGAAGGGGACGACAGAGGATGAGATAGCTGGATGGCATCACTGACTCGATGGACATGGGTTTGAGTGAACTCCGGGAGTTGGTGATGGACAGGGAGGCCTGGCGTGCTGCACTTCATGGGATCGCAAAGAGTCGGACACGACTGAGCAACTGAATGGAACTGAACTAAGAATATATTCATTTTTATACCAATACAGTCATAAATTAATTAATTATCAATCCTTCTTTGGAGAAAGCAGCCCACAAAGGCAAAGGAGCCAGGACTCTCAAAAACCATAACGTGGCTCTGGTATCTGTGTTCCACTCCATTAGCTGTAGAGACCCTTTTGAAGACCATATTTGAGCCAAGCCTGTCAGTTCCAGAAGCAGAATGCTAATGAAGCCAGGATCTTGGATTTCGTGCCTAAAGAATTCAGTTACCTTTCTTCAGAGAAAACATTATTTCATAGCAACCAAGCCATCTACTAAAAGTATTAGTTGAAAAAAAAAAAAGAGTAAGATTGGACGTGAAAAAAAAAAAAAAAAAAAGCTTGTTGTCACCTCTTGGGGAAATGACAAAGAGGAATTCCATGTATTTTTTAAAATATAATTTATTGTAGCATTTGCTATTAACAAATGACCATGGACCTTTGTGGTTTGAAAAAGACTTACATTTATTTGCTCAAATTTTTGTGGTCAGGAAGAGGGCTGGCAGCTGAATGGTTCTCCTGCTGGTCTCATCCAGGTTCATTGCAGTCAGTGGGCATCTCGGCTGGGCCAGTGGGCTTCACTCACAGGCCACAAGTCAGCAGCCTTCTCGTCAGGACACCTTGGTCCTCCCCCATGTGGCCTCTCTGCCAGCTAGACTGGACTTTCTCGTGCCATGGTGGAAGCAAATTCAGTTTGTGTTACATCTCCTATTTCCATTGGCCAAAGCAAGTCACACATTCATGACTAGATTCAAGAGGCAGAGAAATAGACTTTACTTCTTGATGGAAATAGCTCCAGTGTCACTTTGCAAGGAGTGTGGGTACCGGGATAGGAAGATATTGTTGCCATCTTTGCACTCTACCACACCTCTTCCTTCAAAATCCTCGTAGAAATACTTGTGCTATTTTACCTACTTTTTGAATGTTTAGATTCAGATGATTGGTTGCAGAGTTTCAGTTAAAACTTAACCTGGTTCCTGAAAGAAGGGGAAATGGAGATGCAATTGAAATAAGTCTAGTAATTTTTAAACCACATTTTATATTTTTAGGGTTTACAGCATAATGTGATGGAATGAGCCTTGTATCAGACAAGTCTGAGTTCAAATCATAGTTTTGCTACTTACTGTGTGACCATGAGAAAGTTGCTTACTCACTCTGAGCATCGCTTTCCTCCTCTGTGAAATAAAGACAATAAACCTGCCACTCAAGGTTGTTGGAGAACAAGAGATAAGTGCCTAGTCCACCAAGCTTTGGCAGGTACCTAATAATTCTTAGCGTTGGGATAATGATGATTGGAAGGACTGATGCTGAGGCTGAAGCTCCAATACTTTGTCCACCTGATGCAAAGGACCAATTCATTGGGAAAGGCCCTGATGCTGGGAAAGATTGAAGGCAAGAGGCGAGGAGAGCAGCAGAGGATGAGATGGTTAGATTGCATCACCTACTCAGTGGATATGAATTTGAGCAAACTCTGGGAGATAGTGGAGGACAGGGAAGCCTGGTGTGCTGCAGTCCACAAGGTCACAAATTCTCCTAGTCACATCTTTGACCATGGTCTGAGTTTTTAAATTTCACTTTTGGAGTGACTGATGAAAATGTAAATTCATTAATGCCTGTCTCTTTCAAGTTAAATGCATGTACATTTTTCAATTAAACTTCTTGATTTTGATTTAATCTTTTCCATTTTCATGATATTAATGACTTATTAGCTCAAATTATTTTCCTAATTTTTCTGTCTTTGGATTCATAATCTGAATTAAGCCTTTCCTTGTTTTTCAAAATCCTTAAATTACAAAGTTTCCACCTTCATATCATCCATTTGTATTTTATCAAGACACATTTGCTTCATCTATTTATTTATTTATTATTGAAGTATAATTGACTTACAATATTATATTAGCTTCAGGCACACAACATAATAATTTTACTTTTTATAGATTATACTTCATATAAAGTTATTAGGAAATATTTGCTATATTCCCTATGCCGTATACTACATCTTTGTAACATATCTATTTTATACCTAGTAGCTTGTACCTCTTAATCTCCCTTACCCCTTTTGCCTCTCCCTCCACCCATTTCACCTCTGGCGACCACCAGTCTGTGCTCTATATCTGTGAGTGTGTTTCTGTTTTGTTATTTGTTCATTGTTTTATTTTTCGATTCCACATATAAGTGATAGAAGACAGTATTTGTCTTTTCTCTAACTTACTCACCAAATTTGTTTTATATTTAAGCAATATGCAGCCTTAGGAGATCACTAAGCTTTCAACATGCCACATAGATGAGGGCCTTGGACTTTGCTATTACCTGGGATGTGTTTATATTGACCAGAAAGTTAAATAGATGTCATATACTAAATGTGAAAATGGTATCAAAATATCACCAAGCTTAAATGCGTTTTTATCAGGAAAGTATAGTAGCTTTCTACAGGTATTTGTTACATTTTAATGAGACAGAAATTTCACGATTTATGGTTTGGTTGGAATGTATATGAAATGAATAGTGTCTATACCACTTGATAGTGGGCTATTAAGTCACTAGCTTTGTGATGTAGATCAAATAATATCCTTATTTATATTAACTTTCAGACTCTTCCTTGGACTTACTTCTTGGGGCATTCCAGTTAAAGGAGAAAAAGATAGTTTCTTACTAACCTTCTTCATTCACCCTATCTACAATGAAATACTCTATCTCTAGTTAGAATCTGTAAATATGGGAAGTAGATGGCATTTTTGGATTAAGTTCTATGAATTTAATTTCATTTGCCCTTCTCTTTTGTCATCAGATACAATAGTGTTAAAAGACATGAAATGATATATGTTTGTATAGAATATATTACAAATATAAATATATGTAACTTATAAAACCCTAATTAATATGTCTTATATTAAGACCAAACATGTGCATATATATTTACACATATAATGTGTGTGTGTGTGCACATGTATATGTGATTTTAGCCACAAGAACCATAAGGAATCCTAAAGGAATTTTTCATCCCAGGTTGAAGGTAGAGAAAGCCTACTTTTCACTAGATGTCATTAGCTACACTTGAGGTAGTAGTCAAAAACGTAGGAAAGTTACTAAACATATTTGTGGAACAAATGTATGTATTAATAATAAGTGTTTTGGGAAAATGAAAGCATAAAAGACTGTATGTCTTCATTACCTAACTTGCTCTGTTGTACAAGCTTTCCCTCCTGCAAGGACATTCTACTTGCTGAAGAATTTCCTTGATAAAAGCCCAGGTTTACTACCAGTGAGCTACATGTAGTAAGGTTCTCATCTGGTCCTACATTTTGTACCTACTCTGGTTCTACCATATAATGTATAAGTCACCCAGGGAGGGAAAACATTTAGAGAAAACAAATAGTTTGGAAATACTAGCTGTCCGTGTGCTTGTCTTGAGAGTGCATTGGTGAAACTGACTTATACTCCAGTGTGCCTGCTGGGTCACCAGTCTCTGAACATCAGAAACCACACTCCTGAAAGTCTAATTGGATAAGGTTACATGTGAACCAAGGAAAGTTTTCCTTGGCAAGCAACACAATGGAAAACAAAGCAGAATTTTTCAGATGACATTTATTTTTTCATATTTGTTAAAATATCTCTGTGGACAATTTAGTCATCCATGTATTAAAAATACTAAGCATATGCAAATTTACTTTACCTGAGTCTATTTCTTTAAGGAAGTAATACAAAGTAATAATTTCTTTAGGTATATGGACATATAATTTGTACATGTGTATTAAAGTAGGTAGAAAAATGAAAACATGATTTTAAAATATGCAAATTAATAAAGAACTTTAAAACATTAGAATTATAAAGTAAAACAATTTTTATGTGAGATAAACACCATAGCATCTGTCAGATGAGTGAAAGTTAAGCTTCACCATTTTTGCTTTAATGACTTTAAGATAGATTTTTTAGTAGATTTTTTAGATGTCAAAACAGTGAACAATTAAATTACAGTTACTATTTGCATGCACATTTTCACAAAATCAACAAAATCAGCTGTATTGGCATAACATTTTTGTGTTCTGTCATCACGATGTTATTCAGAAGTTCTCTTTCAGTGCTAAAGTATAATTGTAATCTTCATTTCATTTCCTTTTAATCACGTTTATTTCATAAAACATGCTCTCTCCAGGGGGAGTATTTAGCAGACAATGATGTATTCATGTAGAAAATACAGTCATTTCATTGTTATGACAAAGAGAAATGTAGAAATGTGGAGAGAAAATGATCTGGAACCAAAGATTCACAAAAGAAGGATGCACAGACTTCAGAAAATATGCTAAGCATGTCAACGTAAAGAGACATTTTCTCAGCAGAAAAGAATGAGATGAATTTTGTGTTTTGCTTGTCAAATTTCAGTAAGTTTAAAAATTTTTTTCAGTTCATTGAAATCTCAAGTTCTGGCCCAAACTATTTTGATAGCATGTACTTTTTACATTTTATATATATGTATTTTTATTCCAGAAAAATATCTAAGTTCTTATGTATATGTATATATACTTATATATATGTATATACATACATATGTGGTATTTTATATATATAAAAGATTGGCACTTGTCAAAAAAATAAGTATGAACCCCAATTTAGGGAAAAATCATCAGCCACCTCAGGAACTTGGTAGTTTGGAGAAACACTTTGGCCTTAATATGTAGCTTAAAAATATGAACGTGAAGCCAGTGATAACTGATACCATTGATGGGTGTTTACTGTGTATATGCAGGATGCAACTGACAAATAGTATCTCTTATTTTCACAGTAGCTACATTTTACACGTGAGGGAATAAATGATTAGTATGTTGTATCAAATTGCCTAGTTTCTAAAAATATGCAACTCAAGAACCATCAAAGGTGGTATTACAGTCTCCAGCTTCTGAGAGGTCATCAGTTATAACTTCCTCCCATTTCCTCTGTAGATATATACATCATTAAATCAGTATTCTGAATAGGAAAGCAGTTAGCTGGACATTGGCAAACACATGTTCTAAACCTTCTTTGGTCTAAAATTTTCTTTAAAGCTTAAACACTTCTTTGGATGGAGATTTTTTTTTTTCCTGTGGGAGGAAATAGGGCTCTCACTGTCATATTGAGGGAGCTTTTACTTTAAGAAGATAAAGTCTGTACAGAGTGGCAACTGTACTTCAACTCTTTGCAGTAAGGAATTTGCTTTAGCTGGCCTCTGTCCTTCATTTCTCTTTCTCCTTAGATTCCATATCCATCAAACATGAAAGAGTGTATGATTGTCAATTTCCTTATTTAATACTAAAGAAGAAAATCTGGTGCTCTAGAGTACTGATTTATGGAGGACGAGTTATGTTTATTTCAAAGATTTACCTTTTAAGAAAAATTATTTTAAGAAGAAGCTAATATGAGCTTACTTTGAATCAGTTACTCTTCTTCTTATGCTCTCTATTATTATAAACCAAACATCAAATGCAAGTTGTTTTACTGCACAGGTTCTTTTCCATTATTTGCTGGTCTGTGTTCTATGTGAATGTATTGTTTGCCCACAGTGCAATTAATAAGGCCTTAAAGAATCTTCAAATGTTGTGTCTATACAGGAGACTGACTCAGTGTTTTAGCTTAAAGGTTAGTTTTAGCAATAAAAGTATAATGGGAAAAGGTTGCATTAGCCCCAACTCAGGAACACTCTTTTCCAGTCCTGAGTTTGCAGCTCTTAATTTTAACCTAGCTGTGCTTTTTGTCTGATCAGGAGGGGCTTATTTATTAGGAGTCATACAAAATAAACATGAAAAGTTCGCCATAAAATATGACAACCACTTTAAATAATGTTGACTTAATTAAACTTTAAACTTTATTTATATATTTTATGGCTTTAGTGTGAGCTCTTCTCGGATGTTTACTCCAGTGTAAAATCCATCATGGGAGGACCTTGAAAGGAATTAATCCCCCTACCCCTGGCACAGAACTCAGTTCCAACAATTCAGATCTAAATATTTAGTGATGGATGATACATGTTTATGGAACAGAGGGCAGCATGACATTTAAATGTGAGCTGCGGTTTCCATCCTAAGCATATGTCGAAAAGACACTAGAAGCTGAAGTTATGCCAACCAACGGAAGTTGATAAGTTTTTTATGCTTGTCTTCCCCCCTCCTCCTTTTTTTTTTTTTTTTTGCCCATTCCATCTGTTTCTGGAGTCTCTTAACAAAACTATTCTTATAATCAACTTTCCAGAAAAGAAGTTTGCTGACTCTTGTGCATTTGGTAGTGCATCCCATGGTTAAACTAATAGCCTTGCTGGGTGTCAGCCAAAGGTTACAGGCCTCTCAAAATATTCCTGGAAAAAAAAGTTTATCACTAAACTGAAGTTTCTCATTAGTAACCCTGCGGTGTCTAATCTGTGAAATTACATGATTAACTCCTTTACAGAACCGGCTTCAGTTGGGGTTAGCAATCCCACAGGAAGTTATTAAAAGTATCACCAAGATAATTCCTTAGCTTTGTACTTTGCCCCTGGGGTAAAGGAAATAGATCATTAGATGAGATGAGTGCTTTATAATAAAGTCATAGATCGCTCACAATTATTAAATGGCTGTCAGGGAAGATTATTATTTTAAAAGTTGAGGACAATGTGATTTGCAAAACAAAAACCATGAAAGAATTTTTTTACTTCCTTTGTTTTGGAAAAGAAATGGAAAACATACTGTTTTCTCCCCACTGCATTTTGAAGTTGATATTTCAGTGTCTCTTTTCAAATAGAGATATCTTACCTTGTGCTTTTTTCCTGAAGTTATTTAAATATTCCTTGAATGCAAGAGATGATTATTATAAGTAACTAACAGATGCAAAAAAAGGTCTAAAAATAGAATGGAGAAATATCTTACATAGATGTATAAATAATGTGAGAAGATTTTTTCCTAGAGTGGAAGAGATACGACCATGTGCATGGTTAGTTGCTCACTGGAGATTCATAGAGGTTATTCTAGTCATTCATTCAATTCACAAAACAATCTTTATCAGCCAGGACACTTTGACTTCGGTAAGAGTAAACGAAAACAAAAAGATACACCGATCTTGAAAAGCAATATCGAATCTCTCTCATTATTAGCCAAATCCACTACACATTGCAGCTGCTCCTGTAACTTCACTTGGATATTTGGCTTTTCAAACTCTAAGTTCTAAATCTTATTCTGGTCCATACAGAAATGTCTCACATGCTTACTTCCTATTTTGCTTTCCAAAATATTTACTGTAACTTTTTAATTAAAAAAAAAAGTCCTAAACAATAACGTACATGGTTTGTTTTGAAACCAATCCTTGACTAGGCCAGGTTTCATAGTGAAAAGTCCCAGTAGCTATTCAACCAAACCGTTCAAATTCTTGTGTTTAAACACACAGGCACCTGGCCTTCACTGGGTGGTTATGTTCAGATACCACATGGACTTAGTAAAAATGCCTGTGTCATGTGGGAAAATATTCATACACATAAAACCAAGCCTTTTCTAAATTTCCAAACTTAATATAGGGAGCAAGGCAGGACGTTGATAGAAGATTAATTCCCTTTGATTTGTTTTTCTGTTTAGTTTCTTTCTTTGCATTCTCTATGGGTTTTTGACCATAATAAAAAATAAATTGTCCTAAAATTTCATTAGTAAGGAAATGTATGACAGTTGAAAAAAATCAAGAGTGTTGACAGATGTGGGCAACCTTCTCCCCAGTACTGTCAAATGTACACTCAGAGAGTCAGCCTGATTCAGAGGGAGCTTATGGGGTGTGATCTGAGGTCTGCTGAAAGGGTATTTACGCAGTACATCTGCCTCAGTAGTCAGCCGTAGTGTCGGGAATCCCTGTGAAGCCATTCTTAATATACAAAAGTGAGAAAATGCACACTTGTGTGCAAATATAGGAAAAACTGTATAGTCATAGCCATCCATGAGTACATTACTCCTAATTAAAATATTATATCTGTTACCCAGAAGCATTTAATCCTATCTGTTATATATTATATGCTGTCCATTTACTACATGCCAAGTACTGTGCTGGCACATTACATGAATTTTTCTACATTTTTCAGCACATTTAATGCACTTGAGATGCTAGTGAGGTAAACATCATCATCTCCCCAATTTTACAGATAGAACTGGTGCATAGTGTTATGTGGCAGTCTGGATGGGAGGGGAGTTTGAGAGAGAATGAATAAATGTATATGTATGACTGAGTCCCATTGCTGTCCACCTGAAACTATCACGACATTGTTAATCAGCTATATTCCAATATAAAATAAAAAGTTTTTTTTAAATAAATAAAAATGTAAAAATAGTTTAAAAAGGAAAACTGGAGCACGGAAATATGAAGCAATTTTCCAAATGCCATACAACAGAGATGATCAGGCCAAGATTAAAACCCCAAAATCAGTCAGTTCAGTCACTGAGTTCAGTTCAGTGCAGTCGCTCAGTCGTGTCCAATTCTTTGAGACCCCATGAATTGCAGCACGCCAGGCCTCCCTGTCCATGACCAACTCCTGGAGTTTACCCAAACTCATGTCCATTGAGTCAATGATGCCATCCAACCATCTCATCCTCTGTCGTCCCCTTCTCCTCCTGCCCCCAATCCCTCCCAGCATCAGGGTCTTTTCCAATGAGTCAACTCTTCACATGAGGTGGCCAAAGTATTGGAGTTTCAGCTTCAGCATCAGTCCTTCCAATGAACACCCAGGACTGATCTCCTTTAGGACGGACTGGTTGGATCTCCTTGCAGTCCAAGGGACTCCCAAGTGTCTTCTCCAACACCACAGTTCAAAAGCATCAATTCTTTGGCGCTCAGCTTTCTTCACAGTCCAACTCTCACAGTCTTCCCTTAAAGCTAGAACCACTGTGCATCTGTAAAACAGATGTTGTAACTCCTGCCTCTTATAACATATAATTCTTAGGTTTGTGGTGAGAATTAAATGAGATGATGCTTGTAAAGTGCTTGACACAGTGCCAGTTACAAAGCAGATGCTCAGTAAATGTTAGTTTTTTTGTCTTTTCCATTTGGATATCAGTCCCCTTATCTGTAATCTGTGAATAATATAATTTAGCATGGGAGGTTCTGTGTCACTTCACAATGGATGTGAAATTGTAAAGAACCATGGACTCAACATGGTAGATGTTGAAGATACACTAGCTGCAAGGCACCTTGTTGCCAAATGACAGAGTGCCAAGCTTGAGTGCCTGCAGTTCCCCTGTCTGCCATCTGGAGTCAGGGTGCAGCTCTCAGTCTGTAGGGAAGGTGGGGTAGAGTGAAAGAGTGGAGGTGGTGTCCAATAGATACCAGTGGCCCATCTGTGAGGTGAATGGGCTTCAGAGACCAGGCAGGACCTTAAAACAGAGACAATCTCCAGTTAAGAATATTAAGTCTAATGACAGAGATGCTATTTCAGTAGGCTGGACTGTCCATTGTAAGGAAGATGGATGCCATCACAAACTGCTTTGTAAACACACAAAACACAGTTTAAAGGACTTTTGGATTTAACTTCAGCCACTCACATGTTTGGAGTGCTAAAAATTAGCACCAGATGATACCTCATTTTTCTCTGAGTAGAATTGGTGAGTTTCACATAAAAGGACCAGAAACCATGCCTATAAAACAAACTCCAAGCTTCTATTTTGTCCCAAATCACATAATTTTCAGCTCCTTCAATTTTTAAAAAAGTAGGATCTAAGTAAATGATTCCATTATATTTACAATTTTTTAATCTCTCAAAAATTTGACTATCATTTTAATGAGTGGGTTGAGTTACAGGTATAACCTTACCATTCACATGAGGAAATAGTGTGTGCAGTTCTTCAATTACATTTAAATTTTACAGGTTGATAACAGCAATATATTCATCGAAAAATGCAAGAATTCCAATGTGAGTTTCTAAACATTAAAATGTCATAATTTTCTCAAAAACTTAAAATAACATTTTCCCTTAAAAAATTTTTTTTGTTGGTCTTGGAAAAGGGATTGGTGTGAGGAAGTAAGTGAAAATTTTAACTATAGAAGCTATTATTAAAGAAAAATTCATCTACTAATGATTCAACATTGGAAATTTTTTTTTAATTCTGAAACTAATTATTTGTTCATAAGCTCCATTGATATATGGGGAAAAGTAGAAACAGTGGCTGAATTTATTTTTTGGGGCTCCAAAATCACAGCAGATGGTGACTGCAGCCATGAAATTAAAAGACGCTTACTTCTTGGAAGGAAAGTTATGACCAACCTAGACAGCATATTAAAAAGCAGAGACATTACTTTGCCAACAAAGGTCCATCTAATTAAGGCTATAGTTTTTCCAGTGGTCATGTATGGATGCAAGAGTTGGACTATAAAGAAAGCTGAGTGCCGAAGAATTGGTGCTTTTGAACTGTGGTGTTGGAGAAGACTTTTGAGAGTCCCGTGGACTGCAAGGAGATCCAACCAGTCCATCCTAAAAGAGATCAGTCCTGGGTGTTCATTGGAAGGACTGATGTTGAAGCTGAAACTCCAATACTTTTGGCCATCTGATATGAAAAAATGACTCATTTGAAAAGAACATGATGCTGGGGAAGATTGAAGGTGGGAGAAGGGGACGACAAAGGATAAGATGGTTGGATGTCATCACTGACTCAGTGGACATGAGTCCACTCTGGGACTCATGGTAACTCCAGGAGTTGGTGATGGACAAGGAGGCTTGGCCTGCTGTGGTCCATGGGGTCGCAAAGAGTCGGACACGACTGAGTGACTGAACTGAAGCTCCACTGAATGTTAAATCTATAATGATTAGGGAAACACAGGTGATAGGATTTTTTAGGACTTACTCTGAGCTGTTCTTTCAAAATATTAAGTTTGAAAAGATATCTCAGCTCATATTCCTGATTCTTGTGCATATGCACACAGGCACACATCAGTTAAATTTGAATTTGAGATAAATAACAAAAAATTAATACAAATATGCCCTGTGAAATATGCTGAATTGCATGGGACATACATATATTAAAAAAAATTATTTGTTTTCTGAAATTTAAATTTATCCTGGTGGTCTGTACTTTATTTTCTAAATCTGGCAACTCCAAGACACCCAGACACACACAGACACAACATCAGTAAAAAAAATCTTTTAACCCACAATGCCTACTGTAAAACAAAGTTTTAGAAGCCACCTACCACAAAGATTTAACTAAATCTTTGGGACTAGATGGACTACTCAGCCCTCCACTGATAAGATGCAACATAATCACTAAACTCTCCAATACAATTAACATGACTCCAGTCTAGCTTGAGATTTTCTCCTTCCTTTTCCTTATCCCCATTTGCCTTGCCCACCTGCGGAATTCTCCTGAACATTCTTTTCACTGTTGCTGTGCAGTTTCCTACTATTTACCTGTGCATTTATTAGCCTGTTGGATTCTCATTCTAACCCTACAGTATCTCTCCACTGCCTTATCCAAGGCCACTATTGATATTTACTTAAGCTTATCATCCAATATTAATACCTGTGCCCCCACTTGTCTCTATCATCTGAGTTATCTCAGTGACTCAGCTCCTGGATTATTTTTGTTTTCCTTTTGAAACCTCTACTCAACTTAGATTTACTTCAAACTTGATATTAATAACTCTTTAAAGACTCTTGCCTTGGAATTTAATTTTTTTAATATAAATTTATTTATTTTAATTGGAGGCTAATTACTTTACAATATTATAGTGGTTTTGCTATACATTGACATGGATCTGTCACAGGTGTACATGTGTTCCCCATTCTAAATCCCCTACCACCTCCCTCCCCGTCCCATCCCTCAGGGTCATCCCAGTGCACCAGCGCTGAGCACCCTGTCTCATGCATCGAACCTGGACTGGTGATCCTTTTCACATATGATAATACACATGCTTCAGTGCCATTTCCCCAAATCATCCCACCCTTGCCCTCTCCCACAGAGTCCAAAAGACTGTTCTATACATCTGTGTCTCTCTTGCTGTCTTGCATGTGGGGTTATCGTTACCACCATTCTAAATTCCATACATATGAGTTAGTACACTGTATTGCTGTTTTTCTTTCTGGTTTACTTTACTCTGTATAATAGGCTCCAGATTCATCTATCTCATTAGAACTGATTCAAATGTATTCTTTTTAATGGATGAGTAATATTCCATTGTGTATATGTACCACAGCTTTCTTATCCATTTATCTGCTGATGGACATCTAGGTTGCTTCCATGTCCTAGCTACTGTAAACAGTGCTGGGATGAACATTGGGGTACACGTGTCTCTTTCAACTCTGGTTTCCTCAGTATGTATGCCCAGCAGTGGGATTGCTGGGTCATATGGCAGTTCTATTTCCAGTTTTTTAAGGAATCTCCACACTGTTCTCCTTACCTTGGATGAGGGGTATCTCCTCACCATCGCCCCTCCTGACCATGAATGTGGAGTAGCTCCTCTCAGCCTTCCTGCGCCCACGCAGCCACTGCTCCTTGGACTTGGGGTTGCTCCTCTCGGCCGTTGCCCCTGACCTTGGGTGTGGGGTACCCCTCGTACAAGGTACGGAGCAGTGGCTGCGCTTTGCTGTAGCAGCCATGAAGAGATATCCCATGTCCAAGGTAAGACAAACCCAAGTAAGATGGTAGGTGTTGCAAGAGAGCATCAGAGGGCAGGCACACTGAAACCATAATCACAGAAAACTAGTCAATCTAATCACACGGACCACAGCATTGTCTAACTCAATGAAACTAAGCCATGTCCTGTGGGGCCACCCAAGACAGGCGGGTCATGGGGGAGAGGTCTGACAGAATATGGTCCACTGGAGAAGGGAATGGCAAACCACTTCAGTATTCGCCTTGAGAACTCCATGAACAGTATGAAAAGGCAAAATGATAGGGTACTGAAGGAGGAACTCCCAGGTCGGTAGGTGCCCAATATGCTACTGGAGATCAGTGGAGAAATAACTCCAGAAAGAATGAAGGGATGGAGCCAAAGCAAAAACAATACCCAGTTGTGGATGTGACTGGTGATATAAGCAAGGTCCAATGCTGTAAAGAGCAATATTGCATAGGAACCTGGAATGTCAGGTCCATGAATCAAGGCAAATGGATAGTGGTCAAACAAGAGATGGCAAGAGTGAATGTCAACATTCTAGGAATCAGCGAACTGAAATGGACTGGAATGGGTGAATTTAACTCAGATGACTATTATATCTACTACTGCGGGCAGGAATCCCTCAGAAGAAATGGAGTAGCCATCATGGTCAACAAAAGAGTCCGAAATGCAGTACTTGGATGTAGTCTCAAAAATGACAGAATGATCTCTGTTCATTTCCAAGGCAAACCATTCAGTATCACAGTAATCCAAGTCTATGCCCCAACCAGTAACACTGAAGAAGCTGAAGTTGAACAGTTCTATGAAGACCTACAAGACCTTCTAGAACTAACACCCCAAAAAAGATGTCCTTTTCATTATAGGGGACTGGAATGCAAAAGTAGGAAGTCAAGACACACCTGGAGTAACAGGCAAATTTGGCCTTGGAATACGGAATGAAGCAGGGCAAAGGCTAATAGAGTTTTGCCAAGAGAACGCACTGGTCACAGCAAACACCTTCTTCCAACAACACAAGAGAAGACTCTACACATGGACATCACCAGATGGTCAACACCAAAATCAGATTAATTATATTCTTTACAGCCAAAAATGGAGAAGCGCTATACGGTCAGCAAAAACAAGACTGGGAACTGACTGTGGCTCAGATCATGAACTCCTTATTGCCAAATTCAGACTTAAATTGAAAAGTAGGGCAAACCACTAGACTATTCCGGTATGACCTAAATCAAATCCCTTATGATTATACAGTAGAAGTGAGAAATAGATTTAAGGGCCTAGATCTGATAGATAGAGTGCCTGATGAACTATGGATGGAAGTTCGTGACACTGTACAGGAGACAGGGATCAAGACCATCCCCATGGAAAAGAAATGCAAAAAAGCAAAATGGCTGTCTGGGGAGGCCTTATAAATAGCTGTGAAAAGAAGAGAAGCGAAAAGCAAAGGAGAAAAGAAAAGATATAAGCATCTGAATGCAGAGTTCCAAAGAATAGCAAGAAGAGATAAGAAAGCCTTCCTCAGTGATCAATGCAAAGAAATAGAGGAAAACAACAGAATGGGAAAGACTAGGGATCTCTTCAAGAAATTAGAGATACCACGGGAACATTTCATGCAAAGATAGGCTTGATAAAGGACAGAAATGGTATGGACCTAACAGAAGCAGAAGATATTAAGAAGAGATGGCAAGAATACACAGAAGAACTGTACAAAAAAAGATTTTCATGACCCAGATAATCACGATGGTGTGATCACTGACCTAGAGCCGACATCCTGGAATGTGAAGTCAAGTGGGCCTTAGGAAGCATCACTATGAACAAAGCTAGTGGAGGTGATGGAATTCCAGTTGAGCTATTTCATATCCTGAAAGATGATGCTGTGAAAGTGCTGCACTCAATATGCCAGCAAATTTGGAAAACTCAGCAGTGGCCACAGGACTGGAAAAGGTCAGTTTTCATTCTAATCCCAAAGAAAGGCAATGCCAAAGAATACTCAAACTACCGCACAATTGCACTCATCTCACATGCTAGTAAAGTAATGATCAAAATTCTCCAAGCCAGGCTTCAGCAATATGTGAACCTTGAACTTCCAGATGTACAAGCTGGTTTTAGAAAAGGCAGAGGAGCCAGAGATCAAATTGCCAACATCTGCTGGATCATCAAAAAAGCAAGAGAGTTCCAGAAAAACATATATTTCCTCTTTACTGACTATGCCAAAGCCTTTGTGTGGATCAGAATAAACTGTGGAAAATTCTGAAAGAGATGGGAATACCAGACCACCTGACCTGCCTCTTGAAAAACCTATATGCAGGTCAGGAAGCAACAGTTAGAACTGGACATGGAACAACAGACTGGTTCCAAATAGGAAAAGGAGTACATCAAAGCTGTATATTGTCACCCTGCTTATTTAACTTCTATGCGGAGTACATCATGAGAAACGCTGGGCTGGAAGAAGCACAAGCTGGAATCAAGATTGCCGGGAGAAATATCAATAACCTCAGATATGCCAATGACACCACCCTTATGGCAGAAAGTGAAGAGGAACTCAAAAGCCTCTTGATGAAAGAGGAGAGTGAAAAAGTTGGCTTAAAACTCAACATTCAGAAAACAAAGATGGCATCTGGTCCCATCACTTCATGGGAAATATTTGGGGAAACAGTGGAAGCAGTGTCAGACTTTATTCTTTTGGGCTCCAAAATCACTGCAGATGGTGATTGCAGCCATGAAATTAAAAGACACTTACTCCTTGGAAGGAAAGTTATGACCAACCTAGATAGCATATTCAAAAGCAGAGACATTACTTTGCCAACTAAGGTCTATCTAGTCAAGGCTATGGTTTTTCCAGTGGTCATGTATGGATGTGAGAGTTGGACTGTGAAGAAAGCTGAGCACCGAAGAATTGATGCTTTTGAACTGTGGTGTTGGAGAAGACTCTTGAGAGTCCCTTGGACTGCAAGGAGATCCAATCAGTCCATTTTAAAGATCAGTCCTGGGATTTCTTTGGAAGGAATGATGCTAAACCTGAAACTCCAGTACTTTGGCCACCTCATGCAAAGAGTAGACTCATTGGAAATTACTCTGATGCTGGGAGAGATTGGGGACAGGAGGAAAAGGGGACGACAGAAGATGAGATGGCTGGATGGCATCACCGACTCAGTGGATATGAGTTTGAGTGGATTCCGGGAGATGGTGGCGGACAGGGAGGCCTGGCGTGCTGCGATTCATGGGGTCGCAAAGAGTTGGACACAACTGAGCGACTGAACTGAACTGAACTGACACTGTTCTCCATAATGGTTGTACTAGTTTGCATTCCCACCAAGAGTGTAAGAGGGTTCCCTTTTCTCCACACCCTCTCCAGCATTTATTGCTTGTAGACTTTTGGATAGCAGCCATTCTCACTGGCCATTTACCTCATTGTGGTTTTGATTTGCATTTCTCTGATAATGAGTGATGTTGAGCATTCTTTCATGTGTTTGTTAGTCATCTGTGTGTCTTCTTTGGAGAAATGTTTGTTTAGTTCTTTGGCCCATTTTTTGATTGGGTCGTTTTTTTTTCTGGAATTGAGCTGCTGGAGTTGCTTATATATTTTTTAGATTAATTCTTTGTCAGTTGCTTCGTTTATTATTATTTTCTCCCATTCTGAAGCCTGTCTTTTCACCTTGTTTATAGTTTCCTTTGTTGTGCAAAAGCTTTTAAGTTTAATTAGGTCCCATTTGTTTATTTTTGCTTTTATTTCCAATACTCTGCGAGATGGGTCATACAGGATCCTGCTGTGATTTATGGAATTTAATTTTAATTCCACTCACCATCACTCTCTACTAAATCATTGACATCTAATTCCAGGTAGCATCTTCACATCACCCCCTCTGACATAGCATCTTTACTCCCATCAGCCTTCTTTGCATGTGCTCTCGCTAATCTGCACTTTTGCTTTATTTCTTTGAGCTTCCCTGAGTGCCAGTCTGCGATCACTGTTCTGAGTCATACAGCACCATTCACACCCACCAGTCTCGAACCCTCTTTGTCTGTACTAGTTTGTACCCAAACTTTTTCTCAAAAGAAGAGGAGGTGGGGAGGGGGTGTATGTATGTATATGGTTAATTTATGTTTATTGTACAACATTGTAAACCAATTATATGCCAATTTAGAAAAAGAAAACATCCCCTTTCTCCAAGTCAGTTTCTCTGTGTCTTCAAGCACCTTACATTCCCTCTTTTCAGTTTGGTCAGAGAGGGATTCTACTTCTTCTTCAGGCTAGTCTCTTTCCACCTGTAAACTTCATATGTAACTCTTCCCATCTGCAACCTTGATTTCCATCAGTCCCCCATTGTACTGTTTTCTTTCCCTCTGTGCACAAGCATGAGGAATTCTCCCCACTCCATTCCCTCAGTTCCTGGAATTTTGCTAAACTTCATAATAAAAACTCTACATAAAATGGAAATAGAAGATAACTACTTAAATATAATAAAAAAAGCTTGTTTTTACCAAAACTCTAGTGTAGAAAATAATTAAATACTGAGATAATTTCCAGTAAAAATCAGGGCTATATAAAAGACACCTGCTTTTCCTACTATAATTCGATATCACTGGAAAGGTTCTGACATGCAATGAGAAAATAAGTAGAAATATTCAATATTAAAGAAGAGAAGGCAAAGTTATCTATACATACCTATGATAGGGTTATATGCTCTGAGTACATAGAAGACTGTATAAAAAATTTAGGAAAGTAGCCAGGTAAAAGAAAAAAAATTACTAAAACAGACTTTATATTAGCAACCAGTTTTAAAGATCTAAATTGAAAAACAAATATCAGTTAATAACAGCAACCCAAGTGGAAAAAATACCTAGGAATATATTATGTAAAAAAAGATAAGGAATTTAAATTTTAAAAGTATATAATAGTGCTGTCTGAATACTTGGTGCTATAGACTGAATGCTTGGGTCCCCCAGAAATCACGTATTGAATTGAATTGAAACTTAACTAGCAATGTGTTGGTATTAACAGGGGAGACCTCTGGGAGGTGATTAGGTCATAAGGGTGAAGACCTCATAAATAGGGATGGTGCTTGCCTGCTCGGTTGTTCAGTCTTGTCCGGCTCTGTGACCCCATGGGCTGTAGTTCATCAGGCTCCTCTATCCATGGAATTTTCCAAGCAATACTACTGGAGTGGGTTGCCACTTCGTCCTCCAGGGGATCTTCCTGACCCAGGGATAGAACCCTCATCTCCTAGGTCTCCTGCATTTCAGGTGAATTCTTTACTGCTGAACTGCCTGCGAATCCCTTAGTGCCCTTCTAAAAGAGACCTTAGGGAACATCCTAGCCCCTTGACCCACCAGTAACAATGTGATGTTACAAACAGAAGAAGAGAGTCCATGAACCAGGAAGAGGGCCCTCAGCAGACACTGAATCTGCAATCTGCTGGTGCCTTGATCTTGGACTTCCCCAGCTCTAGAACCATAAGAAATAAAGTTCTGTTGTTTATAAGCCACCCAGTCCATAGTATTTTTTTATAGCAGCCCAAACAGACTGAGACTCTTGAGAAAATATATGTCTCTTTAATGAAACAATATAATATTTAAAATGCAATGCTTTCCAAAGTAATGTGTAAATTTAATGCAAATTCAGAATAATTTACTACAGGCACTATGTGACTTATTTTAAAACTGGATAAAATGAATTCAGAGTTGTTATAAAAGATAAATTTCTAAGAAGAGCCACAAATATCTTTAAAAAGAAGAAACATGGAAGGAAAATATGCTTTAAACATATATTAAAGTATCATAATACAAACAATTTCAAACAATATATAAATTTATCAGTGCAACAAACTAGACCAAAGTACACATAAAACAATATTTGTCAAATGTAAGCAGGGAGGATTCTGAGATGACTCACTTTTGAGATGAGATGAATAGCATAATGATGATGATGAGAAGAAAAGGGTGTTAATCAGTGTTCCCTTCCCAAAAAAAGGAGATAAGACCTTGGCTGCAGTTTATTTGTTGTCTGGTCTCTAGGACAAGCAAGAAAGAGGGAAATGAGGCAAGAAAAGAGTCTGACTAAAGCTTGCTGCTTTGGCAATGGGTTTCCTTACTTCGGGACTGATTGGGGAATGTGAAAAGTGCCTTCTTTGAAGAATTGGAGGAATATGGGGCATCTATCTACCAGTTCCTATCCCTCCTGAGGATTGCCTCTGGGCATTAAAATTACCCCTCTCTCCTCTTTGCATGGGTTGCACTAGAGTGCAGAAAGGCCATAAGCAGAGAGCAGGTACCATGGAGATAGGACAGAGTTAACTGAGGGGAGCCTGAGGTTGCCTGGAACCATTCAGGTCAATCATGGGGATGCTGATGAGGGAAACCAGATGCACTGGGAAGCCCTGGGTACGTCAGTTCACTGGGCTGAACATTCAGCCTGGAAAAATTGTGGGTAAGGGCTTTTGGAAACAAGGGTTTCTTTAGTGATGATGCTGTTTCTTCATGGTCACCTCATCTTGTATAGCTTGATTGTATGCACTGAGTTTTATTGGGTCACTGAAAGAACACTGACAGTCAACAAAAAGCCTATGATGCATACAATTGATTTCCATAATGGATATTCTCCCAACCCCCAAGGCTAATTTTACAAGGCAATTCTAATATTCCAAATCCTTACTTGTTGTTGATGGAGAAAATTGTGGGTCAAGTATCTTCCAGATTCAAGACAAAATCATTGGTATTCAACAATGAATTCTTGACTTGCGGCTCAAATATAAGCATTCCTTAATCATGTTAATGTAAATGAATCATTGTTATAGCCTCAGGTGATGGGCGATCCTGTTCTTTGTTCAGCAGCCAAATGCATGTCCAATTAGAAAAATCTCAGGATGATTTAAATGCAACCCTAAGAAAGGAGAAAGCCACTTCCCATGAGTTTTTTTCATGGGAATAGCAATCTCTCTGGAGGAAAAAGGGATATATTTTAGAAAATAAAGCTGACAAAAGGAGCAAGGTTTAGTGAACACCAGAAAACACTAATATATTAATATTCTCTAAAAATCACATGGGTCACAGCCTTGTATAACTCAATGAAACTATGAGACTTGTCATGTAGGGCCACCCAAGACAGAGGGGTCATGGTGGAGAGTTCCAACAAAATGTGATCCACAGGAGAAGGGAATGGTGAACCACTTCAGATTTCTTGACTTAAGAACCCCATGAACAGTATGAAAAGGCAAAAAGATATGACACTGAAAGATGAACTCCCCAGGTCGGTAGGTGCCTAATATGCTACTGGAGAAAAGCAAAGAAATACCTCAGGAAAGAATGAAGAGGCTGAGTCAAAGCAAAAACAGCACCCAGTTGTGGATGTGACTGGTGATGGAAGTAAAGTCCAATGCTACAAAGAACAATATTGCATAAGAACCTGGAATGTTAGGTCCATGAATCAAGGTAAATTGGAAGTGGTCAAACAGGAGATGGCAGAAGTGAACATCAACATTTTAGGAATCAGTGAACTAAAATAAACCAGAATGGGTGGAGTTAATTGACCATTACATCTGCTGCTTTGGGAAAGAATCTCTAAGAAGAAATGGAGTAGCCCTCAGAGTCAACAAGAGTCCAAAAGGCAGTACTTGGGTGCAATACCAAAAATGACAGAATGATCTCTGTTCGTTTCCAAGGCAAACCATTCAATATCACAGTATTTCAACTCTATGCCAATCACTGATGCCGAAGAAGCTGAATGGTTCTACAATGACCTATAAGACCTTCTAGAACTAACTCCAAAAAAAAAAATGTCCTTTTCATCATAGGGAATAGAATGCAGAGGTAGTAAGTCAAGAGATACCTGGAATAACAGGCAAGTTTGGCCTTGGAGTACAAAATGAAGCAGGGAAAAGGCTAACAGAGTTTTGGCAAGAGAATACACTGGTCGTAGCAAACACCCTCTTCCAACAACACAAGAGAAGACTCTACACATGGACATCACCAGATGGGCAATACTGAAATGAGATTGATTATATTCTTTGCAGCAGAAGATGGAGAAGCTCTATACAGTCAACAAAAAGAAGACTGGGAGCTGACTGTGGCTCAGATCATGAACTCCTTATTGCAAAATTCAGAGTTAAATTGAAGAAAGTTGGGAAAACCACTAGCCCATTCTGGTATGAACTAAATCAAATCCTTTACGATTATACAGTGGAAGTGACAAACAGATTCAAGAGATTAGATCTGAAAGACAGAGTGCCTGGAAAACTATGGACAGAGGTTTGTAACATTGTACAGGAGAGACTGTGATCAAAACCATCCCCAAGGGGGGAAAAATGCAAAAAGTCAAATGGTTGTCTGAGGTGGCCTTACAAATAGCTGAGAAAAGAAGAGAAGCAAAAGGCGAAGGAGAAAAGGATAGATAAATCCATCTGAACGCAGAGTTCCAAAGAATAACAAGGAGAGATAAGAAAGCCTTCCTCAGTGATCAATGCAAAGAAATAGAGGAAAACAATAGAATGGGAAAGACTAGAGATCTCTTCAAGAAAATTAGAGATACCAAGGGAATATTTCATGCAAAGATGGACCTAATAAAAGACAGAAATGGTATGGACCTAACAGAAGCAGAAGATATTAAAAGAGGTGGCAAGAATACACAGAAGAACTCTACAAAAAAGATCTTCATATCCCAGATAACCATGATGGTGTGATCACTCAACTAGAGACAGACAGGAGTGTGAGGTCAAGTGAGCCTTAGAAAGCATCACTATGAACAAAGCTAGTGGAGGTAATGGAATTCCAGCTGAGCTATTTCAAATCCTAAAAGATAATGTTGTTAAAGTGCTGTGTTCAATATGCCAGAAAATTTGGAAAACTCAGTAGTGGCCACAGGACTGGCAAAGGTCAGTCTTCATTCCAATTCCAAAGAAAGGCAATGCCAAAGAATGTTCAAACAACCACACAATTGCGCTCATCTCACATGCTAGCAAAGTAATGCTCAAAATTCTCTAAGCAAGGCTTCAACAGTATGTGAACTGAGAACTTCCAGATGTTGAAGCTGGATTTAGAAAAGGCAGAGGAACCAGAGATCAAATTGCCAACATCTGTTGGATCATAGAGTTCCAGAAAAATATCTACTTCTGCTTTACTGACTACACCAAATCCTTTGTGTGGATCACAGCAAACTGTAGGAAATTCTGAAAGAGATGGGGATACAAGGCCACCTAACCTGTCTCCTGAGAAATCTGTATGCAGATCAAGAAGAAACAGTTAGAACCTGACACGGAACAATGGACTGGTTCAAAATTGGGAAAGCAGTACGTCAAAGTTGTATATTGTCACCCTGCGTAAGACATGCTGGGCTGGATGAAGCACAAGCTAGAATCAAGATTTCCAGGAGAATTATCAATAACATCAGATATGCAGATGACACTACCTTTATAGCAGAAAGCAAAGAGAAACTAAAGAGCCTCTTGATGAACATGAAAGAGGAGAGTGAAAAAGCTAACTTAAAACTCAGCATTCAAAAAATGAAGATCATGGCATCCAGTCCCATCACTTCAAGGCAAATAGATGGGAAAACAATGGAAAGAGTGACAGACTTTATTTTCTTGGGCTCCAAAATCACTGCTTATAGTTCTATAGAGTTAGACAAGGCTGAGGTCCATGTGATCTGTTTGATTAGTTTTCTGTGACTGTGGTTTTCATTCTATCTGCCCTTTGAGGGGTAAGGATAAGAGGCTTATGGAATCTTCCTGATAGGAGAGACTGACTGTGGAGGAAACCCTGTCTTGGCTTACATTGCTGGGCTGCAACTGCTGATGACTGCAACAGACTTGTTTACTGATATGGCAGGAAATATTCCATTTCTCATATGGTTATTCTATATGTCATTAGTTTTGTGGCATCTTCTCAGGCAGGTGTGGCTCAACGGTGCTCCTCAAACTTCTGTGTGCCAGATGGTCACCTTGCCAAATAAATGGGGAAACAATGGAAACAGAGACTTTATTTGGGGGGGGGGGCTCCAAAATCACTGCAGATGGTGACTGCAGCCATGAAATTCAAAGATGCTTGCTCCTTGGAAGAAAAGTTCTGACCAACCTAGACAGCATATTAAAAAAGCAGAGACATTACTTTGCCAACAAAGTTCCATCTAGTCAAAGCTATGGATTTTCCAGTAGTCATGTATGGATGTGAAAGTTGGACCATAAACAAAGCTGACTGCTGAAGAATTGATGCTTTTGAACTGTGGTGTTGGAGAAGACTCTTGAGAGTCCCTTAGACAGCAAGGGAATCCAACTGGTCAATCTTAAAGGAAATCAATCCTGAATATTCACTGGGAGGATTGATGCTGAAGCTGAAGCTCCGATACTTTGGCCACCTGATGTGAAGAACTGACTCATTTGAAAAGATTCTGATGCTGGGAAAGATTGAAGGCAGGAGGAGAAGGGGATGACAGAGGATGAGATGGTTGGATGGCATTACAGACTTGAGGAACTTGAGTTTGGGCAAGCTCCAGGAATTGGTGATGGACAGGGAAGCCTGGCCTGCTGCAGTCCATGGGGTCACAAATAGTCGAGTATTACTGAGCAATTGAACCGAATAGAACTGAGAAAATAGTTGCCATTCCTATGGTGGTAAATATGTAAATCATAATTTATCTGCAGTCATGACTGACTTTTCTAGATGGATTCTATTTCCCAGACTCTGGTGCTAATCTCTTCACCTGAAAGTTTCTCCTTATTTGTCACTACATATTCAAAACTCCCTTTGGCTTTATTTCTTCACTGATTGCTATTGATTAATACTAAAAATTTTCCTTTTCTGCGACACAGATTGATTTATGTTTACCATCTGGATCCTGCACCAATGTAATAACTTTTACATGAATGTGCTTCTATATTTTTATATGTCACATACATTATCATTCTGGTGTGACTTCCTTTAATGATTGTGCTTCACAATTTCTGTTTGATGTTCCACAAAATTAACAATATGCCTCTGTTTTATGCTAACTTTCTTATTTGTACTCCTTTATATATACATACTACTGGGTTTCTAATATAAGTTATCTTAAATAAATATTATTCAAAGTTATACATTCTTTCCTTTAATTTTAACTCCTCAGAGTATGTTGTATTTAATTTCACAAAAGTTGAAACATGTTCACTGAAGCTTCCGAAGTGTTGATTCACTTAATAAAATGAATAAAATGTACTATTCTTCAATGATCAAGACTCATGTTTTATAATATTATTTCTTTATTTATGGCTGTGCTGGGTCTTGGTTGCCGTGTGGGCTTTTCCCTCGTTGCAGATAGCAGGGACCACTCTAGCTGCGATACACAAGTTTCTCATCGTGGTGGTTCCTCTTGTTGTGGAGCATGGGCTTTAGAGCATGTGGGCTTCAGTAGGTGTGGCCCATGGGCTCAGTAACTGTGGCTCCTGGGCTTTAGAGCACAGGCTTCATAGTTGTGGTGCACAGGCTTGTTGCTCTGTGGCATGTGGAATCTTCGCGGATCAGGTATAGAACCCATGTCTCTTATATTGGCAGGTAGATTCTTTACCACTAAGCCACCAGGGAAACCCACATTTTTTTTGTAACAATGTGCCATGTCAGACTGAAAATGAAATCTTTTCACACAATATACCTGAAGTTGCCTGGGAAATAGGCTGCCCGTATCTAATGTTATTCTAGAATAATAATAGAATGCTCTTGATAATTGTAATCCATAAGACAGAATAAAAATTAAATTTCCAAAAGATAGTTGTAAGGTAGAAAAACAAACTCCAACTGCCTTCTGACCTAGAAAAACGCTGTGTCACATGTACACCCTAGGACTTAGTTTTTCTCTATAAGTATGATATATCTAAAATGTTTTCCTATATCTAAGACTCAACAAGATACCAAACTGTAGTTTGATACAGAATGTATCAGTGTGTCAAAACAAATATTTTTCTTAATGGAATGAGGTTGGGATCTAGATCTGTCTTCGGGTGTCTTCAACATGGTGCCTGCGGGAGGTACGTGAACGCTGCAGTTCGGTAGCCAGATCCCCTACAAGGGCTGAGGCACTCATTCTTCTAGATGCTGGGGTGTTGACTACCAATGGTTTGTAGTGAATTCCTCTTTGGACATTGCCCTTTTTATGATAAATTTTTATTAATTCATCTTTTTGACAATTTGTGTAAATTAAAGTATTAAATGTTTAGAATAATGTGTTAGTTTCAGGTATATAGCAAAACTGAAAAGAATCTTTTATAGATTATTACAAGATATTGAATATAGTTCCATGTGCTATACAGTATGTCCTTGGTTTTTTTTTTTAAACTTTTTATTTCATATTGGAGAACAGTTGACTTACAATGCGGTGTTAGTTTCAAATGTACTTAGCAAAGTAGCTCAGTTATAAATACACATATATTCATTCTTCTTTCAGATTTTTTTCCCATATAGGTTATTATAGAGTATTGAGTAGAGTTCCCTGTGCTATGCTGTAGATCCTTGTTGATTATCTGTTTTATATATAGTAGTGTGTATATATGTTAATCCTAATCTTCCAATTTATCTCTGCCCCCAACCTTTCCCCTTTAGTAACCATAAGTTTGTTTTTGAAATTTGTAACTCTGAAGTTTGTAATTCCTGTTTTGTAAACAAGTTCACCTGTATCGCCTTTTTAGATTCCACATATAAGTGATACCATGTGGTATTTGTCTTTATCTGTCTGACTTGCTTCACTTAAAATGATAATCTCTAGTGGACATTACCCTTTATACAATAAAGTTGCTTCATCCACGGTGGACACTTGTTCCCTGGGAATAGCCCACATCCCAGGTAGTCAAGATAGGAGTCCAGTGTGATTCAGGACAACTCTGAATAGTCATCTCATCTCCAGAGAATCTGCTGAGGACTTTGTTACAACTGAATCATGGCTCAACTCCCCTCTGTTCCCAATCTTGAGTCTCATGTTTCTTCCAAGAGTGCTCATCAATTAATTGCTCTCACACAAATTTCTACCTCAGAGTCTGTTTCCTGGGAAAGATGGAAGCAACAAAAATGCTTTAACACTATTTGAATAACAGTAGCTCAGTGGTAGAGTCCACTTGCCAATGCAGGAGACACAGGTTTGATCCCTAGGTTGGGAAGATCCCCTGGAGTAGGAAATGGCAACCCCTTCCAGTATTCTTGCTTGGAGAATTCCATGGAGAGCAGAGCCTGGAAGGCTACAGTCCATGGGGTCACAAGGAGTCAGATACAACTGAGTGAGTAACTGATTCAACACTCTAGTCTTTTTTGTGCTTCATGTTAAAAAATAGTATTCTGATAAATATATTGGATACCAAGTCTAGTCACAGAAGAAGAAAAAGTTGAACCACAGGAAAATTTAATTTACTGAATTTATCAACTTTATTGGTATTGTTCATTTTAGTCATAAAAAGTAAAACTCACTACAAGCATAATTAATCAATATGACACATATTTGACTGAGTTATAGAACTAAGTCTAAGGCTATTTATGGAAATTGAAATTATTTAGTTCAATTAGTGGGTTGTTTTTCTTAAAACTTTCAAGTTATGTGTATGCAAAGACATACATAAATAATTCATAAGCAGTAAGGAGGTGGAATTTTTTAATGACATAATCATACAGTTTCTCATGAAGAGCAGAAAAAAAATTATTTTTATCTAACACTGTTAGTTTGGTAAGTGTTGACTAGTTTTGAGATGTTGAAGTCTTTTATCTGTTGGTAATGTACTAACTTTGCCAGGAGTATTATGCTCATGGAGAATAACATTTACAGTCACATTCTGTTTGGTTTTTTCATTTGGCTTCCCTGGTGGTTGAGATGGTAAAGAAGAAGAAATGGTAAAGAAGAAGAAGAAATGGTAAATAAGAAGAAGAGATGGTAACGAAGAAGAAGAAATGGTAAAGAAGAAGAAGAGATGGTAAAGAAGAAGAAAAATGGTAAAGAAGAAGAAGATGGTAAAGAAGAAAAAGAAATACAGGAAACCTGAGTTCGACTCCTGGGTAGGAAAATACCCTGGAAAAGGGAATGGCAACCCACTCCAGTATTTTTGCCTGGAGAATCCCATGGACAGAGCAGCCTGGTGAGCTACAGAGTTGAACATGACTGACCGACTAACACTTTTTCACTTTGTTTGGTTTTAGTACAGCAGCAACAGATGGATACTATGCCAAAAGATGTTACAGAAAAACCCAGACGAAATTTTGGGCCAACTCCATAGTGTCTAGACCCTCCACATCCATCCTTACTTCCTTCAGATTTGGAAGACTAAGCACTACCATTCTGAAACTCGTGCAACTGATTTGCTGATTTTGCATCCTGGACATGCTTTAGTTTCTACCAATGAGAAGTGCCTCCATGAGATTTGGAAGGTGTATGGATGGGACAGGCCATCTTTCTGTGGCTATGCTGGCCGATCATGAGCTCTGACAGACCAGGTGTGCATAGGGTCGGGTGATGGCTGTCTCCTAACCTATAGATTGCAGATGCAGCAATGTGATGTTGAATGCAAACGTCCAGTTGCAACCCAGACTTCTGTCCCTCTTACCCTTTCCACTGAATTTACAAACTGCTAATTCCCTGTATTAAACCCCACTATGTTTGAACTGCCTACACTGACTTCTTGCTCTTTTACCAGAACCTGATTGATCCATGATCCTATCTAAAAAAAAATTCCACCCTGGTTTTATTTATTTTGTGAGTATTTCCATTGGGCAGCTTAGATGGCAGTAGCAGGAGTCAAGGCTGCTTGCTTGACTTTACAAAGGCAAGCAAGACTACACAGTAAAGAATTCTGGCTGCATCTCTACACACAAGTTCAAAGCCAGATGCCTCTGCCCTGGCCTCCTCAGCTTAGAGCTGACTTTTGGCAGCAAAAAAGAATATGCGCACTGGCCTCTGCTGCTACAGGTTGTCTATTAAGAATCGCAGGGAGGGCTCCAGGCTCTAGTTCCTCTTCCCAGGCAAGTCTGAGGAATTAGCATCTCCCGGAGAGATCCTGCAGTGACTGCATGTGCCATACCTGCTGTGTGCATTCACTGCAGTATAGAATCAATCTAGGCCAACGTCTGTTCTCGCTTGAACTGATCTTGTGATTCCTCCTTGTCTCACTGGTGTCCGTTTCTTGTTCCAGATCTGATGTAAATTCTATCAACCACTTGGTCTGTTAATAGAGGAGTATTCATTGCTCCAAAGGCCTTGCTCTTTTCACAGGGACAGGGAAGCCCGAGGGTTAGAGAGGGAGGCGGTAAGAGCTTGCTCTGAATGGGTGTCTATTGGTGAAGACAACTTGCCTCTCTTGATCACTCGAGGCTATTTTTATATCCCTGGAGGTCAGTGGGAATGTGGCTGAACTCTCCTGCTGGAAGTACTCCCATCTTTAAATCTTGCTGCTGCAGGTGGGCGTAATTCTGGAAATTTTATAACTGCTCTTTATCAGAAAGTCACAGAGTAAGAGCAGAATTGGAAAGAGATGATGATACAATAAAAGAACTGCAAAAGACGTTCTCCAACTTCTATTTCAAAGGAAATTCCCCTGTCTTTTACTGTTTACTTTCTGTGATTAAAATAATAGAATGTAATATAGAATCAGAGGCCTATGATTTCAAGCAGCTATTTTTTTTTCTAACCTCCTTGCAGAATTGACTAAATCAATTTGGAATAATTTTGCTTAATGTTTCCAAAATTCTTTTCTAATAGTTCTTTCATTTGCCTTACTCAATGATTGTTTCATACTGTGCTTTAATTGTTGATAAGGCACATTATTCAAGGCCTCATATTTCATTTGGTAGAACACCAGACTCATAGATGACTAGCATTAGTTTTTGAAGTAAACTTTCTTAGGTGTTCAGACATCTTATATTGTATGAAACTGAATATCTAAAGCTCATCTTTGATGTTCTCTCAGTGTAAATGGTGTAGTCACAATTGCACTCTCATCCAAAAGATGAGAAAAGTGGCCAAAGCAATATATGAAAATGGATGTTTTTCATTGATTGTTACTGATTTCATAATTGAATTTTGTCAAGTCATGGTTTGACGATTATACAATTTTGTGAAATAAGCAAGTTTTTAAGAATGCATATATTTAATTAGTTTTATTTTAATGATCAAATATTTATTAGCAAACAAATAGGCAAAAAAAAATTTTAAGGGAAAAACAGCAAATATAGATACTGTCAGCTGTATGGTAATGCACCTGACGCCACCTTCAAACAAGTCTATGAACTACAATAATTCACTAAGTTATTACTCTCCAACAGCGTTATTGCCAACAGGGAAAGGCAGGGAAGAGCAGTGCCACTAGCCCAGAAAAAGCAAACTGAAGGACATGTAAGTAAAATGCATAAAACAACTAGATTTTATTTGTTTCATTATAAGTGAAGTTTTTAAGAGGAGTAAAAATAGGCCATCCATCTGCTTTTAAGGAAGGAGATTCAAACATTCCATTCAATAAATAATAAAAACAAAGTTTAACTTCATGATATATTTCATAGAGTCAAAGAAGAAGGAGAAATAGACACAAAAGGAGACCACACACAGTTACACAGAAAGAGATAAAGAAAGGGGCCCTGTGATGAAAGAGACATACAGTCTTTAACACAGAAAGGGGGAAGCAGGGCAGATTTCCACAGAGAAGTACCTTCACCTTAGGAATTTGATCTTTGAATCTTGATTTTTTTTTAAATTCTGGGTCCTTAAAGTCAATGAAGCTAGTGTAGCAAATAGCCTTGCCACTTGGGGCTGTTTGACTGTGGACTGAAACTTAGTTAAGAACCAGATGGGTTTCATAAGTCAGCCTCCCACTTTTCCTCTCAAATTTTCTTGGCCAAATTAATAAAATCTATCTGCTTGCACCAATTTTCATTAGAAAGTAAGGCTAACTTTGCTAATTCTCTCACTTGCAAAATGTCAAACAGAAAGGTAATGTTTTGCTTTTTTTCCACCCCCTTCAAACCCAAACGTAATCAAAAGACAAAAAACAATGTTATTTACTTTAAGAGCTGATGTAGTTTTTAAGGAGGAGATAGAAGACAGGTGCTTACTAGTTTTACACATATCTTTTCTTAAAGGATCTCATTGAAAAATCTAAGTCTGAGAAAAGTATCTTAAAGAAAAAACAGATGAGCAGTGAAAGAGCAAGTCAATCAGCACAACCTTCCCTGACCTTGGACCTAGGAGCCTGAAAGCAGCAAGTTGCCCAAAGGAAGGATGGCTAGAATCCAGGCCAAAGAGGAAGCAGTCACTGCTATATCAGTGTACTTAAACCCCATGCCAGGCTCACATTTTAGAGCCTCATTTAAAAGATGAACATAAAGATAAACCTGTGCTAAGTGTATGCCATTCAGAGACTTTTGTTAACAACTTTACTGAGGTACAGTTGACATACATAAACTGAATATATTTAAAGTATAGAATTTGAACCCTCCCCTGAAGGGTAATGAATATATTTATATTCTCAGAAATTTCTTTGCACCTCTTCATAATCCTTCCCTTCAAGATTCCTGACCTTCTTTCTCAAAGCAACCTCTGATCTGCTTTCTGTCAGAATACATTAGTTTGAATTTTTTAGATGTTTATAAAAATGGAATCATGTGGGATTTTTTTTCTGACTTCTTTCACTCAGCATAATTATTTGAGACTCATTCAAGCTGTAGCATAGGTTAATATTTTAGCTATTTTTATTAAGTAGCATTCCATCGGATGGGTGTACCACATCACTTAGTTTATACATTCACCTATTAATGGAAATTCAAATTGTTTTCACTTTTTGGCTTTATAATTAAGCTCCCTTTAGCATTTGTGTACAAAAATCTATATGGGCCTATGCTTTCAATTTCTTTTAGGTAAGACCTGGTGGAAGTGCTAGATTACAGATGTATATTTAACATTTTAAGAAACTGCCTTTTTCCCAAAGCATTTTACATGGTTTTACCATTTTATATCTCTACCACTGAGTTCCATTTCCTCATCAACACTTATTATGATCAGCTATTAAAATTTTAGCCATTTGATAGGTATGAAATACAGTGTTTTTTTTAAATTTTATTTTATTTTTAAACTTTACAATATTGTATTAGTTTTGCCAAATATCAAAATGAATCTGCCACAGGTATACATGTGTTCGCCATCCTGAACCCTGAACCCTCCTCCCTCCCTATTTTGGATGAGAGGCTGTACCAAATATCGTGTTTGAAAGAATGCTGCAAATGGAAGAACTTAAGTTGGTGCTTTGATGTAACTTATAGAAAAGGTAAAGATAAACTCAAATGCATGCCCTCTCTTAGTGGCCAAAGAAGTCACCCCCATGGCTATGGGTAAGCCAACCTAAGACTTAGCTCTCAGTGTAACTGGCTTTCAGGATATGGTTGTCAAAGACAGGCTCTGCAGTGACAGCTTTCAGGGCTCCCATCTTATGTAAGTTGATTAGAGTGGTCACCCAGTTCTTTAATGGATTTCATCTACTCATTCAGGACATATATCTCAATGAAATCACACAAGTAGTGTCTGTTTTTGTCAATGGCCAGTCTGTGCAGTTCCAGTACTGACTGATTAAAACTTTTTTCAAGTGTAATGTACACTCCATTGCATTCAACTCACTCTCCTGGTGGCCTTAGACTGGTTTCTTGATATGCTAATGAAAGATTTGACCACCTTCTTGGTTCTTGCAGCTTTGTCAGTTTCTAGCAGGTTCCCTCTCCTTATGAGATTGGTGAAGAAAGCATGTGGCAAAGTTCTTTAAAGCCACATCATCATGGTCAAGGTAGTAAGAAGTGTGTGGACAGGTAGATATAAGAGACATAGGGCTCTTGTTTGATTTGGTGGTTGATGGTGACCTCTGAATCCTGGTGGTCATTCTAGTGCACGTGCAAGGAGGAATTGGCCATCACAGCAGGCAGTGGGTGCCTGAAGGCTTCCTGAGGGATCTGTGAGGAGGTGTCAGAGGACTGGCCCTCAGTGGCAGGCCATCTGGGTTCCATGGAAAGACTACTGAAACAGGAAACCACAGTGACTTTTCTGCAAAGAACCTCTGCTCTATTGCATTGTGGCTTTAATTTGCATTTCCCTAATAATATTGAACATCTTTTCTCATGCTTATTTACCATTCTTACGTCCCTAGATAAACTGTCTGTTCAAAACTGCTGCCCATTTTTTTTAATGGATTCTTTGTTTTCATATTATTGAGTTACAAGTTTTTTTCATATGTTCTAGATACTAGTCTTTTATCAAATGGATACTTGGCAAATATTTTCTTCCAGTCTTAGTTTGCCTTTTCATTCTTATATAGTGGTTTTCAAAGAACAAGAACTTTTAGCTTTATTAAGCAATTTAATTATAACTTGTTAATTTTTCTTTTATGAATTTTACTTTTGGCATTGCATCTAAGAAATCTTTACCTAACCCAAGATCATAAAGGTTTTCTCCTATTTTCCTCTAGATGTATAGTTTAATGTGTTACATTCAGCTTATAACCTATTTTGAATTAACTTGTGCATATAATGTGCTGCATGAATCAAATGTTTGTTTATTTACTCACATTTTTCTACATGGATATCCAATTGTCTAAGCATCTTTTGTTGAAAGGTTATTTTTTGCACCACTGAATTACCTTGGCACTAGTGTTCAAATCAGTTGTCTACTATGTACAGGTCATTTTGCACATGATTTTGTCCTAGTCTTTTATTTCTCTGTTTTATAAACAGTATCATCCTGTTTTAATTTCCATCATGATATAACGAAACTTATTATCATGTAATGTTAGTCCTCAACTTTATTTTTTGTTTTCAAAGTTGTTTTAAATATTCTAGTAGAATCAGAGATCTTAAAACCTTCAAAAGTCCTAATATTTCCCTTCAAATTTTTGGTACTAGTATCCTTCAGTTCAGTTCAGTTGCTCAGTCGTGTCTGACTCTTTGTGACCCCATAGACTGCAAATTAGTATCCTTAATTATATTAGTATCCTGATTAGTATCCTTAATCAGAAATAAAGTTTAGAAAAAAACTAGATGCATACAAATTGATGTTATTCACATATCAATATCTTGTTATACAATATCCAGGACCTACATTATTAAAAGGACCCTATTAAGGATAACAGTCTGCAAATTGGAAGAGCCAACTTGATTAAGAGAGAAAGAAAATTTGAGTGAAGAATAGGAAAATAAGAGAACATTCTAATTTCTTTAAGTTGACTCATATTCCAAATCCATATATATATATTATTTAGGGCTCTCGAATAACTTTAAGATGTTATCTTTAAGGCACTTTCCTCCACTCAGCACAACAAAGGCTCAGAAGCTGGGCAGGATGACATGGACTGAAAATACGTTTATATATATATATGTGTGTGTGTGTGTGTGTGTGTAATTTTCCCTGTCACAAGGAAATTCCAAGAATGGCAGTGGGAAACTTCTAAGATGAGCCAGCTGTTCTTGGGTGGTCATTTTCATTTAAGTGACATGATTATAAAAATTAAGCATGCATGGGTTGGGAACTGTCTTATAAAAATTTTTCATACAAGTAAAGCTAGAAAAATTTAAGGTCATGAGCTTCCCAATACTGTGAGTTCAAAAATAGACTGGAGGCCCTTCATCAGGAGTGTAGGGGAATGAATTTCCACACTGGGCTAGAGACAAATATCACTGATCTTGATCCAACTCCCAAAAATGAATGGTTTTTGAACCATGCTTCTTATGGCACAGATAACTCCAATAGGTGAGTAGTTTTCAAACTGTATTCCATAGGTTTCCAGTATCTCTATATTTCACAGAGAGAGCATTGCTTTTGTGCCAGATTCAGCTACTGTCCTAGCAGTGGACCTCTGGGTGAGAAAAATTCATTAGGAGATTCCTGCGGTTCAGAAATTAAAGTCATTCTTGGACTTCCTTGGTGGCCCAGTAGTTAAGAATCTGCCTGCCAATGCAGAAGATGTGAGTTCAATCCCTCATCCAAGGAGACCCCATGTGCCGTGGAGCAACTAAGCCTGTGCGCCACAACTACTGAACCTATGTGTGCCCTAGAGCTTGTCCTCTGCAACAAGAGAAGCCACTGTAATGAGAAGCCTCAGCACCACAGCTAGAGAAAGCCCACGAGCAGCAATGAAGACACAGTGTGGCCATAAATAAGAAATTAAAATCATTCTTCTTTCACTGCTTTACACTTTCACTTATATAAATACATACTGGCTTTTTTTAGTGATCCAAGCAGCATTTCACACTTGATTGGCCCACTCTTCTGTGGGAATTTTTCCTTAGCTCACATGGGTGACTGCATGAACCATTTCAGAATTCTGCAAGATGTAGCAATAAAAATGACTTCGGCCCACATGTTTGACTGTAGAGCTGATATCTACTCCAGATCAAATAGTTTGTACTCTATAAATAAAGGGTTTGACCTGTTCATTTTAGCCAGCTTGTCTAAACACAGCAGTTCAGCTGAGAAGTGATCCAGATTTCAAGTGTCCAGGCTTTACATATATAATACACATGCACACACTTGCACACGTATGCAGATTCATGTGTGCATGCAAGCTGGCACCCTTCCCCCTTTGACCAGTTTTGGAGTATCTGCCCTACTTCTCCAGAGAAACCATCTAGTAAATAATCATCACAGGGAGGAAAAACAATCCTAAGAATTTTTCCAGAGCACCTCTGGTTCGGTAGGCAGTAAGGATGAAAAGTAGGGCAAATACCAATCTTAGAGTTTATTCACTCTTTAGTTTCCAGCCAAGAAAGCAACAAAGATGGAAAAGGGGGAGTACCTGTGGCCTGTGATTACTGGGGTGGCAGGCTTCCAGAGACACTGGACTTGACTTTGTTTCATCAAGATTCTTCCTAAGTTGCTATTAAGAAGTATTTTCAACAATCTCTTTTTATTAGCCGTTTGTGCCCATTATAGTTTTCTAGTTGCTAGTTTGTTATGGCTTTAACATAAATAAGGTTCTAAAAATGTCTCACATGAGGAGTTGCAGGGCTGGGTATGCTATTTAGACCACATAAAAATCTATGTAAAGGACTTCCCTTGTAATGGGACTCTTTTATATTTAATAGAACTGTCATATAAACATATACTAGCATTTAAAATGCAGTTTCTGGACTATAAAATAAACACCATTTCTAATATTGCTGTTGGCTTTCACATGCATAGAACTTAGTCTATTAAATGTTCTTTATTCCATTTATGTGAAATGTGTTTTTAACCATCAGTGCACACATGAAGTGAATTATCCCTTGAATGCAGCTGTTACCAAGTAAAGAGCAGTGAATGCAAACAGACCAACATTGTATGTAGATTCAAGCAAATTAGAGTTCATTTTAACACCTTGTACAAAGCCACAGGTCACTATATTTCTGATTAATTATTATCAATGAATATGATAACTGTATTAAAAAACTGAAATATAAGTGTGAACATATTTTGCAGAAAAAATATAAATCTATTTAGAAATATTTTATAATTTATTGTTTACTGTAAAGTTTTATAATAGCAATACCTCATCTATTTTTCATGTTAAAATAAAGTGGATTTAAATAAAATGGTTCTGCATTGCCTGTCTTTATAAACCTGAGTAAAAATTCACTACTGTGTGATTCTATTTTTCTTATCTTAAAAATGTTGATTAATAGTAGTTCCTGAGTCATAGGTTTCTGATAAGTGAGTTAACATATATAAAGTTAACATACATAGAGTTAGCAAAGTTTTCAGAACAATGCCAAGCACATAACCATTAACCAATAAATCTTAACTAATACTAATAATATTTCTCTAGAGATTCATTTTAGAGTCACCACAAGTAGATATTTTTTGTACATGTTGCAATATCCGATAGAAATCAAGGGTATAAATATTGTCATATTTATATATGAACTTCCAGATGTTCAAGCTGGATTTAGAAAAGGCAGAGGAACCAGAGATCAAATTGCCAACATCCGTTGGATCACAGAAAAGGCAAGAGAGTTCCAGAAAAACATCTACTTCTGCTTTGTTGACTACATCAAAGCCTTTGTGTGGATTACAACAAACGGGAAAATTCTTAAAGAGATGGGAATACTAGACAACCTGCCCTGCCTTCTGAGAAATCTGTATGCAGGTCAAGTAGCAACAGTTAGAACTGGACATGGAACAACAGACTGGTTCCAAATCGGGAAAGGAGTATGTCAAAGCTGTATATGTTGTCACCCTGCTTTTTTAACTTATATGCAGAGTACATCATGTGAAATGCCAGGCTGGATGAACTAGAAGCTGGAATCAAGATTGCTGGGAGAAATATCAATAACTTCATATAGGCAGAATGACACCACCCTTATGGCAGAAAGTGAAGAGGAACTAAAAAGCCTCTTGATGAAAGTGAAAGAGGAGAGTGAAAAAATTGGCTTAAAGCTCAACATTCAGAAAACTAAGATCATGGCATCTGGTCCCATCACTTCATGGGAAATAGATGGAGAACCAGTGGAAACAGTGTCAGACTTTATTTTGGGGAGCTCCAAAATCACTGCAGATGGTGATTGCAGCCATGAAATTAAAAGACACTTACTCCTAGGAAGGAAAGATATGACCAACCTAGATAGTATATTGAAAAGCAGAGATATTACTTTGCCAACAAAGGTCCGTCTAGTCAAGGCTATGGTTTTTCTAGTGGTCATGTATGGATGTGAGAGTTGGACTGTGAAGAAAGCTGAGTGCTGAAAAATTGATGCTTTTGAACTGTGGTGTTGGAGAAGACTCTTGAGAGTCCCTTGGACTGCAAGGAGATCCAACCAGTCCATCCTAAAGGAGATCAGTCCTGGGTGTTCATTGGAATGGCTGATGCTGAAGCTGAAACTCCAATACATTGGCCACCTCATGCGAAGAGTTGACTCATTGGAAAAGACCCTGATGCTGGGAGGTATTGGGGGCAGGAGGAGAAGGGGACGACAGAGGATGAGATGGCTGGATGGCATCACCAACTTGATGGACATGAGTTTGATTGAACTCCAGGAGTTGGTGATGGACAGGGAGGCCTGGTGTGTTGTGATTCATGAGGTCGCAAAGAGTCGGACACAACTGAGCGACTGAACTGAACGGAAAATCGCTGTAGATGGTGACTGCAGCCATGAAATTAAAAGACACTTGCTCCTTGGAAGAAAAGCTATGACCAGCCTAGACAGCATATTAAAAAGCAGAGACTTTGTTACTTTGCCAACAAAATTCCGTCTAGTCAAAGCTATGGTTTTTCCAGTAGTCATGTATGGATGTGAGAGTTGGATGATAAACAAATCTGAGTGCAGAAGAATTAATGCTTTTGAACTCTTGGAGAAGACTCTTGAGAGTCCCTTGGACTGCAAGGAGATCCAACCAGTCCATCCTAAAGGAAATCAGTCCTGAATATTCATTGGAAGGACTGATGCTGAAACTGAAGCTCCAATACTTGGCCATCTGAAGAGAAGAGCTAACTCATTTGAAAATACCCTGATGCTGGGAAAGATTGAAGGCAGGAGAAGCAGACGACAGAGGATGATATGGTTGGATGGCATCACCAACTCAATGGACATGAGTTTGAGTAAGCTCAGGAGTTGGTGATGGATGGGGAGGCCTGGTGTACTGCAGTCCATGAGGTCACACAACTGAGTGACTGAACTGAACTGAACTGAACTAAAATATTGTCATGGGTAGAAAATGCTCTGTTTCCTATCAATATGTAGCATCACTCAATCTAGGTCAATATATCTATTAACAAATATTTCATTGTACTTAATTTTTATAAAAATTAAAGAGTTTGCGAGAGTCAAAGAACCATGAAATGTGATCACTGTCCATAGGTAGTTATGTGAACATAAAAAGAAACTAATGACATCAATACATTAAAAACACTAAAATTTATCTTACAAAGAAACACTGACAGTGATAGTATCAAACAGTTGGGAAGTAGTTGGCATTTGATAATGGTGTTAGAACACTTGGTTATTCTTACATGATAAAACACAGAAAAAGTAAGTGCCTGGTAAATTAAAGGCCTCAATATAAAAATAAAACTGCAAAACTTTAGGGAGAAAACTGGAGAGGATATCTTTATAACATCAGGATACAGAAAAATTTATTAAACCAGACACAAAACCCACAAACCATAAAGAAAAAGATGTTTTAAATTTATCTATTAACACTGAAAATTTCTGTGTGACAAAAGGCAACATAAAAAAATTGAGACAAGTCACAGACTAGAGGAAGATATCTGCAGACATAGCTTCCTTTCCCCTAAGTAGTATCTGGAGTTCTTCAAATGTTATCAGCCAAGAAACAATCCAGTAAAAAGTGGGCAAAGGATATACAGAGAAGAAAACACAATGATCAGTAAATATACAAAAAACAAACATCCCCAACCTCACTACAATACATGGGCATGCAAATTAAAATAACAGGCAGAGGGTGTGTGCATCTGGCTACAGCTGTTTAACTTGCATAAGACTAAATCTTTTAATATAAAACAACAAAAAGTCTGGAAAATTTTAAAAATCTGTTTTAAGACTTCAGAGAGCAATCACAATAGTTAGGACCTGAGGAGCCAAGATTCCAAAAAGAAAGAAATCACAAAGAGGTAAGTTCAATATTCACTGTTATCTGCTCTGTTGAAATACTTGCCAGTATTTGCCTATTTGTAACTTTCAGCCAAGAGGTCAAAAGCCAAACAAAAACTGGTCCCTAAGAGGTTAAGAAACTTCAGAATTTCCAACAATCACAAGGACTGGGGAGACAAAATCTGAAGTTCAGGGCTCACCAGTTTACCAGATCCTGGTAAACTGCCCTAGACACTCAGCTGGGTGTTCAGAAAAGCTGAGCTCCAGAAGAGCTATCCTTGGGACTAAGGAAACTAGAATATTACTGAAAAATATCTGAAATTAGCTCAATCCAAAATAGATTTAGATGACCTACTTCTATTTTAATTGTCTACCAGAAACAATAGTTAGTCCTCTCTGTAGGAAAATAATATTATTATCATGGGTGTCAATTTATCTTTAAAACTTTCCATATACAATGATGGACATCCATTTAAAACAACCAGTCATACCAGAAAAAGAACCAAATTACATAGAACAAAAGGTAAAAAAAGAAAAGATAAAATAAAAACAGGTCAATAAGAGATTCAAATATTAAGGTTATCAGATACAGAATTAAAAATAATTGTGGTTAATATTTTTTAAAAGTACAGGACAAGAGAGACTTCTAATAGAGAACTAGAATCCAGAGAAAAGAATCAAATAGAAATTCTAGCTTGGAAAAAAGATAATAACCAAAATTAAGGACTCAATAGATTGGTTTAACAGTAGGCTGGGTGCTGTTAAACTGGTATACTAGAAGATATATCGACAGGTAATAGCTCAAATGAAGTAAAGTCAGGATAAGTATAGAATACATAATAAGAAACATACTGGACCTGGTGAAATGTCTAACATGTAATCAATGTCTGACGTGGAAAAGACCCTGATGCTGGGAAAGACTGAAGGCAGGAGGAGAAGGGGATGACAGAGGATGAGATGGTTGGATGGCATCACCAACTCAGTGGACATGGGTTTGGGTGGACTCCAGGAGTTGGTGATGGACAGGGAGGCCTGGGGTGCTGCAGTTCATGGGGTCACAAAGAGTCGGACATGAGCAACTGAACTGAACTGATGTGTAGAAGGAGATAAGAGATAAAGTGGAACAAAACATTTGAAGAATATGACTAATAATTTACATATAAATGTAGAAAATATCAAGCCACATACTCAAGAAATTTTATGAACCACAAGAAAGCAAGTCCACAAAGATATACATCACAGTGAAACTACTGGCACATCAAAGATTCAGACATATAATCACAAATACAGAGAAACTGTCAGATGCACCCAGAAAGAAAATCTGTTACCCTCAGAAAAGCAAGAAACAGACTAATGGCTAAATATGCAACACAGATGTTAGGAACTAGAAGAAAATAATATTTTTTTAAATACCAGAAGAAATGCCTACTTATCTAGAATTATACATACAGAAAAAAATATCCATAAAAATTTAAAGTAAAATAAGTATATTTTCAAATATAAAAAACTGACAGTCACATGCAGAACTACACACACTAAAATTTATTAAATTCTTTAGGTAGAAAGTCTGCATATAAATGCAGGGAAAAACAAAGACCATCAAAAGAATAAATATTTGAATACATCTGAATGAATGTCTAAAATATCATTTATATATTGTGTAGTTTAAATATTTGAAGATGCAAAATACATAACAACAAAAGCTGGAAAAAGGATAAAAGCATTATTGGGGAAAGGCTAAAAGTAACAGTTTGTATTAAAATGTAACAAATCAAGCATTCATGTTTTAATCCTTAGGCTAATCAGCTAAAGAATAGTATAATAATGAATAACAAAGTAATAGAAGAAAAGTATGGAATAATTTACCAAATACTTGATTAATCTAAAAGAAGACAAGAAAAGGCAAAAGAAAAATATATAGAAAATAAAATGGTAGTTTAAAACTAAACATAATAGCTATTTGTTAAATGCAAGTAGTGTGAATACCATGATTAAAAGACAAAATTTGTTAAATTGAATTTTTTTAAAGTCAGCCATTTATAACACACAAAAGATGTATCTTAAATGTAAGACTGTAGAAATGTTGAAAGCAATTTTTTAAAAAAGAATGAAAAAAGATACATATGCATTAGCCAAAATAAAATGTACCAATCTATAACTGTACTATTGCTAGAAAAAGTAGACTTTACTATAAGAATCACTGCTATAAAGTGGAACATTTCAAAATGAAAAAAAGTCCAATCTCCTAGGCATATATAACAATTCATAAAGGCTCAAAATACATAAATCAATAACTCACAGAATATAGAGAAGAAACTGACAAATCCATAATCACTGGGACATTTTATTACAAAAATTCATAGGGATATGGACACTTCAGCAGCATAAGTAAGCAATATAATGGACTTGAAATATTAGAGGACTCTGCACATAGGATACACATTCTTTTCAAGTATAAAATTGGCCATATACTACTAGAGAAAGCAAGTGCTTAGTCTCATTAGTAGTTAGGGAAATATATATTAAATTCACAATGAATTTATTACACATCAGAATATCCAAAATAAAAAAAAAGTACAGACAATGCCTCATGCTGAAAAGAATGTGGAACAACTGGAAAGCACTGCCTCTGAAAGTGTAGATTGGTGAAACTACTTTAGAAAAGTTTTTGGCTGAATCTACAAGATTGAACATAGATACATACCAGGATTCAGATGTTCTATTCCTACACCAGTACCCCAGAGAAATGAACACATGTTCACCAAAAGATAGCAAGAATCTTAAGAGCAATAATCTACAATAGCCAAACTTTGGAAATGACTCAAATGCTTGTCAGCATTAAATGGATAAATAATTTTTTATACACATGTAATGAAATACCATAGAGTAACAAGATAGACCAACTACCACCATGTTCAACGCTGCAGTAAATCTCAATAAAATACAATGTTTATTGAAAAGATCTAAACAAAAGATTCCGAATCTGATATTGATTTTTATACTAGATCATTTTGAACAAAACTAATCTACCATTATTAGTTTTTTTTTTTAGGGCTGCCATAACAAAGGACCACAAACTGAATATCTAAAACAACAGACATTCATTTTCTCATAGTTACGGAGACTAGAAATTCAAGTTGGCAGATTGATTTCTTCTAAGACCTCTCTCTTTTGGTTTCTAGACCATCTTATCCTTGTGTTTTCACACTGTCTTCCCTTTGAACCTATCTGTGTCCTAATCTCCTCTTCTTATAAGAACATCAGTCATGTTGGATTAGGGTCCACCCTGATGACCTCTTTTTAACTTAATTACTCCTTAAAGATTCTATCTCCAAACACAGTCATATTTGAGGTCCTAGGGGTTAGAACTTCAGCATGTGAGTGAGGGAGAGTACAGTTTTGTCCCTAACATTTATGTGTTTAAAATTCAGGATAATGTTACCTTTGGGGACGGCAGGGGTAGTATTTGGGAGGAGGCACAAGGAAACCAGGTATTCTTGGTTCTGATAATACATGTGTGCTTAAATGCTCATTAAGCCATATGCTAAGGATTTGTGCACTTTTATAAATGCTTGTCATTCTTCATTTTTAAAAAGCATACTAGGAAAATATGAATTAATAAAAAGCAATTTACATCCATCAATTTACATAAATATAAAAAATTCAGTGAAGCGTGAAGAGTCATGCACTGCTGTGGAGGTTTAGTCGCTAAGTCAGGTCTGACTCTTGCAACTCCATGGACTGTAGCCTACCAGGCTCCAAGGCCCCTCTATTCATGGGATTCTCCAGGCAAAAATACTGGAGTGGGTTGTCATTTCCTTCTCTAAAGGATCTTTCCAACCCAAGAATTAAACCTGGGTCTCCTGCTGTTAAGTTTATAAATTAGTGAAACACCTTAGAGAGCCATTTGGCACTGTAATGATAACAAAATAATTGATACTTATTGAGCACTGTTCTAGAGTGTGTAATTTAGTACAACAATGCCACAAATTATGAATTCTTAGGGTGTAAACTGAACTGCTATAAAAATGAGACTAATAAAAATCCAGTGGTTAAATAAGAGTCTATTTATCCTCCTTATGAGAGTCCAGCAGTAGATGGCTAATGGGACAGCTCTGCCAGGTTCAAGATTTCAAGACAGAGCTTCCATCTCTAGGGATAAGTTTTCTCTCTCTCTCTCTCTTTGTCTCTCCAACCATTCTTAGATAGCAGGAAGAGGAGAAGGACCCAGAATGTAGTCATATGTCCACACCTAGGAAGAATGCTAAAAGTGTAGCCATTATCTGGATGGCTTTGTATATACCTGAAACTCGTCTAAGGATAAAGAGGATAATGGATACTAGAGTATAACAGGCAGTCTGTCATTCGCAGTTACTACTACTATTATCATTTTAGAGATCAAGAAACAGTCAAAGAGGGTAAGGGTAAATGATCTGAACTCACACAAACAATATACCTACTGTATAACACGCTGCCGTTCTACATCTAATAAAATTCAAGTTGCACACCCTGTAGCCCAGCTATTTTAGCACCTGTGCATAAAGAGACAATGAATTGCTGATTGTTAAATAAAAATCAAATAAACCAGAGTAAACTAAAAATGACATACAATGGAAACTTCTCAACCACTAAAACAAGATTTCAATATGAAAAAAATCTCAAAAACATAATGCTGAAAGAAGTTGTAGAAAGAATACATCCAATATGCTGTCACTTGTACAACATTTAAAAAGTGATACGAATTCTTTATGACTAAATAAATATGTATAAAAGTACAGCATAGGTGTAGAAACAATGCTCACAAATATATTAAAAATGGCAAAAAAGCGAACAAATATTTAGTCTTATATGCTCATTATATTGGTTTTTGCTTTATTGTATTTTAAAAAGCTAAATTTTCTTTTCTAGGTGTAATGTTCTTATGGTGTAGATTTAGTGGGTAGTTGGATATAAATCATGCTTTTTAACCTCTATAAATTATCAATATGTTCTAAGAATATCAATACCTTTTGGATACCTCTCACACATAGAATTCATACAAAAGTCATTTTTTTTTTTAATCTGGAAAATATAATTGGTCTAGGTGTGGTGGGTTACTCAGTTGACTCAGGATTCAAATTTTGCATTAAATTTTTGCAATAATTATGTAGAAGTGAAGTCATTTTTCTCTTATATAAATGATAAAATTTTCTGTGTTTCTCATCCACTTATACTTTCAAAACTTCTTTCTTTTTCTCTAAAAATATTTCAGATGAATTCAAATTGGTGTACAATTTTAAATTATCAGTTGCATGGTCAGGTGAAAATTGGATTTATGTTTTTGTGACTAGACAAAAATAACAACAGACTTCATCACATTTGGAAAGATTGAATTTTTTAAAATCTTATATATTTATTTGTCAGATATTTATTTGCCAGATATTATATATTTATTTGCCAGATATTAGTTACAACATGTGGGATCTAGTTCCCTGACCAGGGATGGAACTCAGGACCCCTGCACTGGGAGTACAGAGTCTTAGCCACTGAACCACTAAGGAAATTCCTAGACTGAGTTTTTAAGTGAAGCAATTTCTTCACATATTTTTCTAGGTGAGGTGGAGGGAGGGAAAGGGAACCAGAGAGACCTTTAGATGTTTTTGCTTTGAAGAGCAGACTCAGGTGTGATGTAGAGAGATTATAGAGTCAAGATTTTCAAATTGATTTTCTAATTATTCTTGAGGCACTGCTTTTCTTTTCTTCTTCTTGTTTAGTCATCAAGTCATGTCTGACTCTTTTGCAACCCCATCCATGGACTGTAACTCACCAGGCTCCTCTGTCCATGAGGTTTCACAAGTAAGAATACTGGAGTGGGGTGCTATTTCCTCCTCCGGGGGATCTTCCCAACCCAGGGATAGAATCTGCATCCGGCAGATTCTTTACCACTAAGCCATCAGGGAAGTATTATTAAACCCAGACATGTTGCCTTGGTTTAAAACAATTAAGGGTAAGAATAAAGCAGACATTAATACTCCTTGGAAGAAAAGTTATGACCAACCTAGATAGCATATTCAAAAGCAGAGACACTACTCTGCCAACAAAGGTCCGTCTAGTCAAGGCTATCGTTTTTCTAATGGTCATGTATGGATGTGAGAGTTGGATTGTGAAGAAAGCTGAGTGCCGAAGAATTGATGTTTTTGAACTGTGGTGTTGGAGAAGACTCTTGAGAGTCCCTTGGACTGCAAGGAGATACAACCAGTCCATTCTAAAGGAGATCAGCCCTGGGATTTCTTTGGAAGGAATGATGCTAAAGCTGAAACTCGAGTACTTTGGCCACTTGATGTGAAGAGTTGACTCATTTGAAAAGACCCTGATGCTGGGAGGGATTGGGGGCAGGAGGAAAAGGGGATGACAGAGGATGAGATGGCTGGATGGCATCACCGACTCGATGGACGTGAGTTTGAGTGAACTCCGGGAGATGGTGATAGACAGGGAGGCCTGGCATGCTGCGATTCATGGGGTCACGAAGAGTTGGACACAACTGAGTGACTGAACTGAATTGAACTGAATAACGTCATCATTCTTTTCTCTTATCAAATACTGATATATTCAAGATGGATTTGGAAATTATTGGCACCTAAATACTCCTTCATTATTTAAAGTTGATGAATACCTAAATTAATACTTAGACCCTTCTGTAGTGAGACAGACAGAATTAAAAGAAAGATAGAGAGGTTTATCTTACATTTGAACCAAAACTACTTTATTACTTAGTATAGCTAAAATCATCAAAGAGAGATTTAATGTTTTAACAATGGATTCTCTACAGTTTACAGGGATATTGTTCTACAGAAGAAAAACAAACTGAGAAATTTTATAAGAGGGCATTCTTGGTTCAGAGTGTATTATAAATGATGTGCTATTAGTTTCAGACCCAACCAAAAAAGAGACCAGGTTTTAATGTTAAAGCACTAAAATTGATTTATTGATATTATACTTGTCAAACACAGGAGAAACTTTTTAATGATGTTGATAAAGTGAGCATAGAATTTAGTCTTGGCTATAGATATAGTTTCTTATGTAATGTGACTACAAAAACAATTTCTTGAGGGTTCTCTGAGGAGCAAATTGGGTAGATGTAGACCACTAAAACTTCACTGTATTCTTGGAAAGTGGAGGCTAATAATGACCCCATATCTTTTAGGCAGCTAAACTTTTCCAGCTTCACATCTAAAGATTCACATAAGAAATGCATGATACCCATGCCTACAAAATTTCTTACAATTCCTTTGGGGTGAAGTGAAATAAAAATTTGATCAACTTTATTTCTTCAGCTTTGATCTCTCCTCTAATTTATTTGGTCTAGATTTCTCAAAAAAAAAAAGACACTCTAAGACAGTCTTTCATACTGATAGTTTATTCAGGGAGTAATCTCAGGGAGAAAGGAAGGAGGACATAGGGAGTGAGATAGGGAGAAAGGGAAAGCTAATTAAAGGGTGCATATTGAATTGGCCATTACTACGGGTAATACTGCACCATCCTATCAAAAATTCTCAGGCACTTCATGGAATATATCTCAGATTGTCCAACTGGGGGCAAAAACAAGAGAAATATTTATTAATTGGCTCCATTCCCCTCATTAGTTAAGAGTGGGCTCACTCCCTTGCAGTTCATGTTTGTGTGCTCATGAAGGTCCAGAGTCATGCACATGTCTCATGTTGCAGTATCAGAAGTGTCTTGAAGCAGAGAGTGAGGGTTATATGGCACAAGCATTAAGAAACACCTGAGCAAAGCTGGTACAAATCTGCAGAGAATATATGAAGCAGGATACAAGAAATATATGATGTTGTGTAGCCTTTGCACCTTAAGATCTTCTTATGTCCCCCATCAATTAATTCCATTAAGTCAAGTTCTTCAGAGTTCCTTTCTACATCACGACCACTTGCAATATTTATGAAGATTCATACTTGATACTAAAGAATCTTAATGCAAAAAGTTGCATTCCCTGCTGCTACAACTGATGCTGAAATTGATACTTACCATCTCACTCTTCTACTACTCATTCTAGAACTCCTTTACCCTTCGCCAGTGCCTCAGCTTGTCTAGGTTGCTTGTCCAGTGTGATGACCTAGACTGTCCTCCTTAAAGGGTCTCAGGTCTTAATGCATTTCTCTTCTAAAGCTGTGGTTGCTGGGCATCCATTTATCATTATTACTGAGCACAGAACCCCCAAAGACATGCCCAAATACCCTTCAGTCCAGGCAAACTTCCCTCTTTTCCATCAGAGAGCAGCAACCCTAGATCTTCAAGAAAATCAGAGTCAATCACTTTAAGTTAATCCTTTATTTGGTGACATGAAAAACCAAAAATGACCAGGTGGGAGGTGGAATTTTAGTTCAGAGGAATCTTCCAGTATCCTCTAGCATACATGTTCACTTCCTGGGAACTGAGACTTTTGATCTGGCAGGGCAGAAATAGGAAACTCGAATTCCAAAAGACAGTCACTGATGGTGAGAAGGTTCTGTATTACCTCTCTTTGGTTCCTGGGTCCAATTTTTCTGACAACTCAGCACCAAATATCAGATATTGGATAGCAAATATGCTACATCCCAGACTATGGCTACCCACCTTGGTGCATTAGCTGAGATGCTTCTAAGCAATATATATGTATATAGTCTGGAGCTACTTGTCTCTTGCCACAAAATGAGTACCTTCATCCGAGTCACTGTTATATGGGATATGATAAAAATGGATTGGCATTTTGTAATTTCTAAGATGGTGTTGCTTGCTGAGACAAGGTTTATACATAAAGTAAACCCATATTTCTATTAAGTGTCAGTACTGACTGGGACCTCACTACTTCCTCGTGGTGAAAGGGATCTGATTTAATGGACATACTGTCAGAAAACTTCCTGGCATCTCAAGGGACTGTGCTACATCTAGGGTTTCAACCAGTCCTTCCCTGTATCATGTGCTGTGCTGTGCTTAGTCACTCAGTCGTGTCTGACTCTTTGCAGACATGCATGGACTGCAGCTTCTCAGGCTCCTCTGTCCATGGGGATTCTCCAGGCCAGAATACTGAGTAGGTTGCCATGCTCTCCTCCAGGGGATCTTCCCAACCCAGGGATCAAACCCAGGTCTCCCGCATTGCAGGCAGTTTCTTTATCATCTGAGTCACTCAAATTCTAAAGTCAATTTCTACCAAGGAAAAACAGCACACCAGGAACTATTTTAAAACAGCAAATACTTAGCTCTCTGCTAAAGCACCCATGACTTTGTTCTAGAATTCTAGATGTCTGAACTGTGACCTTTTTGGTAGAACTCAATAGATATTCTACCTTGCATATTTAACCACCATGGATAACCTGAGACTCTCAGATCTTGAGGCAAATGGCCCAAGTGCTGAGCAGCTCTCACTGAGTCTGGATTTGTACACAATTTTGCCTTATTCTGGGTAGCACTCAAAGCTGAGAGCCTTTTGTGAGTCAGAGCATTGTTCCCACGAGTAGCATATGTTGCCTTAGATTCCAAAGGCCCACAAAGCATTGAGCTTCTTTCATTTTTTACTATATTGGGGTATAATTGATTTACAGTAGATATAATGGTCATCTGAGTTAAATTCACCCATTCCAGTACATTTTAGTTCGCTGATTCCTAGAATGCCGACATTCACTCTTGCCATCTCTTGTTTGACCACTTCCAATTTGCTTTGATTCATGGACCTGACATTCCAGGTTCCTATACAATATTGCTCTTTACAGCATCAGACCTTGCTTCTATCACCAGTCACATCCACAGCTGGTTATTGTTTTTGCTTTGGCTCCATCCCTTCATTCTTTCTGGAGTTATTTCTTCACTGATCTCCAGTAGCATATTGGGCACCGACTGACCTGGGGAGTTTCTCTTTCAGTATCCTATCATTTTGCCTTTTCATACTGTTCATGGAGTTCTCAAGGCAAGAATACTGAAGTGGTTTGCCATTCCCTTCTCCAGTGGACCACATTCTGTCAAATCTCTCCACCATGACCCGCCTGTCTTGGGTTGCCCCACGGGCATGGCTTAGTTTCATTGAGTTAGCCAAGGCTGTGGTCCCACTGTGATTAGATTGACTAGTTTTCTGTGAGTATGGTTTCAGTGTGTTTGTCCTCTGATGCCCTCTTGCAACACCTACCATCTTACTGGGTTTCTCTTACCTTGGGCATGGGATATCTCTTCACGGCTGCTCCAGCAAAGCGCAGCTGCTGCTCCTTACCTTGGACGAGGGGTATCTCCTCACTGCCGCCCTTCCTGACCTTCAACGTGGGATAGCTCCTCTAGGCCCTCCTGAGCCCGCACAGCCACGGCTCCCTCAGAAGAAATGGAGTAGCCATCATGGTCAACAAAAGAGTCCAAAAGCCAGTACTTGGATGCAATCTCAAAAATGACAGAATGATCTCTGTTCATTTCCAAGGCAAACCATTTAATATCACAGTAATCCAAGTCTATGCCCCAACCAGTAACACTGAAGAAGCTGAACTTGAATGGTTCTATGAAGACCTACAAGACCTTTTAGAACTAACACCCAAAAAAAGATGTCCTTTTCATTATAGGGGACTGCAATGCAAAAGTAGGAAGTCAAGAAACACCTGGAGTAACAGGCAAATTTGGCCTTGGAATACGGAATGAAGCAGGGCAAAGACTAACCGAGTTTGCCAAGAAAATGCACTGGTCATACCAAACACCCTCTTCCAACAACACAAGAGAAGACTACACATGGAAATCACCATATGGTCAACAGCAAAATCAGATTGATTATATTCTTTGCAGCCAAAGATGGAGAAGCTCTATACAGTCAGCAAAAAGAAGACTGGGAGCAGACTGTGGCTCAGATCATGAACTCCTTATTGCCAAATTCAGACTTAAATTGAAGAAAGTAGGGAAAACCACTAGACCATTCAGGTATGACCTAAATCAAATCCTTTATGATTATACAGTAGAAGTGAGAAATAGATTTAAGGGCCTAGATCTGATAGATAGAGTGCCTGATGAACTATGGACTGAGGTTCGTAACACTGTACAGGAGACAGGGATGAAGACCATCCCCATGGAAAAGAAATGCAAAAAAAAGCAAAATGGCTGTCTGGGGAGGCCTTACAAATAGCTGTGAAAAGAAGAGAAGTGAAAAGCAAAGGAGAAAAGGAAAGATATAAACATCTGAATGCAGAGTTCCAAAGAATAGCAAGAAGAGATAAGAAAGCCTTCTTCAGCAATCAATGCAAAGAAATAGAGGAAAACAACAGAATGGGAAAGACTAGAGATCTCTTCAAGAAAATTAGAGATACCAAGGGAACATTTCATGCAAAGATGGGCTCGATAAAGGACAGAAATGGTATGGACCTAACAGAAGCAGAAGACATTACGAAGAGGTGGCAAGAATACACAGAAGAACTGTAAAAAAAAGATCTTCATGACCCAGATAATCACGATGGTGTGATCACTGACCTAGAGCCAGATATCCTGGAATGTGAAGTCAAGTGGGCCTTAGAAAGCATCACTACGAACAAAGCTAGTGGAGGTGATGGAATTCCAGTGAAGCTATTTCAAATCCTGAAAGATGATGCTGTGAAAGTGCTGCACTCAATATGCCAGCAAATTTGGAAAACTCAGAAGTGGCCACAGGACTGGAAAAGGTCAGTTTTCATTCCAATCCCACAGAAAGGCAATGCCAAAGAATGCTCAAACTACCGCACAATTGCACTCATCTCACATGCTAGTAAAGTAATGCTCAAAATTCTCCAAGCCAGGCTTCAGCAATATGTGAACCGTGAACTTGCTGATGTTCAAGCTGGTTTTAGAAAAGGCAGAGGAATCAGAGATCAAATTGCTAACATCCGCTGGATCATGGAAAAAGCAAGAGAGTTCCAGAAAAACATCTATTTCTGCTTTATTGACTATGCCAAAGCCTTTGACTGTGTGGATCACAATAAACTGTGGAAAATCCTTCAAGAGATGGGAATATCAGACCACCTGATCTGCCTCTTGAGAAATTTGTATGCAGGTCAGGAAGCAACAGTTAGAACTGGACATGGAACAACAGACTGGTTCCAAAATAGGAAAAGGAGTACATCAAGGCTGTATATTGTCACCCTGCTTATTTAACCTATATGCAGAGTACATCATGAGAAATGCTGGACTGGAAGAAACACAAGTTGGAATCAAGATTGCCAGGAGAAATATCAATAACCTCAGATATGCAGATGACACCACCCTTATGGCAGAAAGTGAAGAGGAACTAAAAAGCCTCTTGATGAAGGTGAATGTGGAGAGTGAAAAAGTTGGCTTAAAGCTCAACATTCAGAAAACAAAGATCATGGCATCCGGTCCCACCACTTCATGGGAAATAGATGGGGAAACAGTGGAAACAGTGTCAGACTTTATTTTTCTGGGCTCCAAAATCACTACAGATGGTGACTGCAGCCGTGAAATTAAAAGACGCTTACTCCTTGGAAGGAAAGTTATGACCAACCTAGACAGCATATTCAAAAGCAGAGACATTACTTTGCTAACAAAAGTTCGTCTAGTCAAGGCTATGGTTTTTCCTGTGGTCATGTATGGATGTGAGAATTGGACTGTGAAGAAGGCTGAGCGCCAAAGAATTGATGCTTTTGAACTGTGGTGGAGAAGACTCTTGAGAGTCTCTTGGACTGCAAGGAGATCAAACCAGTCCATTCTAAAGGAGATCAGCCCTGGGATTTCTTTTGAAGGAGTGATGCTAAAGCTGAAACGCCAATACTTTGGCCACCTCATGCGAAGAGTTGACTCATTGGAAAAAACTCTGATGCTGGGAGGGATTGGGGGCAAGAGAAGGGGATGACAGAGGATGAGATGGCTGGATGGCATCACTGACTCAATGGACGTGAGTCTGAGTGAACTCTGGGAGTTGGTGATGGACAGGGAGGCCTGGCGTGCTGCGATTCATGGGGTCAAAAAGACTCGGACACGACTGAGTGACTGATTTGATCTGATCTGATCTGCCCTCACCTTAGAAAGATTGTTTCTGTATAGCCAAGATCATTAGAGCTATAAAAACTTCAATAGAATAGGTCCTCTAAAACTTTTGAGAGTTTATTCTCTCTCCTGTGCTATTTGTCAATCTTAGTGACCATTCAATTCATTTTCCACTATCTGTTCATCCTCTACAGTTAGTATGACATAATCAATATGGTGGACAAGTGTCATGGATAGGCAGAATATATCAATTGGGTTTTAGATACAATAAAATTGTTGCAATAACCAGACTTCCATGTAAAAATATCCATCAGGAAACTACAAATATAAAGATGTTTTAGCCAATTTAAAAAATTAATGAATATGCATGAAGATGTTGGTTTGGCAATAAATTGTAAGAGGGTGGCAAGGTCTTCCAGAAATAAATAAGTCCTCAAATGAAAATAACACAAAAGAGCAGTAAACAAATTCTGTTGTTTTGAGCTGCTGCATGGCTTTGTGATGTCATTATTTTTAAATTAGAAGATAAAATGTTGTACGACAACACTTGAAACTAATATAATATTATAAGTCAATTATCAGATCAGATCAGATCAGTTGCTCAGTCGTGTCCGACTCTTTGCGACCCCATGAATCGCAGCACGCCAGGCCTCCCTGTCCATTACCAGGTCCTGGAGTTCACTCAGACTCAGTCCATCGAGTCAGTGATGCCATCCAGCCATCTAATCCTCTGTCGTCCCCTTCTCCTCTTGCCCCCAATCTCTCCCAGCAGTTAAAAAAAAAGATAATGTATTAAATGTGGGCAGTGCACTAGAATCTACATGGTTATGAAAATAAGTGTAAATAAACACAGTGTAGGGATCAAGGACAGTGAAGAAGGATCATCGGTTTAAGGGCCAGCAGCAGGACTCTGCCTAGAAAAGTGGAGAACACTATTTTGGCTTGGCCAATCTGATGAGACATTTTTGATATGAGAAATTAGCTTTCAGCATATGGTCTGTAAAACCTATGTATAAGATAAAGTGACCTTTTAAAAATTATATTGGAGATTTCACATAAGCTAGCTAGAAAGGAGAAAAAACAACAATAACAACTATTAGATTGGCAAAGAGAAGAAATGTGATGGGGATGGGAGTCCAAGAAGAGGAGATAAGCAGTGAAAAATTTCCATCAGGAGATTGCGTAGTGGGAGGAAAGGATCAGGATAATGGCAACACTTTAAAGGGTAAGAACTTTATATTTTAAACCATCTGATCTGCATAAGCCTCTTGCCTTTCCGCATTTACCCCCTAAAATAAGTAAAATCTATGACCTACATTGGCTTTCTGTGAGTATTTTGGAGAGAAATCAAGGAAAAGGCACTATGCCCCACATCAATATCAACTTAAGACATACAAAAGGAAATAATAAAAGACAGGGGATTTCTCATAAATAAAAAATTAGAGAGAGAAGTGTGTACATATTGGAAAGAATGCTTATCATTCCATCCCACACAGAAAAGAAGAGAGGCTATCGTAAATAACATTATCTCTATTGCTAAATAACACACATTTTATTAAAGGAAAAAAACAGTTTTAAAATGTTTTTAATAAAGTCTACCATACATACATCAAAGTGCAAAAATCCTAAGAGTGCAGTTTGATAATTAATTACCAATCGAGCATACTTATGAGACCACACAGATCAATAAATAGAGAACCTGGCAAAGGAGGCAGTGGGACGAATTGAGAGAGTAGCATTGAAACATATACATTATCTTGTGTAAAATAGATAGCCAGTGGGAATTTGCTGTATGACACAGGGAGTTCAACCCAATGTTCTGTGACAGCCTAGAGGGGTGGGATGGGATGGGAGGTGGGAGAGAGGTTCAAGAGGGAGGGGATGTATATATACTAATGGCTGATTCATATTGATGTATGGCAGAAACCAATACAACATTGGAAAGCAATTATCCTCCAATTGAAAATAAATTAAAAAAAGAAATAGAACCTTATCAGATTCCCAGAAATCCTTATCCTGCACATTAGAATTACTACGCCCACTCTCCTCTCCAAATATAATCACTGTTGTGAGTTTTAAAATCATAAATTAGTTTTGCCTGCTTTTGATTTTCATAGGAGTAATATTGCAGTACACATTTTTTTGAGTCTGGCTTGCTTCTCTTACTCAATTCTATGTGAGATTCTTTCATGTTGTTCCACTTATCATTCGTTATCATGGCTGTATAATATTCCATTGTACGATATTTTTTTTTCATATTTTATTTATACTTTCTACAGTTGATGAACATTTGAATATATTTCAGTTTGGGGCTATGATATATCTTTTGGAGAAAACAGGTTTCATTTCTAATAGATATATACCTAGAAGTGAAATTGCTGCATCAAAGTATATATGATATATAACTTTAGTATAAAGTATATATAGAATTATATATCATGGCTATTTCTTGGGACTGATTCTGTAGCCATCTTGGTTATCTTGCAAGTGACATAAAATCCTTTTAAATAAATTTTTTTTCTGCTTAAATCAGCCAGTAAGGGCTTATTTCTTTGCTAAGAAAAAATATTTAAGTACTGGTCTTTTGAAAATGAATAAGGACATACCTGAAATACCCATTGGTTCAGAACAACATCACTAAATGTAAAAGAGAAAATAGTATCAGAGGCAGCTGTCTACTTAATTACCTATCAACAGATGCAGATGAGAATGCTGGTCCAGAAACTTGGAGTGGAGAAAGCCACAAAATGTCAAGATTGATTCATTCAGCATCACAGAGGCAGCCTACTTCTTTACTTCTTTTGGTGGGGCTCGTCAGAAAGACACAGCAGTGAAAAAAAAAACAAACTCTTTTTAAAAGCCATCCCTTGGACTAGTGTAATGTAAAAGGCCATCCCAGGGAGAGCCTAGGCATGGATCCATATGGTTTGTGAGTCTTTTTCGCTGTGACATTTTTATGAAGGTTATGTATATGCCCCGTTCATCTTCATTCTCCTGGTGCTAATTGCTGTCTACTGGGCCTTGCTACTGTGTACAGAGACCACATGCTTCCCCGACACTGCCCCGGCTGCGGTGTGCCGCATGGCCCTGCTATCCTCAGATAAGAACCTGCTGCTGTCTGACCACAACAGCTGGAAATGTTCCGCCTTGAAGAGCTTATCTTGCAGAGACTTGAGCTGAGCTATGACACAGTCGACAAGCACACAGAATGAGTGGATTCTCTGGGGGCAGCTTGTGGCAGCCAAAAAGCCTCCCATGCGCCGTTGGACGAGGACTTCGTGTTTGGAATTGAAGTGAGCTTTACTGTGGACACTTCCTGTGAAGAGAACGTTGTGTTGAAGACAGCAAGAGGTACACGAGAGCCACGACCACAACTTTTCCAACCATCAGGCCCTCTCTGGGGCTCTCAGCTATTTATTCATTTTTTTTCCCCTTGATTAGGAGCAGGAAATAATGAAAGACCACAACCCTTCGATTTTTTTCTCCTTTATCTTTTTTCTAATTTATAAAGCATCTGTAATCCAAGAATTGCAACCTTCCTGATAATTGACCTCTATTCCCATGCTCCTTGCTGGTCTTAAATCTCTGCCTCTCCTGCCCCTCCCCAAGTCATCTGTATCCAACATTTTATGTTTTTCATTCCCTTGCTTTTTAAAATAATCCTAGCATGTATGTCTGTATGCTTAACCAACATAGTGTTTAGTTACGGAGTTTTATAACAAATGTGTACATGCTAAGTTGCTCCAGTTGTATCCCACTCTTCATGACCCTATGTAGCCTGCCAGGCTCCTCTGCCCACAGGATTCTCCAGGTAAGAATACAGGAGTGGGTTGCCATGCCCTCCTCCAGAGGATCTTCCCAACCCAGATATCGAACCCGCGTCTCTTATCCTTCCTGCACTGGTAGGTGAGTTCTTTACCAGTAGCACCACCTGGGAAACCTTGTAGAGGTGACATCATACTATATACAGTCAGCCCTTCCTATCTGCAGGTTTGGCATCTGCAGGTTCAACCAAATTATCCATCCATGGCTGTTTGACTCTGTGGATGCAAAACCGCAGATTCACGAAGCCCACTGCACAGTGTTCTGGAACTTGCCTTTTTTTTTTCCAGTTACCATTATGTTTCTAAGATTCCTCCATGTAGTTCTGTGGAATAAAGGTCATTGATGTTTCCTGCTATATACTAGATTGGAGAAGGAAATGGCAACCCACTCCAGTGTTCTTGCCTGGAGAATCCCAGGGGAGGGGGAGCCTGGTGGGCTGCCATCTCTGGGGTCGCACAGAGTCGGACACGACTGAAGTGACTTAGCAGCAGCAGCAGCTATACACTAGTCTTTTGTATGACTAGACCAGAGCGTGTGTATTTGTATCCCTGTTGACATTTGGGTTGTTTCTGGCTTTTTAGAAGTCTGAACAGAACTGCTCAGAACGTGTTTGTCCATGGCAGGTTGTTCACATGTTTATTTCACATAATAGAGCCAAAGGGTTGGTTCTACTTTACCAGCAATTTGTGTCTTCCCTGGATGCACCTTCTCTCAACACTTGGTATATTTGATTTCACAGATTTATTTTGCTAGGCAGAAGAAAATGTTCCCAATTTGAGTGGATAAGATAGGTAATGTTATTCAGGCTAGGAAATGTACTCTTAGCTACCAGGCTTGCACTTTTCAGTACATCATTTCTTTTGCTTTTGATATGCTTTATTCATACCTGTCAATTCAGGTGTTGCTTAGGAGTGGGGTCCAGCAACATCTTTCAGAGAAGAAAGCAGGGATAATCAGGTCAGAGGGAAAACCTCTCCTTCTCTCATGAATCATCCTAGGGCTCCCTGTCAGGTGTCAATAAGACTAATTCTTGGTCTTCCTCAACCTTATACCTTTGCAGCAATGATAGAAAAAATATAAGGCAGGTGATATTTGATCTGGGCACTCCACTGCTCAAGTATTAATGATGGCTCAATATTGGGTGCTCCTAGACCTATGCCTGCCCTTGGAAACACTTAGATTTGTGTTCTGTGGGAAGGGGGTGGGGTGTGTGTGGAAGGGGAGATTCAGGGATATAGGCCAGTGACTCTCTCTTCTTAGTAAGATCAAAGTATGTGTGTTACCCTCAGAAACAAGGCATCAACTCATGAAGGCCCTGATTTGCTCTGTGCTGATGGGAGAGGGTTAGCATTCCAATCTAGGTAGCAAAGGGGTATTTCCCCAGGAATATTCCATTCCAGGAATTTCAAGCTTGGTAGGAAGGAGGCCTTCCCAAGTGGTACTGAAGCTGCCTGCCAATGCAGAAAACACAGATTCAATCCCTGGGTCAGCAGAGAAGGCAGTGGCAACCCACTCCGGTATTCTTGCCTGGAAAATCCCATGGACAGGGGGGTATAGGGGGCCACAGTCCATGGTGTCCCAAAAGAGTCAGACAAGACTTAGTGACTAAACAAATGGTACAAAAATAGGAAAGAAGACAAGGCAAAAAGGCAATAGAAAACACACCAATTAGTTGACTTAATTTTGAAGCTAAGCCAAATCTCACTTTGAAAAACTTTAGGCAGAGAATCAGGTTTGTTATCCACTTACATGAATTTAATTTTCTTCTCAGGAAACCTACAAATTCTCTCTGTCAGCCTTTTCAGAGCTTTGGATTCTGTCTCTATAATAAACTTGAAATTTTAAAATAAAGTCTGCACTTTTTCTGTTCAGACATTTCTATATTTGGACAATCCTTATTTAGTGCTGCATTTCCTAATGATCAGCTGGCTGTTTCAAGTTACATAACTACAAATTTGAAGTTTGGTGAGCTCTCTGTCTCCAAATTTTTTCTGAAGTCCTAGAAAATACATGGTATGTTTAAGGTCACAGTTTGCTCTTGGAATTTCTGAAAATATCTGCACATGCTGGTTTAGGGTACTGTAGCCTTTCTCAAGCAGAGACTTTGTTCATTTGTTATGTATGCTTGGATAAAGATGTTTTATTCTCCTTTTTTAAAGGGACTCTACTATTGGAGAAGTGGTGTAGAAAAGAATAATGGAATTTACTAGCTAAAAAAAATTCTGAATTGTAAAAATGCAATGCTTTGGCCAAAAAACACTTCCTCTCTTGTTCCTTGTCATAAGAAGTATGTGTGTGTATAATAAATAAGCTACTTGCCATTGCTTTTTATTCCCTGGAAATAGACTTTTTAATTCACTCGACATTTTCCAAATTAAGCAAAGGAAATTGGAAGATAAATTTATGACTGCAGTTTCTGGGGAATAAACATGAGGCCAATTGGACATAACCCTAGTGAAGTAAGGGTGGTGCAACAAAGGAATGAAATCAGAACAGTCTAACTAGCCAATAAGGATGAATCATAGAATAATACAATCTTAAGTCTGAAGGGATTCTTAAAGGCCATCTAGTCCAGCAACATAAGTTAGACCAAAGAACATTTTGGCTCAGTAACATAAAGCCAGTGTTGGGTAGTTTGTTTTCTAGAACTATTCAAAAATTTCTGGAAAAATCAGATTTACTTTGCACATTTATTCTAACCTCAAACTCATACCCTAGAGGTCTTGACACTGTAATCTATGGGTGGGCCACAAGGGGAGCCTCGGAGTCCTCTGAAATGAAATGCAAAATTGTGTGGGATTCTATATGTGTGCTTTTATTCTAGTACAGTAAATATTTATCAGTGTAACCCAAATAAAAGCTCTTTGGGATCCTCAATAATTAAAAAAAATAAAATAAAAAATTAACAGTCCCAAGACCAAAGAGTTGGAGAAACTTTGTCTTATACATTACTGCTATCTTTCATTTCTTTCACAAAATAAATACCTAGTGTTTTCTCCTGGGCCTCAAAACAAATGCTTTAAAGCCTCCAAACTGAAATGTCTGCTTGGGTCCCCCCCATTCTCAGTGTTGCAGATTAATCATACTGAAATTTTAGTTTCATCATAGAATCTGAAGTGACCCATAAAGGTAATTTACTTATTTTTGCAGTGGTGAAACTCAGATCCAGGAAAATAAACAATTTGTCCCACGTCATATAGGTAGAGGCAACTACTTCTCATCTTGGGCTTAAAACCTCCAGACTTCAAAGTCCAAAATTCCCAGCCTGGCATTGATGATGGACCCAACTACTTGTCCTAACACAGCCCCCTGTTGAGATAGCTCATGCCTTTCCTTGTCCCCAGAACCCAACATACCCACTGTTACCTCATAGAGCTGGTCTTCGTACTCACTCTTTCCCAAACCCAGAATAATTCCTACCCTTTTAAATCCTAATTATTTTATATTACATGGCAGAGAACAATTACATATAATGATGCCCTAAATCTTATGTGCAATATATTATCAAACAATTCTTGCCTGTCTCCCCACCCCAAAATCTCACTGCATAAAAACAACCACTTTCAATTCTCCACCATTTCTTCTGTTGTGTACCCCCAAATTTCAAAATAGCACACTTTGAAATGATGTTTCCTACTGTTTGTGACATTGTACAGGAGACAGGGATCAAGACCATCCCCATGGAAAAGAAATGCAAAAAAGGCAAAATGGCTGTCTGAGGAGACCTTACAAATAGCTGTGAAAAGAAGAGAAGTGAAAAGCAAAGGAGAAAATGAAAGATATAAGCATCTGAATGCAGAGTTCCAAAGAATAGCAAGGAGAGATAAGAAAGCCTTCTTCAATGATCAATGCAAAGAAATAGAGGAAAACAATAGAATGGGAAAGACTAGCAATCTCTTCAAGAAAATTAGAGATACCAAGGGAACATTTCATGCAAAGATGGACTCAATAAAGGACAGAAATGGTATGGACCTAACAGAAGCAGAAGATATTAAGAAGACATGGCAAGAACACATAGAAGAACTGTACAAAAAAGATCTTCACAACCCAGATAATCACGATGTTGTGATCACTGACCTAGAGCCAGATATCCTGGAATGTGAAGTCAAGTGGGCCTTAGAAAGCATCACTACGAACAAAGCTAGTGGAGGTAATGGAATTCCAGTTGAGCTATTTCAAATCCTGAAAGATGATGCTGTGAAAGTGCTGCACTCAATATGCCAGCAAATTTGGAAAACTCAGCAGTGGCCACAGGACTGAGAAAGGTCAGTTTTCATTCCAATCCCTAAGAAAGGCAATGCCAAAGAATGCTCAAACTACTGCACAGTTGCACTCATCTCACACGCTAGTAAAATAGTGCTCAAAATTCTCCAAGCCAGGCTTTAGCAATACATGAACCGTGAACTTCCAGATGTTCAAGCTGATTTTAGAAAAGGCAGAGGAACCAGGGGTCAAATTGCCAACATCTGCTGGATCATGGAAAAAGCAAGAGAGTTCCAGAAAAACATCTATTTCTGCTTTATTGACTATGCCAAAGCCTTTGACTGTGTAGATCACAATAAACTGTGGAAAATTCTGAAAGAGATGGGAATATCACACCGCCTGACCTGTCTCTTGAGAAACCTGTATTCAGGTCAGGAAGCAACAGTTAGAACTGGATGTGGAACAACAGACTGGTTCCAAATAGGAAAAGGAGTACGTCAAGGCTGTATACTGTCACCCTGCTTATTTAACTTATATGCAGAGTACATCATGAGAAACACTGGGCTGGAAGAAGCACAAGCTGGAGTCGCCGTTGCCGGGAGAAATATCAATAACCTCAGATATGCAGATGACACTACCCTTAGGGCAGAAAGTGAAGAAGAACTAAAGAGCCTCTTGATGAAAGTGAAAGAGGAGAGTGAAAAAGTTGGCTTAAAACTCAACATTCAGAAAACGAAGATCATGGCATTCGGTCCCATCACTTCATGGGAAATAGATGGGGAAACAGTGGAAACAGTGGCTGACTTTATTTTTTGGGTTCCAAAATCACTGCAGATGGTGACTGCAGCCATGAAATTAAAAGACGCTTACTCCTTGGAAGGAAAGTTATGACCAATCTAGACAGCATATTCAAAAGCAGAGACATTACTTTGCCAACAAAGGTCTGTCTCGTCAAGGCTATGGTTTTTCCAGTAGTCATGTATGGATGTGAGGGTTGGACTATAAAGAAAGCTGAGCACTGAAGAATTGATGCTTTTGAACTGTGGTGCTGGAGAAGACTCTTGAGAGTCCCTTGGACTGCAAGGAGATCAAACCAGTCCATCCAAAAGAAATCAGTCCTGGGTGTTCATTGGAAGGACTCATGTTGAAGTTGAAACTCCAATACTTAGGCCATGTAATGGGCAGAGCTGACTCATTTGAAAAGACCCTGATGCTGGGAAAGATTGAGGGCAAGAGAATAATTGGACAACAGAGGATGAGATTGTTGGATGGCATCACTGACTCAATGGACATGAGTTTGGGTGAACTCCGGGAGTTGGTGATGGACAGGAAGGCTTGGCATGCTGCGGTTCATGGGGTTGCAAAAAGTCGGACATTACTGAGTGACTGAACTCAACTGAACTGAATGTTTTAATATTGTAAATTATCCATTGACTGCTTAAATTAAAGATAAAGATTTAACTCTTTAACTTTGTCACTTATGACACAGACATGTCTCCTCCTTCTAGTCTTCCAATTTTGTGATGTCACAATATTTGCCTAAATGAATATTTGGTATATCAGATTGTGCCATATAAAGTTGCTGTTGTATAACCATTTTGTCATTTTTTATTCTTTATTTTTAGTTTACATACAGTGAAAATATGTATCCATTCACAAATACCATACTTCCTTACCTACTATCAATTAACAGCAAATTTTAAAATCAGGAATTCTGTGTTCTCTCATTTTTTCTTCTTTTTCAAAATTGTTTTGGCAATTCTAGCTCTTCTTCATTCCATGTAAATTTTAGAATCAGAATAGGGAGGTTTTTTTAAACCAGTTTATTTTATCCAGAGAAGGATTTTTCCATTGGGGATTCACATGGCTGCTGCCATGACTGTACTGTTCCACACCTGGGGCTGGCCTCAGGGGCAGGGCCAAGAGAGAAAAAGAGAGAAAAGTGGACGTTCTCCTAACACTCTCCACTTACATGGCTTTTATTCCTTTCTAGATGTGGTTAACATTTAAATCAGTAGATTTTTAGTAAAGTAGATTACCCTCCACGATGTGAGTGGTCTCATCCAGTCAGTTGAAAGCCTTATGACAAAAAAGTGAGGTCCCCAGGAGGAGGATTTCTGCCTCTAAACTGCATTTGGGTTCAAGATTACAATATCAACTCTTCCCTGGGTCTGCCCTACAGATTTTTGGTCTTTCAACTACTACAGTTACATGAGTCAATTCCTTAAAATAAATCTAGATTGATACATACAGATATAGATATAAATACATCCTGTGCTGTTCTATTGGTTCTGTTTCTCTGGATAACCTTGATGAATACAGCTACCTAAACATATGCTTTTTTAAAAATTAATAATTCCCTTATAGTAATATAAAACAAAAGTAAATTAAAACTTTTATGATAAAATTATGTTGAATTCAACATATGAATTCAAGCAGAGTCCCAATTACTATTGCTGGATAGCAAACAATGCCAAATTTGATAGCATAAAATAATCACTTTATTATACTCACAAATTCTAAGTGTTAAGAATTCAGAAAGAGCAAAGTGGTGACAGAATATCTGAGGTCTCAATTAGAAACACTTGAGATAAGAGTGACTCCATAGCTGGAGACTTGGATCATCTTAAAGTTTGCTTACGCACATCTAGTGCTTGATTTAGACAAGAGGTGAGACTTCAGCTGGAACTACTGAGCAGACCATGTGGCCTCTCTGTGTGGCTGCAGTTCTCTCGCAACATGGTAGCAAGGTCCCAGGATCATTCCAAGAGAGCTTAGTGGGTGCGGATCACCTCCTATGAGCTAACCGTTGAAGCCTCTTAATATCACTTACTCTGCAGTTACCAAGTCACTTAGATTCAAAGAGAGGGAACTTTTTGCACTTCTTAATGGGATAAGCACCAAAATCATGTTGCTGGAAGAGTATAATAGGAATTAAGGATAGTATCATTGTTTGAAAATGCAGTCTGCCATGGACTCAAAATAAAATATTTCCATTAATATTTCCAAAATATTCTATAAAGGACCCTATTGAGAATGAATATTTTAGAACCATGGGAAATCTATTGGTAGGAAAGGAGTACTTGTGACTGCATCTACATTGTTAAAGACCACTTCTGGAGGGATGATTTAAGTATGACAAAACAGTAAATATAGATAAGTCCCTGAGAAGTTTCTAGAAGTAGTCCTGATGAGAAATAGTGGTAGCTCTAGACTAAGGCTGAGGGGAAATGGGAAAAACTACATGGATTTGATACAAGTGTCACATAAAATCCATAGGATTTGCTGACAAATGGATACAGGGCAGAGGTGGTGAAAGAGAGGAACATGTCATAAACAACATCTCTTGTTTGCACAACTTGGAGGGACCATGGTACCATTCACTAGAGCCATAGGAAAATTTTAGGGAAAGATTATAATTTGTTTTTTTTTTTAATTTTAATACTAAGAATTACATTTAACATCTTTCTGAAATAATTGTTTCTCTAAGAAAAACAGAATTAACTTGGTATTTAGTTAGATGATGAGTGGCTCTGATGGATTAGCTGGGAAATTATTTTCCAGCTTAAAAATTAGAGGAAGGTATTTTGTTTCTCAAATCTTGAGAAAAATGATCCTTCCTAAGTGCTCAAGTTGAGCCCTTTTGTCATCATTATATCACTGTGGCCAAACCACTATTACTTTTCTAGCTCCACCCTGAGTTTATTTCATAATTCATAATTTTAAGTATCAGAATTCAGCCACACCTGCTGATATTTTTTCAGAATAAAATGACGTCATTGATGCAATTTAACTGAGGAATCTGTTTGGAAGGAGCATTCAGGAAAAACTAGAGAGAGAGTGGTGGAAGTGGGTGCCTAATCACTTGGGCTGGCTACAAAAGAATGCATTTTGGAAAAGAAGAAAACTGAAAAGAGATCAATGGGAGAAATAATCTGGAAAAATGGGGGCTCAGTCTCCGGAGGTGATTGTGCTCTGGCCATTTCTCCTTGCCACTCTCTCTGAAAAAAAGAACTGAAAGAAGACAGAGAAGATCCTTTCTGGATTTTATTGTTTTGCTGGAAAATAACACTTCAGCAGATATTAGTTTTGTAATTGAAATTATGGGTCTCCTTAAAATGTGAGAATTACATTTCTATGAAATGCAATTTTACATCCTATAACATTTTCTTTTTCTACTTTTTCAAAGAACAGTAGTTTTAATTTGTAAAGTGGAGTTTACAATACCCCCCAAGCAAAATTGCGGTTGATATGAAATAATATATGTAAAGGACCTCAGCACAGTACTAGAATTATGTTATGTACTTGGTAAATGTTTATACATTACTTTTATGCATTGTTATTGATGATGTAATCAAAGGCATTTTTTAAAGTATAGAGCGCCAACCAGTAACGCTGAAGAAGCTGAAGTTGAACAGTTCTATGAAGACCTACAAGACCTTTTAGAACTAATACCCAAAAAAGATGTCCTTTTCATTATAGAGGACTGGAATGCAAAAGTAGGAAGTCAAGAAACACCTGGAGTAACAGGCAAATTTGGCCTTGGAATACAGAATGAAGCAGGGCAAAGACTAATAGACTTTTTCCAAGAAAATGCACTGGTCATAACAAACAACCTCTTCCAACAACACAAGAGAAGAATCTATACATAGACATCACCATATGGTCAACACCAAAATCAGATTGATTATATTCTTTGCAGCCAAAAGATGGAGAAGCTCTATACAGTCAGCAAAAACAAGACCAGGAGCTGATTGTGGCTCAGATCATGAACTCAGACTTAAATTGAAGAAATTAGGGAAAACCACTAGACCATTCAGGTGCGACCTAAATCAAATCCCTTATGATTATACAGTGGAAGTGAGAAATAGATTTAAGGGCCTAGATCTGATAAATAGAGTGCCTGATGAACTATGGAATGAGGTTCGTGACATGTATAGGAGACAGGGATCAAGACCATCCCCATGGAAAAGAAATGCAAAAAAGCAAAATGGCTGTCTGGGGAGGCCTTACAAATAGCTGTGAAAAGAAGAGAAGCGAAAAGCAAAGGAGAAAAGGAAAGATAAAAGCACCTGAATGCAGAGTTCCAAAGAATAGCAAGAAGAGATAAGAAAGCCTTCTTCAGCGATCAATGCAAAGAAATAGAGGAAAACAACAGAATGGGAAAGACTAGAGATCTCTTCAAGAAAATTAGAGATACCAAGGGAACATTTCATGCAAAGATGGGATCTATAAAGGACAGAAATGGTATGGACCTAACAGAAGCAGAAGATATTAAAAAGAGATGGCAAGAATACACAGAAGAACTGTACAAAAAAGATCTTCACAACCCAGATAATCACGATGGTGTGATCACTGACCTAGAGCCAGACATCCTGGAATGCGAAGTCAAGTGAGCCTTAGAAAGCATCACTACGAACAAAGCTAGTGGAGGTGATGGAATTCCAGTGGAACTATTTCAAATCCTGAAAGATGATGCTGTGAAAGTGCTGCACTCAATATGCCAGCAAATTTGGAAAACTCAGCAGTGGCCACAGGACTGGAAAAGGTCAGTTTTCATTCCAATCCCTAAGAAAGGCAATGCCAAAGAATGCTCAAACTACCGCACAATTGCACTCATCTCACACGCTAGTAAAATGATACTCAAAATTCTCCAAGCCAGGCTTTAGCAATACATGAACCGTGAACTTCCAGATGTTCAAGCTGATTTTAGAAAAGGCAGAGGAACCAGGGGTCAAATTGCCAACATCTGCTGGATCATGGAAAAAGCAAGAGAGTTCCAGAAAAACATCTATTTCTGCTTTATTGACTATGCCAAAGCCTTTGACTGTGTGGATCACAATAAACTGTGGAAAATTCTGAAAGAGATGGGAATACCAGACCACCTGATCTGCCTCTTGAGAAATTTTTATGCAGTTCAGAAAGCAACAGTTAGAACTGGACATGGAAAAACAGACTGGTTCCAAATAGGAAAAGAAGTACGTCAAGGCTGTATACTGTCACCCTGCTTATTTAACTTATATGCAGAGTACATCATGAGAAACGCTGGGCTGGAAGAAGCACAAGCTGGAATCAAGATTGCCGGGAGAAATATCAATAACCTCAGATATGCAGATGACACCACCCTTATGGCAGAAAGTGAAGAGGAACTCAAAAGCCTCTTGATGAAAGTGAAAGTGGAGAGTGAAAAAGTTGGCTTAAAGCTCAACATTCAGAAAACGAATTCATGGCATCTGGTCCCATCACTTCATGGGAAATAGATGGGGAAACAGTGGAAACAGTGTCAGACTTTATTTTTTTGGGCTCCAGAATCACTGCAGATGGTGACTGCAGCCATGAAATTAAAAGACGCTTACTCCTTGGAAGGAAAATTATGACCAACCTAGACAGCATATTCAAAAGCATAGACATTACTCTGCCAATAAAGGTTCGTCTAGTCAAGGCTATGGTTTTTCCTGTGGTCATGTATGGATGTGAGAATTGGACTGTGAAGAAGGCTGAGCGCCGAAGAATTGATGCTTTTGAACTGTGGTGTTGGAGAAGACTCTTGAGAGTCCCTTGGACTGCAAGGCGATCCAACCAGTCCATTCTGAAGGAGATCAGCCCCGGGATTTCTTTGGAAAGAATGATGCTAAAGCTGAAACTCCAGTACTTTGGCCACCTCATGAGAAGAGCTGACTCATTGGAAAAGACTCTGATGCTGGGAGGGAATGGGGGCAGGAGGAGAAGGGGACGACAGAGGATGAGATGGTTGCATGGCATCACTGACTTGATGGACGTTAGTCTGAGTGAACTCCAGGAATTGGTGATGGACAGGGAAGCCTGGCATGCCGCGATTTATGGGGTCGCAAAGAGTCGGACATGACTGAGCGACAGAACTAAACTGAACTGAGAGCAGGCTTGATCATTTTCTGGAGTGTATCAAAGCAACATGACACTGAAATAAGTTGCAGAAAACCACAGTTATGTTTTCATTAGCAGCAGCAATAAACATGTAGAGAGCACACTATTCTTAGGAAACTTCTTGGCCTATCTGAGACCTAGAACTAATTTAATTAATACAATACTGTTGAATACAGAGAGCCTATTCTTAAGACATCTATAAGCTGTATGTTGAAGGACAGTGTATTAATGGAAAAGAGAGAGACATAACATTTGCAAGACTCTCAATTTATAATTATGATCAAAGACCTTGATCTACGTTGGAGAAAGAGGGAATCTACTGAGCTAGCTCTGCATTGTGAAATCTAGTCCTCAATTTATTTTTCTTGAGATAGAATCTTTTACAAATCTCCAAAGTATACACATATTGAAGAGAACAGTTAATATTGGATAGGATCCTATTCTAAGTAAAGTCATCTGTGATTTTTTTTCTTTTTTTAATTGAAGGATAATTGCTTTACAATGTTCTGTCAGTTTCTGCTATACATCAACATGAGTCAGACATAGGTATGCATATGTCTCCTCCCTCTTGAAACTCTTCCCATCACCAACCCCATCTCACCACTCTAGGCTGTCACAGGACAAATTGAGCCAGCAGCATTGAAACATATACATTACTGTATGTAAAATAGATAGCCAGTGGGAATTCCTGTATGAAGCAAGCAGGCATGTATGATCTTAAAGTTAATTTTTAGCAATAGTTGCAATTCAAACATTTTAGATTTCATCTTGTGCAACAAACTGTTAAAACCGTTTCATCCTGTCTTTTACATATAATTTCATATGGTATAAGTTTTACATTATTAAAGTGATTACTTAAATTCTCCTGTCATAAGCATATGGATAGGAAGTATAACAGATGTTTAAATGAGGATACCATTGAATGTTCCTAGTCTTGACTACAACTCCTGGCATATAGTATACATTCAGGAAATGTTTGTTGAATGAACTATTTATCTCCTTTCACACTGAAGCAAAACAATGTAATATTGAGCAATATTAACATAGTCCATTAAAGCCTACTATCAAACTAGTGATAATATTCAGTTGCATAAATAATATATAATTTAATGATATGCTTCTTTTAATGCTTTTTTTCTAATGAAAGAAAGATGAGAAAATCAGTGTCCAGTGAAAATTTAGTGGGAAGTTATAAAAGGTATTCTTTATTTGATTTATTTAATGATATGATAATTACATTGAAATAGAACTCTTGTAGATATATCATTTTAAAGATTTATGCAAGATAAAAAGTAGTTATACATGTTTATAAATCCTGTGATATTGTCAAAATATAATTTTGAAAACTACAGTTTTCATCAAATTTAAATGAAACTGTCATATATAAATTCTGTGATGGTATTTGAGCTCTAAAATTAGAGCTCTAATTTGTCTTTGATTTAGACTAATTTTTATTAAGAGTTATACTAATAGCTAGCTTAGATAATAAAATTATATGACTATGTTTAAATATATTTGTAATGCTTACAACTAGTACTGAAGACACTTTCAGGAAAGATATTCCTGAAGATGGTTAATGTAATAACTGAACAAGAAAATCTATTCAGAATAGAATTTGAAAGAGATTAATAAATTATAGTCACTTTTCTTCTTGAGAATACCTGTGTTGGAATGAATCTTCTCCTAAGGAGGTAACATTACATAATGCAAATGATATGACTGGTAAAGAATTACAGTATAGCATTATTGCATTTATAAGCAGATGTTATTCTTGTGTTTCATCTGGATTGTGAGGACCTGAGGACTCTGGCATGGACTCTGATTTAGTTGTCTTTGAATTTTCCTCAGTCCATGACAATGACAAATAGGCATAGAGAAGACAAATATCATGCTTCTTAACTGAGCTGGATTTGTTTTCTTCAGGAGCAATAAGCATGCTTTCCCCACTGCCCTCTATCTTGTGTATTCCTAGAGCTGGAACCAAGAAGTATTATCTTCCAGACTCTCTGGCCACCAGGATTGCAGTGCAGACCTGACTGCAAAAGGTATTCACATGGAGTGTGCCAGGCTGAAGGCAGGTTAAGCCATTACTGCCCCTTTGACAAGCTGCTTCAGCAGATGACAAATGTGACATTCTGTGCAGTTTTAGGTAATCTTCAGACCACTTCCTGATGTTTTGAGCCAATGAAATCTTAGCTATATTTCCCTGTTATTTCTGACAGCTACTATGGTATTCCTCAGCAGATAATTCTCTGTATTATGTTGATTACAGCTGGCAGACTTTAAAGTGATGTCTGTATTATTAATCAATCGATGACTTAAAATACTTAACAAAGTATCTAAGTAAGGTTACTTCAAAATGACTCTTTAATTAGGAATAAACCAAGAAAATGAACCATGAACTTAAAGCAACCTGGTTTTATGTCCCAAAACTGCAACCATATAAGCTTAAGTCAAAAATGTCCCTCTCAGGTCAGGTATACTGGAGTGGGGTGCCATTGCCTTCTCTAATATTATCTGTTAAGTGTAGCTATTACCAAAATTCTTAGACTGCTGTGGCTGCCATAACAAAGTACTATAGACTAAGTGGCTTAAACAATAGAAATTTACTTCTCATTGTTCTGGAGACTGGGAAGTCCAAGAGGCCATCAAGGTAGGTTTTCTTCTGAGGCCTCTCCTCTTGGCTTCTGGTCTGCTGCTATCCTGCTTGTGTTCATAGGATCCCTTCTTTGTGTGTACACTGGGGAGAGAGAGACAGAGATCTCTCAGTTCAGTTCAGTCGCTCAGGCGAGTCCGACTCTTTTCGACCTCATGAATCGCAACACGCCAGGCCTCCCTGTCCATCACCAACTCCCAGAGTTCACTCAGACTCACATTCATCAAGTCAGTGATGCCATCCAGCCATCTCATCCTCTGTCGTCCCCTTCTCCTCCTGCCCCCAATCCCGCCCAGCATCAGAGTCTTTTCCAATGAGTCAACTCTTTGCATGAGGTGGCCAAAGTACTGGAGTTGCAGCTTCAGCATCATTCCCTCCAAAGAAATCCCAGGGCTGATCTTCAGAATGGACTGGTTGGATCGCCTTGCAGTCCAAGGGACTCTCAGGAGTCTTCTCCAACACCACCGTTCAAAAGTATCAATTCTTGACGCTCAGCCTTCTTCACAGTCCAACTCTCATATCCATACATGACCACAGGAAAAACCATAGCCTTTACTAGATGGACCTTTGTTGGCAAAGTAATGTCTCTGCTTTTGAATATGCTATCTAGGTTGGTCATAACTTTCCTTCCAAGGAGTAAGCGTCTTTTAATTTCATGGCTGCAGTCACCATCTGCAGTGATTTTGGAGCCCCAAAAAATAAAGTCTGACACTGTTTCCACTGTTTCTCCATCTATTTCCCATGACGTGATGGGACCAGATGCCATGATCTTCGTTTTCTGAATGTTGAGCTTTAAGCCAACTTTTTCACTCTCCTCTTTCACTTTCATCAAGAGGCTTTTTAGTTCCTCTTCACTTTCTGCCATAAGGGTGGTGTCATCTGCATATCTGAGGTTATTGATATTTCTCCCCGCAATCTTGATTCCAGCTTGTGCTTCTTTCCAGTCCAGTGTTTCTCATGAGATACTCTGCATATAAGTTAACTAAGCAGGGTGACAATATACAGCCTTGACGTACTCCTTTTCCTATTTGGAACCAGTCTGTTGTGCCATGTCCACTAATAACTGTTGCTTCCTGACCTGCATACAGATTTCTCAAGAGGAAGGTCAGGTGGTCTGGTATTCCCCTCTCTCTCAGAACTTTCCACAGATTATTGTGATCCACACAGTCAAAGGCTTTGGCACAGTCAATAAAACAGAAATAGATGTTTTTCTGGAACTCTCTTGCTTTTTCCATGATCCAGTAGATGTTGGCAATTTGACCTCTGGTTCCTCTGCCTTTTCTAAAACTAGCTTGAACATCAGGAAGTTCACGGTTCACATATTGCTGAAGCCTAGCTTGGAGAATTTTGAGCATTACTTTACTAGCATGTGAGATGAGTGCAATTGTGCAGTAGTTTGAGCATTCTTTGGCATTGCCTTTCTTTGGGATCAGAATGAAAACTGACCTTTTCCAGTCCTGTGGCCACTGCTGAGTTTTCCAAATTTGCTGGCACATTGAGTGCAGCACTTTCACAGCATCATCTTTCAGGATTTAAAATAGCTCAACTGGAATTCCATCACCTCCACTAGCTTTGTTCGTAGTCATGTTGTCTAAGGCCCACTTGACTTCACATTCCAGGATGTCTAGCTCTAGATGAGTGATTATCTGGGTTGTGAAGATCTTTTGTGTACAGTTCTTCTATGTATTCTTGCCACCTCTTCTTAATATCTTCTGCTTCTATTAGGTCCACAGCGTTTCTGTCCTTTATCGAGCCCATTTTTGCATGAAATGTTCCCTTGGTATCTCTAATTTTCTTGAAGAGATTACTAGTCTTTCCCATTCTATTGTTTTCCTCTATTTCTTTGCATTGATCATTGAAGAAGGCTTTCTTATCTCTTCTTGCTATTCTTTGGAACTCTGCATTCAGATGCTTGTATCTTTCCTTTTCTCCTTTGCTTTTCGCTTCTCTTCTTTTCACAGCTATTTGTAAGGCCTCCCCAGACAGCCATTTTGCTTTTTTGCATTTCTTTTCCATGGGGATGGTCTTGATCCCTGTCTCCTGTACAATGTCACGAACCTCATTCCATAGTTCATCAGGCACTCTATCTATCAGATCTAGGCCCTTAAATCTATTTCTCACTTCCACTGTATAATCATAAGGGATTTGATTTAGGTCATACCTGAATGGTCTAGTGGTTTTCCCTACTTTCTTCAATTTAAGTCTGAATTTGGTAATAAGGAGTTCATGATCTGAGCCACAGTCAGCTCCTGGTCTTGTTTTTGCTGACTGTATAGAGCTTCTCCATCTTTGGCTGCAAAGAATATAATCAATCTGATTTTGGTGTTGACCATCTGGTGATGTCTATGTATAGAGTCTTCTCTTGTGTTGTTGGAAGAGGGTGTTTGCTATGACCAGTGCATTTTCTTGGAAAAGGTCTGTTAGTCTTTGCCCTGCTTCATTCCGTATTCCAAGGTCAAATTTGCCTGTTACTCCAGGTGTTTCTTGACTTCCTACTTTTGCATTCCAGTCCCCTATAATGAAAAGGACATCCTTTTTGGGTGTTAGTTCTAAAAGGTCTTGTAGATCTTCATAGAACCATTCAACTTCAGGTTCTTCAGTAACTGCTTGGGGCATAGACTTGGATTACTGTGATATTGAATGGTTTGCCCTGGAAATGAACAGAGATCATTCTGTCATTTTTGAGATTGCATCCAAGTACTGCCTTTCGGACTCTTTTGTTGACCATGATGGCTACTCCATTTCTTCTAAGAGATTCCTGTCCACAGTAGTAGATATAATGGTCATCTGAGTTAAATTCACCCATTCCAGTCCATTTTAGTTCGCTGATTCCTAGAATGTTGACATTCACTCTTGCCATCTCTTGTTTGACCACTTCCAATTTGCCTTGATTCATGGACCTGACATTCCAGGTTCCTATGCAATATTGCTCTTTACAGCATCGGACCTTGCTTCTATCACCAGTCACATCCACAGCTGGGTATTGTTTTTGCTTTGGCTCCATCCCTTCATTCTTTCTGGAGTTATTTCTCCACTGATCTCCAGTAGCATATTGGGAACCCCATGTCCAAGGAGTGGTGGCTGCGCAGGTGCAGGAGGGCCTAGAAGAGCCATCCCAAGTTGAAGGTCAGAAAGGGCAGCGGTGAGGAGATACCCCTTGTCTAAGGTAAGGAGCAGCAGCTGCGCTTTGCTGGAGCAGCTGTGAAGAGATACCCTGTGCCCAAGGTAAGAGAAACCCAAGTAAGATGGTAGGTGTTGCAAGAGGGCATCAGAGGGCAGACACACTGAAACCATACTCACAGAAAACTGGTCAATCTAATCACACTAGGACCACAGCCTTGTCTAACTCAATGAAACTAAGCCATGCCCGTGGGGCAACCCAAGATGGGTGGGTCATGGTGGAGAAATCTGACAGAATGTGATCCACTGGAGAAGGGAATGGCAAACCACTTCAGTATTCTTGCCTTGAGAACCCCATGAACAGAGATCGCTCATCTTCTTCTTATAAAACCACTAATCCTAACGAGTTATGACCCCACCCTGATGACCTTATTCAGTCTTAACTTCCTCCTAAAGTCTTATCTCAATATACAATAACATGTGGGTTAAGAACTCAACATATCAGTTAAGGGTGGCGGCAAGGATGGGGGGCTGGATACACAGTTCATTCCTTAGCATTCATTAAGCTGATATGAAGATTAAAACTATGAAACTGATGAAAATACTAATAGATACTAGGAGTTCATATGGTTGTCATTTTACCTCCCAAATTTGTAAGTTTAGAATATCTCTTTTTTCCCATCGTTTAAAATATTATAGTTATATCTTAGCCTAATTCAATCTATTCCCTAATAAAATTAATATGCACCTCGTTAAGTAATACTACTCTAATAAAACTCAATTATATTTATCATATAGTGATCAAAATTCTATAGACTTAAATATACTGAAGATTTTTGTTTATAACAAAAATTTATAATACCCTCAAGCTTCTACCCCAAATTTTATAATGTAAATATAAAATTGAGAAAGTCTATTTCCAAACACTTTTCCCCTCTCAATGACTCCATTTCTGAGTCATATAATCCATACATTATCCATCTCTTATTTCTCTATGATTTTCTCAAATTTCTGTTAGATTTTTTATTGCTCCTCTATAGTATTTATAATAAAATTAGCTTTATTTTTGAACTTATTTTACATATAAATCAGACTTATTACCTTCAACATATCCTACTTCTCCTAACTCACCCCACTATAGTCTGCCCACTGTATTCTTTTCTAATTAATTATATGAAATGTATATATTCTAATCCATGTATAATATTATTTGTGATATAACACACTAGTTGCCTTCTAGCCTGAATATCCTCTGATAGGGCTTTTCTAGTGGCTCAGTGGTAAAGAATCTTCCTGCCAATGCTGGAGACATGAGTTTGATCCCTGGGTGGAAAAGATCCTCTAGAAAAGGAAATGACAACTCACTCCAGTGTTCTTGCATGGGAAATTCCATGGACAGAGTGGGCTACAGTCCATGGGGTTGCAAAAGAGTTGGACATGATTGAGCGACTAAACAACAACCCTGTGATAATCATCTTCTTAGAGGTGGAAGAGCAAGAGAATGTAAAAAGCCCTGAATCTGAAACCTGGATTCTAATCTTGCCCATGTTACTAACTGTGGATCTTGAGTAGTATGTTGGCTAACTGCTTTGTCACCTGTAGAAAAAAGCAATTAGTCTATATGATTTCAAAACTACTTTTAATAGTATTTTTTAGTCTTACATTTATTGAGCATGTACTGCTGAATATTCTGTACTAAGTACTATGCTAAGATTCTAAAAAAAAGATTCATAGAGCTTCTTATGGAATTTTACCCCAGAAGAGAAGACAGTATCAAAAATAGATGAAAAGAGGAAGAGAGAAGCCTTTTTATACTCTTTTCTTTTATTGTATCAGTAGTGGGTTGTACAAAGTATGACACACAGTAATGATTAATAAATACCTATTGAACAAATCAATCAATGCAAATTTAAAATGAGAAGGCAAAAAGAAAAAGCATTAAGTTGTACGTATATAGATTAACTCTCATTTGATGGTATAAAATATAATTCAAATTCCGGGTGCCCATTTGACCTGTAATCTCAATCAATCACTTCATATTATGATTCCAAATTAAGCTTTTTCCATCAGAAATAGTATCCATGACTAAACAATAAAAAATCTGAGAAAGAAATAGAATCAATGACCTATGGATTAATGGACTGCTGCTGCTGCTGCTAAGTCACTTCAATCGTGTCCAACTGTGTATGACCCCATAAATGGCAGCCCACCAGGCTCCTCTGTCTCTGGGATTCTCCAGGCAAGAATACTGGAGTGGGTTGCCATTTCCTTCTCCAATGCATGCATGCATGCTAAGTCGCTTCAGTCGTGTCTGACTCTGTGCGACCCCCATGGACAGCAGTCCACCAGACTCCTCTGTCCATGGAATTCTCCAGGCAAGAGTACTGGAGTGGGTTGCCATTTCCTTCTCCAGGATTAATGGACTGCTTAGTAAGAATACCACTTCAGCTAGCTAATTGATTTGGTATCAGTTGTTTAGAAATCAGTCATAAAGATAATTCTTTAAAATTTTACTAGCTTGGCTAATTTAAATTACTATTCAAAAATATAAATCTTACATGCTATACTATTTATATAACACAAATTATTATTATTCAATAAATATATATATTATTATTCAAAATAATAATATATTACTTTACATTCATAAAACTAAAAGAGTACCACAGTTGGATTTTTCCATATTTAATACATAACTGTTTGGTTTAAACTTAAAAGTAGCATTAAATATGCTACTTCATATAATACCAACTTTTTTTCAACAGGAAGCTCAGGAGGAACAGCCTAATGCATTAACTTTAATCTAATTTTATCATTTATTACCCTCCCCCACATTTTTTACATTGAACACTAAATTGAATGCATTAACCTCTTCTGCTTCTAATGTATATGCTACATTTTTTTCTTTGATTCTTGCTATCCTGAAGCAGCAACATTAAATTCTTTTTTCTCTCAAACTGCAGTTTTAGATGATCATTTATCAGGTGTATATTAGAGGATAATGTGGTTTTTAGCAATTCCATTTACTATATGCTGTCTGTGATCTTTGTACTGAGCTTTCATTTGTCATGGGATTTAACTTTCAGCTGTGTTTAGTTTTGAGGTCTTGAGAACAAATCAATCCATATTCAGACACTTAATGATATAATTTATGCAGTGCAAACGACTTGACTGCCCTCTATCAACCTAAGTCCTTTGAATGGAGTAATAGGTAACAATATGAAAAAAAAAAAAAAGGACCTCTTGGCAAATATCAAAGTTTCATAAAGAAACATGACTTTATAACTTAGCCTTAATGACATTTGGCACAATGTCAGAATCTCCTAGAATGTTCATTTACCCAACACTAAACCAAAATAACCAATGTTCCAATGTGTCTGTTGATTTGTTTTGAAATCTGTTAGAAACTGAAAAGTTAGAGACCAGTAACCCTAAAACTCCTGAAATGAGAAAAATACCACAACATGTATGACCAAGAATTCACTCAATGTCTTCCATAGGAAAATTCTCCCTGGGTATATGGAAAACATCGTTCGTAAAGCAACAAATTATCTCCTGCATCATATTGGAGAATACAAGTGTAAAATAAATGAAAATTGATCAGGGTAAACTACCTAGCATTGTTTTATTGTCAGAATTGTTTAGAGTTTGTTTGAATAAGTAGTGACTAATTTTTAAATTAGTCTTATCTCATTAAGATTTATCTTGCTAGTTGATAAAGCTAATTTAACACTTCATTAATCATTTTGTTTGTGACAATCACCAAAGTGTTCCAGTTATTATTTGAATAGCATTTTATCAGGTATCTGCTTCAAGGTAATTGTATTACATTATTTTGTCTCAATTTATAAAAGAAATCTTTATGCTATCCTTACTTCCTCAGGTGTTCATAATTAAAACCATAAGTTATGGATTACAAATAACTTTTCATCTTTTCAAATGGAAGAACCAAAGATTTATGAAAAGATTTTAGGCACTCTGAAGTTTAGTATATTTTATTTCTCCAAAGGCCTATTTGTGGTTAATTATTAATGACCTAAAGAGATCGACTGTCCTCTTTTCTTTAAAAATTTTTATTTTTAATGGAGTATAGTTGATTAACAACATTGTTCTTGAGGTCGGAGTTTTAACAACAAAAATTAAGGTGTTGGCAGGCCTTTATTCCTTCTGTAGTCTCTAGGGAAGAATCAGTTCTTTGTCTTTTTCAGTCTCTGGAGGCTGCCTGCATTCCTCTACTTACGGTTCTCTTCTATCTTCAAAGCCAGCAATTGCATTCCTCCAATCTCTGCTTCTGTAGTCACATCAATTCTCTGACTCTCCTGCCTGTTTCTTTTATAAAGACCCTTTTAAGTGTGTTAGATCCACAGGTATAATCCAGGATAATCTCCCCATCACAAGATTATTACAAGCAAATCTATGCCCATTGATCTGGCAATTTAGATAAAATGGACAAATTTCTTGAAAGATACAAACTACCTGATTTCTCCACTGTTAAATGAATCATAGTTCCAACTGGATCATGCCGACACAAAAATGGTAACAAAGACAAACAAAAAGGATTTACAATGAGTCTAAAAAGAATGCACAAGAATTTTGTAGAGAATATTTACAGTTCAATTTTAGGACATAGAGAACAGCCTCAATATATGAAGAAAAGATAACTATGTTCATGGATGGCATGACTTAAACCAATAAAGGTAATGATTTTGCCCCCAAATTAATCTACATACAGAGTCTTTACAATTTCAATCAAAATTTGAGATGAATATTTTGAAGAATCTGACATATATACTAACATTTATGTAAGAATAGCTACCCAAGAAGAGTAGTTGAGCAGAGTCAACTTGAGCAAGAATAACAAATAGGGAGAAATCAGCCTGTGAGATATTAAATTACATTAGAAAGCAATATGAATGAAAACATTAATATATCTGTACAGGAATAAACAGACAAGTAGAACAGAAAAGAATGCTCACCAATGGGCTCATGTATTTATGGATATTATATATTAAAAATTATACTTAAAATCAGTGAGGGAAATGGATTGCACAGTTGAAGGATTAGAAAATTACCTTGATTTTTGGAGCTAAAGAAAAGCTGGACTTTGACATTATACCATATTAAAAATATGAATTCAAGTTAGATTAAATAACTAAGAGTGGAAGATAAATCTATAAAGCTTAGAAAAATTCATATTTTTGTAAGCTTAGCATGTGAAAGAACTTCTTAAATAAAACTCAAAAAACATAAACTTAAGTTGAAAAAAAAGATACTTATCAAATTCACTGTAATTATGTTTTTCAGTTTAACAAAACACACTTCAAAGTTTTAATATGTGAATGATTAATAAATTATAGATTAATAAAAAATATTTGCAATATGTAAAACTAACAAGAGTTTAGTATCCAGACTATACAAGGAACTCCTGCAAAGGAAAAAGAAAAGGTAAGTGCAAAGGAAAAACAGATAAATAATATAAATTGGCAATTCACAGAAGGGAAAACATAAACATCCCATATATAGACACTCTTAGCCTCACTTGATATTGGAGAAAAACAAATCAAAATAATAATGAGCTAGCACTCTATGCCAACAGATGGTTACAATTTAGAAACTTGAAAATGGGAAATTGTATGCACTGCTGGTGAAAGCCTACAGGGAGAGCTATTTCTGTTGATTTGATAACCTAAGAATCCCACTCTCGAGTACACACCTAAACAAACTGAAACAAGAATATTTTTCATGTTGCTACTCAGGGCCATTCTAGGTGTCCATGACCAGGAAAATTGTAAGTAAATATGGCAGATGCGTTCACAACATGCACTGTCATGCAGCAATGAGAAATAATGCTATTAAATGTATGCATGCCATATGGATACATCTTTAAAAACATTGTGCTGACTGCCTTGAAAAAAGTCAAGTTTTATAGCACAATTTCATTATAAAATTAAACACAAACCTACAAAAACAGTGTGTATATTTTCTAAGAATCAGTTCAGCTCAGTCGCTCAGTCATGTCCGACTCTTTGCGACCCCATGAACTGCAGCACACCAGGCCTCCCTGTCCATCACCAACTCCCGAGTTTACCCAAACTCAGGTCCTTTGAGAAGATAATGCCATCCAACCATCTCATCCTCTGTCCTCCCCTTCTCCTCCTGCCTTCAATCTTTCTCAGCATCAAGATCTTTTCCAATGAGTCAGCTCTTCACATCAGGTGGCCAAAGTATTGGAGCTTCAGCTTCAACATCAGTCCTTCCAATGAACACTCAGGACTGATCTCCTTTAAGATGGACTGGTTTGATCTCCTTGCAGTACAAGGGACTCTCAAGAATCTTCCCCAACTCCACAGTTCAAAAGCATGAATTCTTCAGTGCTCAGCTTTCTTCACAGTCCAACTCTCACATCCATACATGACTACTGGAAAAACCATAGCCTTGACGAGACAGACCTTTGTTGACAAAGTAGTGTCTCTGCTTTTTAATACGCTGTCTAGGTTGGGCATAACTTTCCTTCCAAGGAGTAAGTGTCTTTGAATTTCATGGCTGCAGTCACCATCTGCAGTGATTTTGGAACCCCAAAAATAAAGTCAGCCACAGTTTCCACTGTTTCCCCATCTATTTCCCATGAAGTGATGGGACCAGATTCCATGATCTTCATTTTCTGAATGTTGAGCTTTAAGCCAACTTTTTCACTCTCCTCTTTCACTTTCATCAAGAGGCTTTTTAGTTCCTCTTCACTTTCTGCCATAAGGGTGGTGTCATCTGCATATCTGAGGTTATTGATATTTCTCCTGGCAATCTTGATTCCAGCTTGTGCTTCACCCAGCCCAGCATTTCTCATGATGTACTCTGCATATAAGTTAAATAAGCAGGGTGACAATATACAGCCTTGAAGTATTCCTTTTCCTATTTGGAACCAGTCTGTTGTTCCATGTCCAGTTCTAACTGTTGCTTCCTGACCTGCATATAGATTTCTCAGGAGGCAGGTCAGGTGGTGTGGTATTCCCATCTCTTTCAGAATTTTCCACAGTTTATTGTGATTCACACAGTCAAAGGCTTTGGCATAGTTAATAAAGCAGAAATAGATGTTTTTCTGGAACTCTTCTTTTTTGATGATCCAGTGGATGTTTGTAATTTGATCTGTTTCCTCTGCCTCTTCTAAAACCAGCTTGAACATCTGGAAGTTCATGGTTCATGTATTGCTGAAGCCTGACTTGGAGAATTTTGAGCATTATTTTACTAGTGTGTGAGATGAGTGCAATTATGCAGTAATTTGAGCATTCTTTGGCATTGCCTTTCTTTTGGATTGGAATAAAAACTGACATTTTGCAGTCCTGTGGCCACTGCTGAGTTTTCCAAATTTGCTGACATATGGAGTGCAGCACTTCCACAGCATCATCTTTTAGGATTTGAAATAGCTCAACTGGAATTCCTTCACCTCCACTAGGTTTGTTCATAGTGATGCTTCCTAAGACCCATTTGACTTAAATATACATTCATATATATGTATATGATACATATGATACATACACAAATGATGACCTGTGGGCAAATTTTTAAAAACAACATAAAAACCACATGGAATAAGGATGAGAGTGTGCCATAAACTGTGAACAATGGTTAATCCAATTATCTGCCTCTAAAATAATTAATTAAGTGTTCCTAATGAAGGTACTTTTGCTGATTTCTAAGGACAGAGAAAATGCATAAATGTGGTTCTGCTAAGCTGGAGTAGACTTAAGATGAGGAGTCTCCTTCACTGTAAAGGAATTCAAGGAATGTGTGAAATAATATTTCCTTCTCCTTAAAGATATTTACAAGTATTCAGGGGTTGAGATACACCATGCAGCTGTAACAAGACCCATGTATGCATGAAAGGTGTATAACAAAGAAGAAATATACAGGATAAAGATCCACAATCCATGTTTGTGGCAGCACAAGTGGTTGGGCAGTGGAAATGGCCAGCAGACTCTCCTCAGAGAAACATTCCATATTGTGTAATGACAAATATAATCAGAGCAACACAGATTGCAGCCTAAGGTAGGCATGGGAGAATGCCTTGTTTGCCTGAGAAGCTGAAGAGCCTTGCCAAGGGATCAGCTTTGTGTCAGAAGCTACTTGGGAACCACGCCATGGCTCCCCTTGAAGGAATACTATAACTCATGTAATTTCATATGTAAAAAAGTTTATTTAAATGAGCATGATTGTATTATGTAAAAATAAACAGATATGCCTTTATAAGTGTACATTTTTTGTTTGTGTAACAAGTTAAGCCTGAGCACCTCAACTCCAAGAATTTTTGAATCTTTGACGAGGACACACTGAAATGGGACTAGGCTAAAGTTGAGCAGCTTCATCTTGGCTAAAAGCTGATAAATCAGTACATTCAAGTTCAAATATACCAGACTTTACGAAGTACTTTATGCTAAAATCATCATGTGACTATTTGTTCAGGTCCATAGGACCATGCATGTTCCACGGGTAAAGAATGAGTTTCTGCTTAGAGGAAAGGAAATTCTCATTTTCACCATCCTAAGAATAGGTCAAAAGAAGAGCGTGATAAAATTATGTGACAGGCAGACCAAAGTGTGGAGTAAGAATGAAACTTGCTCTTCTCTCCAGGCCACCGTATCATTTGTCCTAGACTCAGAATTATGGCAATTGTGGTCCACACTGGTGTGAAGACAGACTGAGAGGCTACCTTAGTCAAGGACACTAGAAAGGAGGTCAGAACATATTTTGGGGGAAAATATAAATATTAAATATTTAAATTTTGCTAGTGAGATGGTCTCCTTATCATAAATGATCAATTCTGCTATTGAAATGATAAAGCAACTAGAGATAATACATAAACAAATGGACATGGAGATGTAGTAATAAAATTTACAAAAACAAGCAGCAGACAAGATTGGGCCCACAGGCTATATTTAGTCCACCCTCACCTTTGAACAAGTCTGGAACTTTAAAATAGGGTAAACTACTTTCTTTTAATATTTACTTCCATGATCATTAGCTTTGGGGAAAGTACCAATGGAAGTTGGAGTATCATCTTAATTGTTTACGTACAAGTATTTATTGTAATCCAAGTCCCCTAAGCATCAGATATGCAGATGACACCACCCTTATGGCAGAAAGTGAAGAGGAACTCAAAAGCCTCTTGATGAAAGTCAAAGTGGAGAGTGAAAAAGTTGGCTTAAAGCTCAACATTCAGAAAACAAAGATCATGGCATCTGTTCCCATCATTTCATGGGAAATAGATGGGGAAACAGTGGAAACACTGTCAGACTTTATTTTTCTGGGCTCCAAAATCACTGCAGATGGTGACTGCAGCCATGAAATTAAAAGACGCTTACTCCTTGGAAGGAAAGTTATGACCAACCTAGACAGCATATTCAAAAGCAGAGACATTACTTTGCCAACAAAGGTCCGTCTAGTCAAGGCTATGGTTTTTCCAGTGGTCATGTATGGATGTGAGAGTTGGACTATGAAGAAAGCTGAGCACTGAAGAATTGATGCTTTTGGACTGTGGTGTTGGAGAAGACGCCTGAGAGTCCCTTGGACTGCAAGGAGATCCAATCAGTCCATTCTAAAGGAGATCAGCCCTGGGATTTCTTTGGAAGGAATGATGCTAAAGCTGAAACTCCAGTACTTTGGCCACCTCATGAGAAGCGTTGACTCATTGGAAAAGACTCTGATGCTGGGAGGGATTGGGGCCAAGAGGAGAAGGGGACAACAAAGGATGAGATGGCTGGATGGTGTCACTGACTCGATGGATGTGAGTCTGAGTGAACTCTGGGAGTTGGTGATGGACAGGGAGGCCTGGCGTGCTGCGATTCATGGGATCGCAAAGAGTCAGACACGACTGAGCGACTGAACTGAACTGAGCAACAGAAATGTTTTAATTTTAGTTTATTTTTCCATCTGAAAATGTCTCTGCTTTGCTTTCACTCATGGGGAATATTTTTACTAGATATTTTTATTCATTTTTCTTTCAGCAGTTTAAAGATGTTTCTGCACACTCTTCTGAACTGTCCTTCATAGCCTCTGATAAGATATTAGTAGTCATTTGAAACACTGTTCTCCTGTATGAAGTATGTCATTTTCCCCTGTATTTCAAAGTTTTCTGATTATCTTTAGTTTTCAGCAGTGTCTGAGAACCAGGGATGGTTTTCTTCTTATTTATCCTTTATGCATTGTGCTAAGCTTCTTAATGTGTAAATTTGGGAAATTTTTTGTCATTATTTTTGGTACCCATTCTTTCTGTATAGTCTTATGTAACTCCCAATATACATATCCAAGACCTTTAATTCCCCAAGACCTTTTGATACTGTTTCACCAGTTCCTGAGATTCTAGTCATTCAATTTTTTTCCTCTGTTCTACATATTCTATAGTTTCTGTCATCTAATTTACCGAATGACCAACCTAGATAGCATATTAAAAAGCAGAGACATTACTTTGCGAACAAAGGTCCGTCCAGCCAAGGCTATGGTTTTTCCAGTGGTTATGAGGAACTCTCCCACATTGAAGGTCAGGAGGGGCGGCGGTGAGGAGATACTTCTTGCCCAAGGTAAGGAGCAGTGGCTGCACTTTGCTGGAACAGCCGTGAAGAGATACTCCACGCCCAAGGTAAGAGAAACCCAAATAAGACGGTAGGTGTTGCAAGAGGGCATCAGAGGGCAAACACACTGAAACCATACTCACAGAAAACTAGTCAATCTAATCACACTAGGACCACAGCCTTGTCTAACTCAATGAAACTAAGCCATGCCCATGAGGCAACCCAAGACGGGCAGGTCATGGTGGAGAGATCTGACAGAATGTGGTCCACTGGAGAAGGGAATGGCAAACCACTTCAGTATTCTTGCCTTGAGAACCGCATGAACAGTATGAAAAGGCAAAATGATAGGATCCTGAAAGGGGAACTCCCCAGGTCAGTAGGTGCCCAATATGCTACTGGAGATCAGTAGAGGAATAACTCCAGAAACAATGAAGGGATGGAGCCAAAGCAAAAACAATACCCAACTGTGGATGTGACTGGTGATAGAAGCAAGGTCCGATGCTGTAAAGAGCAATATTGCATAGGAACCTGGAATGTCAGGTCCATGAATCAAGGCAAATTGGAAGTGGTCAAACAAGAGATGGCAAGAGTGAATGTCAACATTCTAGGAATCAGCGAACTAAAATGGACTGGAATGGGTGAATTTAATTCAGATGACCATTATATCTACTACTGCATGCAGGAATCCCTCAGAAGAAATGGAGTGGCCATCATAGTCAACAAAAGAGTCTGAAATGCAGTACTTGGATGCAATCTCAAAAACAACAGAATGAACTCTGTTCGTTTCCAAGGAAAACGATTCAATATCACAGTAATCCAAGTCTATGCCCCAACGAGTAACGCTGAAGAAGCTGAAGTTGAACGGTTCTATGAAGACCTACAAGACCTTTTAGAACTAACACCCAAAAAAGATGTCCTTTTCATTATAGGGGACTGCAATGCAAAAGTAGGAAGTCAAGAAACACCTGGAGTGACAGGCAAATTTGGCCTTGAAATACGGAATGAAGCAGGGCAAAGGCTAATAGAGTTTTGCCAAGAGAACGCACTGGTCACAGCAAACACCCTCTTCCAACAACACAAGAGAAGACTCTACACATGGACATCACCAGATGGTCAACAACGATATCAGATTGATTATATTTTTTGCAGCCAAAGATGGAGAAGTTCTATACAGTCAGCAAAAATAAGACCAGGAGCTAATTATGGCTCAGATCATAACCTCCTTATTGCCAAATTCAGACTGAAATTGAAGAAAGTAGGGAAAACCACTAGACCATTCAGGTATGACCTAAATCAAATCCCTAATGATTATACAGTGGAAGTGAGAAATAGATTTAAGGGCCTTGATCTGATAGATAGAGTGCCTGATGAACTATGGACTGAGGTTTGTGACATTGTACAGGAGACAGGGATCAAGACCATCCCCATGGAAAAGAAATGCAAAAAAGCAAAATGGCTGTCTGGGGAGGCCTTACAAATAGCTGTGAAAAGAAGAGAAGTGAAAAGCAAAGGAGAAAAGGAAAGATATAAACATCTGAATGTAGAGTTCCAAAGAATAGCAAGAAGAGATAAGAAAGCCTTCTTCAGTGATCAATGCAAAGAAATAGAGGAAAACAACAGAATGGGAGAGACTAGGGATCTCTTCAAGAAAATCAGAGATACCAAAGGAACATTTCATGCAAAGATGAGCTCGATAAAGGACAGATGGTATGGACCTAACAGAAGCAGAAGATATTAAGAAGAGATGGCAAGAATACACAGAAGAACTGTACAAAAAAGATCTTCACAACCCAGATAATCACAATGGTGTGATTGCTGACCTAGAGCCAGACATCCTGGAATGTGAAGTCAAGTGGGCCTTAGAAAGCATCACTATGAACAAAGCTAGTGGAGGTGATAGAATTCTAGTTGAGCTAATCCAAATCCTGAAAGATGATGCTGTGAAAGTGCTGCACTCAATATGCCAGCAAATTTGGAAAACTCAGCAGTGGCTACAGGACTGGAAAAGATCAGTTTTCATTGCAATCCCTAAGAAAAGCAATGCCAAAGAATGTTCAAACTACTGCACAATTGCACTCATCTCACATGTTAGTAAAGTAATGCTCAAAATTCTCCAAGCCAGGCTTCAGCAATAGGTGAACCGTGAACTTCCTGATGTTCAAGCTGGTTTTAGAAAAGACAGAGGAACCAGAGATCAAATTGCCAACATCCGCTGGATCATGGAAAAAGCAAGAGAGTTCCAGAAAAGCATCTATTTCTGCTTTATTGACTATGCCAAAGCCTTTGTGTGGATCACAATAAATTGTGGAAAATTCTGAAAGAGATGGGAATACCAGACCACCTGATCTGCCTCCTGAGAAATCTGTATGCAGGTCAGGAAGCAACAGTTAGAACTGGACATGGAACAACAGACTGGTTCCAAATAGGAAAAGGAGTACGTCAAGGCTGTATATTGTCACCCTGTTTATTTAACTTATATGCAGAGCACATCATGAGAAACGCTGGACTGGAAGAAACACAAGTTGGAATCAAGATTGCCGGGAGAAATATCAATAACCTCAGATATGCAGATGACACCACCCTTATGGCAGAAAGTGAAGAGGAACTCAAAACCCTCTTGATGAAAGTGAAAGTAGAAAGTGAAAAAGTTGGCTTAAAGCTCAACATTCAGAAAACGAAGATCATGGCATCCGGTCCCACCACTTCATGGGAAATAGATGGGGAAACAGTGGAAACAGTGTCAGACTTTATTTTCCTGGGCTTCAAAATCACTACAGATGGTGACTGCAGCCATGAAATTAAAAGACGCTTACCTCTTGGAAGAAAAGTTATGACCAACCTAGATAGCATATTCAAAAGCAGAGACATTACTTTGCCAACAAAGGTCCGTCTAGTCAAGGCTATGGTTTTTCCTGTGGTCATGTATGGATGTGAGAGTTGGACTGTGAAGAAGGCTGAGCGCCAAAGAATTGATGCTTTTGAACTGTGGTGTTGGAGAATACTCTTGAGAGTCCCTTGGACTGCAAGGACATCCAACCAGTCCATTCTGAAGGAGATCAGCCCTGGGATTTCTTTGGAAGGAATCATGCTAAAGCTGAAACTCCAGTACTTTGGCCACCTCATGCGAAGAGTTGACTCATTGGAAAAGACTCTGATGCTGGGAGGGATTGGGAGCAGGAGGAGAAGGGGACGACAGAGGATGAGATGGCTGGATGGTATCACTGACTGGATGGACGTGAGTCTGAGTGAACTCCAGGAGTTGGTGATGGACAGGGAGGCCTGGAGTACTGCAATTCATGGGGTCGCAAAAAGTCAGACACGACTGAGCAACTGATCTGATCTCATCTGATCTTGTATGGATGTGAAAGTTGGACTATGAAGAAAGCTGAGCACCGAAGAATTGATGCTTTTGAACTGTGGTGTTGTAGAAGACTCTTGAGAGTGCCTTGGACTGCAAGGAGATCCAACCAGTCCATTCTAAAGGAGATCAGTCCTGGTTACTCATTGGAAGGACTGATACTAAAGCTGAAACTCCAATACTTTGGCCACCTCATGTGAAGAGTTGACTCATTGGAAAAGACCCTGATGCTGGGAGGGATTGGGGGCAGGAGGAGAAGGGGATGACAGAGGATTAGATGGCTGGATGGCATCACCAATTTGATGGATATGAGTTTGAGTGAACTCCAGGAGTTGGTGATGGACAGGGAGGCCTGTGCTGCAGTTCATGAGGTTGCAAAGAGTCAGACACGACTGAGCGACTGAACTGAACTGAACTAACTGAATTTACAGTATCTTTCTTCTGTTATCTCTGAAAGTGAAAGTCTGAAAATCACTTAGTAACGTCCAACTCCTTGTGACTCCACAGACTATACAGTCCATGGAATTCTCCAGGCCAGAATACTGGAGTGGGTAGCTTTTCCTTCTCCAGCAAATCTTCCCAACCCAGGGATCAAACCCATGTCTCCCGCATTGCAGGCAGATTATTTACCAGCTGAACCAGAAGGCAAGTCCTATTCTCTACTGTTAAGTGTATTTCCTGACTTTTTCTTTCCTATATTATATATTCAGTCCTACAATTTCCATATTATTCTTTTTAATATCTTCTAATTATCCACTGAAGAGTTCTATTGGTGAAAATACTTTTTCCTTATGTCCCTGGGTCTAATTAAAATAACTGCTTTAAAAATCCTTGCTAACAAATTGCAACATCTGGATCGTCTCAGGGTTTATTTTTAGTGATTATTTTTTCTCTTGAAAATGGGTTGCATTTTCCTAGTTTTGTGGATGTTGAATAATTTTGGATTTTATATTGCGTGTTGTTAACATTATATTGTGGAGACTCTAGATTCTGTTATAAACTTCTAAAAGTATTTTCGGTTTTGTTTGTTTTAGCAAGCATTTAACTTGGTTGAGCACAAAGTGCAAATGACAGATGAAAACCCTGTTCAATTGTTTTATCATTTGTTGAGCACCTTTCAGCCTGTCTTAAGCATACATGGTGTGGGAGTCGTTCAGAGATTTGGGAATCATTTACATACAGAATTACATGATCTCTCTGGCTCTCTGCTTTTCAGGACTCCCTTCTCACTCATTCACTTTCCAGTAGCTGTGGTCGTCCTGAATGTCAACCTCTGATTCTTAAGGCAGAAAAGACTGAATTTTCTATTGGATGTTTGTGTGTGTGTGTGTGTGTGTGTGTGTGTAGAACACAACATGAGATCTACTTCCTGACAAAGTTTTAAATGTACGTTACAGTACTGTTATAAGCACAATGTTGAACAGTAAATCTATAGAACTTATTCATCTGGTATAACTGAAACTTCACACCCATTGATTAGTAACTTCCTGTCTCCCCTGACCCAGTCCCTGGTAACATTCTACCATCAGCTTCTATGAATTTTGACTATTTTAGACATCTCATATAAGTGGAATCATGCAGTATTTGTCCTTATGTGACTGACATTCATTTAGCATAATGTAGTCAAGACTCATTCATACTGCAGGATTTCTTTCTTTTTTAAGATTGAATAATATTCCATTGTATACGTATACCAATTTTCTTTATTCATTCATTCCTCTATGGACTTCGGTTGTTTCCACATCTTGCTTATTGTGAACAATGCTGCAGGAAGCATAGAAATACTAACTTTTCTTCAAGACCCCAATTTCAATCCTTTTAGATAAATACCTAGAAATGGGATTGCTGGAATATATGGCAATTCTATTTTTAATTTTTTTAAGAACTACTATACTGTTTCCCATAGTCATCACACCATTTTGCATTCTCACTAACAGTGTACAGTGGTTGCAATATATTCATACCCTAACACTTGTCTTTTGTTTTTTATAACAGTCATCCTAACAGGTGTGAGGCAGTATCTCAATGTAGTTTTGATTTGTATTTTCCCTGATACTAGTGATGTTGAATATCTTTTCATACAATTTTGTCCACTTAGCTTCTTTAGAGAAATTAACTCTCCTGTCCATTTTTAATGAAGTCTGTATTTTTTACTACTGAGTTATAGAAGCCCCTTCTACATTTTGGAAATTAATACCTTATCAGATATATAGTTTGCATATATTTTCTCCCAGTCTATAGGTTTCCTTTTCATTCTGTTGATTTTTTTCACTATGCAGAATCTTTTTAGTTAGATGTATGTATTGAAATTTTAGGCACACAGTACAATGTTAACTTTGGTCTGCTTTTAAGGTAAAAGTTATATTAAGTGGGCAACTCACACTCTGCTCTTCCTTCCTTGCTAGTGTCAACTTCCTTCCAGAATCTTCTTGCTTTTGTTCACTCATCAGTGATTTCAGGTTGTTATTCCTGTTGTTGAATGTGGTTTACTCTGAATTTACAATTGTTATCTGTTAAGTTCCTGGGTCTGGTAGGAGCTCACTTAGTCATACTAAAAGTGGAAATCTGAGAAAATGAACTATAAAATACTATACATAAGGGTCATTTCTCTATTATCACCCTGTATTTGAGTCTTGGTAGCAGCTACAGTTACCTCTGCAGGACAGTTCAATATAGCAATGAAGGAATTTTCCAGAAATGAATGCCATGGCAGATGACAAGAACGTAGCACAGAAGAACTTGAAGCATCAAAGCTGAGAGGCAGTGCTCTGACAAACTCTATATTAGACGGAGACTACCATAATGGGGACTTGTTTATAACCATAAATCCAGATGGGGTTTGTCCCATTTTAATCTAGATTGTACATGAAAAAGAAAGGAACCATATTCTTGTAGATGAGCTAAGGTATTTTGTTTATAAAAACAGAAAATCTTGAAGTAATCTTTACTTGTTACATAAGAATGAAGTAAAGGGAAAGAAAGCCAATGCTGAGTTAGAGAACTATAAATTTGAAATAAATATGCAGTATGCAATATTGTTCTTTCTAACACAACTATAATTCTCTGAAACATTACAGACCTCTGGCAGTTAATATTTACCTGGCTTTTAAACTGAACTTGACATTCCTTTATTTCTGTTGGAAATGTTTTTATCACAGAAATATTAGAATTAGAATCACTATTCAACCCACAGTCTCCAAATATTTACATGTTCAATTAAGGAGGATGAATTTTGATGTGCCAAAACTAATTAACTACATGACAACGCCATAAAGAGTCTACTTATCCTACATGCAAGGAAGTAACTGCCATTTTCAGATGTACAGATGTGGCATTTCTTGTCATCAGAACCTTGTAAAAATGTAAAAGTATAAAATGTATAATATTATAGACATGTTTAGTATAAAGAATAAACACTGAAGCAAAGTGGTTTGAGTATTAAGACCTCAGCTAAGTTTTCCTTGAACTTATTACCTTACAAATCTAAACAAGAGTCTAGGACCCTCACACAGGCTGAGGCAGTTTATTATTATAAAGTGGCACAGAGTTGTAATAGACAGAGCAAGTGGCTAAAAGCTCTACTAGCCTCATAAATTTAAGAAAGCAAAAAAAAAAAAAATCTCAGACTCTTGACTTAGTAGTCAAATACTAATAATTCTGAATTATAAAATTATTGATATACAGTGATCTGTGTGATCTGTTACTTTTATAAACACATTTTGGAAAGAGGGAAAGCAAGTGAAATTATTCTGAAAACAGTGTATGAGAAGCAGAAATCCCTGCTCCATCTTCTCATTTTTCACGAGTAAGTTAGGGAAAGAGTAAACGGGAAGTAAAATCACAGTAAAGTAGTGGAGAAAGAGATGGAGCTTTAGAAAGTTTTGGGAATTCCATCAGCACTTGAAAGTATTAAGAGATCTAGAGTTCCACTCCTTAGAAAACAGTACATGCTCTAGTCTAGTCTGGGATCAGTTCTGAAAGCAGAGGACCAGGACAGGAAGAAACACTTGCAGGAGATTTAAGGAAGAATTAGGCAAGAAATTGTGTGTGCCTGATAGTCATGCCTTTTGGGGAAGAATGTTTTCTTTAATGTTTCTAGAATACACTGCAATTTATTAACTGAATGAATAAATCTATATTGACCACTTACTATAAGACAGGTACTTGGGGGAAATAGTTGATAAAAAAAAAAATATTTCTGCAATCTTAAAGCTTAGATTTCAGTGGGAGATACAGGCAAGCAAACACACAATCTCAACATAATATGATGCCAGGGAGACAGAACTGCTCTGTAGCAGGAAGCATGTAGGAGAAGGGATTAATCTAAACTAGGGGGAACGGTATTCAGGGAACACTTCACCAAACTGATGCTTAAAGGAACTGTGCTTTAGAAATACAGGCAAGTGTGTAAAGGCTGAGACATAAAGAATTGATATGAAGATAATAGGGTGAGAAACAAGGGTGAAGAGGTCAATCGAACTCAGTTAGTGAAGCGTCCTGTACACCATGTTCTAGAGCTTGGTTTTGTCTTGAGAATAGTGGAGAGCTGAAGAGGCATGATTTGATTTGCATTTTAGAAAGATCACTGTCTGGAAAATAGATGGTTGGTTGGGGCAAAACTAAAGGCAAAGAGCTTAGAAGGATCTTGCAATAAATCATGGGTGAGAAGCTCATGGCTTTATTTAGGATAGAAGCAGTGGGGATTCAGGCAAGTGAGGAGATTTGAGAGGTACCAAGGACATAGAAGGGCCTCCCTGGTGGCTCAGAGGTAAAGAATTTGCCTGCCACTGCAGGAGACACAAGAGACATGGGTTCGATCCCTTGGTAGGGAAGATCCCCTGGAGGAGGAAATGACAACTTACTCCAATATTCTTGCCTGGGAAATCCCATGGACAGAGGAGCCTGGTGGGCTACAGTCCATGGGGTCACAAAGAGTCGGACATGACTTAGCAACTGAACAATAACAACAACAATGAAGGACATAGATGCACCAAGATTTGATGCGTAGTCAAATGTTGGGAGCTTGAAAGGGGGATGTGTGAAGAATCAGTTCAGTTCAGTCGCTCATGGTCATGTCCAGCTCTTTGTGACCCCGTGGGCTGCAGCACGCCAGGCTTCCCTGTCCTTCACCATCACTCATGGAGCTTGCTCAGACTCATGTCCATTGAGTTGGTGATGCCATCCAAACATTTCACCCTCTATTTTCCTCTTCACTTCCTGCCTTCAATCTCTCCCAGCATCAGGGTCTTTTCCAATGAGTCAGCTTTTCCTATCAGGTGGCCAAAATACTGGAGCGTCAGCTTCATCAATCCTCCCAATAAATATTCAGGACTGATTTCCTTTAGGATTGACTGGTTTGATCTCCTTGCTGTCCAAGGGACTCTCAAAAATCTTCTCCAATAACACAGTTAAAAAACATCAATTCCTTGGCACTCAGCTTTCTTTTCAGTCCAACTCTCACATCCATACATGATGCTGGAAAAACAATAGCTTTGACTAGATGGACCTTCATTGGCAAAGTAATGTCTCTGCTTTTTAATATGCTGTCTAGATTGGTCGAAGATTTTCTTCCACAGAACAAACATGTTTTAATTTTAAGGCTGCAGTCACCATCTGCAGTGATTTTGAAGCCCAAGAAAATAAAGTCTGTCACTGTTTCCATTGTTTCCCCAACTATTTGCCAGGAAGTGATGGGGCTGGATCCCATGATCTTCATTTTTTGAATGTTGAGTTTTAAGCCAGCTTTTTCACTCTCTTCTTTGATTTTCATCAAGAGGCTCTTTAGTTCTTCTTTGCCTTCTGCCATAAGGGTGGTGTCATCTGCATATCTGGGGTTATTGATATTTCTCCTGGCAGTCTTGATTCCAGCTTGTGCTTCATCCAGCCCAGTATTTCTCATGATGTACTCTGCATATAAGTTAAATAAGCAGGGTGACAATACACAGCCTTGACATATTCCTTTCCTGATTTGGAACTAGCCCATTGTTCCATGTCTGGTTTTAACTGTTGCTTGTTGACCTGCATACAGATTTCTCAGGATGCAGGTCAGGTGGTCTGGTACTCCCATCTCTTTAAGAATTTCCCATAGTTTGTTGTGATCTACACAATCAAAGTCTTCAGTGTAGTCAATGAAGCACAAGTAGATGTTTTTCTGAAATTCTCTTGCTTTTTCAATGATCCAGCAGATGTTGGCAATTTGATCTCTGGCTTCTCTGCCTTTTCTAAATCCAGCTTGTATATCTGGAAGTTCCCAATTCACGTACTGTTGAAGGCTAACTTGGAGAATTTTGAGCATTATTTTACTGGCTTGAGAGATAAGTGCAATTGTGCAGTAGCTTGAACATTCTTTGTCATTGCCTTTCTTTGGGATTGGAATGAAAACTGACCTTTTCCAGTCCTGTGGCCGCTGCTGAGTTTTCCAAATTTGCTGGCATATTGAGTGCAGCACTTTCACAGCATCATTTTAGGATTTGATATAACTAAGCTGGAATTGCATCACCTCCACTAGCTTTGTTCATAGTGATCCTTCCTAAGGCCCTCTTGACTGATTAAATGCTGTTTGTGATTGATGAACAATGTATGATTTGTTGAATGAGGAAACAAAAGAGAGACAGATTTGAAATTGGGGAGTAGAAATAATGAAGTCACTTTGTGCATGTTCATTTGAGACATCTGTGGATACCCAACCTAGGATGTCAAATATGTAATTCAGTTTGTGGATTAGGACCTGGATGGATGGATGGATGAATTAGAAAGAGTGTGTTGAAGCTATGGAGATAGATGAGAACTATGAGGAAGAACATATGGCATGAGAAAAAAAGAGCCAAAAATAGTTACCTGATGTGAAATAACATTTCAGAGATAGAGAGAGGAAGATGCTCTGATAAAGGACACAGAAGAAATGTCCAGAGAGAAAGGAAACCAGGAAAGTGTGTAATCATGGAAGTCAAAGGAGGAGTGTATATAAAAAGAGAAAGTGCTCAAGAGAAAATAATGTTCAACAGCATTGAGTTACTGAGAGGACAAATAAAATGGAGACCATAATACTCTGCTACCCTATTGCAGCTTAGCAGATTCCTACTTGATAGAAAAGAAATAAGCTGTGTTTAATGCTTCTTTCGGAGAAGGCACTGGCACCCCACTCCAGTACTCTTGACTGGAAAATCCCATGGATGGAGGAGCCTGGTGGGCTGCAGTCCATGGGGTTGCGAAGAGTCAGACACGACTGAGCGTCTTCACTTTCACTTTCACTTTCATGCACTGGAGAAGGAAATGGCAACCCACTTCAGTGTTCTTGCCTGGAGAATCCCAGGGTCAGGGGAGCCTGGTGGGCTGCCGTCAGTGGGGTCGCACAGAGTCGGACACGACTGAAGCGACTTGGCAGGCAGCAATGCTTCTTTGTAAATCGGTCAGTCTGCCCAGAGACTCCAGTTCCCAACGTGCTGGCATCTCCATCATATTCACAAACACTGGGGCTCATATGCACCCTCTCAGCATCCAGTGTTTGCAATGATCCCACTGATAACTACTATGAGCAAATAAATAAATCCCTCCTTCTCTTCCTCCTCCTTTGATCCTCTGTTTCCAATGAGCATTCAGTACTAAGGAGTCTTAAATGTACAGCTTTGAAAAAGAAAGTCCTCATAAGTAGAAGAATTAAACGGCATCAAGCAAAAATGCCCATGTTTGGGCATTCTGCTTATCTTCTACAGCAGCTCATCTTCTGTACTATTTTAAAATCATGTTCCTATGGGCTCTTGGTAACCTGGCAGCAGAATCACCTCCCACAGGATTGCTACCAATTAGAAGCAGTCAACCATTTTTTAACAGTCCATCAATTATAGTGCCCCCCAAAGAGAATAATCCTTACCTCCTTACATTTACACAGAAACACACACACACGGACAGTCCTCTTCTACACCATTGCTCACTATTTCTGTTTTAGCGAATATTCTTCTTTGTATTACAGTTGATTGTTTGTTTCTTGACTGTGTGCCTTGTGGAATCTTAGTTCCTCCACCAGGAAGACCAGGGATCAAATCCATCCCCCAGCAGTAGAAGTACAGAGTCCTAACCACTGGACTGCCAAGAAATCCCCTGTTCAAAACTAAAGTTCTCAGGGAAAAGCTTCATGACATTGGATTTGGGAATGATTTCTCAGATGTGACACTATAATCACAGGCAACAGAAGCAAAATAAACAGATGGACGGCATGTAATTTATAAACTTTTGTCATCAAAGGGCAACAAACAACAGAGTGAAAAGGCAACCTATAAAACAAAAGAAACTATTTATAAATCATATTTCTGATAAGGGATTATATCAAGATAATATAAAGAACTTCTACAACTCAACAACAAAAAAATCAAATAACCTGACTAAAAAAAAAATGTGCAAAGGACTTGAATTGACATTTCTCCAAAGATAGTCTAGAAATTGTCTACAGATATATAAAAAAGTGCTCAACATCTAATCAGTAGAAAAATACAAATCATTAAAAATAATAATAATAAAAAAGCTACAATGAGATATAACTTCACATCCATTAGGATGGCTACTATTAAAATGATAGAAATAATAACAAAAAATCTTGAAAATAAATATATTGGCAAGGATGTAGAAAATTGGAACTTTTGGGCAGCATGTTGGGAGTTTAAAATGGTGCCATCACTAAGAAAAAACAGTATGGAGGTTCTTCAAAATATTAAAAATTGCCATGTGATTCAGCAATCCCAATTCTGAGTATATATCCAAAAGAATTCAAAACAGGATATCAATGAGATATTTGCACACCTATGTTTATTGCAGCATTGTTCACAATAGCCAAGAGATAGAAGCAACCCAAATGTCAATTGACAAATGCATAAAGAAAATATGGTATGGACACACATTGGAATACTATGTGGCCTTAAAAAAGGAGGGAAATGCTGCCACATGCTACAACATGGATGAATCTCATGGACATTGAACTAAATGAAATAAGCCAGTTACATAAAAAGAAATACTGTATGATCCCAATTCATTTGAAATGTCTAAAGTAGTTGAAATCAGAAATAGAGTACAAAGGTGGTTGCCAAAGGCTAAAAAAATGGGTGAGCGGGAACTAGTATTTGATCAGTTTCAGTTTTGCAAGATGAAAATGTTCCAGAGTTCTGTTGCACAACAAAGTGACCAGACTTAAGACAACTGAACTATACCCCAAAAATGCTAAAATGGTAAATTTTATGTTACATAATTTTTTACAAAAATTAAAGAAATTACTCTTGCCCGAAGCTAAAAACATCAACATTACAGGTATCTGCCATGTCTTTAATCTGATACTCATATACTCAGTTCAGTTAAGTCAGTTCAGTCACTCAGTCATATTCGACTCTTTGCAACCCCATGAATTGCAGCACTCCAGGCTTCCCTGTCCATCACCATCTCCCGGAGTTCACTCAAACTCATGTCCATCTAGTTGGTGATGCCATCCAGCCATCTCATCCTCTGTCATCCCCTTTCTCTCCTGCCCCCAATCCCTCCCAGCATCACAGTCTTTTCCAATGAGTCAACTCTTCGCATGAGGTGGCCAAAGTATTGGACTTTCAGCTTTAGCATCATTCCTTCCAAAGAATACCCAGGGCTGATCTCATTCAGAATGGAATGGTTGGATCTCCTTGCAGTCCAGGAGTCTTCTCCAAAAGCATCAATTCTTCAGCACTCAGCTTTCTTCACAGTCCAACTCTCACATCCATACATGACCACTGGAAAAACCATAGCCTTGACTAAACGGACCTTCATTGGTAAAGTAATGTCTCTGCTTTTCAATATGCTATCTAGGTTGGTCATAACTTTTCTTCCAAGGAGTAAGCGTCTTTTAATTTCATGGCTGCAGTCACCATCTGCAGTGATTTTGGAGCCCAAAAAGATAAAGTCTGACACTGTTTCCCCATCTATTTCCCATGATGTGATGGGACCAGATGCCATGATCTTCGTTTTCTGAATGTTGAGCTTTAAGCCAACGTTTTCACTCTCCTCTTTCACTCTCATCAAGAGGCTTTTTAGTTCCTCTTCACTTTCTGCCATAAGGGGGGTGTCATCTGCGTATCTGAGGTTATTGATATTTCCCCCGGCAATCTTAATTCCAGCTTGTGCTTCTTCCAGCCCAGCGTTTCTCATGATGTACTCTGCATAGAAGTTAAATAAGCAGGGTGACAACATACAGCCTTGATGTACTCCTTTTCCTATTTGGAACCAGTCTGTTTTTCCATGTCCAGTTCTAACTGTTGCTGACCTGCATATAGGTTTCTTAAGAGGTAGTCAGGTGGTCTGGTATTCCCATCTCCTTCAGAATTTTCCCCATGAACAGTATGAAAAGGCAAAATGATAGGATACTGAAAGAGGAACTCCCCAGGTCAGTAGGTGCCCAATATGCTACTGGAGATCAGTGGAGAAATAACTCCAGAAAGAATGAAGGGATGGAGCCAACGCAAAAATAATACCCAGTTGTATGTGACTGGTGATAGAAGCAAGGTCCGATGCTGTAAAGAGCAATATTGCATAGGAACCTGGAATGTTACGTCCATGAATCAAGACAAATTGGAAGTGGTCAAACAAGAGACGGCAAGAGTGAACGTCGACATTCTAGGAATCAGCAAACTAAAATGGACTGAAATGGGTGAATTTAATTCAGATGACCATTATACCTACTACTGTGGGCAGGAATCCCTTAGAAGAAATGGAGTAGCCATCATGGTCAACAAAAGAGTCTGAAAGGCAGTACTTGGATGCAATCTCAAAAACAACAGAATGATCTCTGTTCGTTTCTAAAGCAAACCATTCAATATCACAGTAATCCAAGTCTATGCCCCAACCAGTAACGCTGAAGAAGCTGAACTTGAATGGTTCTATGAAGACCTACAAGACCTTTTAGAACTAACACCCAAAAAAGATGTCCTTTCCATTATAGAGAACTGGAATGCAAAAGTAGGAAGTCAAGAAACACCTGGAGTAACAGGCAAATTTGGCCTTGAGTATGGAATGAAGCAGGGGAAAGGCTAATAGAGTTTTGCCCAGAGAATGCACTGGTCATAGCAAACACTCTCTTCCAACAACGCAAGAGAAGACTCTACACATGGACATCACCAGATGGTCAACACCGAAATCAGACTGACTATATTCTTTGCAGCCATAGATGGAGAAGCTCTATACAGTCAGCAAAAACAAGACCAGGAAATGACTGTGGCTCAGATCATGACCTCCTTATTACCAAATTCAGACTTAAATTGAAGAAAGTAGGGAAAACCACTAGACCATTCAGGTATGACCTAAATCAAATCCCTTATGATTATACAGTGGAAGTGAGAAATAGATTTAAGGGACTAGATCTGATAGAGTGCCTGATGAACTACGGGCTAAGGTTGTGACATTGTACAGGAGTCAGGGGTCAAGACCGTCCCCATGGAAAAGAAATGCAAAAAAGCAAAATGGCTGTCTGGGGAGGCCTTACAAATAGCTGTGAAAAGAAGAGAAGCAAAAAGCAAAGGAGCAAAGGAAAGATATAAGCATCTGAATGCAGAGTTCCAAAGACTAGCAAGAAGAGATAAGAAAGCCGTCCTCAGCAATCGATGCAAAGAAATAGAGGAAAACAATAGAATGGGAAAGACTAGAGACCTCTTCAAGAAAATTAGAGATACCAAGGGAACATTTCATGCAAAGATGGGCTCAATAAAGGACAGAAATGGTATGGACCTAACAGAAGCAGAAGATATTAAGAAGAGGTGGCTTGCAAAATAATACAAAGCTTTATAAGGAATATTCTAATGAAGTTTGCCCTTTATTAAATCTCTTCTCTGTTTTTACTTTAAAGAGGTCTTCTCTGGACACACCCCTAAAATAATCTCTTACAAGAACCATTTCTTTCTTTCTTTTTTTTTTTTGAACATTTTATTCCATATTGGAGTATAGTTGATTAACAATGTCTTACTAGTTTCAGGTGTACGAGAAGTGATTCAGTTACATATGAACATGTTTATCTTTTCTTTTTCAAATTCTTTTCCCATTTAGGCTGTTACATAACATTGAGCAGAGTTCCCTGTACTATACAGTAGGTTCTTATTAGTTATTCATTTTAAATATAGCAGTGAATCACCATCCTCTTTCTCTATTTTGTCTTCAAAGCAGTTTATAGCACTCCCTGACATTAAATATAGTATCTCTGTATTAACTTTTCAGTGTCTGTCTCCTCCCTAGAGTATAAGTACATTAGGACAGGGACTTTGGATTGTATTATTTCAGCAGCACTTAGAGCAGTGCACGGTATATGGCAGGCTCTCAATCATTACATACATAATTAAACTCACATTATTGAGAGAAATAGTCTCTTCATGAGAGAGGGAAATTTATCTAGTTCATCTATTTCAATTTTTCTTATTTCTTGAATACTTTTGTTTCCGACCTGTTTAATGAAATTTGGATTTCACCATGGCAAATCCATTCATTTGAACAGTCATTATAATTTATCACTTACACTGAGCCAATAAGCATCATATATAAAGACAGCTAAAGTAATTGAATTAGTCATATGACCATATATCATGATGACATATGTTTTTTAATTAAAGGACTTTTTTCTTTAGGTTACTAACCACCAAAATTATAGCTCTCGTACTTTAAGCTCTTTTCAAGAATAGATACAGTCTTTGTTTTAAGATACTGGTCTATCTCTTGCTTTGTTCATTATTACTTAAGCCAGTTAATTTTATGTCACTTAATTATTTTTGAATCTTCTCTAAATTTTGGAATTTTTAAGAAATATATATTAAAGAGAGAATATTAGATGTATATTCATTATAGCATAGGTGATTTTAATGACTCTTGTGAACTTGTCTATTGTAATTGTAGACAACAGATTATAATCTAATGAATACAATCTAATAAGAGTCAGCAAGACTTGTCTTTGGATCACAACTCTGCCACTTACTAACTTTGATGGACTTAGGTTACACTAGTTAAGCTGATTTGCAATTTCTCATTTGTAAAAAGTGCCAGTAATACCTAGGTCACAGGTCTATTAAGAAGATTAAATAAAATAATATATGTGACAGTTCCTGAAAACCCAGCACTCAACATATGATCTGTTTCCTTAGTGTTTTGACCTCAACCTTTTTTCCTTAATTTCAGCTATATTTTATTGATAATTAGTAAGTGAACTAAATTGAATGTCACTTTAAATACTCCAGAAGAAACTTGGCTATTTTTAGAAGTTCTATAATCAAACTTTCCATTAAGAGAAAAACCCTTTTGTAGAACAATCCCTCATCTCTAATTTTTATACTTTGAAGTTTCTGTTACATTAAGACATAACTTTTATTAATTTAAATGCTCTTGGTTAGTGCTATTTGTTTCTTCACCTTCATAATTCAATGGAATGTTTTCATTTTCTCTCTAGACAAGCTAGATAATCAGTAATATAGTGGTAATCACTTTATCTCTGTAACCTTTTCTCTCTGTTATATGCTTTCATAATCTATTTCTGTAGCCTATCACATGTGAAAGTGAAAGAGGAGAGTGAAAAGTTGGCTTAAAACTCAACATTCAGAAAACTAAGATCATGGCATCCGGTCCCAGAACTTCATGGCAAATAGACGGGGAAACAATGGAAACAGTGACAGACTTTTACTTTTGGGGGCTCCAAAATCACTGCAGCTGGTGACTTCAGCCATGAAATTAAAAGACGCTTGCTCCTTGGGAGAAAAGTTATGACCAACCTAGACAGCATATTAAAAAGCAGACACGTTACTTTACCAACAAAAGTCCATTTAGTCAAAGCTATGGTTTAACCAGTAGTCATGCATGGATGTGAGAGTTGGAATATAATGAAAGCTGAGTGCCAAAGAATTAATGCTTTTGAACTGTGGTGTTGGAGAAGACTCTTTAGAGTCCCTTGGACTGCAAGGAGATCCAACCAGTCAATCTTAAAGGAAATCAATCCTGAATATTCATTGGAAGGACTGATGCTGAAGCTGAAACTCCAGTATTTTGGCCACGTGATGTGAAGAACTGATTCATTTGAAAAGACCCTGATGCTGGGAAAGATTGAAAGCAGGAGGAGAAGGGGATGCCAGAGGATGAGATGGTTGGATGGCATCACCAACATGATGGATATGAATTTCAGTAGGCTCTGGGAGTTGGTGATGGACAGGGAAACCTAGCATGCTGCAGTCCATGCAGTCTCAAAGAATCGGACATGACTGAGTGACTGGACTGAACTGATCAGATGGTTTAACTTATGCTAAGTAACTATTAATTAATTTTTGTCTGTATTAATTTTTAATCATATGGCACTGAGAAGCAATGATATTGAGAAAGAATATCACTCCATATCTAAATACATACATTTGATTAATAGAATCTTTGAATTATTTTTATTATAGGAGACTATGTTCTTTGTACAGGTAAACTATGACTTCGTTTATCTTACAGCTTTACGGCTTGCTACTATTTTATTTCCCTCAGGTAATCAAAAAAATTAAGCTTATTGTGGTTATTTAATAGACTCTGATGGATCTGGTAACAAACCATCTACTATATGTTAGGATGAACAACAGTTAGTAGGACCATAAATAATTTGAATGTATACTAATGCTTGTTAACCCAGATCTTTAATATATTAGATTACTTTCTTAAATTCTAAGGATGTCAAGTGTAATAAGAATAGAATTTCTTTTGGTTAATAAATAGTATGTGCATGCATGAATACTAAGTCACTTCAGTTGTGTCTGACCCTTGGTAACCCTATGGACTGTAACTCCTCTGTCCATGGGATTCTCCAGGCAAGAATACTGGAGTGTGTTGCCATGCTCTCCTCCAGGGGATCTTTCCAAGCCTGGGAATGAACCCAGGTCTCTTACATCTCCTGCATTAGCAGGCAGGTTCTTTACCACTGCACCACCTGTCTGTGAGTGTGTGTGTGTGTGTGTGTGTGTGTGTGCGCGCTTAGTCATTCGTCGTCTGTCACTCTGCGACCACATGGATGAAGGAGCACCACCTGGGAAGCCCTCAATAGTACATAGTTTTAACCAACTTTTATATTGCTTCTTTGTTCTAATCCTCAACCCTAAACAAGCAAAATAATGGGAACAAGTATATCAACGTTCCTTTTTTAACATAACAGTTTCGGCTCTGTGTCTACTGGGTACCTGAAGCGACTTAGCACACACACAGACCACTAGGTACATAGTCTCTTGGTCCTCAGCTACTTGAATTATTTTCATCCACTTGGAGGTGACTTAGCCTTTAAATTATTTTTGCAAATGTCACTCATTTGATTAAACTGTTTTTAGTGGATATACTTCTTGTGGATGTACAGCTTCCTTTCTCCTCCTCTTTTACCCACTCATTTTCCCTTTTTTATTGCCTCCTATGAAACTTAGAACATGAATGCATCCTGCATCTGGTCACCTTTATCTTTCTTTGCACTATCTCACTACTCAGATTCTTCCCTTTTCCTCCTTTTCCAGCAACCTTGCTTTTGATTCTGTTCTTCATGAACATTTTAGATAATTATTAGTACTTGCATTCTTTATTTCCAAGGGAATTGAATTCCTTATAATTCACTGTAAATAAACCAAAAATATTCTAGAGTTTCTCTGATATGATAACCACATATAGATATTTACACCTCTGCCCAAATGCTACGGAAAAATTAAATTCTGCTTCTTCAACATGACTGCAGGTATTCTAGCTTGAGTTAAAAATGGCTTCATATGAAGATTAAGAATTATTCCATTTTCTAACCACTACAGAAAACCACAGGGATATTTCTCAAAAAACTAAAAATAGAGTTGCCATATGACCCAGCAACACCACTCCTGGCATATATCCAGACAACATTATAATTCAAAAAAATATAAGCATCCCTATATTCATATAGCAGCACTATTTACAATAGCCAAGACATGGAAACAACCTGAATATCCATCAACAGATGACTGGATAAAGAAGATATGTTATATATAAGAATACAATGGAATACTACCCAGCCATTAAAAAGAAAGAAATAATGCCATTTGCAGCAACACAGATGGACCTAGAGATTATCAGACTGAGTGAAAAGCCAGACAAAGACAAATACCATACAATTTTCTTATATGTGGAATCTAAAATATGACACAAATGAAGTTATTTATGAAACCAAAAAAAAAACTCACATAGAGAATAGATTTGTGGTTGCCAGGAGGAAGGGGAGGTGGGAAACGGATGAACTGAGAGTTTGGGATTAGCAGATGCAAGCTCTTGTATACAGAATGGATAAAAAGTAAGTTCCTACAGTATAGCATAGGGAACTATATTCAATATCCTGTAATAAACTATAATGGAAACAATAAAAGAATTCTTCCATTTTTAGTTAAAGTATTCATCAGTTAAAGGTTAAATATAATGACTGTCTTCCTGTGACTATTAAGAGGAAAATAATTTTTGATTGTGAAAATGACTGTGCCCAAAATTCAGTTTTACTCCAAACATTGTCTATAGTACTTTTATTGGACTATTTTGTTTAATTTTCCAAACAATTTTTAAACCTATCATTTAAACAAAATTTTACCCATATTTTTTTCTAAACCAATGAGTATAGGCAAAGTACTTAAGAGGATTTAATTACCTAGCAAATGATCTCTGACACATTTATCAATAAGTCATTTGGGCCAGTAAATGCAAAGGAATCAGATCCTGTCCCTCTCCAGATAATCAGAAGATGAGTGTGAAAAGAGTGAGACTATAAGGTCAGTGTCTGGAGATTTTAAAAAAAGTGCTTCAATGATAAGTTTCCATCTTTTTTATGAAAAAGGCCTAGATCAGTGAGTTGTGGCTTTGGAAGTAAAGGATGTCATTTTTGGAGGGTGGGGTGAAAATCGCTTTTCAAGCTGGAGTGGTGGCAGAAGAAGGGTCTTTTCCCAAGAGAGTTTATTACTTGCCCATTAGAAGGCTTAGCATCAAATCCCACCTTGGGAAGATCTAAACAAGGGTTATATGATAGCTGGGTCCCCCTGCAGCAATTCATAGTGTGGGCAGAGACAGCCTCGTTACCACTCAAGCTGCTCCGACCCAGACCACAGTGTGACATGGAAAGAACAAAAGAAAGGGGAAGAAGAGACATGTAATATGATCTATTATTTTGCAATTAACTCAAGACTAGCCCCGGCCACTGTCAGCACTCTCACTGCACACACCACACACTCACACACATCTGAGACTGGATCCAGAAACACTAAATCAATTTCCCCTTTCTCACCATCATTGGAGGACTAGACCAACCTCACCTTCTCCAGCCTGAAAACCTAGCTTCCAAGACCCTTACGGACCAGAGTACAAGGTTCTTCAGTCATCTGAAAGAAAGCCAGCTAGAGAATTCGTTTATCATATTTCTCTTCCATTACTGTTTTTTGATGCCTGTTTCATGATACAGATTTCATCATGCAATTTACATGCAAATGATTAGAAAAATCTACATATTACCTAACCAATCAATTTTGTCTATAATTACAGCTACTAATTGGTCCAGTGTCCTAGAAAAGTGCTAGTTAGCACTGATTATACAACTTTATCTGAAAGCAGACCCAATGCTTAGTTTTTACCCACACTAGCTAATTAAGTAAAAATTCATTGCTAAAAAGGTAAACATATTAGCATGGTTTGTATATTTTAAACTATCATTAAGGTATGGGAAATACCAAAAATGCTTGCAAATATTTTAAAGTAAAATACAAAATATTATTATTTTTATGTACGTATTTATCAGAAAGATCAAAAGAATAGCTGGAAAAATCATTAGAGCTAACCATTAAATATCTGGAGAGAGAGAGAGAGCAATTCCACTCAAGAGTAACAAGAAAAAAATATAAATTACTTGTATTAATATTTTAATATGAAGGCATTATATTAAGAAAACAATACTATATCAAGACTTGAGTAAATGAAACAATATCCCATGTTATTGATTATAGACATTATTTTAAAAATATATACTCACCTGTAATTGCTTTCCAAGCTTATTACAAACTGAACCCCCAGTCTCAATAGCATACATGTCTTATAGGAGAAGCTGGGGCTCCTCTGGAGGTAAACGTGCACCTGGCCCATGAGTTGGAGAAGATAAAGGAGGATCTGGTGGGATGAACTGCCAGATAACTGAGCAGACATGTGACCACATACCTGAGCTGCAACATTGCCTGGTGATCCTGTACCAACCTCCTGAGAATATAAGACCTAGTTCCCTGCTTTACTTCCACCTTCCAAATCTCATATAAAATGTCTCTTCTGGGGAAAGCAAACTTGGAACTATGTGGGAAATGGAATTCTGTTTAATGTATTTGCAAGTTACCTAAGTTGACACAATACAAACCCACCACAATACAGATACAAATTTCTCAGTAGTGATTTATAGAGTTTTGAGGGTATAGAATAATTTTCTAAACATGACGCCAAAGGCAAAGACCTTAATGGAAAGACTGAAAGATAAGACAATAAAAGTTTTAAATTTTTTTGTTTGAAAAACCACCAAAAAGGGCTTCCCTGGTGGCTCAGTGGTAAGGAGTCTGTCTGCCTATGCAAGAAACATGGGTTCTATCCCTGATCCCAGAAGGTCCCGCATGCCGTAGAGCAGCTAAGCCCGCACACCACGACTGCTAAGCCTGTGCTCTGGAGCAACTACTGAGCCCTCCTACCACAGGTACTGAAGTCCCTGCGCCCGAAGCCTGTGCTCCACAGCAAGCAGCCGCAGAAATGAGAAGCCCATGCACTGCAACAAAGAGTAGCACCCCCACCTAAACACCCCCCAACCGCTCTCCCCCACAGCAACAAAGACCCAGGACAGCCAAAAATAAATAGATCAATAAAATTTTAAAAACCAACAAAACCTGAATGTAACTAATTCTAAAAAAAGAAAGAAAGAAAAAATTAGGGAAGTATTTGCAATACAGTGATAGAAAAATGGTGAATCTGTTTAATATATAAAGAAGCTTTTCAAATTAATAAAAAAGAGATGAACCCATAATATTTTAAATTTCAATAGATAATTCAATTTACAAAAGAAGAAAAACAAAATAGCCAAAACACATTTTTAAACATAAAATTTCACTGGAAATCAAATAAATGCAAAAGGGTATTCTCCAACCTGTTGGCTACTGCTGCTGCTGCTGCTGCTAAGTCGCTTCAGTCATGTCCGACTCTGTGCGACCCCATAGATGGCAGCCCACCAGGCTCCCCCGTCCCTGGGATTCTCCAGGCAAGAACACTGGAATGGGTTGCCATTTCCTTCTCCAATGCATGAAAGTGAAAAGTGAAAGTGAAGTCGCTCAGTCATGTCCGACTCTTAGCGACCCCATGGACTGGAGCCTACCAGGCTCCTCCATCCATGGGATTTTCCAGGCAAGAGTACTGGAGTGGGGTGCCATTGACATTAGGGAATCAATACTGTGATGTATTCATACAACTTGATCTAGATCTTTAAATTTTTATTAATCTATCCAGAGAAAACATATCACAATATGTCCAAGATAAAACAAGCACCAAATAATAAATATTTTTAAAGGGATGTGAAAAAATGCTTTTACTGTAAGGATATTTGCAATAGCAAAAAAAGGAAAAAACTGAAATGCCTCATAATAAAGCATTAGTTAAACAGACTTTGATATCTTTATATAATGAACTACTGCATAGCCATTGAAAGCTTTCAATTAAAAATATGGAACTATATTTGAAAAAACATTCTGAAAAATTTAATCATGTCCCATTTGAGTAAAAAAATGTTATATATCTACACATATATATTCATTCATTCACACAGATGAAAATATATACTAAATTATTAGTAAAATATATACTAAAAATTATTAGTAGAATTACTGTTCTTTCCATTTTCGATGAATATCTATTATTAATGTAGTACAAGAAGTTATAAAAGTCACTTGAAGTACTATTTAAAATCTTGAATACTTGATAAAAACTATTATTGTCCCTCTTTTCCTTCCCTTAAATGTTATACACTTATTGAGTGCATGATGCATAAAGACATTGAAGAGCAAGAATGAATTTAACTAGAAGGATGAGGAATTCTTCCTGAGAGAGGTGACATTTGAGGTAAATCTCCAAGAGTGGGCAGAATTTTAAGTTGAAAAGGTGGCAGTAGATGGAGGGCATTGAAGAGATTCATTTCAGTTTGAGGAGCAGCAAATGTAGAGCTGTGCGTTAGACATGAAGCTGAAAGGTAGCTTGGGAAAAAGAACAATAAGTAGGCTCCTCCATCCTCATGAGGAGTATGAATCTAGCAATTAGCATATTTCATACACTGGTATTTCAAGGGAAGCAGAGTCTGAGAGTTTTGCCAAGAAAATGCACTGGTCATAACAAACACCCTCTTCCAACAACACAAGAGAAGAATCTATACATGGACATCACCAGATGGTCAACACCCAAATCAGATTGATTATATTCTTTGCAGCCAAAGATGGAGAAGCTCTATACAGTTAGCAAAAACAAGACCAGGAGCTGACTGTGGCTCAGACCATGACCTCCTTATTGCCAAATTCAGACTTAAATTGAAGAAAGGAGGGAAAACCACTAGACCATTCAGGTATGACCTAAATCAAATCCCTTATGATTATACAGTGGAAGTGAGAAATAGATTTAAGGGCCTAGATCTGATAGATAGAGTGCCTGATGAACTATGGAATGAGGTTCATGACATTGTACAGGAGACAGGGATCAAGACCATCCCCGTGGAAAAGAAATGCAAAAAAGCAAAATGGCTGTCTGGGGAGGCCTTACAAATACCTGTGAAAAGAAGAGAAGCGAAAAGCAAAGGAGCAAAGGAAAGATATAAGTATCTGAATGCAGAGTTCCAAAGAATAGCAAGAAGAGATAAGAAAGCCTTCTTCAGCGATCAATGCAAAGAAATAGAGGAAAACAACAGAATGGGAGAGACTAGGGATCTCTTCAAGAAAATCAGAGATACCAAAGGAACATATCATGCAAAGATGGGCTCGATAAAGGACAGAAATGGTATGGACCTAACAGAAGCAGAAGATATTAAGAAGAGATGGCAAGAATACACAGAACTGTACAAAAAAGATCTTCACGACCCAGATACACGATGGTTTATATTTTTCCTTTTCTCTAGGTCATCACTGACCTAGAGCCAGACATCCTGGAATGTGAAGTCAAGTGGGCCTTAGAAAGCATCACTATGAACAAAGCTAGTGGAAGTGATAGAATTCCAGTTGAGCTATTCCAAATCCTGAAAGATGATGCTGTGAAAGTGCTGTACTCAATATGCCAGCAAATTTGGAAAACTCAGCAGTGGCCACAAGACTGGAAATGGTCAGTTTTCATTCCAATCCCTAAGAAAGGCAATGCCAAAGAATGCTCAAACTACTGCACAATTGCACTCATCTCACACGCTAGTAAAGTAATGCTCAAAATTCTCCAAGCCAGGCTTCAGCAATATGTGAACCATGAACTTCCTGATGTTCAAGCTGGTTTTAGAAAAGACAGAGGAACCAGAGATCAAATTGCCAACATCTGCTGGATCATGGAAAAAGCAAGAGAGTTCCAGAAAAACATCTATTTCTGCTTTATTGACTATGCCAAAGCCTTTGACTGTGTGGATCACAATAAACTGTGGAAAATTCTGAAAGAGATGGGAATACCAGACCACCTGATCTGCCTCTTGAGAAATCTGTATGCAGGTCAGGAAGCAACAGTTAGAACTGGACATGGAACAACAGACTGGTTCCAAATAGGAAACGTAGTTCGTCAAGGCTGTATATTGTCACCCTGTTTATTTAACTTATATGCAGAGTACATCATGAGAAATGCTGGGCTGGGTGAAGCACAAGCTGGAATCAAGATTGCCAGGAGAAATATCAAAAACCTCAGATATGCAGATGACACCACCCTTACGGCAGAAAGTGAAGAGGAACTCAAAAGCCTCTTGATGAAAGTGAAAGTGGAGAGTGAAAAAGTTGGCTTAAAGCTCAACATTCAGAAAACGAAGATCATGGCATCCGGTCCCACCACTTCATGGGAAATAGATGGGGAAACAGTGGAAACACTGTCAGACTTTATTTTTTGGGGCTCCAAAATCACTGCAGATGGTGACTTCAGCCATGAAATTAAAAGACGCTTACTCCTTGGAAGGAAAGTTATGACCAACCTAGATAGCATATTCAAAAGCAGAGACATTACTTTGCCAACAAAGGTCTGTCTAGTCAAGGCTCTGGTTTTTCCTGTGGTCATGTATGGATGTGAGAGTTGGACTGTGAAGAAAGCTGAGCGCCAAAGAAATGATGCTTTTGAACTGTGGTGTTGGAGAAGACTCTTGAGAGTCCCTTGGACTGCAAGGAGATCCAACCAGTCCATTCTGAAGATCAGCCCTGGGCTTTCTTTGGAAGGAATGATGCTAAAGCTGAAACTCCAGTACTTTGGCCACCTCATGCAAAGAGTTGACTCATTGGAAAAGACTCTGATGCTGGGAGGGATTGGGGGCAAGAGGAGAAGGGGACAACAGAGGATGAGATGACTGGATGGCATCACTGACTCGATGGATGTGAGTCTGGGTGAACTCTAGGAGTTGGTGATGGACAGGGAGGCCTGGCGTGCTGCGATTCATGGGGTTGCAAAGAGTTGGACACAACTGAGTGACTGATCTGATCTGATCTGATCTGAACCTTCACTTATGAGTCACAGGTCTGGAGCACTGTGAGGGCTCTGAGCCTGGAATTCAGGCATTAGATGGTCATAGACATTGACCCGGGTGATTTGTTTATGAATACAAAAGTAGTATCATTAAGCCTTCTCAATATAGTTCTGCCCATACAAATCATTTTTGAAGATCTATATTGATTGTCTAGGTCAAATAAATATGAAATAAATTCTTTTCGATTTGGCTAATATTATTGGCAAATAAGTGAAAATTGATACTCTTTTTTTCTCTTTCATCCCACATAATATGCTTACAGGATAGTTTTTGTCTGGAATATGAATATATCATTCTTGAAAGTAAGCCCCGGAGCATTGGGCTAATTGCCACAAGACATAGCATGCAACCCCAGATCCACAAGCATCTACCTCCACTAATCTCTGTGTGTGTTCTTTCAGAATCCACCCTCCCAGCTCTGTGAGTCTATCTAAATATACATGTGGTTTCCTAGACTTGACTAAAATGACAACATATTTCAAGTCAAAAAAGAATTCATGTTGCTTTTTAAAAAAAAATTACAGGTAGTGTCTGCCCATTCCTTGGCCCCAGCTAACTCAATCAAATCATAGAGAAGTTTATACCTACCTTTGAAAGGATTTTTAATCATTTGTTAACATAGTCATTGAAGCAGAAGTAGATGTTTTTCTGGAATTCTCTTGCTTTTTCTATGAGCCAATGGATATTGGCAATTTGATCTCTGGTTCCTCTGACTTTTTCAAACTAAGTTTGAACATCTGGAAATTCTTGGTTCGTGTACAATTGAAGCCATGCTTGGAGAATTTTGAGCATTACTTTGCTAGCATGTGAGATGAGTGCAATTGTGTGGTAGTCTGAACGTTCTTTGGCATTGCGTTTCTTTGGGATTGGAATTAAAACTGACCTTTTCCAGTCCTGTGGCCATTGCTGAGTTTTCCAAATTTGCTGGCATATTGAGTGCAGCATTTTCACAGCATCATCTTTTAGCATTTGAAATAGCTCAGCTGGAATTCCATCATGTCCACTATCTTAGTTTGAGTGATGTGTGGATCACAACAAACTGTGGAAAATTCTTAAAGAGATGAGAATACCAGACCACCTGACCTACCTCCTGAGAAATCTGTATGCAGGTCAAGAAGCAACAGTTAGAACCAGACATGGAACAATGGACTGGTTCCAAATTGGGAAAGGAATACTTGAAGGCTGTATATTGTCACCCTGCTTATATGTAGAGTACATCATGCAAAATGCTGGACTGGATGAAGTACAAGCTGGAATCAAGATTGCCAGGAGAAATATCAATAACCTCAGATATGCAGATGACACCAACCTTATGGCAGAAAGCAAAGAAGAACTAAAGAGCCTCTTGAAAGTCAAAGCAAAGAGAAGAGTGAAAAAGCTGGCTTAAAACTCAGCATTCAAAAGCCTAAGTTCATGGCAACCGGTCCCATCACTTCATGGCAAATAGATGGGGAAACAACGGAAACAGTGACAGATTTTATTTTCTTGGGCTCCAAAATAGCTGTAGATGGTGACTACAGCCATGAAATTAAAAGACACTTCCTCTGTGGAAGAAAAGCTATGACAAACCTAGGCAGCATATTAAAAAGCAGAGACATTACTTTGCCAACAAAGGTCTGTATAGTCAAATCTATGGTTTTTCCAGTAGTTATGTATGAATGTGAGAGTTGGATCATAAATAAAGCTGAGCACCGAAGAATTAATGCTTTTGTACTGTGGTGTTGGAGAAGACTCTTGGGAGTCCCTTGAACTGCAAAGAGATCAAACCAGGCAATCCTAAGGGAAATCAACCCTGAATTGGAAGGACTGATGCTGAAGCTGAAACTCCAATACTTTGGCCACCTGTGGCAAGGAACTGACTCATTGGAAAAGAACTTGATGCTGGGAAAGATTGAAGGCAGGAGGAGAAGGGGATGACAGAGGATGAATTGGTTGAATGGCATCACTGACTTGATGGATGAGTTTAAGCAAGCTCCAGGAGTTGGTGATGGACAGGGAAACCTGGTGTGCTTCAATCCATGGGGTCACAAAGAGTTGGACACGACTGAGTGACTGAACTGAACTGAACTGAACTGGATCATTTGCTGAGGAAACCACTGCATGCCTCCTTGCCCTTTACAGGCACCTCTAAGTGACAAGACAGGCATGGTTGTTTCTTTTTACCGCAGGGGATTGCACTGAATATTAAATGTGTATCTTTCCCGCTAACTGAGACTGATGAAAATGCATTCCCCCCTCAAAATAATTATTGTGCATTCACTGATTAAAATGGAAAATAATACCATTTACAATCATGTTTAACATTTAGCTTCTAATTAGAAATAACACAAAATAATCTTACTTTATTATTGATATAGATTATGGCCCATACTCCTGTCATAGCATTTTTTCTTCTTAACTCTTCCATCTGAGCTTACCTATCCTCTGTGTCATTTTCTCAAGTGTTTTAGAGGATTAGTCAGTTAATGCAGAATACTAACCAAAGCTTCCCAACACTAACCAAGGCTTTCCAAGTGGCACTAGTGAAATAGAACCTGCCTTCCAATTCAGGATATCTAACAGACTCAGGTTCAATCCCTGGGTGGGGAAGAGGCCCTGGAGGAGGAAATGGCAACCCACTCCAGTACTCTTCCCTGGAGAATTCCAAGGACAGAGGAGCCTACTGTCCATAGGGTCGCAAAGAGTCAGACACAACTGAAGTGACTTAACATAGCAACCAGAGCTTGTGCAATAGTCACAGATAAATATTTAAAATATTGTTGCTGTTATTTAGTCACTGTTGTGTCAAACTCTTTTGCGACCCCATGAACTGCAGCCCACTCCTATTTCCACAGAATTTTCCAAGCAAGAATACTGGAGTGGGTTGTCATTTCCTTCTTCAGGAGATCTTCCCAACTCAGGGATCAAACCCACAGCTCCTGCATTGCCAAGCAGATTCTTTACCACTGGGCTACCAGGGAAGCCATTTTAAATATAGAATCATCTAAATTAAAAATATCTCTTTGCTATTTAACCAAACCACACAAAGCAGTGAAAAATGAAAGCATTCTGATCGCTGGGCTAGTCCAGACAGAGTCCTTTTTGCCAGGTCTGTACAGACAATCTCTGCTTTCATTTCTGTATATTGAGTCAAAATTTAGAAAGAAAAAGAAAGTAGGTCAAAAATTCATTCTTTGGAAATTTGATCTGATGAATCATGAGTCACAAACCAAGTCAGAAATATGATGGATAGCATCTTTAGCATTTAAGAAAGCATTGGCTTTAGATTGTCTCTGTCTAGATACACAGCTAATCATCAAAATCTTTACCAAAACTGTATATAAGTGTAAAAAAATTCATTTCAGACACATAAATCTACAAAGGTGAAAGAGGAAGAGAAATTGTGACCATTACGTGCTCTGTCTTGGTTGGGGTTGTAAATCAATTTCCCCAGTGTTTTTGCTTTGCTCTCCTTCTGCTTTCCAGAGTTTGATGTTTCTCGTTTACAAAAATTGGGGATATATTTCATTTACCAAAAAAAAAGTTGGATTTAACTCTATAATTTATAAATATTTATGCATATTTCCAAAGAATACATGGGCTTAACTACATTTTTCCCTGATTACTTATATGCTTAATACATCATGTTAGATCTCACATCTTGCACTTTCACAATAAAGCATTCAGATGAGAAAGCAATAGCCCAAACAACCTGTCAACGAATCAGCAGACACTTGGAAAAAAATGAAACCTGAAGTTAGATATAATCTATAAAATTGGTGAAGATTTTAATTCAAGGACTATTTTCTATTTACACTTAAAAAAAATTTTTTTTTTTCCTGTTCAAGGATGAAATCTCTGCTCGGCTTCTGTAGAGGGTTAATAAACAGTCTCGCAAATGACCAGCTGGTGTCAGCGACCCTACCTCATTTCTCTTCCACCTTCACTCACATGGCAAGTGGGATACGAATGCGTTGTTCGGCACCGTATTCAAAGATGACACGACTGACAGTGATTGTGCGAGCCCAGTGTGTGACTGAGAAGCCCAATATGGTACCAGGAATCCTTCCTGTAGTTTTCACATATGAAGCTTGTTGGGAGATTTGTGACTGCAGCTGCTTTCAAGAGAGCCTGCCGTTGTTTATATCTCTGCCTCCAAAATACAAAATGGGCCGTTGCTAGGAATGAACCACTTCATTTCCTGACCAGTGCAAGCCAGACTGATGTCTCTGCTGTTCGTTCCCAGATGTTCCCCAGCACGACCATGTTACTCATAGTTGTGTTTTGCATCATTCGGGAATGAACAAGATAAGTTAACTTGGATGGTAAGTATCTCTTTGGTCGAAGGTTGTATCTCTTTTCAGTAAGAACTGAAACCCACCCTCGCCTTCCCATGCTACGTCCACGAGTTTATTCTCTACGTCTGCATCTCTATCCCTGCCTTGAAAATAGGTTCATCAATAGCATTTTTTCTAGATTCTGTATATTTGCATTCATATATGATATTTGTCTTTCTCTTTCTGACTTATTTCACTCTGTATAACAGGCTTTAGGTTCATCCACCAGTGTAGAATGACTTGAGAGGGTAGCAATGACATATATCCACACTACCCTGTGTAAAGTAGCTAGTGGGAAGCTGCTATATAACACAGGGAGCCCAGCCGGCCATCTTCACTGACCTGGAGGAATGGGGTGGGAGTGTGGGTGGGAGGCTCAAGAGGGAGGGGATATACGTGTACATATGGCTGATTCATGTTATTGTACAGCAGAAATGAACACATTATAAGCTATTATCCTCCAATTAAAATTTCAAAAGGAAAAAAACTGAGAACCAACTCTTAGAACCTACTCTGCATTACAGAGCTGTGATCGAAAGTAGGCAGAACGCAAAGGAGTATGAGCCTTAGGCTATGTCATCAAGTTGTTTACTAGACAGAAACACTCTTAAAATACTGCAAACCAATGAGTGATTAGGACAAGTGCTGGACAAAGACTTCCATAAAATGTAACTAGATGGAGAGACAATTTGAGCTTTGGATGTGATGAAATTCTTTATGGAGCAGAGTACATTTGATAAAGAGATGATCAGAGGGGACTCTCTGAGCATGGGAAATGTGAAAGCATGTGTTAGTTGCTCAGTCGTGTCCAACTCTTTTGCAGCTCCATGGACTTTAGTCTGCCAGGGTCCTCTGTTTATGGGATTTCCCAGGCAAGAATACTGGAGTGGGTTACCATTTCCTTCTCCATTTTCTTCTTCCAGACCCACAGATTGAACCCAGGTCTCTTGCATTGCAGGCAAATTCTTTAGCATCTGAGCCACAAGGGAAGCCCAGGGAATGTGAAAGACTATACGAAAATGGCATATGGACCAAGTATTTTGAAAATAGTAAAAGACCAAAATGGCAAATGGACAAAGTATTTTGAAAATAGCAAATCTACAAGTTGGGTTCAAGAGGAAGACTACAAGATATAAGATAAAAGTAGGATGGAGCCAGGGCATATTAGAGCCATTACAGAGATTTCATAGAAACTTTGAAAATAATTAGATTAAGGAGCCATCCGTCCATGAGTAGGATGAGTTGTTACCCTTCTGGCACAAACTAGTTGTGTAACACTGAATGAAAGATTTGACCTCTAAGGACCTCAATTTTTAAATCTGCAGAAAGAAAGAAGACTAGAATAGAAAAAATAGTTCTCAACACCTGGCTGCAGGAATGTTTGGAAAATTATGAAGAAACAATGAAAGATTTGGGAAGGAGAGTGATATTGGTATCTAATGGACTCCACCAAAAAAGCCTGATATTCTGTGATACATGGAACAGTCCCACCAGAAAATAAGTCCACACAGTTTTCAAATAACCCCCAGACACAGGGGAATAACCTATTTGTTATTATCTGAGCCTAGAAGCCAATTCTGTTCTGTTTGAAAATCTAAAGTATGTAAATTAAATATTAATATAATTGCTTTCCCTAGATGTTACACTCTGGAAGTGGTTGAATTACCAATAAAATAGTCATCTTCATGATGAGCCTAAGTATTTATAAGAATGTAATTATTGAGCCAATGTTTCAAAATGCCAATATAAAATAAGGTGTTGACAGTATGTATTTGAATACTATCTTCATTTAAACCCAAACCCATTCATTCTCAGTAGGGGCAAACTCAGATTACTTCACCGTACCTTCTGGTGTAATTACACCTAAGTTTTCATATTTTGAAAGGTTCCTTCTCTTATTACAAATTACTTTTTCTTTGCTTCCTCATTATTATAGTTAGGGCATTTATTAATGCCCTAACTGTGAATTTTATTTCAGCTAGTAAAGAGGATGGTGTATGTGATGCTATGGACTGTAACCGGTCAGGCTCCTCTGTCCATGGGATTCTCCAGGCAAGAACACTGGAGTGGGTTGCCATTCCCTTCTCCAGATCTTCCTGATCCAGGGATCAAAGCTGTATATCTTATATCTCCTGCATTGACAGGTGGGTTCTTTACCACTGGCATCACCTGGGTAGACTGGGAGAAAATATTTATAAGCTAAAGATGCATTGTGTCTGCTGGGATTGAGGACCAGTGGGTGAGATGACTTGGAAGGCCCTTCCAGAACAAACCCTCTGTTATTCCACTGATGTAAGAGAGTCTGGGTATCAGATGTGTCCAGTGAATTCTCAGAAGCACAGTGTGCTATTTCCTAACAAATACAGCTATAGATGAGCAAATGATTTCTCAATGGACGGAAGGAGCAATATCAAAACAATCCATCTTTCACTAACAGAATGATATTTATCCTTAGGATATTTACCCTGGAAGTAAATATAAGCACAAAATCCTTAGGATTTTTCAGTCAATTCATCACCAAAAACAACGGGCTTTTCTCTGCACTGTCCTGAAACAGCAGCGGACCTCTTGTACCCTGTCTGCTAAGCAGTTGCTTACTCGTCTGATCCATTTCCAATGACATTTGAAATGTCACAACGCTTTTTCTTTTTCTCTTACCATTGTCACTCTTCCTCTTGCATGCAAGCAGTCATGGCCGTGAGATTTTTCACCATGTCTTCAGTTTAGCAAACATGGATGTAAGGCTTTTAAACTTGCAGCACATCCTGGACTCTCCCCAACACACCTTGTGCAAGCGACACCCTGACCTGGAGAGGGTGCAGGCATAACACCAGCCTCGGCTGTCAGAAGATTTCTGTTTCCTTTACCGGCTGTAGGATGTTTGCAGGGGCCCCTGGGAGATGCTCAGCTAATGAGTTACAGGCTGCCTCATCTCTCCAATGCTTTGACTATCTGCCCAATCTTTCTAAGTTCCTAACCTCACGCTTCCTCTTTCCTCCTACTAGATGTCCTTCTGGGAGACACTGGATATGGGGATAAAACATTCTAATCCCGGGGCCTGCAATCTTGTCAGTGTGTACAACCCAGGGGTCTGTTGCTTTGTTTATCTTTCCTACTTGTCTAGTGGGAGGTTTGGCAAAAAGGAAGGATTCAGATTGTGAGTCTTGAAAAAATATCTGAGTGGTTTGTTGTTGTTTTTTAAAATTCCAGTCATTAGTAATGGAGGGCTGAAACTCACTTGAAAATGAAGATGTATGCTTTGAATATAGCAATATTTTCACTTAACAATGAGAGAGATCTTTCACATTCTGTTGTCTAAAAACTGACATCGGAGCTCATTTAGTAACTGTCATGCAAACAGAACAGCAGCTCAAAAAGTAAGATATCTTTATGTTAGAAAAGCAAAGATATTATTTCCAAAGCAGAAGTCTGTTGACTCTCACTTAAGCCATGCTTTATTTTGGACAGACTGAACCAATTGAAAGAAGAGGAATTTGGAGATAGAAATTTTATTGGCTGCCTTCTGTTTTTTAATAACAGAAATTTCACTTCACATGAGGATCTCTGATACACAGAATCCTAACCAAGTCAGATAATGTTTTCATATGGCTGCAATATGAAGAAAATGAAAGCAAAGATGCCCCCTGATTAGGAATGTATGTTATAGAACTTGATTGTTGTGCCCTGATGGGCTTAAAAGGACTTCAAGTCCAGTTCGCAGACCATAATGTATAGACACCATACAGATATCCAGACTGGATTGGTTCCTGACCTTTGATGTGGCCACATCTCTTCCCTGAACACAGAGGTCTTCAAAGTGGCCTGTTGGTGGAGGAGGTTTTCAATGAGGCAGGGCTGGGACATGGGTTGAATAATTCCAGTCTCAGAGGAGCTGTTCGTCACAGCTGAGCTTTGTGAGTGTTGGAATGATGTGTGTGTTATATGCGTGGAGGGTCTGAGCTTCAAAGGCTGTAAAACAGAGTATGTCGTATCTTATATCACTTCTCAAATCTGTGCAAATTTAGATTTCTTCCTGACAAGACCTTCCCATTAGAATGGGAAGTTCAAAAGTACAGTGTGGTTTGGATTGACTGTTCAACAATAAACACCCCTGTGAAAGAAAAAGTCAAAAACAATGGTTAAAAATGCTAGTCTGAAGAATCGGATACAAACCTCTGTCATTTATGAGATATCATTTATCCATCAACTATGACTTCTTTTTATTCATTTCCTCTTATCCTGTGTGATTGCTGATTATTATCATTATATTTCTGTCAACCTTAACTCCAGGATCCGCAATAAAGGTCTTGTGAAGTGAAATAGCACAATTTGTCATGCACTGGAGTTTGCCTGGTTCACAGAGTCTTGGAATTAAACACATAATTGAAGTGCTCCTTTGTCTAAACTTTATCCACAGCCATAAAGTAGAGAACAGAGAAAGGGTTGGAACTATAGTGTTTCAAATGAAACCAAAATACTAAAAATATTCTACAGTTCAAAAGGCTCCTTGAGTAAATAGCCTATCACATCTATGGTAAGCCATAACTATGGTTAAATAACTAGTTCTAATTGCTCATCTATAGGGTAGCTTATTAGTCACAGAAAGCGTAAGCAGTTAACCTAACCAAGAAGTTGGTGTTGGATATCATTCTTCTGCTGTATTGTAATCATGAAGCATTTTCAACAGCTCTGCAGACACTCTGTTCATGACATGGTGTTTTCTCATAAGAAAAGCATTCCTGAAAGAGTAGATTGAGAGAAAATATGAAGCATTTAGCGAAAACATTTCCACTGACATGACTCTCATGAAGATAAAGAATCTCCCTTAAAAAATTTAAAACAAAACAGAAAAAGAAAGGAAAAACAATAAGAACAAACAAACCCATGGCTGTGGGCTTTAAGCAGCAAAAAAATAACCAGACTAAACCAAGTCTAGAGACCTAGATTGGAAGACTAGGTGGGTCATTAAGTCATTCATTGATGGGATGGGAGGAGGAGGGAAATGTCTAGATTGTTAAGGTTATTCAAAACTGGAAAGCTCTATGACCTAAACATCTTAGATTAACTTGAGCCCTTTCATATGGGCTTTCATTCAGGTGGGGCTTCCCAGGTGGCTCAATGGTAAAGAATGCACCTAACAATGTAGGAGAAGCAGGTTCAATCCCTGGGTGGGGTAGATCCCCTGGAGAACAAAATGGCAACCCACCCCAATATTCTTGCCTGGAAAATTCCATGGACAGAGGAGCCTGGTAGGCTATGGTCTACAGTGTCACAAAGAGTTGGGCAGGACTGAAAATGCACACACATCATTGGTGCTTATGGCTCAGCTGAGTTGAGAAAGGTCTGTTTACTTGAAAGAAGTTGTTTGGTGAACTAAACCATGAACTAGATTGGTCATAACAGCTACCCTCCAGCCTCATCATTAGAAGCAACAAGTAACAACACAAATACTGCTGCTTCTGTGTGTCCACTAACAAACCTTGATTCATAGAACTTCATTTTGTCAGCTTAACACAAAGTCTACATTTTAATATGGAAACAATAAAAAATAGCCTGTAATATTGACAGTTCATGAAAATCTAAAATATGTTTCCAGTGGGACTGCCCTGGCAGGCCAGTGGTTAAGACTCCAGGCTTCCACTGCAGGGAGCACGGGTTCAATCCCTGGTCTGGGAACCAGGATTCTGCAAGTCACATGTTGTGACCAAATAAATAAAAAGTTTAAAGTAAAATAAAATCCAAACACTAAAATAAAAAATTTTTAAAAAGTAAAATAAAATATGGCTCCAGTGACATGTTTGGTGATTCCATTTGGTAATTATCATTGTACTTTGTATTATCACTTTGTTCATTCCTACCTTTAAAGACATGATTTTTTTTAAACAACTGATCAACTAGAAATATAAGTCTGAGTTTATGTGTTTTATTTACTTTTTAAGGCAAGATGCTTATTACTGCCCCATCTTAGCACTCTTTGATTTTAGCAGCTATTCATTTTGCTGAAAGTTGGAGAAGTCAAGCACATTTATGATAAGCTCTTCTGGGCAAACAATCTTGTAAAACAAGATTTTACTCAAGTTGGTTATAAACTTGCTAGATTTGAGTGGGATGTTATATATATATTGGCTTCTTTAAGTCTACTATGGAAGATTATATTCTGGAGGGTAAAAAAAAAACTTTGAAACTAGAATGTAAGGAGAAATGCCAGCAGTCATTTCATTTCCCCACATTGCTAGTGGGCAAATGCTCTGAAGGTAGAACAGTTAAATGCAGTGTCTCCCTGACTGTGAGATTTAATTCACTTGCTCAGAATGGTAGGAAAATCCAGAGAGGCTGAAGACTCAAGCCCCACAAGGTCTTGCCTCATGAGAAAATTTGGACCAGGAAATCTTACTTGGCTTTGAGCTACATTCAAAGGGATGTTTTTCAAATTATTAAGAAGAAATCTGAAAAAAAAAAAAAAAAAGAAATCTGACTAAGGTGATTATTCTTTATTGTTTAAGAATACAAGCCTTCTCCTCGGTTATTTCTTTTCTCTTTCTCTTATTCAATCTGCATCACCTGAATGTCTATCTAAATATGCAGTAAAAACAGGGAAAAGGATAAACAGTGAATTCACCAATTGTTGAGATGCTTTGAAACTACATTCTTTTTTTTTTGATTCCCATATGTTTTCAAGGCCATGGGGACAAAGGACCCTGAGTGAGAGATCCTGAGTAAACTTAAAGATTTAGAGCATCCAACAGATTAAACTCCTTCCTTTAGCATGTCTATTAGAATCTTTGAGTCTTTAATACAATTTAAAGCAATTGTCCCCATAGGGAGGTCTAACATTTTGCACAATTACATTGAAATAGTTGACCTGCCTAAGAAAACTAGAAGAATTTTAAGGGTACGTTTCAAGACCCTGTTTCTGTTGATAATAGTGTTCCAGAATTTATATTTATTAATATTGCTCTATTTTGGTCAGACTCCCACAGGAAATCCCAAGGAGTGTACGTTTCTGGCATATTTTATCTTAGATAGTTCCATCCCTTTGGTCTTGCATTCTGATTGCTAGACTGAAGAGTACCTTTGAAAGCCTCTGCTCTTTAATAGAGCTGAGGATGACAACAAGCAGGAACTTCAACACTCTAGGAAGACAATCTATCTACTTTCTCCAGTTATCATTAAAATGTCTTTTAGACGTAGGTCATAACTGGAAACCTATAAATGATGTCTGTGTAGTGAGCACTTCCCACAGAGCTGGAGTCCCAAGTGATTAAAATTTATCACATTGTTCTTATGGTTACAAATGCTGCTGATATGTGTCATTACTTAGAAAGTACTATTCATAACATTTGATTTCAGTCCAAATAGTTTTTTTTTTCTGAATTTCCCATAAAATGCTCTTGATCTTTTTTTTTCAAAGGTCTAATCTGCTTTTCTTTTGAAAGAACAAAGAAAAGAGGTTGATTGTCCTCTAGTTTAAATTTTGTTTAGTGTGATGTATTTATTGCCTAGTGGGATGCAGCTAATTTTCCGCTGGCTTTTCCGAGAAAGTCATTAGGATAGAATTTAATCCTGTTCACCATTGCAGGCTCTAAGCTCTTTCATGATTTACAAGTTGTGGTGTTTAGTATGTAGCTCTATTAAAATGATATGTAACTAAGAGGCTTCATATTTGAGCAGTGCTTTGATTTTCAAAAATGCACCCGTTGAATGTAGAAGTTTGCCCTTCACTAACATAACACGGTATACACTGGAATGCTTCCTAGTGAGCTCTTAATATGGTAGGGGTTTGTTAGAACATAGGAAAACAAGGTAGCCTCTCTTTTAGTCTCCTGGAGAGCTAAAGATCTAAAGTTATTTCAACATGATTTTATAAACCTCATGGATTTTTCAACCCTCATGGATTTTCCATACCTCTGAGAGTTTATACACTGGGGCAAAATGTTAGTGCAGAGTACCCTCAGACATTCATCTCTTATGAGGTATTTTACCTGGAAAGCAGTGGATTGAACTAGCTTGTATTTATTGAAAAATAAGCCTGTGAAGGCAGCATGCCACCTGCTTTTCTGCCTAAATGTTTATTTCAGGAAAATTTGAGATAACCATGGCTGGACAAATTTGCTTTGAGTTTTTGTAAATGATTTTTAAATCCTGGAACTAAGAATACTTTATAATAACATTGAAATATCAGGAAAGGAAAGAAAGTGAGACACTAATGGAATTGAACACCCAAGGTATTTTTTTTAATCTTAAAGATAATTTATTATTGACTCACATCATCAATATTTCAAGTGAGAACAAATTTCATGAAAGGTGTGATCTGAGCTTTTGCTCTATTTCTTTGTGACTCTCTGCACTCAAGCACTTAGTGCTCCTCTCCTAAACCCCGTTAATTTTGGTCGCTTCCTTATTGGCTACAAGATGACCATCCATAGCTACGTGGATTACTCACTTCTTGGTTCACTTTCAAGTATTGTGCCCCTCCCATTGTCATCCAAACCTGACCCCTTAACTCTGGGATAATTACATAACACAAAGAGTTTTTAACTAAGAAGTATATCAAAACTTTTATCATGATTTGGATTCCTAGTTACGAGAAGTTCAACACCATCTAGCCTTCTAATTTAGCTAATACATACACTGCGGTTACTACTGCTGCTAAGTCACTTAAGTCGTGTCCGACTCTGTGCGACCCCACAGACGGCAGCCTACCAGGAGACCCCGTCCCTGGGATTCTCCAGGCAAGAACACTGGAGTGGGTTGCCATTTCCTTCTCCAATGCGTGAAAGTTAAAAGTGAAAGTGAAGTCGCTCAGTCGTGTCCGACTCTTAGCGACCCCATGGACTGCAGCCTACCAGGCTCCTCCGTCCATGGGATTTTCCAGGCAAGAGTACTGGAGTGGGGTGCCATCGCCTTCTCCAAATACATACACTATTGTACTATAATTCAACGTTCTGCATTTTACATTTTAATGTGATTTGACATCACAAGGGATGTCATGAAGATAATGCAAATTTTTACATATAGTTTCGTCTTTTAATTTTATTTTTACTGATCACAGGATCTTCGTTTCCTTATCAGGGATCAAACAGCGCCCCCTGCAGAGGAAGCACAGAATCTTAACCACTGCACTGCCGGGGAAGTCTCTTACCTCATAATTTTAGAAATAAATTAAAAAAGAAAAAGGTGAGCTTCTTCAGTTAGAATTCTTGAGTGAAGAATATTTGGGGGTTAAGGAAGCAAATTTCCAGATCTAGGATTTTATTTATGTCCAAAACAAAATGTACTAGTTCTTTCCATTGCTGACATAGTTGGCTCCATGTAACTTTTGGAGCAAATCTCTTTTTGTATAATTATCTTGCAGTTTAGAGTCATTTCGTGGTGGGAAAAAAAGCCAGCTGGTGGCTAGCAAAAATAAAATACCAGCGGTGTTGATAGGAAGACAAAAAAAAGGGGATCATAGCATTGATTTTATGAATCTTACTAAAACAAATTCCAAGGAACTAACTTATTTTGTCATATGAGTATCTTAAAATTATCAAATATTCTTGGAAACAAATAAACTATTGGCTGGGGCTTGACAAGATTTTGTTATCTGGAGATTTTTCATTGTACGTTAAAATACTGAAAAGAGACAATGATACCTAAAATTAACCAACACAAAATGTCTGACTATAACAGAATTTTATAGCTAATGTAATTTCAAACAACCTCAATCAGGGTTTTCTATATATTTGTTGTAATTCATTTTGCCTTTTTATATTGAGCATTATGTTGCAATGGTATGTCTGTAGGCAAGATGGGCCCAATAACCAGAAAAAGAAGCTATGTCTCTTGATTTTTATAGTCAATCAATCAGTAGTTTTGTTTATGGGATAACAAAGGCTGATTTGGTGTCATTGTTTTTTGTCTAGCAATGTCACTAAATTTCCTGAAAAGCTTTAGAAGTTATTCATACCAAAAAAAATATATATATATATATATTCTAAACATCCTTAGAATTGCAGAGCACCAGATTCAGACAAGACTGTAAAGATCTAGCTCTAAATCCAATGTGAAAAATCACCACTCTCCAGTCTCTCCAACAGGTGAGAGGTGCTGGCCTTCGAAAGCAGCCAAGTCCACCCTTATATGGAAGTTTCTATAGATTGGTCTTTGTATACATATGACAGAAGAGAGAATAAAACTTGTCCTCCTCAACAATGAAACTCTTCTTTCCTCTAGATAAAACACCTTGTGTTCCTGTAGTTTTTCTTACTCTGACATGATTTTATATCCTCTCACCAAATAACATCTTTTGCTTTTGAAATCATCCTTTCCTAAAGCAGGGTGCCTAGACACGAACCCGGGATTTAGAAACAAGTTTTGAGCACTGTGGAATGTTGAGTGGGGTTATCATATCTTCCTTATCCTAGAAGGTTTGCTACAAATTTGACCTAAACCCTAGTAGACTTAGGGCAGCCCCACCACTCTGCTGACTTACATTGAACTCACTGTTACCTAAAACCCTAGGCCATCTTTTCCAGCAGCATTTTCAATACAAACAATTTTTTTCCAGCTGGTTTTCTGAACCCAGGTATAGGGATGTGTATTTATTGTTTATTCTTATCAAAATTCATTCTGTGAGACTGGGCCAATTTATCTAGCTTGCCAAGCTCATTTGGAGCCTGATGTTGTCATAATTAGATGCGGGTATCTTACCTGCCAAACCCCTGAAAACAACATCCAGAAGGCAAGGCATCCCAATATGTTCAATTCTAACCCCTAAACCACTCTTGCTGAAGTTTAAATCCTTTCCCAGGTAAGGTAAGATCTCAAATAGGCCATGATTAAAAAGTGGACTTATTCTTTATCAACTCACATCCTTGATAACACTTTTAAGCAAGAATAGCATGCCTATCAAAGTAAAAATCACTTAGGGAAGCACGATGGATAAAGTCCTTTAACATGACCAGTATCTCTTTTGATGGTTTTTTTGTTTGTTTGTTTGTTTTGGTCTTTAGGTAAAAATGTTGATGATGAAACTCAGATTGTGTTTTTACCACAGTTGGATTTTGGCTTTCTTTAACTTCATGTAAAGTGAAGACAATTAAGCAAAGGACAGTGAAAGCCCCTATGAAATAGAAATGAAATCAAGGCAAAATCTCCAAGTCAAGTAGAATTTTTCTGTCTAACAGCTTTCAAAATATGCTTGCTTGACTATGATTCCTGTGGGATTTACACTGTTGTTCATTAGACACTATGAAATAACAAAAGTAATGTTATTAGTAAAATGTAATGATTACAATAACTTTCCCCAGAAGCAGACACACACTAATCACAGAGAAGTCTTTGCATTTAACTTAAAAGTGTACAATCATCAAAATGCTTGAGCAGCCACATGTGTAGGAGTGGTGAGCCTTGCACATATTTATGAGCTGCCTTAAATCCTTTCTGGAGTGAGGAGACAAGTAAATAAAAGACACAGTTACATATTTAATGAGGAGGGAGAGAAAAGCCGAAATTGGCATGCAGTCATTGCTCTCACAGACCATGTTATTTTCTGAATGTCATATTGAAATGTGTAGATGCCTCCTTTCAGCCAACACCATCAGTGTAGGGGACATGCTGTATCTCCAATGTCATAGATACAGAGGACATCGTTAAGCAAAAATACTGTAATGTGATAGCTTTTTTTAATGACCTATTGCCCTTAAATTTTTAAATAAATGTAAAAATGCCTCCTGCCATCATCCACAGAGTGATTCCTGAATGTCTTCAGGGGATATGCCTTCTTCTGTGACTCTGGGCAGAATTCCATGCTACTGAGTCAGTATCTTTCATTTAGTTTAGATAGGATTTGCATGTGATAATACAATTCCATGTTGGAAGTCATTTTATTATATGACCTTTTGAGAAGAAAAGTCCTTTTCATTAGAGACAATTCTTTGTTCAATTGCTTCTTGTTTTTAACTAAGTGGCATAAATTAATCCAGTCACAGGATAAGCAGAGACTCATTTGCAGGGCAATCCTATTTTTAATCCTGTTTATCCTATGTACAGCAAAATCCTGATCTTCTGTCTTTAGGCCCTTTACCTCACCTTCTCCACACTTTTCCTGGGGCTCCTAGCCTTGCACACTATTCTTCCATGAAACCCTAATGCAGAGCATGGCCAGACTTAGCAGATAAATTGACAGAATGCCCAAACGAGTTTCAGATAAACAACCGAGAATTTACAGTATTCGCATAAGTATATTACAAATATTGTACAGGATATACTTATACTAACACAGTCTTGGTTGTTCACCTGAAACTCAGATGTAACCGGATGGCCCTGTATTTCATCTGGCCATGCTACAAACACATCTTCTGTGTTATTGTTTCCAAGTCATTTTGTGCAGATAGTCCCTTCCATCTCAGATGATTTACTATGCCCTGTCAACATGGGAGACCCAGCTCAACTGGCTTTTCCTCCTTTTCCATAAAATCCTGGTTGACCTCCTCCACTCCAGCCTCAGCAGAGCTGAGTATTCCCTACTCTCTGCTAAGACTGTGCCTCAAGCATGACTGAGTCACAAGCTGTATCTCACCATAGACCTATATATATGTACACAGATACATCTGTGTGTGTGTGGTGATGAGGTCTCTGGGGCACAGTATGCTTTATGTATCTGCATCCCTAGTGCTGGAAGACAAAAGAAAGAGAGCTTCTGGATGGGGTAAGAGTAGAGAGTAGGAGCCAGAGAAAACTGGGTTTGAATCTGGCCTCTGTAAATGAGACTCTGGATGACATGTTTACTAAAATTTCTCATCTATAGTTTTCAAAAAATGAAACATCCCCAGCCAAGAAATTACTGAAAATTAAATGAAGGTGTTTATATGTAAGTGACCTTTCACCAAGCATGTGTGTGTTAGTGTCTCAGTCATGTCTGACTCTTTGCAACCTCATGGATTGTAACCCACCAGGCTCCTCTGTCCATGGGATTCTCCAGGCAAGAATGCTGGAATGGGTTGCCATTTCCTCCTCCAGGGTATCTTCCCAACCCAGGATTCAAGTCCAGGTCTCCTGCGTTGCAGACAGAATGTTTACCATCTGAGCCAGCAGGGAAGCCATAGGGTCATCTAAAGAGTCATCTAAATAGTTACCTTCTAATCTCACTCTTCTTATTGAACTAAAAAAGTCCTTTCAGAGGTACATTGTTTTTCCTTCCTTCATAATCTAGAAAGAACTTCAATTTCAGTCTTGAGATTAAGTTTTATATTTTGTCTGATTACAGCCTCATATACTCAACTTTTTATAAGATGTTCTCATTGTTTTGCCCACTTATCCCCAGATTCTGACTGAATGCCTTGTCCTTCTGTAACAGTCAAATAGCACTTCCAATCGGACCATATAAAACATGTGAAACTCTGCTCCCAAAAGCTTGCAAGGGAAGAGAGTTTCTAAAAATTACTCTTGTCTCATCTGTCTGACTCACATTTATCTAAAAATAAAAGGAAAACTAGGAGAAAAAATAAACGAACAGAGGATAACGTGCAGCCCCATGTTTCTAAGTCAGATAACAAGATAATTTTTCTGCATGCTCTATATTTCACTTTACTTTCCAAAATGACCTTTCCACCCCTAAGTCCTATCACTAGAATATAAATCCATTAATGAGGAATCTTTTCTCCCCCTGTCCTTTTTCATATCAATCTCAGCAGGATGCTAGACTGTTCTTTGAGTTCATTCACTTTATAGCCATTAAAAAGAAAATATGGTCTGGAGACGGCCTGTCTCCAAACGGTTACACACAGGATGAAGAAATAAATTCCTGAGTTTCTAGCTTTCACCTACTACTAATTTTCTATAGGGAAATTAGGGATTTCTATAGGGAAAATTCCAAAACTCATTTTTTAAATCTGTGAAATGGGTGAATCATTTAAAAGTATTTCTTTCACATATGCCATTTTTAGCAGAAAACAAAAGAAAAAGCTCTTAAAACATTAGTGTTTACAGTTAATAATTTTTGAAATCTGCTTGCCTAACTTTGAGCATCATGGATTAATGCCATGGCTCATTAGATGCTCTGAAATGTACTAATTATATTGGTAAAATGTGATGGTTACCATAACTTTTCCCAGAAGTACACACATTCTAATCCACCTTTCAAAGGTAAAGAATTCTAGAGGAATCACCAAGGAAAATATGTAGGCAACCTTGGAGAAAATTAACAGACATCCTAGGAGATACATATAGGGTGATGTTAAATCACTTAACCCTTTACTTATTCATTCATCAAATGTTTAGTGAGCATATACTATAGGCAAAGCTCTGTGACGGACTTTCTGAGTTTCATATCCTTGATTTTCTAATGACAATGGGACCATATTAATAAAATGGATAACTCTGGAGTTAATAGCTTAATGTCCCTAAATTAGCCCTCTGATCATTTTATTGACATTAACATTTCACATCTAGGTAAGTTTCTTTTGGTAATGAAAGGAAGAGATCTTGAAATAACAAACCTTACCGTGAAGATCCCATACAGGTAAGTGTGGTGTGGAGAAGTCTCTGAAACCGTCCTGAATCACCTTACCTGTTAGACATGCTACCACATAGAGTGCACGCGTGATCCACAAAAATAAGACCTCTTATTTTTGTGCTAAAAAGGGTGATCCTAATAAAAATTAAAAAAAAAAAACAGCCTAGAAGAAATAAAATATACCTGCTTGAATTTTTTTGTAATAAGCATGTATCATTTATATCTATAAAAAATTTCTAAAGAAGAAAAGAAGGGAAGGAAGGAAGTGTAAATAATTTAATTTTTTTACAATTAATACTCATAGGAGGCTGTGGGTGGCAAGACAAATGTGCACAAACCAGTGCCTTTAACCAGAAGGCTTGGAAAAGCATCCTGATTACTGAACCCAAACCCTCGATATCTGAATCCTGCAGCCATAGAGGTTAGGGTAGGAACTTTGGATCAGCTTCTATCTTCCTCATTGTTCCTCAAGAGTTCACTTTGGTTTGCGACACAGAGTACCAGAGAGGAAAAAGAACTCCCTCCAGCTTCAGAAAAACAGCCGAGAGGATTTTCAGAGCTTTCTGCATTGATGGGAAACAATCATTCTTGACCTCTTGTCTCTCCCTCCAGAGGCTCACGGCTCTTCGCAGACACAACTAGAGAGACTGAACAGCTTCTCCCATATTTCCAGGTCATAGGGGCAAGGCTAGAGTTGTTCAGATATTTACTAAATGCCTAATAAGCATAAAACATAGTGCTTGGCATTCTACAAGTTTAAAAAAATAAAAGATATGGTTCCCACTGGAACAAGAAAAAAATGTACATAAGCAAAAAGTAGAAGACAAATTAGCTGCAAAACAAGAGATTTCACAAGGTTGTTGCTAAAGGCAAACGTACACAACATGAGAGCTCTCTTGACCAATGTATTAAATGTGCACTGCTTTTAAAAGTGGATTTATCGATGTCTGTCAAATGCATGCAGTGTGCATACACACACACATACATACACACACACACACACACACACACATATATATACACATCAGTTCAGTTCAGTTCAGTCGCTCAGTCATGTCTGACTCTTTGCAACCCCATGGACTATAGCATGCCAGGCTTCCCTGTCCATCACCAACTTCCAGAGTCCACCCAAACTCATGTCCATTGATTCGGTAATGCCACCCAACCATCTCATCCTCTGTCATCTCCTTCTCCTGCCTTCAATCTTTCCCAGCATCAAGGTCTTTTCCAATGAGTCAGTTTTTTGCATCAGGTGGCTAAAGTATTGGAGTTTCAGCTTCAGCATCAGTCCTTCCAATGAACACCCAGGGCTGATCTCCTTTAGGATGGACTGGTTGGATTTCCTTGCAGTCCAGGGGATTCTCAAAAGTCTTCTCCAACACCACAGTTCAAAAGCATCAATTCTTCTGTGCTCAGCTTACTTTGTAGACCAACTCTCACATCCATACATGACTACTGGAAAAACCATAGCCCTGACTAGATGGACTTTTGTTGGCAAAGTAATGTCTCTGCTTTTAATATGCTGTCTGCTGCTGCTGCTGCTGCTGCTGCTAAGTCGCTTCAGTTGTGTCCGACTCTGTGTGACCCCATAGACAGCAGCCTACCAGGCTCCCCCATCCCTGGGATTCTCCAGGCAAGAACACTGGAGTGGGTTGCCATTGCCTTCTCCGAATATGCTGTCTAGATATATACATATACAATCGCTAGTCTGTTAGAATAAAAATTTTTTAAAATCAGAAGTTATGAAAATATACAAAGTTTAAGCAATTATAAAGAGAGCAGAGATTAAGAAGAGACGGCATTTATTGAGCAATTTGATTGCTCCAGGTGCTCTGTTAAGTGCTCTAAATGCATTTGGACAATTCTTGCAACAAACGAATGAGATAGATATTATTACCATTTAATATTTGAGGAAACCAAGATTTAGTTTCTAGTAATTTGTCTGAGATATCACAACTAGTCCCATACTGCTGAAGCACTTGGTAATATGTTAGAAAATTAGTGTGTTCTCCATTGCATATATACAACATTAGTCTGTACAACATGAGTGTTTAATCCATGAGTAAGAATGAGAAAAAATATTTGAAGAAAATGAAGCTTGGAAGCAATCTGTAAAGAAAAGCATATAGACATTTCATTTGTATTTCATAATTAAACTCTACTTGAGTATCTAATATATGCAAGCCCCTCCTTTTGCTGGTGATAGTAGAAATATGAACGATAGGTATAGTTAGCTGTCTGCAAGAAGCTAATGATAATCCTGTGTGAGTGATGGACTGGTGAGAAGGTGAAGACAAAAGAGACAGACAATGCAATAGGTAGAACGTCCTGCAATGGAGATGTGAACCAAGGGGTGTAGAAGAACGGGGTGGACCACATAGTCCACATTTTGGAGCTGGGAATGACTTCACTGAGGAAGTCATAGCTAAACAGGGCTTCGGTAGACTGGCAAAGTTTGCCTGAAAAAAATGGGCAGGTTACACATTTCTGACAGAAAAACAAAGTAGGTACAAATGCATGAATTTGTGAGGCCAGGTTTTCCATATGAGGAAACAAAGCACCTCTGAAGTGGAGCAGAGCCAGGAACTATTGGAGGTGAGGTCAGCCACAACCAGCATTAAAGTAGGGAATGAGGAAAAGGCAAGTCAGTGAGGGTGAGAAGAGGGTGAGAAAAGGCAGAATGGGTAAGAAAATATGGCTGATCATTGGGAACTAAGAGAACTAAATGCTTCTCCTTTTCTAGCTCAGAAAAAGACATCATAATTCACCCCAGTTGCTCAGTCCAGAAACCAAGGTAACATGGGTGCCTCCTTCCACTCCCTCATTCCCTACATCTCATTGGTCTCCAAGGGTATCAATTCTGCCTTCTAAATCTCCCTCCTGTCCACTCACTGCTCTGCACCCTCAATGCTACTGAACCTCAGCAGGTTTCTATGTCCTCTTGCCTGGGCTAGTGCAGCAGCCTCATAACTGCCCCACCAGAGTGCTTGCTTTCCAGCCAGCATGATCTTTTTAACAACACATATCCAATTATGTCCCTTCCAGGGGCTTCTCAACCCCCTTGAGGGAAGATTACTGGATTCACAAAGTCCCCTCCAGCCTCTACTTACTGTTTCCCACCCTGCCTCCCAGGTCCCCCACCTCCTACAAAACACACACATTCTATGATCCACTCATGTGGAATTACTTTCTTTTCCTGAGATAGTCATGCCCTCTTTTCTCCAGACTTTGACTCAGGCTGTTTTCTCTGTCTGAAGCATTATCTTCAGGTTTCTCTTGAGTAACTCCAACTCATTCTATAGCTTTCACCTTCCACCTTTTCTGGAAAGCCTTCCAGATCTTCACAATCAGATTAAGCATCCTCCCTTGGTAACTACATAACACATTATTCTTCCTTTCCCCCAGCATGTTTAGTTATCTGTATTCCAAAACACGGGCTTCTCCAGTGGCTCAGTTGTAAAAAAAATATATATATATATATATATTTATATATGTGTGTGTGTGTGTGTGTATAAATGCAGAAGCCACAGAAGATGTGGGTTTGTTCCCTGGATAAGGAAGATCCCCTGGAGGAGAGCATGGCAACATACTCCAATATTCTTGTCAGGAAAATCCCATGGACAAAGGAGCCTGGCAGGCTACAGTCCATAGGGTCGCAAAGAGTCGGACATGAATGAAGTGACTTAGCACACACACTCATTCCTGAGAAGACTTTAAGTTCCAAAGAGCAGGACCACATCCATCGCGTTCATTTTATATCCCTTAGTAGTGGTGCATATTAGACCAGTAAATGAATAACTGAACGAATATTACTGACTCTGGGACAATACTGAGGGAGGATCAAGGATTAGCATATAGCAGTGGATGAGTCAGTTGAGGTTCAGCTACCAACTTAAAAAGTAAACAAGGGCAGCTCAGGTTCAGCCACTATGGATTAAGCAGGTTTCAAGCAAAATCAGGCCTGGGGCTGTTTTGCCTACTTGCATTTGACTGAATAGTTTAGTGGAAGCCAAGAGACAGTGTTCATTCAGAACTGGAAATGTTCTCTTCTCAGCTGGAGTCCAAAATGTGTGAATAAGAAGGATGAACCAAGTTGGGGGTAAGAAAGTCAAGAAAGCTACAGGGAAGTGATCTGATTTGGCAGACTGGAGAACTATCAGAAACTGGTTTTTAGTTCTCTACTGTAAAAAATAACTAAAATATGGGACTTTTTATTATAAGCAGTGCAATAGATAGCCACTTAAAATTTACTCCATAAAATAACATGTCCTTTGTATTTAAAGATGTAGGAACCCAGATTTGTCATCTCCTAAATAGTCTGTTCCCTAATCCTCCACTTCACACCTGGACTTTAATTCTTTCACTGTGCTAATCTTTCCTGGTGTTTATCAGCGTCCTTGTATGGGTTTGAACAAAGAGGAGAGTAAAATCAAATGATCCATAGCTACATGTCCTTCATAAGGGAAGCCTAGGTTCCCAGATCTGGCTTAATAGAAATTCAGGTAAATACCTGGCTATTTGGAAAGGTCAGGGGCGAGGACAGGAAGTAGCACTAGATAACGGAGTGCTTTACCAGTGGTGCCTGGTAAAGGCATAGGTGCTCTGAGTTGTGCTTCTGGGTTTGAGATCTGTATCTCTTCCTTGCATTTGGTGATTGGTCTCTGTAGCGGTGTCTGTCTAGAGGTAGGAAAAGCTGGTCATTATCTGGGCTTTAAATTGTGTATAAAGTCTGATAAGACTTTCTGTTTTTGAAGAATAATTTAAGCTTTTCTGAACTTTTTCGGGTAAAAGCACACTTAATCATCATGTGGCAAAGCTGGCAGCTGGCCAAATGCAGGACAATCAAAGAGCTTTCTCTCACAAAGCCCTGAGCCGGATACCTCAGCTTTGGATAAGTACTAGTGGGAGAAATGCAAGGTCCCTGGTTCTGGAAATCTTCAAAACCCTTCTGAGTTAAAGCAGATCTTTCTACCCTTTGGAATAAAACTAAAGACTGGAGCAGGAAAAGGAGTGAATAGTCCATGAATAATCATTTTTATTTAACAAATAGAGAGTATAGAATAGTTTACAATTACAAGCCATAAAGATAATTCTTAAGCAAGAATTTCTCCCCTAATTGATGTGTCTGCATGTCCGCTCTCCCTTCCCCCACAAAATAAACCAAACTGTTACTGACTTTGGCAGTTTTATATTAAAATGCAAGGTTATATATAATCTGGGCAAACCTAAGATAAGCACATCCTTCTTAATTGCCTCTTTCTAAGTTATGTTTCTTACAAGTCCTCATGTTAGAGGCTCAAATTATATTTTCAGGGTATTTATCACGTTTTATGCCTCTAACTCTGCTGTGTTAGACCTCAAGGGGCCCATATTAGAGAAGGTGATGGCGACACAGTTTAAGTGAATCCCTTCTTCCATAACAAACTACACTAGCTGCCAGCACTCTGATGCCATCAGCTAGATGGTTTCACTCCTCCATTGATAATTCATCCCTTTGATAGACAATAGTGAAAATTAAGAAAAATCAAGGTCTTAGAAACATGTTGAGTGATAGTCACCAGCTCTAATTCTGCTTTGTTCTTGACTGTAATAAGTCACTTTCCTTCCTGTACTTCTTTTGTTCACTTTACAACCAGGAGTTTCACTAAAACGTTCTCAAAATCCCAATCTAAAATTCCAGGTTTCTTGACCTATTTTGAGGTGTCCTATAAAAAACACGATATGTGTCCTGCATGACAAACACTACTGGCTTGCCTTCATGTTTCATGTTTACTTTGCACTTCTCTTTTGTTCTTTTCAATATTCACCTATGATTTAATATTTGCGTGTTCTAAGTTTTTAAAAGGTTGATCCACTTGGAACTTTGTAAATGCTACAGGCATTTGTAAATACCAGGCAAAATTACATAAATTTCAAACATTAGTTAACCCAACATTAATAAACACCTAATTAAAAAAAAAAAGCTTTAAAGATTTTTGAAACTATTTCCAGAAATACAAAAGAATAAATATTACTGCTTACTAAACTTTGAAGATTGATTGAGTTGTGAATAATGTGATAAGATAAACTGAAGAAACAGGAACCAAAATCCTCTACTTTTTATTTTTAACATACTAACAAATAAGGTTGGTTTGGAAAAATAAAATTGGTTGAGTGTCTTACTGTCTTTATTGTTATCTAGTTGTCATGTGGTACATTATCAGATGGCACATTCCACAAATTACTGCAGACATAGAGCAATCCTTTTCTAATCCTGTACCCATATATTCCCAAGAATATCAACATTAAAATGCTACTGCCTTAAGCTCAAATATTAAATTTCCTTTTGGAAAAATACATTTCCTGTCCTCTGCCTCTACTCCTGTTTCCTATGCCGTGTCACAACAAACCCCATTATTCTGAGAACTTCTGTTATAGATATTTTCTCTCTTTGTAGCTCATGCTCTGTGGAATAGCCTCCCATCATTCTTTCTTCAGTGAATATTTACTCAGTGCTATTATTGGCAAGTGAACCAAATGGACACAAGCTCTGCCCTCAGTAAACTCACATATTCAAGAAGTTATCCATTCCCTCTAAGGCCTAGTTTCTTCATCTACAAAGGGGTAACAGTAATTACGCATTGAGAGGATTCAGTGAAATAACAATTTTTAAATACTTGGCAAAATGCTTTGGTGAATACCTAACATTCAATAAATATAGTTTATTCCATTCTATTCCCCAAGTACTATAGTAGAAAAAAAACTCAATAGCTCAATAATAAAGATAATGTTTGACCCTTGTCTTGAAAAGGATTGTTTCTCAGAGGAAGGAAGATGGAAAATACTTTGGACATTGGGAGCATATAGTCTGTATATAAGAAGTTTAAAAGAACATGTCATTTTCTATTTAAAAACACTATTTAAAGAAAATATTTGTATTTTTAGTACTGTATATTTGTATTTTTAGTACTGTATATTTACCTGTAGTTGTTAGATATAACAAAATCTGCATTTAGAGACGGGTATCAAATATACTGAAGAAGAAAAAACGGCAATACAATATACTAGTGTTATATATATTACTAATATATTATACTATATACTAAATAAAGCATTTTTTAGTCCTACTAAGAGCATATATACTAATTCATTTAATCTTCAAAATATCAATGAGAACAAAAAAAGACAATCAACCTGAAACTCACCCAGCCAAAAGGAATATGAGTTAGTTTCTAAACCTAGGCAATCTGAAGGCAGAGATGAGATGATTTATACATTTTGCACTCTCTAATTCTACAACAGAAAGTGTTGGAAAGTGAGGAGACCAAAAACAGAAAATGTTATGTAGGACATGACCACTTTCAAGGAGAAAAAAAAAAAAAAAAAAAAATATTTGCAAATGAAATGACTGATAAGTAGTTAATATGCAAAATATATAAGCACATCATGTAACTCAACAGCAAAAAAAACAATTAAAAAATGGGTGGAAGGATGGAATAGACACTTTCCCAAGAGGACATGCAGAAGGCCAACAAACACACAAAAGAATGCTCAACATTGTTAATTATCAGGGAAATGCAAATCAAAACCACAAAGAGACATCACCTCATGCTTGTCAGAATGGCTATCATAAAAAAAGAATACAAATAACAAATGTTGGCAAGGATGTGGAGAAAAGGGAACACCTTTAAACTCTTGGTAGGAATGTGAATTGATGCAACCACTGTGGAAAACAATACTGCGGTTTCCCAAAAAACTAAAAATAGAACTACCATATGACACAGCAATTCCATTCCAGGGTACCTATCCAAAAACCAAAATACTAATTCAAAATGCACCCTAATGTTCATAGCAGCATTATTTACAATTGCCCAGATATGGGATGAACCTAAGTGTCCATCAATAGATGAATGGATAAACAAGATGTGGTATATACATATATATGAAAAAAAAAAATTGAAGTGTTATGTCATGTCCAACTCTTCATGATCCTGTGGACTATAGTCTGACAGGCTCCTCTGTCCATGGAATTCTTCAGGCAAGAATACTGGAATGGATAGCTATTCTTTTCTCCAGGGGATCTTCCTAACCCAGGGATCAAACTCAGATATCCCACATTGCAGGCAGATTCGCTACCATCTGAGCCACCAGGGAAGCCCATATATACCTACACACATATATATACACACACATATATATATACACACACATATATATATATATACACACATATACATATACATACATACATACATACATACACAATGGAATACCATTCCCCATAAAGAAACATAAAGTTTTGCTATTTGGAGCAACATGGATAGATTTGGAGGGTATTATGCTAAATGTCAGAGAAGGACAAATACTATATGATATCACTTATATGTGGAATTTTAAAAAATACAACAAACCAAACAAGTGAATATAACAAAAAAGAAGCAGACTCACAGATAGAGAGATGGGGGTTGGTTACCAGTGAGGAGAAGGAAGGGGAGAAGGGTAATATAGCAGTAGGAGATAAACTATTAGATATAAAATACTCTATAAGCATGTATTATACAACACAGGGAATATAGCCAATACTTTATAATAACTATAAAGGGAGTATAACCTTTAAAAATTGTGAATCACCATTTGTACACCTGTAATTCATATAATATTGTACATCAACTATACTTCATTAAAAAAAATACTTCGTCAAAATTAAAAAAAAAAAAACTGAAAAGCTGTTTATTAAGCTAAAAAGAAAAAGCAGGATACAAAACCAAAAAGCCAGGCTGGTTTAGTGGATTTAATCCTGCATAAAACAAGGAACTGGCAGGGAGTTTTTGAAAAGAAAATAGTAGTTCTACTTGTATAGCAGAAAAACTATTATGGTCTCAGTATGGAGAATAGATTGGTGGTGCCAGAGCCTGCAGGGAGTAAAATCAAGCAAGAGAATCCTAAAATCAAATTGGAAAAGATAATATCTGAACTAAGTGGCAATTATTGAAAGATGGAAGTTGAATCAAGAAATATTTTAAAGGGGGCATCCACTATATGTGGTCACTAACTGATTCTTGAGGTAAAAGTTGACCCTGAGATTTTCCATTTCATAGCCAAGTAGATAGATACATCATTAACTAAAATAAAGACTGCAGAAAAAAAGAGTGAGTGTATTGGAGATGCCAGAAGTGAAGAGATGTAGAAAATTAGAGATTATGGACATGGTTTTAGACAAGGGAAAATCCTGGAGAAAATCAATTCTACAAGAAGGCAGGGCAAAGGGCAGGGGCCAATACAAAAAATCTGGAAGAAAGGGTATAATAAAAAAGAATAATGCATTGGGAGCCAAGATAACAGAGAGTTTCAAGAAGGAGGAATTAAATATTCATGCCAATATCATAGAGAGGTCAAGTAAGAGAGCTCGGAGAAATCTGGCTCGATCGTCCAACCTTAGGATTGGGGGGAGAAGAATAATGTACAGTCTCCCTTCTGATGGGTTTTAGGAAGGGAGTATAATCAGAGCAAATTCATGTTTCAGTCTGAAGTTGAGAAGGTGAAAGGAGTACTCTCTACAACTTTCTATAAAGTTTAACAATGTGGGGACGAATTAGAAGATTCAGTATTTCAGTGAAGGGATTGGGAGATGAGCCAGCAGGCAGAGGAGGGGGAAGTCCCCAGACCACCAGGAAAGAACAAGACCAACCTGAATGGAGATAAGAATATGAGAGGATTAATGATGAGGGGACTCTGATTTCTTTTTATCTTTATCTTAAGTGAAATAATTGTCAGCACTTCAAATTCCTTTCTGATATCACATTAACGTAATAACTTAATACCCTGGATGTTCTGCAAGTCCTCCCTGTATGTGAAGGCACTATGCCAATTTAAGCAACAGTGATGCCAACCACCATAATGGGAAAGTACAGTATCCCTGTTGCAAAACTGCAAGAACCTTTCCCATTCAAGTTAAAAGCCACTAGTTCCCCTGTAAGCGTCTCGTGTCACCTCTGTATTTAATGACAGTCCTGATATGCTTCATAGATAGCTGTTTATGGTGGACCCTAGTCGTTTCCCAGCAAGGAAAACTCAAATCTACGTTCTTCTGATTTAGCTGCTTATCTCTGTAAAACACATATAGAACTGTTTCTAGCCAAGCCAAGACATTCTCCTAAAGGAGCTGCCTGAAACCCCATCGTCACCACAGAAGAAAACCTGGCAAGAGTCTAGGTGTGCCATTTGTAGTTATTCAATAAACTAAGGAAAAGGGATTGGGTGAACCACAGGTCTAAATCCAAAGATAAAGTTCTGAAAATTGTTTCTGTCACTGGATATGCCTTGCTGAGAGCCCTGTTTTCTTTTGCCAAGATGTCGAGTCTAATATTTTACAGCCAGCTTTTTTCAGCAGTCTTGTGGTTAGAAGAGAAGATGGACTGCTACACTGACCACATTTGGATTAGATGCAGAAATAATTTAATCATTCTTGCATGTAAGACATTGTTCAAATGAGCAGTTTACTCTGCTGTCAAATTAGTAAATAAACAGACTGTCAAGGTAATTTGTTGATATGTTTACCCTAATATGGTAGATGTAACATGTGATCCCCAAATTACTTCACATTTCTCTTACCAAAAGGTGGGGTCTATGTCTCGTCCCCTTGAAACCAGAAAGACTTATGATTGCTTCAGCCAATAGAATAAGTGTAAGTGATGTGAACTTCAAGGCTAAGTCAAAAAAGGGCATAGAGCTTCTGTCCAGCCTTCTTGAGATACTCTCTGGAAGAAGCCAACAACCATGAAAATTGTCAATTTCTACTATGCTGGAAAGGCCATGTCAAAAGCCCCAGCTGAGCTACAAGTGAATGAGGGACATCAATTGCTAGCCATACAAGTAATGCATCTTGGGCATCCAGCCCAACTAGGCTTCCAGACAACTGTATCCCCCGCTGATATCTGGCAACACCTACATGAGAGACCCCAAGCAAGAACTGACCCTTAGAGGCCCTTTCTGAATTACTGAGCCAAAAACTGTGAGCAAGACAAAAAGAATATTTTTTTAAGCTTCTGAATGTAGGAGGTAGTTTGTTATATAGCAGTGGTAACTAAAACAGAATTGTTACCTGGAAGTGAGATACTGCTGAAAATGACATGACACTGAAGTCACTCAGTTGTGTCTGACTCTTTGCGACCCCACAAACTATAGCCTACCAGGCTCCTCCATCCATGGAATTTTCCAGGCAAGAGTACTGGAGTGGGTTGCCATTTCCTTCTCCAGGAGATCTTCCCAACCCAGGGATCAAACCCAGGTCTCTCACATTATAGGTAGACGCTTTACCATCTGAGCCACTAGCAAGATCCTAAAACATCTGCATTAACTTTAGGACTGGGGACCAGATGGTGCTTAAAAGCTGAAAGAGCCTTGAGGAAAACACTATCAAAAATGCAATGGTCAGGACTTCCCTGGTGGTCTAGTGGTTAAAAAAGAATCTGCCTGCCAATGCAGGGGGAACAGGTTCAATCTCTGGTCTGGAAAGACCCCACATGCTGCAGAGCCACCAAGTCTATGAGCCACAACTACTCAAGCCTGTGTGCCTGGAGCCTGTGCCACAATAAAAGAAGCCACCGCACTGGGAAAGAAAGTCTTCACACTGCACTGAAGACTCAGAACACTCAAAAATAAATAAATATTGTGTGTGTTTTTTTTTAAGTCCTATGGTCTTTGTCAGTGAGAGCTTAAGGATAATTGAGGAAAATGTTGAAAACTGGAGGAAAGGAGATCCTTATTCTATAGTGGAAAAGTTTGGCAAAATTATTGCTTGAGATAACATGGAACTAGAAATGTACCTCATCAAACAATAGATCTGGCTAAGGAGATCTTCAGGTAGAATGCAAAACAAACAAAAAAAAGATTGCCCACTGGTTTATTTCAGCCACATACCATATGGTATGGATAAAGCAAGATAAACCAAAGAAGAAAATTGTCCATTTCCAGGTTATGTAGAGAAAATATAAAACAGCCAAGTCATGATG